>NC_137694.1:1113131-1791978 GCF_964034855.1 Anser brachyrhynchus
CAACACCTCCAAAGTTCCCACATCCCAATGTCCCTGTGTCCCCATGTCCCCAATTTTCTACATTCCCATGTCCCCATGTCCCTGTGTTCCCAGGTCTTTCTGTCTCCATATCCCCATACCCAATGTCCCTGTATCCCAATGTCCCCATATCCCCACAATTCCATGCCCCCACATCCCTGTGTCCCCACATCCCCATGTCCCTGTGACCCCACAACCCAACATCCCACGTCCCCATGTCCCCGTGTTCCCATAACCCCAAGTCCCCACATCGCCATGACCCAATAACCCCACATCCCTATGTACCCATGTCCCCATTCCCCCATAACCCCACGTCCCCACATCGCCATGACCCAATAACCCAACATCCCTGTGTCCCCATGTCTCCGTGTCCCCACATCGCCACGCTCCTGTGTCCCCGCATCCCCACGTCCCGGGTCCCTATGTCCCCATATCTCCATGTCCCCATAACCCCACATCTCCATGTCTCCATGTCCCCATGTCCCTGTATACCCATGTCTCTGTGTCCCCATAACCCCAAGTCCCCACATCCCCATGACCCAATAACCCCACATCCCCATGTCCCCAGGTTCCATGTCCCCATGTCCCCACATCCCCACGTCCCCCCTGTCCCCATGTCCCCCACGTCCCCACGTCCCCACATCCCCATGTCCCCCACATCCCCACGTCCCCATAACCCCATGTCCCCGTGTCCCCGTGTCCCCACGTCCCCATAACCCCGTGTCCCCACCTCGGGAAGTCGGGGTCGTGGGCACGCAGGGGCGAGGACGTGGCCGCCGAAGGTGGTGACGAGCGCGGCCTCGCGGGCACCGGCGGGGACGAAGGCGCGGACGGCCGGGCGGGCGAAGCGGGGCGGGTGCCGGTTGGTGGCCAGCACCCGCACCACGGCCACTGCCACCGCGTACTTGGTGGCGTCGTTCACCTGCGAGGCCTGGGGATGGGGACAATGGGGACAATGGGGACAATGGGGACAATGGGGACGGGGACAGGGACGGGGATGGGGACAGGGACCTGCCCGGCTGCCACCAGCACCCCGCAGCCACCCAGCACCCCCAGTATGGGGACATGTCCCACGTGCCCACACCGTGGTGTCCCCCTTGTCCCCATCTCCCTGGGAGTCCTTCAAGTCCTTCGCCCCAGGACCCCCATCTCCCCCCATGGACCCCCATCTCCCCCCATGGACCCCCATCTCCCCCCATGGGCCCCCCATCTCCCCAGCATCCTTCACCGCGGGTACCCCCCATTACTCCACATCCCCCCAACTCCCCCAGGTCCCCCAACCTCCCCCAGCTCCCCCCCCAGTTAACCCTGGGTCCCCCCCCATTAACCCCGGGTTCCCCCATCTCTCTGAGGTACCCCCCCCATCACCCCACGTCCCCCCCATTAACCCTGGGACCCCCCAAATCTCCCCCAGGTCCCCCCATCACCCCATGTCCCCCCCAATTTACCCCAGGTCCCCCCCATCTCCCTCAAGTCTCCCCACTCCCCCAGGTACCCCCATTAACCCCGGGTCCCCCCCACTCCCCAGGTCCCCCCCCATTATCTGTGGGTCCTCCCATTAACCCTGAGTCCCCGCAACCTCTCCAGGTCCCCCCAGTTAGCCCCAGGTCCCCCCCATTATCCCTGGGTCCCCCCCATTGACCCTGGCCCCCCCATCTCTCCGAGGTACCCCCCCGTCACCCCCCATCCCCCCCATTACCCCTGGTCCCCCCACCTCCCCAGGTTCCCCCCCCATTAGCCCTGGGTCCCCCCCCAACCTCCTCAGGTCCCCCCCATTACCCCCCATGTCCCCCCCCCATTACCCCACGTTCCCCCCCATTACCCTAGGACCCCCCCCCATTAACCCCGGTCCCCCCCAAAATCTCCCCCATGTCCCCCCACTCCCCCATTACCCCCCCCTCCCCCATACTCCCCCCCTCTCCCCCACGTCCCCCCACCTCCCCCACCCCCCCAGCCCCCCCCACGCCCCCCAAACCCCCCGTGCCCCCCCCACCATGACGCTGAGGCTGATGGCGGGGGTGCGCCGGCTGCTCTCCACGGCGCGCAGCAGCGTGATGGCCCCGCTGGCGTTGTCGATGTGGAAGCGGGCGCTCTCCTCGCCTTTGAGGGGGGGGCACCCTCAGCAGCCCCCCCCCACGACCCCCAACCCCCCCCCCCCCACCCTCAACCTCCCCCCCCACCGAGGGCACTGCGGGGAAATCCCCCCGGGGGGGTGGGTGGGAGCACCTGGGGGTCCCCAGCACCTCCGCAGGGGGTGTCCCCAGCATTTTGGGGGGGGGGACGCACGGTGCAAATGGGGGGGGGGGGGGAGATTAACCCCTTCAGCACCAAGGGGGGGGGGGGTTGACCTCTCGTGACCCCCACAGCCCCCCCTATAATCGGGGGGGGGGGGGGGAGGATTAGGCCCCCCCCCAGCTCTATCCCTTATTCAATTTGTGCCCGTGGGGCCGCATTGGAGGCAGGCAATTGGATTGTGCTGGGGGGGGGGAAGGGAAACGGGGGGGGGCACCGGGTCCCCTCTGTGCATGTGTGTCCGTGACCCCCCCCGTGTCCATACCCCCTTGTGTCCGTGCCCCTCCCAGTGTCTGTATCCCCCATGTCTGTGCCCCCCGTGTCCGTGACCCCCCCCGTGCCCCCCCCAATGTCCGTGCCCCCCCCCCCGTGTCCGTGCCCCCCCCCGGTCACCTGCCAGCAGGGAGTAGGTGATGGCCGCCCGCAGCCCCCCTGTCCCCGTCCTCGGCGTAGATGGAGCCAGGGCTGAAGCGCAGCGGGGAGCCCTGCTGGGGGCGGGGGGGGGCGCTCAGCCCCACGGGACCCCCGCCCCAAGGAGACCCCTCCCTGGGTACCCCCACCCTGGGACCCAACCCCCCCCCCATCACCGGGCATCCCCTGTCCTCGGGTACCCCCCTTTGTTGGAAACCCACCCTGGGGACCCCCACCTTGGGTACCCCCCATCCCCAGGAGCCCCCACTCCCAGCTACCCCCCTCCCCTCCCAGGTACCCCACCCACCCCCAGTTAACCCCCTCCCCAGGGAACCCCCCCCCCCCGGAACCTCCCCCCCAGGTACAACCCCCCCCCCCCCCCATTACCCCCCTCTCCCCAGGTACCCCCCTCCCCAGGTACCCCCATCCCCAGTTACCCCACCCCAGGAGCCCCCACCCCAAGGTGCCCCCACCCTGGGTACCCCATCCCTGTGCCCCCCCATCCCTGTGCCCCCCCCATCCCTGTGCCACCCCCCTCGCCCCCCAGCCCCCCCCCCTCCCCGTGCCCCCCCACCGTCAGCTCGCCCTCGGTGACGTTGGCGGTGTAGACGGGGCTGATGCAGACGCCGGGGGGGTCGGGGGGGGCGCAGGGGCAGGAAGCGGGGGTACTGGTCGTCCCCGTCCAGCACGTTGACCCGCACGCGGGCCGAGGCGTTGAACCGCTCCTTGGTGTTCATCTCCTGCGGACCGACGGACGGACGGGTGGGAGGACGGACGGACACGGCGGGGGGGGCACCCTGGGGGGGGTCTCTGCCCCCCGCCGCGACTCTGGGTTTTATCCCCAGGGGATGGGGGGGGGGCGCCCCGAATCCCACCGCTGGGACCCCTGGGGACACGGCCACGGCACTGCCACCCCCCGGGGACAAGGAGCCGCTGGCACGGGGACCTCTGGGGACAGGGACACTGGGGACACGGACCCCTGGGGGACAGGGACCCCCCACGGCACAGGGACACTGGTGGGCACAGACATTGGTGGTGCAGGGACCCCCCCATGGCATAGGGACACTGGGGACACGGACCCCTGGGGGACAGGGACCCCTCCCACGGCACAGGGACACTGGGGACATGGACCCTGGGGACAGGGATGCGAAGGCACAGGGACACTGGTGGCACAGGGACCCCATAGCACAGGGACAATGGTGGCACAGAGACACTGGTGGCACTGGTGGCATAGGGACGCTGGGTGGCACAGGGACCCAATGGCACAGGGACCCAATGGCACAGGGGACACTGGTGGCATAAGGACACTGGTGGCCACAGGGACACTGGTGGCACAGGGACACTGGTGACATGACGTAGGGACCCCACGGCACAGGGACCCCCATGGCACAGGGACACCAGTGGCACAGGGACACTGGTGGCACAGGGACACTGGGGACATGACGTAGGGACCCCACGGCACAGGGACCCCCATGGCACAGGGACACCAGTGGCACAGGGACACTGGTGGCCACAGGGACACTGGTGGCACAGGGGCTGCCCACAGGTGCCACAGGTGGGTGCCCCGGGGGGGTCCATGTGTGCGGGGGGGCCGGGCCGGTGGGGGCCCATTAGGGAAATTACCCCAGGGATTGAGGGCAAGTGCCGGGGCGCTGACGGGATCACGTCGCCCCCAATTAGCGGGGAGCGGCTAATGAGCGCGGGGGGGCCATGCCGGCACTGGGGGGGGGTCGCGGGCTGCGAGCACAGCCCTGGGCACGGGGACCCCGGGACCAAGGGTGGGCACGGGGTGGGCACAAGGGACAGGGGGACATGGGGTGGGCATGGGGTGGGCACGGGGTGGGCATGAGGGGACACGGGGACACAGGGTGGGCACAAGGGACATGGGGTGGGCACAGGGTGGGCACAAGGGACAAAGGGACACGGGGAAGGTGCAGGGTGGGCACAGGGGAGATGGGGACACGACACAGGCACGATGTCCCCAGACCCGTGGCGGGGCAGCCACACAGACGCGGGCTGGACGTGGCACGGGCAGAGGGGACACCAGGACGTGGGGCGGACACAGGGCATGGGCACCAGGTCCCCAAACACGCCGGTGGGGCTGCATGGACATGGGGGGGGGGCCACGTGGCATGGCCACGGGGGACACGGGGACATGGGGACCCAGGGGGGGACAACGGGGGGCTGCTCACCACGGCCGTCACCACCACCTCCAGGCGCTGCTGGCTCTCGAAGTCGAGGGCGCGCGCCAGCACCACGCGGCCGCTGTTGGGGAGGTCGATGCGGAAGAAGCGGGCGTCGGGCTGGGGGGGGGACACACGGGGGGGGGGGTCAGCGCCACCGTGGCACCAGGTGCCCCATCCCCCCCCCATCCCCCTCGGTGTCCCCGTCCCCCCGAGGACGCACCGAGGACGCGTCGATGACGTACATCAGCAGGTCCCCGTCCGCGTCCTCCGCCTGCGTGCTGAACACCACCGAGTGCACGGCCACCAGCTGCGGGACCCCCACGTCACCCGGGCACGCCGGGAGGACCACCACAGCCACCCACGTGTCCCCGGCCCTCCCGGGTGCCCCCCAACAACCCAGTCCCCTGTTTCTGCCCCTATCCCCTTCCTTGTCGCTGTGCCCATGGACGTCCCCTTCCCTGTCCCATCCCGTCCCACCCCATCCCATCCCATCCCCATCCCATCCCCATCCCAATCCCATCCCCATCCCATCCCCATCCCATCCCCATCCCAATCCCATCCCCATCCCATCCCCATCCCATCCCCATCCCATCCCCACCCCATCCCCATCCCATCCCCACCCCATCCCCATCCCACCCCATCCCCATCCCATCCCATCCCCATCCCATCCCCATCCCCATCCCCATCCCATCCCCATCCCCATCCCATCCCCATCCCATCCCCATCCCATCCCCATCCCCATCCCCATCCCATCCCCATCCCCATCCCATCCCCATCCCATCCCACCCCATCCCATCCCACCCCCATCCCATCCCACCCCATCCCATCCCCATCCCCATCCCATCCCCATCCCCATCCCATCCCCATCCCATCCCACCCCATCCCATCCCCATCCCCATCCCATCCCCATCCCCATCCCATCCCATCCCATCCCACCCCATCCCATCCCCATCCCCATCCCATCCCATCCCCATCCCATCCCCATCCCATCCCACCCCATCCCATCCCTCTCCCCAATTCCAATCCCATCCCCATCCCATCCCCATCCCCATCCCATCCCATCCCATCCCATCCCATCCCATCCCCTCCCCTCCCCACACCTCGCTGACGTTGTGGGTGAGGACAGGCTCCCCACGGAAGCGGGGCCGGTTGTCGTTCTCGTTGAGGACCTGGACGATGACGCGGTACTCCACCTGCAGGCACGGGGGTGCAGTGGGGGGGGTGACCCCAGGGGGATACGGGGGGGCTGACCCCGGATCCCCAGCCCCACGTCCCCACGCCGTACCGGGGCGAAGCCGTCCTCGGCGCACGTCAGGGCCACCATCAGCACCGGGGACTCCAGCTCCTGCGGGGGACGGGCGCTGGGGACACGGGGCCTGCCCCGGGGGGGCACCACAGTGTGGGGTCCCCACGTCCCGGGGGGGGACCAGCTGGGACAGGGCAAGGGGGGAGGATGTGGGGTGGATGGGGGAGTGGGACGGACAGAGGTTGGTGGGATGGACAGAGAGGTGTGGGACAGACGGATGGGGGTGTGGGATGGACAGGTGGGTGTGGGGTGGACGTGGATGTGGGATGGACAGACGTGGATGCAGGACAGACAGACATGGATTTGGGATTGACAGACGCGGATGTGGGATGGACAGACATGGGTGTGGGATGGCCGTGGATGCAGGACAGACAGACATGGAGGCGGGATGGATGTGGACGTGGGATGGACAGACATGGGTGTGGGATGGACGTGGGTGTGGGATGGACAGACGTGGCCACAGCCGGCTGGAGGCAGGGGCAGGGTGGGTGCCGATGGAGGCAGGGTGGGCGGAGGAAGGATTTGGGATGGACGGAGGACGAGGTCGGGCTCAGGACAGGCTCAGGACGGATGGAGGCGGATGGGGGACAGACAGAAAGGGCCGGGGGGCAGCAGACGGGCACAGGAGGGCGGCATGGTGGGGATGGGTGGGTGCGGGATGGGGGGTGGAGGCCGTGGGGTGGAGGCCGTGGTGGGCAGAGGCTGGTGCAGAGGGGAGAGGCTGGAGGGGTGGGGGTGGGAGTGGGGTAGGGGTGGGACGGGGGCAGGAAGGGTGCGGGGTGGGTGGAGGACGGGTGGAGGCTGGGTGGACGACAGATGGACGATGGATGGAGGATGGGTGGAAGATGGGTGGAGGATGGACACAGGATGGACACAAGATGGATGGAGGACGGATGGAGGACAGATGGACGATGGATGGAGGACAGGTGGAGGATGGATGGAGGATGGATGGAGGCTGGACGAAGGCTGGATGGAGGATGGATGAAGGATGGGTGGAGGCTGGATGGACGATGGATAGAGGCTGGGTGGAGGATGGATGGAGGATGGAGCAGGACAAATGGAGGACGGATGGAAGATGGACGGAGGATGGATGGAGGCTGGATGGGGGACAGATGGAGGATGGACACAGGTTGGACACAGGATGGATGGAGGACGGATGGAGGACAGATGGAGGATGGATAGACGACAGATGGAGGCTGGATGGAGGCTGGATGGAGGCTGGACACAGGATGGACGGAGGATGGATGGAGGACAGGTTGAGCATGGATGGACGATGGATGGATGACAGATGGAGGCTGGATGGAAGCTGGATGGAGGACGGATGGAGGATGGACACAGGACAGATGGAGGCTGGACGGAGGATGGATGAAGGATGGGTGGAGGCTGGACGGACAATGGATAGAAGCTGGGTGGAGGATGGATGCAGGACAAATAGAGGACAGACGGAGGATGGATGGGGGACAGACACAGGGACAGGGGACGGACACAGGATGCACAGGGGGCCGCACCTCGCGGTCCAGCACCCTCCCGGCGGAGGCGTTGAGGCGCAGGCTGCGCCCGTCCAGGTAGAACCAGGCGGCGTCGGTGCCGGCCAGGCAGAGCTGCAGCGCGGGGCCCCCCGCGTCCCCCCCCGCCGGCAGCCGGGCCACCAGGCTGCCGTGGGCGCTGTTCTCCGGGATCTCCGTGAACACGTTCCCGAAGCCGCTGCAGCCCTCGCCCCGCGCTGCGCCGCGGCGTCAGGGACCGCGGCCCCACAGAGGCTTCACACGGGGGGTCCCCGGGTCCCAGGTCCCCACCTCCAAGGTCCCCAGATCCTCACCCCCAGGTCCCCGTGTCCCAGCTCCCCATCCCCAGAGTCCCCATGTCCCAGGTCCCCATGTCCCAGGTCCCAGGTCCCCGTCTCTAAGGTCCCCACCCCAAGGTCCTCCCCCCTGGGTCCCCACCCCCAGGTCCCCATGTCCCAGGTCCCCATCCCCAAGTACCCCCCACCACGTCCCCTTGCCTCTGGGTCGCCGTCACCCCCGTCCCTCTCACTGGGTCCCCACCTCCAGGTCCCCGCTGTCCCCACCCCCACGGCCCCCACCCTTTGTTCCTCAAACCCTCAAGTCCCCGTCCCCAAGGGCCGCCATCGACAGCGTCCCTATACCCAGGTGCCCACCTTGGGGTCCCCTTCCGTGGTCCCCATCCCCTGGGTGCCCACCCTTGGGTCCCCACCTCTCATGGTTGCCACCCCCAGCGTCCCCATGTCTTAGGGTCCCCGTCCCCAGGGTCCCCATCCATCCCCAGTGTCCCCAGTGTCCCCGTGTCTTAGGGTCCCCATCCCCAGGGTCCCATCCCCAGGGTCCCCATCCATCCCCAGTGTCCCCAGTGTCCCCGTGTCTTAGGGTCTCCATCTCCAGGGTCCCCACCCCAGTGCCTCCCATCCATCTCCAGTGTCCCCAGTGTCCTGATGTCTTAGGGTCCCCATCCCCAGGGTCCCTGTCCCCAGGGTCCCCACCCCAGTGCCTCCATCCATCCCCAGTGTCCCCAGTGTCCCCAGCGTCCCCATGACTTAGGGTCCCCATCCCCAGGGTCCCCACCCCAGTGCCTCCATCCATCCCCAGTGTCCCCAGTGTCCTCAGCGTCCCCATGACTTAGGGTCCCCATCCCCAGGGTCCCCACCCCAGTGCCCCCATCCACCCCCAGTGTCCCCAGTGTCCCCATCCCACGCTCACCGGTGGCCAGCTGCAGCGCCAGGCAGGCGGCCAGCAGGGCCCGGCAGGACGGTGCCGCCATGGGGACCTGGGACGGGCGACGGGGACGGGGCCCTGGGTGGCAGCCTGCGGCCAGGAGGGGACGAGCGGGGGTGGCACCGCCGTGTCCCCGTGTCCCCTGCGCCCCATCAGCCACCCGCGCCTGCCACCCCCGGGTCCCCATCCCTGTCCCCATCGCTGTGACACGGGGTGCAGGCGCCATGCCCGGGTCCCCATCCGTGTCCCCATCCCCGTGACGTGGCCGTGTCCCCAGCCCCGTCCCCATCCCCGTGTCCCCCTCCCCGCGATGTACCCGTGTCCCCATCCCTGTCCCCATGCCCAGGACCCTGCACTTGGGTCCCCACCTGTGCCCCCCCCCTCTGTCCCCATGCCAGGTGCCCGTACCCCTGTCCCCAGCCCTGTCCCCCCCCTTTGTCCCCCCCCCCCCTTTGTCCCCCCCCTTTGTCCCCCCCCGTGCCATCCCATGCAGCCGGTGTGCAGGTGACCCAGGTGTGCAGGGCCCCGCACACGCGTGTGCCCCCGCCGTGCCCCCCCCCCCGCTAACCCGATTACGGCCCCGGCCCACGCAGGAGGGCGCTGCGGGGACACGGCCCCACGCACGACCCCCCCACCCCCCCCCCCATGACCCCCCCACGACCCCCCCCCCACCGGGGCCGGGATGGGGGGGCTGCAGGTCTGCCCCCCCCCCCTTCCCCGTGCCATATGCCCCCCCCCCCCCCCCGCCGGCAGCCCCCTCCCACCGGCCACATGCTGCTGCCGGCCCCCAATTAGCGGCCGTTAATTAGCGCGGGGGGGGGAGGGGAGGGGAGCCCCATCTGCCGCCCCCCCCCCCTCCGGCACCGCGCTGGGGGCCCGGGACCCCCCCACCATGGGGCTGCCCCCCCCCCCCCCCGCTGCCTGCCCCTACTGACCCCCCCCATCCCCATATGGGGGGGGGGCATTCAGGGGTACCCCCTCACCAGCCCCCCCCATAGGAAGCCCCCCCCCACCCCCCTGCTCCTTGCCCCCCCCCCGGCCCCCCCAGCAGCTCAAGGCAGCCCCCCGGGTGCCCCCCCCGGACCCCCCCTTGCTGCGAGGGGGGGGGCGCTCCCAGGGGTCCCGGGTGTTCCAAGGGGTCCTGACCCCCCCCCCCGCCCCCCCAGCACCTCCCAGCCCCCCCAGCCCCCCCCGGACCCCCCCTCCGGACCCCCCCCAGCCCCTCCCGGACCCCCCCCCCCCGGGACCCCTTGCTGGGGGGGGGGCTCCCGGGGGTCCCGCGGGTTCCCAGGGGTCCTGACCCCCCCCAGCCCCCCCAGCACCTCCCAGCCCCCCCCCCGGACCCCTCAGCCCCCCCCGACCCCTCCAGCCCCCCCCTCCGACCCCCCCCCCCGTTACCTGCCCGGCGCGGCGGCCCCGCCGCCCCCGGCGCTGCACCCCCGGGCCGGGGCTGGGGACAGGGACAGGGAAGGGACAGGGCGGGGGGGGGCCGGGGGGGGCGGATCAGCGGGGGCAGAGCCGGGAGCGGCCTCAGCCGGCGGCGGGCGGGGCGGAGACCGGGGGGTGTGGGGCGGTGTGGGGCTATATGGGGCTGTATGGGGCTGTATGGGGCTGTGTGGGGCTGTACGGGGCTGTACGGGGCTGTACGGGGCTGTACGGGGCTGTATGGGGCTGTATGGGGCTGTACGGGGCTGTATGGGGCTGTATGGGGCCGTATGGGGCTGTACGGGGCTGTACGGGGCTGTATGGGGCTGTATGGGGCTGTATGGGGCTGTACGGGGCTGTACGGGGCTGTATGGGGCTGTGTGGGGGCTGTACGGGGCTATATGGGGCTGTACGGGGCTGTATGGGGCTGTGTGGGGCTGTGTGGGGCTGTATAGGGCTGTATAGGCTCTGTGGGGCTCTATGGGACTGTATGGGGTGTATGGGGCTGTATGGGGCGGTGTGGGGGCTGTATGGGGTTTATGGGGCGTATGGGGTATGTGGGGAGCATGGGGTATATGGGGTTCTATAGGGGTGTATGGGCTGTATGGGGTGTGGGGGCTATATGGGGTTTATGGGGCATATGGGGTATGTGGGGCTGTGTGGGGCTGTATAGGCTCTATGGGGCTGTATGGGACTGTATGAGGTGTATGGGGCTGTGTGGGGTGTGGTGGCTGTATGGGGTGTGTGGAGAGTATGGGGTATGCGGGGAGTATGGGGTATATGGGGCTCTGTTGGGCTGTATGGGGTGTGGGGCTGTATGGGCTCCATTGGGCTGTATGGGACTGTATGGGCCGTGTAGGGCTGTGTGGGGCTCTATAGGCTCTTTGGGTTGTGTGGGGCTGCGTGAGTCTGCATGGGGCTGTATAGGCCCTATGGAGCTGTATGGGGCTGTGTGGGGTGTGTGGGGTGCATGGGGCTGCCTGTATGGGGCTGGATGCGGTGTATGGGGTGTGTGGGCGTGCACGGGGCTGCCTGCATGGGACTGTATGGGACTGCCTGCATGGATCCCTCTGTATGGGGCTGCATAGGGCTATATGGAGTTGTATGGGGCTGTGTGGGGTGTATGGGGCTGCCTGCACGGGGCTGCTGCACGGGACTGCCCGTATGGGGCTATATGGAGCTGTATGGGGCTGCCTGCACGGGACAACCTGTATGGGACTTTATAGAGCTGCACGGGGCTGCCTGTATAGGGCTGCCCATATAGGGCTGCCTGCATGAGGCTGCCTGGATGGGGCTGCATGGTGCCATATGGGGTTATATGGCGCTGCCTGTATGGGGCCATAGGGGACCGTATGGGGCCATATGGGGCTACATGGGAACGTATGGGGTTATATGGCGCTGCCCGTATGGGTCTGTATGGGACTGCATGGGTCCGTATGGAGCCGTACGGGGCCGTATGGGGCCGTATGGGGCTGTATGGGGCCATATGGAGCCGTATGGGGCTGTACGGGTCCGTATGGGGCTGTACGGGGCCGTATGGGGCCGTATAGGTCCATATGGGGCCGTATGTGGCTGTATGGGGCCGTATGGGGCCGTATGGGACCATACGGGGCCGCCTGCCCTGCGCTACCCCCCCAGCGCCCCCCGCCCACGCGTGTTCGCGCCCCGCCCCCCCCGCCCCCCCCGTCCTGAGCCGCGCTAAGCGGCTTTGGGACCGAGCGGATCTGCGGGGGGGGGTCGGGGAGGGTGATGCCCCGGGGGGGGGGTGTCCGTGGGGGGGGTGTCCGTGGGGGGGGTGTCCGTGGGGGGGGTGTCCGTGGGTCCCCCCCCCGCGGACACCCACGGGACCGCCCCCCCCGGCTCAGGTGTCGCCACCCGACACCGCCCCCCCCCCCCGGCCCCCCCCCAGCCCAGCATGGCCGGCCGGAGCCCCGCGGGGGGGGCGGGCAGGTAGGGCAGGGCCGGGGGGGGGCATTCGGGGGGGTGCTGGGCTCCGGGACCCCCCCCCCCCCATAACCCCCCCCCTCCCATTTTTCCCTGCAGGTGGGGGTCCCCCGGGAGCCGCGACCCTGCTCGGCCCCCCCCCGGCACCGGCCCCCCCCCCGGGCACGGCCCTGCTGCTGCTGCGGGCCCCCCCCCGGCCCCCGGTGCCCCCCCGGCCCCTGGTGCCCCCCCCGGCCCCCGGTGCCCCCCCTGTCCCTGGTGCTCCTCGGGGTGCGGGTGGCCCCCCAGCCCCAAAAGTGCCCCCCAGGGAGCCTGGCGCCCCCCCAGCCCCCCAGGACCCCCCCGTGCCGGGGGTGGGGGGCTTCGGTGGGGGGGGCACCCCCTGGCCATGCAGCCCTGCACCGGGGGGGCCCCGCACCCCAAGATGGGGGGTCTCTGTGCCCCCCCACAGCACGGGTTTTGGGGTCCCCGTCCCGCCCCGCACCCCTGCACCGCAGGGACCCCCCCACCCCAGGTCCTGGGGTCCCCATCCTGCCCCGTGCACCAGGGGGACCCCACACCCTATAACAGGGGGTCCCCATCCTGCTGCAGGGACACCGAACCCCAAAATGGGGGGTCCCCATCCCGCCTTGCACCCCTGCACCTGGGGGACCCCAAACCCAGGGATATGGGGTCCCCACCCCGCCCTGCACGCCAGGACAAGGGGTCCGCATCCAGCCCCGTGCGCTGCGGGGATGCCTCACCCCAAAATACGGGGCCCCCATCCCACCCCAAAGCACGGGATATGGGGTCCCCATCCCTTCCTGCACCCCTGCACCGCAGGGACCCCCCACCCCGGGTCCTGGGGTCCCCATCCTGCCCCGTGCACCAGGGAGACCCCACACCCTATAACAGGGGGTCCCCATCCTGCTCTGTGCACTGCAGGGACACCGAACCCCAAAATGGGGGGTCCCCATCCCGCCTTGCACCCCTGCACCTGGGGAACCCCAAACCCAGGGACATGGGGTCCCCACCCCAACCCACACTTGGGGACAAGGGGTCCCCATCCAGCCCCGTGCACCAGGGGGACCCCACACCCTGTAACAGGGGGTCCCCAACCTGCCCCGTGAACTGCAGGGACACCACACCCCAAAATGAGGGGTCCCCACCCCACCCTGCACCCCAGGACAAGGGGGACCCCCCACCCCAGAACAGGGGGTCCCCATCCTTCTCTGTGCACCGCAGCGACCCCACACCCCAAAATGTGGGGTCCCCATCACGCCCCACACCCCAGGACAAGGGGGACCCCAAACCCAGGGACATGGGGTCCCCCCCCCACCCTGCACCCCAGGACCAGAGGGACCCCCCACCCCAAAATGTGGGGTCCCCCCCCCACCCCCGACCCAGGGACCTGGGGTCCCCATCCCGCCCTACACCCCAGGTCCGGCCGCCCCCGCCCCGCCCAGTGCCGGTGTCCCCGCTGTCCCCAGTGCCCCCCAGTGCCCCCAGTGCCCCCAGCGTCCCCGTGCCCCCAGTCCTGGTGCCGGGGGGCTGGGGGGGGGCGCAGCGCGCGGCCGTCACCCGCCTGAGCCGGGCCCAGCTCCGGGGGGACACCAAGCGCCGCAGGGACCGCGAGCACCAGCGCCTGCGGGTACGGGGGGGCGGGGGGGGCTTGGGGACATCGGGGGGGGTGTGGGGACAGGGGGGGGTTTGGGGACTTGGGGGAGTGTGGGGACATTGGGGGCGTGGGGACACTGGGGGATGTGGGGGGCTTGGGGGCGTGGGGGTCATTGGGGGGGGTTTGGGGACATTGGGAGGTTTGGGGACATGGGGGGGTGTGGGGACATTATGGGGCTTGGGGACTTGGGGGGGGTGTGGGGACACTGGGGGCATGGGGACATTGGGGGGCATGGGGACATTGGGGGGGGGTTTGGGGACACTGGGGGGGGTTTGGGGACACTGGGGGATGTGGGGGGCTTGGGGGCGTGGGGGTCATTGGGGGGCTTGGGGACATTGGGGGGCTTGGGGACATTGGGGGGGCTTGGGGACAGCTGGGGGCATGGGAACATTGGGGGGCATGGGGACATTGAGGGGGGCTTTGGGACATTGGGGGGCTTGGGGATGGGAGCTTGGGGACATGGGGGGGGGCAGGGACATAGGGGGCCAGGGCTTGGGGGCATCGGGGGGCTGCAGGTTTGGGGACCTCGGGGATTGGGGACATGGGGGGGCTGGGGACATTGGGGCTTGAAGACAGGGGGCTTGGGGACACGGGGGGGGGCAGGGCTTGGGGATGTGGGGGGCTGGGGGGGCTGGGGACCAAGGACAGGGGGGACTGGGGACATGGGGGACTGGGGGGGGGGTTTGGGGACACAAAGGGTTGGGGACATTGGGGATCAGGGCCATGGGGGTCTGGGGCCAAGGGGAATTGGGGCCGGGGGGGGCTGGGGACATGGGGCTGGGGGCAGCCCAGGGGCTCTGTCCCCCCGGGGGGGGTCCCTGTGTTTGGGGCCGGGGGTCACCCCACACCCCCCAGGTCCAGGAGCGCCTGCGCATGGCCCGGCGGCGGCGGCAGGAGGAGCCCCCAGGACCCCCGGCCCCCCCAGGACCCCCGGCGCAGGGGGGGGGGTCCCGGGGCCGCCCTGCGGCAGCAGCTGGAGCTGGCGCGGAGCCGGAGGAGCGGGGCGCTGCGGGGCCGCCGGCACAGGTGGGGGGACACTGGGGGGACACCGGGGGGGGGGGGACACCAGGACCACCGCCCTGCCCCTTCCCCACGTCCCCATGTCCCCACGTCGTGTCCCCGTCCCCCAATGCCGTGTCCCGTCCCTTCCCCGTATCCCGCTGCCACCCCTCCCGTGTCCCCGTGTCCCCCCCCCCCCCGTGTCACGCTGCCACCCCTCCCTCGTGTCCCCACGTCACGGTGCCGCCACCGCTTCCGTGTCCCTGTGACCTTCCCCTGCCCTTCTTCGCGTCCCCGTGGCCTGTCCCTCGTGTCCCCGTCCCTCCCCTGTACCCCCATCCCGTGTCCCCATCCCGTGTCCCCGTGTCCCCATCCCGTGACCCCGTCCCTCCGGTGTCCCCCTGCCACGTCCCTGCCCCTGCCCCGTGTCCCCAGGCCCTGTCCCCCTCCCCATGAGCACGTCCCCACGTCCCCGTGTCCCCCCAGAACACAGTTTCCGTGTCCCCATACTGTGACCCCCATCCTCATGGTGTCCCCACACCGTGTCCCCATGTCCCCATGTCACACCCCCCCAGCGTCCCCATGCCCTGTCCCCCCTCCCCGTGCCCCCACACCATACACATGTCCCACCCCGCGTCCCCTACCCCCCTCCCAGGAACACGCAGAGCTTCCGTGTCCCCATGTCCCCATACTGTGTCCCCACACCGTCCCCATCCCCATGCCCCCCCCCCGTGCCCCCCCCAGGAACACGCAGTTCCTATGTCCCCCCCTCTCCGTGTGCCCCCCCCCAGGAACACCCAGACCTTCCTGGCCCTGCTGGCCCCCCTGCTCCCCCCGCACCCCCCCCGACCCCCCCGGCACGACGCAGCGAGCGCAGCGGGCACGGAGCGGCGGTGACGGGCGCCTCGTGTTGGGGACAACGACAAGGGCAGGGGGCCCACAATGACACGGGGGGGCCACAATAACACGGGGGGGGGGCACAATAAACACCCGTGGGTCAACGCGGCGCCCTCGGCATCACCGCGGCGCCGCCGGTGGCCGGTTGGGTGCGGGGTGCGCCGGGCGGCACCGGTGCCATCCGACTGGGCGCGGGTGCCGGCGGCGCCACCAGCGTCACCAGTGCCACCAGCGCCACCAGTGCCACCAGTGGCACCAGTGGCAGCAGGCTAGCGCAGGTCGTCGGCGGTGAACATGCCGCGGGCGCGGCGCAGCACCGAGTCCTTGGCGGCGTCGTAGGGGTGCTCCTTTGAGGGGATCTCCAGCACGGCCGGCAGCGAGCGCGTGTGCGCCTCGATGACGTGCCGGATCAGCTCGGCGATGCACTGGTTGATCAGGATGATGCCGATGTCCTCCCGGCACAGGAAGCTCCTGGGGGGTTGGGGGGGGCACAGGGGGGTCAGCACCACAGGACCCCCTTAAAGGACCCCTGGACACCCTTAAAGGACCCCTGGACACCCTTAAAGGACACCGGGACCTCCTAAAAGCCCTGGGGACACCCTAAAAGGACACCGGGACCCCCATAAAGACCACCAGGACACCCCTAAAGGCCCCCGGGACACCCTTAAAGTACACTGGGACCCCCATAAAGACCACCAGGACCCCCTAAAAGGTCCCCGGGACCCCCTTAAAGGACCCCTGGACAACCATAAAGGCCCCTGGGACACCCAAAAAGGACGCTGGAGCCCCCATGAAGACCACCAGGACACCCCTAAAGGCCCCCAGGACCCCTGTAAAGGCCCCCTGGACACCCTAAAAGGCCCCTGGGACCCCCGTAAAGACCACCAGGACACTCCTAAAGGCCCCCGAGACCCCCATAAAGGCCCCCAGGACACCCCTAAAGGCCCCCGGGACACCCTTAAAGGACGCCGGGACCCCCATAAAGACCCCCAGGACCCCCTAAAAGGCCCCCAGGACACTCAGGGTCTGCCCCCCCCAGCCCACAGGGAGCTCCCCCCAGCCTAATCATGGACCCCTGGGACCCCCAAGCCCCCCCCCATGCACCCCCAGGACTCGGGACCCCCCCCAGCCCCACCTGGGACCCCCAAGACCCTCAAGCTCCCCCCATCCCGGTTCCCCCTGACCACCTGGGACCCCCCCCCCCCCCAGAACTCAGGACCCCCCCCAGCCCCACCGGGGACCCCTGGGGCTCCCCTCCGACCCCCAAGCACCCCCCCAACCCCACCAAGGACCCCCAGGACCCCCCAGCCCCCCTCATTCCGGGTCCCCCTGCCCCCCTGCCCCCCCCCCAGTACTCAGGACCCCCCAGCCCAAACCAAGGCCCCCTGGGACCCCCAAGCCCCCCCCCCCATGCACCCCCAGGACTCGGGACCCCCCCAAGCTCCACCTGGGACCCCCAAGCCCCCCCCATCCCGGTTCCCCCCGACCACCTGGGGCCCCTCCCAGAACTCAGGACCCCCCCAGCCCCACCGGGGACCCCCGGGATCCCCCCTCCCCCAACCTTGGAACCCCAGGACCCCCCCCCCAGGACTCGGGACCCCCCCCCAAGCCCCACCGGGGACCCCCGGGACCCCCCAGCCCCCCCCCCCCCCACGACCCCCCCCCCACCGGAAGGTCTCCTCGATCTCGGCCACGCTGGTCTCCTTCTCCACCACCAGGAAGTTGGCCTTGCGGTGCTTGTTGAGCTCGCCCACGCCGCCCAGCAGGAAGCCGGTCACCGTGTCCTCGTCGCCCACCACCGCGATCAGCTTCCCCCGCCCCGACATGGCGCCCGCCGCTCCGGGGGGCCGCCAGCCGGCGCCGCGCATGCGCCGAGGCAAGCCACGCCCCCCCGCCGCCAAACCACGCCCCTCCGGCGCCAAACCACGCCCCCGTCGCCCGGGCAACGGGACGGCGGGCACGCCCCCTCCGCCCGACTCCGCCCCCTTGGCACGCCCACTATTGTTTGACCACGCCCCCGCCCCGCTGGCCACGCCCCCTCCGCACTGACCACGCCCCCTCGGCGCTGGTCCCGCCCCGCTCCGCTCGTGGCGCATGCGCAGTGCGCAGTGTCCTTCAAGGGCCCGAGTCTGCCCCCCCCCCCGGGGGGCATCGCCCCTGGGACGCCCCCCCCGGGACCCCCAACCCCAGGACCCCCCCCGGACACCTCCAGGCCCCCCGACGCCACCCCCCCGACCCCAGGACCCCCCCCCAAGCACCACGCAGCCCCCCCGGGGTGTCAGCGCCCCCCGACCCCATCCACCCCAACCCCAGGACCCCCCAGGACCCCCCCAGGACCCCCCAACCCCACCACCCGATCCCAAGACCCCCCCCCAGGCACCACGCCGCAGCCCCCCGGGGTGTCAGCACCCCCTGACCCCAAGACCCCCCCAGGACCCCAAGACCACCCCCCCCCCCCCCCCCCGAAGAACCATCACGCAGCCCCCCGGGGGTGTCAGAGCCCCCCGACCCCAAGACCCTCCCAACCCCAGGACCCCCCAGGCCCCCCACTGCCTGGGACCCCCCAGGACCAACCCATAACACCCAACCCCAGGACCCCCCAACCCCACCCCCTGATCCCAAGACCCCCCCCAAGCATCACGCTGCAGCCCCCTGGGGTGTCAACACCCCCTGTCCCCAAGACCCCCCCAACCCCAGGACCCACCCAGGCCCCCCAATGCCTGGGACCCCCCAGGACCCCCCATGAACCCCCCAGGACCCCCCAACCCCACCCCCCGATCCCAAGACCCCCCCCCAAGCACCACGCTGCAGCCCCCCGGGGTGTCAACACCCCCCAACCCCAAGACGCCCCCGACCCCAAGACCCCCCCGACCCTAGGACCCCCCCCAGGCCCCCCAATGCCTGGGACCCCCCAGGACCAACCCATAACACCCAACCCCAGGACCCCCCAGGACCTCCCCAGGAGCCCCCAACCCCACCCCCCAATCCCAAGACCCCCCCCAGGCACCACGCCGCAGCCCCCCGGGGTGTCAGCACCCCCTGTCGCCAAGACCCCCCCGACCCCAGGACCCACCCAGGCCCCCCCCAATGCCTGGGACCCCCCAGGACCCCCCCAGGACCCCCCAACCCCACCCCCCCCGATCCCAAGATCCCCCCTCCCAGGCACCATGCCGCAGCCCCCCGGGGTGTCAGCACCCCCTGTCCCCAAGACCCCCCTGACCCCAGGACCACCCCAAGCGCCCCAGTGCCTGGGACCCCCCAGGACCCCCCCAGGACCCCCCCAGGACCCCCCAGGACCCCCCAACCCCACCCCCCGATCCCAAGACACCCCCCCCAAGCACCACGCCGCAGCCCCCCGGGGTGTCAGCACCCCCCGACCCCAAGACCCCCGCCCAGGACCCCAAGACCACCCCCCCCGGACCCCAAGAACCACCACGCAGCCCCCCGGGGGTGTCAGCGCTTTATTGGGGCGCGCGGCGGCGCTCAGGGCACGGAGACGCGGAAGGGGCTGCCGGGCACGTTGTCGTCGCCCCAGCGCAGGATGAGCAGGTAGTCGCCCTTCTCCTTCACCGTGTAGGTGACGTTGTACACGCGGCTGCCCACGTGCTTCACGTACACCTCCTCGCACGGCGTCTTGGGGCCGTGCACGCCCACCATCAGCATGTTGCTGCCTGCGGGGCGCGACGCCGCTCAGGCGGCCGATCCCGGAGGGTCCCCACCGCCCGCGGATCCCCACCAGCGCCGCCAGATCCCCAGCACCACCACCAGATCCCCAGCACCACCGCCAGATCCCCAGCACCACCGCCACTAGATCCCCTCCACCACCAGATCCCCAGCACCACCACCAGATCCCCAGCACCACCGCCAGATCCCCAGCACCACCGCCACTAGATCCCCTCCACCACCAGATCCCCTCCACCTCCAGATCCCCACCACCGCTGCCACTAGATCCCCTCCACCACCAGATCCCCACCACCACCACCAGATCCCTTCAGCATCACCAGACCTCCCCACCAGATCCCAACACCAGATCCCACCACCACCACATCCCACCAGTACCAGATTCCCACCACCACCACCAGATCCCCACTGCTACCAGAACCCCACCACCCCCAGATCCCACCAGCACTGCCACCAGTTCCCCCCCACACCAGATCCCCCTGCCACCAGATCCCCCCACTGGATCCCACCACCACCACACCCCCCACACTAGATCCCCCCACCACATCCCCACTGCCACCACCAGATTCCCACCAACACCACCACCAGACCCCCACTGCCACCAGATCCCACCGCAACTAGATCCCCACCACCACCACCACCAGATCCCCCCGGCACATCACCCCCACCCCAACACCCCCAGGATCCCCTCCAACCCCCATGCCGGATCGCCTCAGATCCCCCTGGATCTTCCTGTGATCCCCCAGAACGCCCCCAATCCCCCTGCCAAATTTCCCCAGATCCCCTCAGATCCCCCCAAGGCCTCACACCAGTTCCTCCCATTTTTTCCCCAATGCCCATGGTTGATCCCCCTGCCCCCCCCCCCCATTCCCACGCCATATCCCTTCAAATCCCCCCCATCCTCACACCGGATCCTCCCAGATCCCCCCCCAATGCCCACGGCTGATCCCACAGATCCCTCCCAATCCCCACACCAGATCCCCCTGGAGCCCCCCCAATCCCCACGCCAGATCTCCCCCGATTCCTCCCACTCCCCACACCAGATCCCCCCGGCTCTCCCCCAATCCCCACTCCAGACCCCCCCAGATCCCTCCCCGACCCCCCCACCCCCCTGGGACCCCCCGGGATCCCCCCGATCCCCCCCCCCCACGCACCGGCCTTGCTGCAGTCCACGGAGAAGTGGTTCTTCTGCCCCACGAAGGCGGTGGCCAGCCCCGGGCCCCGCGCCACCACCTTGCTGGCGTCCGACGAGAACTTGGGGAGCGCCCCGAAGGCGGGGGGGCCCCGCGCCCCCCCCCCGCGTCACCGTCTCCACCAGCACCGTGGACGTCTCGTGGAGGCTGTGGCCCCCCGACAGCCGCGGGCCTGGGGGCGGGAGGGGTGTCACCGCGGTGTCCCCCCCGCTGCGCCCCAGGGACCCCCATCATGTCCCCTTGGGGACCCCCACCCATCACCTTGGGGACCCCCATCACATCCCCTTGGGGACCCCCCCAATCACGTCCCCATGGGGATCCCCAGCAGGCACTTTGGGGACCCCCCCATCACGTCCCATTGGGGACCCCCCTGAGGTCACCCTGAGGATGCCCCATCATGCCACCCTGGGGACCCCACTGTCACAGCCCCTTGGGGTCTCCCCATCACGTCACCTTCGGGACACCCCCCCCCCATGTCACCCCAGGAACACCCCCATTATGTCACCCTGGGGACCCTCTGGCCCCCCATCTTGGGGACACCCCCATCATGTCACCCTGGGCACCCCCTGTCCCACCACCAAGGGGACACCTCCACCATGTCACCCTAGGGACCCCATGTCCCCCCACCACTGTGTCACCCCGGGTACGCCCTGTCCCCCACCCTGGGGACACCCCCATCGTGTCACCCCGGGCACCCCCTCTCCCCCCACCCTGGGGATACCCCCACCACACCACCCCAAGGACCCCCCTGTCCCACCATCTTGGGGACACCCCCTCCGTGTCACCTTAGGGACCCTCTGTCCCCCACCCTGGGGACGCCCCCCTGGTGCCACCCCGGTCATCCTCCCATGGACCTGTCCCTGTACCCAGCACCGTACCGGTGACCTTGGCCTTGAAGGGGCTGCCGACGATGTGGTGGGGGCCGCCGTACTTGATGGAGATGAGGTAGTTGCCGGGGGCCATGGGGGTGTAGGTGACGCGGTGGCCCTCGGCGCACTCCACGCAGTCCAGCTTCACCTTGGAGGGGCCGTCGATGGTGACCGAGAGCGCGCCCGCCCCCGCGTTGGCCGTCTTCACCAGGAACTCGGAGCACACGCCTGCACGCGCGCGTGTCACCCGCTGCCGCCAGCACACGGCCCCGCGGCCGCCGCACGGAGCCGCGGCCCCACTGCCGCCACCCCGTGCCATGGCCACGTCCCCATTGCCACTATCCCACTGCCACGGCCATGGCCCTGTTGTCACCATCCTACTGCCATGGCCATGTTCCTATTACCACCACCCCGTGCCATGGCCGTGTCTCTATTGCCATCATCCTAATGCCGTGGCCATGGCCCCACTGCCACCACCCCATGCCATGGCCCTATTGTCACCACCCCGTGCCATGGCCATGTCCCTATTGTCACCATCCTACTGCCATGGCCACGGCCCTATTGCCACCATCCTAACGCCATGGCCATATCCTCATTGCCATCACCCCATGCCATGGCCACGTCCCCACTGCTGCCACCCCATGCCATGGCCATGGCCCTATTGTCACCATCCTACTGCCATGGCCATGTTCCTATTACCACCACCCCATGCCGTGGCCGTGTCTCTATTGCCACCATCCTACTGCCATGGCCATGGCCCCACTGCCACCACCCCGTGCCATGGCCATGTCCCTATTGCCACCATCCTATTGCCATGGCCATATCCCCATTGCCACCCCCCCATGCCATGGCTGTGGCCCCACTGCCACCACCCCAAAGGCATGGGCACATTCCCATTGCCACCACCCTATAGGCACAGCCATGTCCCTCTTGCCACCACCCCGTGCCATGGCCGTGCCCTCACTGCCACCGTCCTACTGCCATAGCGATGTCCCCACTGCCACCAGGCCATGCCATGGCCAAGTCCCCACTGCCATCACCCTATAGGCAAAGCCACGGCCTCATTGCCACCACCCCATGCCATGGTCATGGCCATGTCCCCACTGCCACCGCCCCATAGGCGTGGGCACATCCCCATTGCCACCACCCCATGCCATGGCCATGTCCCTGTTGCCACCACCCTACTGCCAAGGTCCCCACCCCAAATGCACGGGCACATTCCCATTGCCACCACCCTATAGGAACGGCCTTGTCCCCACTGCCCCCACCCCACGCCACGTCCATGTCCCCCCATCCACGCCCACGCCCCCCCGTGCCACCAGCCCCGTTGTGTCCCCACGCTGTCACCTGTGATGCCGCCCTCGAGGCCGGGCCCGTAGGCGGTGACGAGCCCGGGGTCCCCGGCCTGGCTCTGCTCGCCCACGCGGATGTTGAAGGGGCTGCCGGGCACGTGGCGCCCGTTGAAGCGCAGGTCGATGGAGTGCACCCCGTTCTCCCGCGGCAGGAACCCGATGGAGTACTTGTCTGGGGGGGGGACACTGCGATGTCACCCCACGTCCCTGTGTCCCTGCACCCCCTTGACCCCACACTCCGTGTCTCCATGTCCCTGCACCCCTGTGACCCCACACCCTTGTCCCCACGTCCCCATGTCCACGCCGCATGGCCCCGTGTCCCCGAGCCCTCGTGGCCCCACACCCTGTCCCCAGTTCCCACTATTGCCACGTCCCCTCTGTCCCTGCATCCCCCATGCCCGCGCTGCATGACGCCATGTCCCCATGTCCCCAAGTCCCCATGTCCTGCACATCCCTGCCTTCCAATGTCCCTGTGTCCTTGTCCCCACGTCCACACATCCTCACATCCCTGTGACTGCATCCCCATGTCCCCGTGTCCCCATGTCCACAGATGTCCTCTACGTCCTTGTGTCCCCATGTCCCCGCATCTTTGTCCCCACATACCCAAGTCCCCGCGTCCCTGCATCCCCATGTCCCCAGTGTCACCCTGTCCCCCATGTCCCTGCATCCCCAGGTCCTCCATGTCCCTGCAAATCTGTGTCCCCCATATCTCCATCTCCCCGTGTCCCCTGTGTCCCTGCACCCCCATGTTCTGTCTCCATATCCCCACGTTCCCATGTCCCTGCAACCCCATCTCTCCATGTCCCCGTGTCCCACACATCCCTGAACATGTCCTCCTTGTCTCCATGTCCCCATGTCCCGACACCCCATGTCCCCACGTCCTACACCTCCCTGCATCCCCACGTTCTCCGTGTCCCCGTATCTGTCCCATGTCCCCCTGTCCCCACATCTCCATATCCCCATGTCCCTCCATCCCCACATCTCCACATCCTCATGTCTCTATGTCCCTGTGTCCCCACATCCCCATGTCCCCCTGTACCCACATCCCCGTGTCCCCACATCCTCATGTCCCTACCTCCCCACATGCCCATATCCCCGTGTCCCCACACCCTGTATCCCTGTGTCTCTACACCCTTTGTCCCTGTGTCCCTGTGTCCCCACAGCCCGTGTCCCCGTGTCCCCACACCTGGTGCCCCCACAACCTGTATCCCTATGTCTCCACAACCCATGTCCCCACACCCCGTGTCCCCACACCCCGTGTCCCCACGTCCCTACATCCCCACACCCGTGTCCCTGTGCGCCCACACCCCATGTCCCCATACCCCACGTCCCTACATCCCTACATCCCCACACCCCATGTCCCCACACCCGTGTCCCCATGTCCCCCCCCCCCCCCCACCATGTCCCCGCGCCCACCTCCGTCTAGCTCGGAGACGTAGCACTCCTCCACCACGCCGGCCGGGGTGTGCACCTTGGCGTCGATGACGCCGCGCGCCCCGTTCAGCTGCACGGCGAAGGACGCTGGCTGGTTCACCGTCACTGTCTCCTGCGGGGGGGACGGGGTGTTGGCACGGCCTTTGGGGGGGCCAGGGACGATGATGATGGGGGGCGTCGGGGGACATCGGGGGGTACCTGCAGGCTGGTGACGGTCAGGCGCCGCGCGTCGTCCGAGTGCGAGGCCACCGGCACCACGAAGGGGCTGTCGGGGATGTGCTCCTCGTTGAACTTGATGGACACCTCGTAGTCACCTGCGGGAGGGTGCGGGGGGGGGGGCTCGCACCGGGGCACCCTTGCACGGGGCAGGGGTGGGGGGCTTGGGTGGGGGCACCCTTGGGCGGGGGCACCCTTGGGCGGGGACTTTGCATGGGGACCCCTCTGCATGGGGACATCCTTGCCTGGGGACACCCTTTCACGGGGACACACTCGCACAAGGACCCCATTGGGTGGGGGCACCCTTGGGTGGGGACATTCTTGCACGGGGAGAACTTGTGCACAGGGACACCCCTACACAAGGACCCCCTTGCGTGGGAACATCCTTGCCTGGGGACGCACATGCACAAGGACACCCTTGGGTGGGGGCACCCTTGGGTGGGGATATCTCTGGATGGGGACATGGGGACATGCATGGGGACACCTCTTCATGGGGACTTTACTTGGGGACATCCTTTCATGGGGACGCACTTGCACTAGGACCCCCTTGCATGGGGACACCCTTGGGTGGGGACATCCTTGCACGGGGAGGACTTGTGCACAGGGACACCCCTACACAAGGACCCCCTTGCGTGGGGACACCTCTGCATGGGGACATGGGGACAACCTTTCTTGGGGCCACCCTCGCACAAGGACACCCTTGGGTGGGGACACCCTTGGGTGGGGACATCCTTGCACAGGGAAGACTTGTGCACAGGGACACCCTTGCACAAGGACCCCCTTGCATGGGGACATCCCTCCTGGATGCACAGGAACCCCCCCACCCGCCATGGGCACCCCCCTCCCCAGCGCCTTTCCCCTGGCCCCAGCCACAAGCTCCGGGGCTTGGGGGGCGGATTTGGGACTAGGGGGGCTCGGTGCCGCTGGGGACCCCCAGACCCACCGGGCTCCTGCACGACGTAGGAGACGCCGCAGGACCCGTCCTTGCGGTCCTCGAAGGAGATCTCGGCCTTGCTGGGCCCCTCCACGGCGATGGAGAGCCCCCCGGCACCTGCCTCGCGCGTCCAGATGCTGAACTCGGCTGGGGGGGGATGGGGGCGGAAGCTGGGGGAGGTCCGTGTGCCCCCCGCCCGCTGCGTCCCCTGCCCTGCACCCACGGACCCCCCACTGCACCCCCGGGGCACCCAAACCCCATTGCACCCCCACCCCATTGCACACGTGTCCCATTGCACCCCCATTGCACCCCCAGCTGCATTGCACCTCTGCTGCACCCCCGTTGTGCTCCTATCCCCAATGCACCCCCTCCCCATTGCACCCCCTCCAAACCCCCATTGCACCCCATTGCACCCCGATCCCATTGCACCCCCACCCCACGAAACCCCCATTGCACCCCCACTGTGCCCCCCTTGTACCCTATCCCCATTGCACCCCCTCCCCATTGCACCCCCACCAAACCCCCATTGCACCCCCTTCCCCCCCATCCCACTGCATGCCCCCCAAACCCCCATTGCACCCCATTGTACCCCCACCCCATGAAACCCCCGTTGCACCCCCGCTGTGCCCCTGTTGCACCCCTATCCCCATTGCCGCCCTATCCCATTGCACCCCCACTACACCCCCATCCCATCACACCCCTGTTGCACCCCCATCCCATTACACCCCCATTGTACCCCCATCTCATTACACCCCCATCCCATTACACCCCTATTATGCCCCACCGCATTGCCCCCCCATCCCATTACACCCCCATCCCGTCACACCCCACCCCATTGCCCCCGATCCCATTACACCCCCATCCTATTACACCCCCATCCCATTTCCCCTCCATCCTATTACACCCCCTTCCCATCACACCCCCACCCCATTGCCCCCCCAACCCGTTACACCCCCAACCCGTTACACCCCCACCCTGTTGCCCCCCATCCCATTGACTCCCCCCATCCCATTACACACCCATCCCATTATGCCCCCGTTATACCCCCATTATGCCCCATCCCATTACTCCCCCCATCCCACTACACCCCCATCCCACCACACCCCCACCCCATCACACCCCCATTCCCCCTCCCCACCCCATCACCCCCCCCACCCCCCCCACCCCCCTCACCTGGCACCCCAGCCACGCCACGCTCCAGGCCGGTGCCCCCGGCGCGCACCTTGTGGGCCCCCCCCTCGCCCAGCGGCCCCACGGTGAACTGGAAGGGGCTGCCGGGCACGTGCTGCCCCCGGTACTTGACGTTGACGGTGTGGGGGCCCATCTCCTGGGGCACGAAGCGCACGCTGTACGTGCTGTCCCCCCCCTCCAGCACCTCGGCGTCGAACAGCTTCCCCGAGGGGCTCAGCACCTGCGCCGTCAGCTCCTGGGGGGCCGCCTCGCCTGCGGGGACACGGTCACTGCGCCCACGGGGTCCTGGGGGGGGGGCTGCTCCCCTCTGCCAGGGGGGGCTTCATGCACCCCAGGGAGCGTGCAGCCATTTGCTAAGAGCTTGCATGCGCCCCAGAGAGCGCACCCGTTTGTAAGGGGTTTGCATGCGCCCCAAAAAGCCTGCATCCATCTGCTGGGGGGCCGCGTGCACCCCATGGAGCGCGCACCCATTTATGAGGGGTTCTCATGCACCCCAACAGGCTGCACCCCTTTGCGAGGGGCTTCATGCACCCCCAAAGAGCCTGCACCGTTTGCAAATGGTTTTCATGCACCCAAATACCCTGCACCCGTTTGCTAGGGGGCTGCGTGCACCCCAAGAGTGTGCACCCATTTAAAAGAGGTTTGCATGCACCCCAATAGCCTGCACCCCTTTGCAAGAGGGTTGCATGCACCCCAATAGCCTGCACCTCTTTGCCAGGGGGCTGCGTGCACCCCAAGAGCGTGCACCCATCTGCTGGGGGGCTTCATGCACCCCATGGAGCCTGCACCCATTTAAAAGAGGTTTGCGTGCACCCCAATAGCCTGCACCCCCTTGCAAAGGGATTCATGCACCCCAAAGAGTGTGCATCCATTTGCAAAGGGTTTTCATGCACCCCAATAGCCTGCGCCTGTTTGCTAAGAGTTCGCATGCACCCCAAAAAGCATGCACCTGTCTGCAAGGGGCTTGCATGCACCCTGTGGAGCATGCACCTGTTTGCAAGGGGTCTGCATGCACCCCAAGACCGTGCACCCGTTTGCTAAGAGCTTGCACGCACCCCAAAAAGCCTGCACACACACCCCCCCCCCCCCGTAAGGGGCTTGCACGCACCCCAAGGAGATTGCAGCCAGCAGCGAGGGGTCTGCAGGTGCCCTAGGGAGCCTGCACCCTCGTGCAAAGGGCACACGCACCCCCCCCCCCGTGCCCCCTCGCCTGCTGAGCGTGCAGCCTCGTGCGCGGGGCACAAGCACGCCCGTGAGCAGACGTCCCCAGCGTGTACACACCCCAGTGCAAAGGACCCGCCCAGCACGCGCCTCTAGGTGTGCACGCCGTGAGGTCACACCCTCGTGCTAGGGGCTTGCACGCCCCCGTGATCACACACACCCACACGCTTGAGCAAAGGGCTCTGTGCAAGGCCCGTGTTAGCCTGTGCAAGGGCACGCGCACCTCTTGTGAGCACCGCGTCACCAGTGCCCAGCTGCCACGCTTGTGCAAGGGCAGCCTCGTGCAAGGCACCTTGCGCAAATGCCCTGTGCCAGGGGAAGGCGTGTGCCGGGCCTGTGTGAGCCAGCCCTTGTGCAAGGCCTCGTGCAAGGGGCACGTGCAGCTGCCGTGGGAAGGTGCGTGGTCCCCTGGGGGGGCACACCCCTGTGCAAGCACACACAGCCCTGTGCAAACACGCTCATGCCATGCATGGTGAGCACACGGCCCCTGTGCCAGCACGCTCCTGTGTGCAAACCCACGCTCAGCCTTGGTGCAAGCTTGTGCTCTTGTGCATCGCCCACAGCACTGTGTAAGCGTGCACAGCCCTGAGCAAGCACCCTCCCACGTGCAAGCGCACACCCGGCCCCATACAGGCACACGGTGCCGTGCAAACACTGTCCAAGGTGCAGCATGTGCATGCACAAACCCATATGCAAATGCACACCCATGGCTCGTGCAAACTCCTATGTGCATCCAGCCCTTCTGCTAGCAGAGTCCTGGGTGCAAATGCACAGCCAGCACCTGTGCAAGCAGGCTCCCATGTGCAAATACACCAAATCCTTGCACTCTCTCCCATGTGCAAGTGCACCCAGCCTTTGCACAAGCACATTCCCCCATGCATGTGCACCCAGCCCTTGCACAAGCACTCTCCCATGTACACATGCACCCAGCCGTTGCACAAGCACGTTTCCACATGTACAGGTGCACCAAGCCCTTGCACAAACACTCTCCCATGTACACATGCACCTATCCCTTGCACAAGCATGCCCCCCATGTACACATGCACCAGCCCTTGCACAAGCACATTCCCCCATGCAGGTGCACCCAACCCTTGCACAAGCTCTCTCCCATGTACCCATGCACCCATCCCTCGCACAAGCACGCCCCCATGCAGGTGCACCCAGCCCCTGGTGCAGGCACACGCACGCCCCGGCACACGCACGCCCCGCACGCACCCTCCTGGCCGCGGGCGATGCTGCTGAAGGCGCCCAGGCCCTCACGGCCCAGGAAGTCCCCGAAGACGTTGGGGAAGGGGTCGCCGCCGACCTGCGTGGACTCCTCCACCCGCACCTCCCGCTTGGTCTCGCCGCCGCGCGTCTTGCTGATCTCGGTGCGCTCGGTGCGCGTGTACGTGTGGCTGCTCCGCGTGAAGGTGCGCGTCAGGCGCTCCTGCGCCGACACCATCTGGAACCAGTTCCCTGCGGCGCCGCCGCCGCGCGCCGGGCGGGCACGGGGACACCGACACGGGGACACCGACACGGGGACACCGACACGGGGACACCGACACGGGGACACCGACAACGGGGACGGGGACAGTGGCACATGGGAAGACATGAGGACACATGGACACGTGCGTGGATGGATGGAAATGTGGATGGGCACATCAATGGATTGATGGATGGGTGGAAACATGGGTGCACGGATGGATGGATGGATGAACACATGGATGGATGGATGGATGGAAATATGGACAGAAGGATGGATGGGTGAAAACATGAATGGATGGATGGATGCATGCATGCATAGATAGATGGATGATGGAAGGGTGGAAACATGGATGGATGATTGATGGATGCATGGATAGATGGATGGATGGACGGACACATGAATGGATGATGAATGGATGGGTGGGTGGGTGGATGCACAATGGATGCATGAATGCATGGACACGTGGATGGATGGATGGACGGACGGATGGGCAGGCACATGGAAAGTTGATGGTTGGATGAGTGACGGATGAATGGATGGACGGAAACATGGATGGATGGATGGACATCAGATGGATGGAGAGAAGCACAGAAGGATGGAGACACGGATGGATGGGTGGATGGATGGTTACACAGGTGGAGGAGGGTGTGCGGGGATGAATGGGCACGGATGGACGGGCAGGTACACGGGCAGACGGGCCAGTACACAGACGGTCACAGGCATGGACAGATGGACACATGGGTGGGGGCACGGACAGATGGACAAACCCGGAGGGACGCACGCACGGAGGGGCACAGGCACACGCGGACGGACACGGGGACGGATGCACGGACGGACGAGGAGAGAAGGAAGAAGGCGGCGGAAATCAGAGCTGGAGCGGCCGAGACGCGTCCCTGTCCCTGTCCTGTCCCTGTCCTGTCCCTGTCATTGCCCTGTCCCTGTCCTGTCCATGTCCTGTCCCTGTCCCCGTCCCCGCCGCAGAGGCGCAGGAGCAGGAGGAGGAGGAGAAGGAGGAGGAGGAGGAGGAGGAAGACGCGCGCCCTACCTGGGATCTTGAGGTTGAGGTCGCAGGTGCTGCCGATGGTGGCGATGGAGGGGGCCTGGCGCCGGCGCGTGATGCTCTCCTTCATGCGCCCCTCGCCCGTCACCTTCACCGTGAAGGGGCTCCCTGGGGGGGGACAGCCACCAGCTCAGCGTGCCCACCCCAGCCACCCCTCCCTGGGGGGACCTCGCCAGCCCCCGCCCCGTCCCCGCGCCCACCTGGGACATGCTTGTCAGCGAACTTGATGTTGATGATATAGTTGCCGGGCTCGGTGGGGCAGTAGGTGACCTTGCAGGTGCCGTCCTCCACGTCCTCGCAGTTGATGTCCACCTTGCTGGGGCCCTCGATGGACAGGCCCAGCCCGCCATAGCCTGGGCAGAGTGAGGACATGTTTGGGGCCGTTCCCCAGCATGGACGGGGGCGTCATGAGGCCACCAGCCCATCCTGGCCACGGCCGTGCCACCACCACGGCCACCACCCCATGCTGGCCTTGGCCATGCCACCATCACGGCCACCAGCCCATCCCAACACAGTCACAACTACGGCTACCACCCGAAGTTGGCCTTGGCCATGCCATGGCCACCACCCATCTCATTCCGGTCATGACCATATCATCATCATGGTCTCCATCCTACATTGTCCCTGGCCATGCCATGGCCACCACCCATCCCATCCTGACCATGACCATGCCATAGCCATGGCCTCCATCCCTTGGCTATGCCATGACCACCACCCATCCCACCCCAGCCATGACCATGGCATCATCACAGCCACCATCCCATCAGCCCCTTGGCTACCGCCGCACCACCACCATGGCCACCACCCAGTGCTGGCCTCAGCCATGCCACCACCACGGCCACCACCCGTCCTGTGCTGGCCTCAGCCACGACATGCCCTCGGCCACCACCCCATGCCAGCCCTAACCGCGTCACACCGATGACCCTGCCCTGTCCCCATCCCCGTCCCCATCCCCGCCCGTGGTCTCACCAGCATTACGCGTGTCCACGATGAACTCGGCCACCTCGAACGTGTGCCCCTCCACCAGCCCCTTGCCCCACACCTTCACCCGGCTGGCGTCCCCGATCTCCGACTGCCCCACCAGGATCTTGAAGGGGCTGTTGGTGACGTGCTGCCCGCTCTTCTTCACGCTCACCACATGCTCGCCCACCTCCTTGGGCGTGAAGGAGATGCCTGGGGGAGACGCCACCGTTAGCCACCGCCACCACTGGGTGTCCCCACGTCCCCGTGTCCCCACATCCCCGTGTCCCCACGCACCGATGTGGCGGTTGGGCAGCCGCTTGAGCAGGCAGGGCTCCTCGTTGCCCGAGGGCGCCCGGATGCTGGCGGTCAGCAGGCTCAGGTCCGTCTCCGTGATCTTCAGCGAGACGTCCGTCGAGGTGCCCACGTTCAGCTGGGACGTCCGCATTGAGTCGTCCCCTGCGGAGGCACCGTCAGTGGGGGGCAAGAGGGGGGGCAGCGTGGGGGTCCCGTGGCTGCGGGCCCGTGGCCACGTGAGCGGGATCCCCAGGGCCATGTGGGGACGTGTGGTGGGGTCCTGGTGGCCATGCAATGCACCCAATGCCACCTGATGGGGTCCCCGTGACCACACAGGGTCCCCAAGGCCGTGTGGTGGGGTCCTGGTGGCCATGCATGGGTCCCCATGATCATGACCATGCAGGTGTCCCCATAGCCACACGGTGGGATCCCCACAGCCATTCAAGGGTCCCCATGGCCACGACCGTTTAGGGGTCCCCAGGACCACATGGACATGGTACCCGTGGCCATACAATGGGGTCCTGGTGGCCAGGGCTGGACAAGGGACCCCATGGCCATACGATGATTCCCAGAGGCCACGCAGGTGTCCCCATGACCATGGCCAGGCAGAGGTCCCCAAGGCCAGAGGGGGTCCCCAAAGGCCTCCTTGAGCCCCCTCTCACCAGTGATCTTGGCGGTGAAGGGGCTGCCCGGGATGTGCTTGTCGTCGAAGCGGACGATGATGTTGTAGTCCCCAGGGGCCGTGGGCAGGTAGGACACGGTGCAGGTCCCATCCTTGTTATCCTTGCAGGTGATCTCTGCCTTGGAGGGGCCCTCCACCGCCAGCGAGAGCCCACCTGGGGCACGGGGCAGGGGGTCAGCACCACAGCGCCCACCACACTCCCCCAGCCCCATGGTGCCCACCACCATCTCCCAACCAAGCAGTGTTCATCACGGCCTCCCAGCCCTGTGGTGGCCACCAGGATCTCCCAAACCCATTGTGTCCACCACGGTCTTCCAACCCTATGGTGGCCACCGCCGTCTTCCAACACAACCATGGCCATCATGGTCTTCCAACCCAATGGTGCCCATTGTGGTCTTCCAACCCAATGATGGCCAACGTGATCTTCTAACCCAATGGTGGCTAACATGGTCTTCCAACCCTATGGTGTCCCTCATGGTCTTCCAACCCTGTAGCACTCTTCACGTTCTCCCAAACCTACAGTTGCACCCCCCCAGTCTCCCAACCCCTTGGTGACCCCATGATCTCCCAACCCCATGCTGCCCATCACGCTCTCCCAACCCCTCCCACCCCCCTGGGACCATCACTCACCCTCCCCAGCGTCCTTGGTGACAATGGTGAAGGTGCACGGCTTGTTGACCATGCCATGGCTCAGCCCCGGCCCGTAGGCGCTGACGTGCCGCGGGTTGATGGCATCCACGTAGAACTGGAGTGGGCTCCCTGGGGACATGGGGACAGTCAGGGACACGGGGCCACAGCGTCGGGGATCAGGGTTCAGCCCCTTCCCAGTGCTCACCGGGGATGTGGTTGCCGTCGTAGCGGATGTCCATCTCGTGCAGCCCTTTCTCGGTGGGGGCGTAGCGCACCGTCACCGTCCCGTCCTTGTTGTCCGTGATGTTGGGACGCGCCGTCTTCCCCGAGGGCATCCGCACCTCGCCTGGGGACGCCGCGTCACCAGGGTGCCGTGGGGACACTAGCGTCCCACACCGTGCCCCACACCATGCCCCACACCACGCCCCCCTCACCCCATACCTGTGATCTCGCCCTTCTGCACGGTGAAGGGGATGACGAGGTTGAAGGGGCGAAGGCTCTCGGCAGTGGCAGGAGGCTCCGCCGTGGCCTGGCACCATGGGCAGAGCGGTGTCAGTACCACAGCCCCCCGGGGGGGTCTCCCAGTCCCAGGGTGGCCACCACGGCCCCAGCTCTGCCCCACGATGCCCATGACCATCTCCCATCCCCTTGGTGCCCCCTACACTCCCAGCCCTGCCCCATGGTGCTTGTCACGGTCTCCTAGCCCCACGGTGCCCACCACAACCCCACGGTGCCCACCAAGGTCTCCCAACCCCGTGGTTCCCAGTGCGGCCCCAGCTCTACCCCGTGGCTCCCATTGTGATCTCCTGGCCCACCAGTACTCCCTATGGTCCCAGCTCTGCCCCACGGTACTCCCCTTGGTGTCCCAGCCCCACGGTGCCCACCACAACCCCCAGCCCCATGGTGCCCACCATGACCTTCTATCCCATGATGCCCAACGTGGCTTCAGCTCAACCTCATGCCACCTCGACTTCCTGACCCGATGGTACCCACTACGGCCCCAACTCTCTGCCCCATGGCGCTCGTCATCATCTCCCAGCCCTCCAAGGCCCCCAAGTCCAAGTGCCCCCACCACCACCTACCAGGACGTGGAAGGGGCTGTTGGGGACGTGCTCGCCCCCGAAGCGGATGGTGATGACATATTTGCCGGGCTCGGGGGCGGTGTAGTAGATGTCGAAGGTGCCGTCGTGGTTCTCCACCACGTCCACGTCCAGCTCGGCCCCGTCGGGCGTCGACACCTTGCAGGTCACCTTGCCCTGCCCGGCCGCCTTGGCGTCCACCGTGATCACCGTCTCCTCCCCGATCTGGATGGTGGGGCCCAGGCAGGCACCTGCGGGGGGGGGGCGGGGGGGTGGGACACGGTCACGGGGACCCGGCCCGGCCCACCCCCCCAACCCAGACCCTCGCCCCCTGGCCCCCGGCCCCACTTACCCAGTCCGTGGCCCCCAATGGATACTGCAAAGAGAGACGAGGGAAAAGCGGATGAGATGGGGGGGCTGCGGGGGGCTGCGGGGGCCGGGGGGGGCCGGGGGGCCAGCACGTCCTGCTCTGCTCGGGGGGGCACCCGTGGACGCCGTGGGGTGGGGGGTGATGGGGGGGCAGCCATGGGGCAGCGTGGGGCAAGGCAAGGAGGGGATGCCGTGGGGAAGCCGTGGGGCAGCGGAGGGAAGCTGTGGGGCGCGGGGGGGGATGCTGTGGGTCGGTGTGGGGCAGCGTGGGGAATGGTGTGGGGTGGCACGAGGCGCTGTGGGGCAGCACAGGGAATCTGTGGGGCAGCAGTGGGGCAGTGAGGCGAAACCGTGGGGTGGCAGGGGGCAGCATGGGTGTGCCGTGGGGCAGCGTGGGGATGCCGTGGGGCAGCATGGGTGCGCCGTGGGGCAGCAGAGGGCACAACGGGGCAGCAAGGGGGTGCTGTGGGGGAGCACGGAAAATCCATGGGGCAGCAAGGAGGTGGCGTGGGGCAGCGCAGGGATGCCACGGGGCAGCACAGGGCACAGTGGGGCAGCAAGGGAATGATGTGGGGCAGCACGGAGAATCTGTGGGGCAGCAGGAGGATGCCATGGGGCAACACAGGGATGCTACGGGGCAGCACGGGGCACAATGGGGCGGCAGGGGGATGCCGTGGGGTAGCAGGAGGTAGCATGGGGTGGCACGGGGAAGTCATAGGGCAGCGTGGGGACGCCGTGGGGCAGCGGGGCACGCCGTGGGGCAGGGCCCACCTGTGACGAGGCACTTGCTGGCGTCGCCGGAGGGCACGGCGTGGATGCGGAAGGGCGAGCAGGGGATCTCGTCCCCGCCGTACTTGATGGTGATGGTGTAGCGCCCCGGCAGGTCGGGCACGTAGGACACCGTGTAGGTGCCGTCCCCGTTGTCCCGGATCGCCGCCTTCTTGGGCTGCCCCTCAGGGTCCTGTGGGCACCGTGTGGCTCAGCGCCCCATGGGACGGCCACAGGGAGCCCTATGGGGCTCAGCACCCCATGGAATGGCCACAGGGAGCTCTATGGGGTTTGGTGCCCCATGGGATGGTCATAGGGGGCCCTATGGGGCTCGGCACCCCATTACATGGGTGCAAGAGTTACATATAGGGCTCAGCGCCCCATTGATGTGTGCTGTGTGACCACGGGGCCTGGCACCCCATTGCAGGGGCGTAAGAGCCTTCTATGGGGCTCAGCCCCCCCCCCCAAGGCATGGTACCAGGGCACCCTGTGGGGTTCAGCGCCCCATGGGACGGCCATAGGGAGCCCTATGGGTCTCAGCGCCCCACGGGACGGTACGAGGCACGCGGTGGGGCTCACCAGGATCTGCACGGTCAGCAGCCCCTCGCCGGCGTTGCGCGCGTCGATGGTGAACTCCACGGGCAGGCTGGCGGGGATGCCGCTGGCGCTCAGCCCCGGGCCGCTGGCGCGCACCTTGCTGGCGTCGTGGGCGGGCAGCACCTTGATCTTGAAGGGGCTGCGGGGACACGGGGTCGTTGGGGGGCACGGGGTCAGTGGGGTCAGTATGGGGAACGGGGTCAATGCGTGGCACGGGGTCAGTGGGGTATGGGGTCAATATGGGAAACAGGGTTGGTAGGGGACATGGGGTGAGTGCAGGGAACAAGGTTCGGTGGAGGGGACAAGGTTCAGTGGGGCACGGGGCCAACGTGGAGCACAGGGCCAGTGAGGCACGGGCCCAGTGGGGCATGGGGTCACTGTGGAGCACAGGATCAGTGTGGGGCACAGGGATCAGTGGGGTGCTCAGGGATCAGTGGGGCTTGGGGATCAGTGTAGGGCACGGGGATCAATGGGGCACAGGGATCAGTAGGGCACGGGGATCAGTGGGGCTGGGCGCTGCCCCTCACCTGCGCGGCACCTCCTGGTCGGCATACTTGACGGCCACAGTGTAGGGACCGTCGGTAGCCGGGGTGTAGGTCACCTTGTGGGTGCCGTCCCCGTTGTCGCGCACCTCCACCGGCTCCGCCAGGCCTGCGGGAGGGAGGATCAGTGGGGCTGGGTCCCTGTGGGGCAGGGTCCCCGTAGGGCAGGGAGACCCATGGACAGAGCATCCTGTGGGGCAGGACACTCTACGGGGCAGGCAAGGCACACTATGGGGAAGGACATCCTATGGGGCAGGATGTCTTCTGGAGCAGGGCACACCATGGGGCAGGGCACCCTATGGGGCAGGGCACCATGTGGGGCAGGGCATCCATGGGCACAGCCCCCTATGGAACAGGGCACCCTATGGAGTATGGCACCATGTGGGGCACATCACTTCTGGACAGGGGACCCCATGGGAGAAGTCACCCCACAGGGCAGAGCACCCCATGGAGCAGGACACCCCACAGGGGAGGGCATGCTGCGGGGCAAGCACCCCATGGGGCAGGGTACCCCATGGATAAGTCACCCCATGGCACAGGACTCCCCACGGGGCAGGCACCCTATGGATAAGTCACCCCATGGCACAGGACACCCCACGGGAAGGCCACCCCATGGGACACAGCCCCCCAGCCCCACGCACCGGTGGGTCCCAGCAGCGTGACCTCGAGCGGCGCCAGCCCTGCGGTGCTGCAGTCCACGGTGAAGGTCTGGGGCAGGCGGGCGCGGACGCTGGGGCCCAGCCCCGGCCCTGAGCACTTCACCTTGCTGGGGTCCACCACGTCCTGCACCGGCACCCGGAACGGGCTCCCTGTGGCACGGCACGGCGCGGCGTCACCGCCGGCATGGGGACGGCACGGGGACAGGGGGACAACACGGACACAGGGACAGCAAGGGCATGGGGACAGCATGGGGACAACATGGGCATGGGGACAATATGGGGACAGTGTGGAGATAACGTAGGCACAAGGAGAACATGGGCATGGGGACAATGCGGGGACAATGCAGGGACAATGTGGGCATGGGGACAATTTGGGCATAGGGACAACGTGGGGACAAAATGGGCATGGGGACAGTGAGGGGACAGGGAGATCACGGGCAAGGGGACAGCGTGGGGATGGAGTGGGGGACAACGCGGAGATGGGGTCACCAGGGGCATGGGGTCACCACAGGCATGGGGGCAGTGTGACAATGGGGACAACACGGCCATGTGGGGACAGCACGGCCACAGGGACCCCACTGCCCTGGGGGCAGCACAGCAGAAGACCCCGGGGAGCCCCCATCCCCATCCCCGTCCCCACGCACCAGGGATGGGGTGGCCGCCAAAGGTGATGTTGACGTCGTAGTCGCCGGGCGTGAAGGGGATGTACTCCACCGTGCAGCTGCCGTCCTTGTTGTCCTTACAGGACATCTTCGCCTCCGAGGGGCCCTCGATGGCCAGGCCCAGGCCCCCGGTGCCCGCGCCCCTGGGGACAGCGGCGCCACTCAGGGATGGGGATGGGTGGGGGCAGGGGGTGGCACCTCCAGGGCAAGGGGATGGAGGTACCCATGGTGGTAGGGTGACGGAGGTGCCACCTCCAGGGCAAGGGGATCGGGGTGCCCATGGTGGTAGGGTGATGGAGGTGCCACCACCATGGTAGGGTGACAGAGGTGCCACCTCCATGGAAGGGTGATGGAGATTCCCATGGTGGCATGGGGCTGGAGGTGCCACCTCCACGACAAAGGAATTGGGGTGCCCATGGTGGCAGGGAAATGGAGGTGCCACCACCACGGCAAGGGGACTGGGGTGCCCATGGTGGCATGGGGCTGGGGGTTCCACCACCACGGCAGGGTGCCGGTGCCCACCTGGTCTCCACGGTGAAGCAGTTGGCCGTGCCCACCAGACCTCCCTCCAGGCCGGGGCCGTGGGCACGCACACGGGTGGGCTCACAGCCCTCGGCCACGGCCACGCGGAAGGGACTGAGCGGCACCGCCACGTCCTTGTACGTCACCTCCACGTGGTGCACGCCTACGGGGGGCAAACGTCACCCCTGGGGCCAGCGGGGGGCTGGGAGGGCCCTAGGGGGTTATGGGGGGGGTGCCTCATTGGGAGGGGCTGGGGGGAGTCTCAGATTGCAGAGGTTTTTGGGGGTCCCATATTGGAGGAATTGGGGGGCCCTAAATAGGGGTTTTGGGGGGCCCTGGCTGGGGTTTTGGGGAGGAGGTCCCTTGTTGGGGGTTTTTTTGGGGGTCCCACATTGGAGGAGTTGGGGGCTCCACTAGGGGATTGGGGGACCATAAGTAAGGGGATTGGGGGGATCTGGGGAGGGGTGAGGGGTCTCTGGCTGCTTTTTGGGGGAGGATCCCACATGGGGGAGTCTTTGGGGGGTCCCTGGTTGGGTTTTTTAGGGGACCCCTCATAGGAGGAGTTGGGGGGGGGGGGCAAATAGTGGGGTTGGGGGTCCCTGGGCAAGGTTATGGGGGTCCCTGGTTGTATTATTTTGGGAAGGGTCCCTCAGTGGCACAGTCCATGGTTGGGGTTTTTAGGGGATCCCTCATGGGGGCTTTTGGGGGGGGGGGAATCATCCCTGGCCCTGGGGTGTGTGAGTCTCTAGCTGGGGGGCGTGGGGTTCTCAAGTCGGGGGCATTTGGGAGGTTCCCGATTGGGATTTGGGGGTGGAAAGGGGTCCTCTAGTGGGGGCTGGGGTCCCAGTGGGGTCTGTGGGGTCCCTCACCGTCCTCGTAGGGGGTGTAGTCCACGCGGTAGGTGCCGTCGCCGTGGTCGGTGACGTAGGTGTCGGTCTTGGCGCCCGAGGGGTTCAGCACCCGGGCTTTGACGTGGGGCCCCCCGGTCTTGGTGAGCGCCCGCGCGTCCACCGTGAAGTCAGTGCTGACCTCCCGCAGCACCCCTGTGGGGTGGCGTCAGAACGGGGGTGACCCCGAGGGGGGCCATGGGGAGGAGGTGTCAATTGGGGTGTCCATGGGGAGCAGGTGCACAGCGGGGTGCCCATCGGGGTGCCCAATGGGGAGGAGATATCAATTGGGGTGCCCATGGGGAGTGGGTGCACATTGGGGTGCCCATGGGGAAATATTCATTGGGGTGCCCCTTGGGGCGCCAATTGGGGTGCCTGTGGTTGTAGGTGAACATCAGGGTGCCCGTGGGGAGGAGACATCCATGGGGAGGAGAAGCCCAGGGAAAGGAGGTGGCAATGGGGTTGGGGTGCCCATGGGGAAGGAGACACCCATGGGGATGTCCACAAAGATGCCCCATGGGGATGGGATGCCCATGGAGATTCCCATTGGGTAGGAAATGCCCATGGGGAAGGAGGTGCACATGAAGATGCCCAACGGGATGGGACACCCATGGGGACGCCCAGAAAGATGCCGATGGGATGGGATGCCCATGGAGATGCCCATCAGGAAGGAGACGTCCATGGGGATGGGACACCCATGGAGATGCCCATTGGGAAGGAGATGCCCATTGGGAAGAAGACACTCATGGGGACGTCCACAAAGATACTAACGGGATGGGATATCCATGGGGGATGCCCGTGGAGATGCCCATGGGGATGGAATACCCATGGAGATGCCCGTTGGGAAACAAATGCCCATGGGGAAGGAGATGTCCACGGGGACACCCAGGGGAGGAGGCACCCATGGAGTGCCCCGTGCTCACCCCACACCCGGGCCACCCGCGCACTGCCCTCACCTCGGGGCTCCACGCCTTTGCCGTAGACCTTGACGCCGCTGGTGTCGATGGCGGGGTCAACGGTGACGCGGATGGGGAACTTGGGCACGGGGTGCCCGCCGTACTTGATGGTGATGGTGTAGGAGCCGGGGCAGGCGGGCGTGTAGGTGATGGCGTAGGTGCCGTCCCGGTTGTTCTGGATCAGCACCTCCGCCTTGACCCCCGAGTCTGAGATGATCTCGATGGTGAGCTCGGCGTCGCCCGCCTTGGAGCAGTCCACCAGGAAGGTGGCCGCCTCGCCGGCCTTGCCGCGCTCCAGCCCGGGGCCGCTGGCCGTCACCTTGCTGGGGTCGAAGACGGGCCGGACGTCGGCCTTGAAGGGGCTGCCGGGGATGTGGCGCTCGGCGAAGAGGATGTTGATGGCGTACTCGCCCGGCTCCGTCGGCAGGTAGGACACCGAGCACGAGCCGTCGCCGTTGTCCTGGCACTCGATCTTGGCCTCGCACGGGCCCTCCACCGTCAGCCCCAGCCCGCCGGTGCCGGCCCCCTTGGTGTCGATGGTGAAGGGCGCCGGGGTGCCCACCAGGCCGCCCTGCAGACCCGGCCCGTAGGCGCTCACCTGCAGGGGCGTCAGGGGTGTCAGAGGGATCGGGGGGCATCGGATGGGTTGGGGGACGTTGGGGACATGAGAAGGGATGGGGGATGTTGGAGGGGATGGGGGCTTCAGAGGGGTCAGGGGACATCAGAGGGCTCAGGGTATGTCGGGGACGTGAGAAGGGTCGGGGGCATCAGAGGGGACAGGGGGTGTGAGAGGGGACGGGGTCTCCACACCATGCACACCGCCACCCATGCCCCCTCTGGCTGCACCCAGGTGCACGCAAGCAGCACGGAGCGCCACGTGTGCGCAAAGCACGAGTGTCATGGGTGTGCACCGGGACAGCACACCTGCAGGATGCCCTCAGCATGAGCAAGGAGTGTGCAAGGAGCGTGGGTGTGCAGCCCGCAAAGCCATGAGCCAGCTGGGTGGGTATGAGAGTGCGAGCAGGGAGCGTGCACCAAGCGTGTGCAAGGAAGTGCACAACAAGAGCACGTGAGCAAGGGACATGCAACAAATGTGTGCAAGAAAGAAGCGTGCAACAAGCGTGTGCAAGCAGGGAGCACACGGAGTGTGGGCAAGGAAGAAGCGGGTGTGAGCTGAGAGCGTGCAACAAGCATGAGCAAGGAAGGCACGTGCAACAAGGGCACGCAGCAAGAAGAGCATGTGAGGAAGGAGCACACAACAAGGGAACATGAGCAAGGAGCGTGCAACAAGCACGTGCAAGGCAGAAGCGTGCAACCAAGAAGCGTGCAACAAGCACACGAACAAGGAGTGTGCACCACGCACACCACCAGCTCACCTTGGAGGGGTCGGGGGGCAGCACAGCCTCCACCGTGAAGGGGCTGCCGGGGACGGGGTGCCCGTCGTAGGTGACGTCCACCTTGTAGGGCCCCTCCTCGGGGGGCACGTACTGCACGCGGTGGGGGCCGCCGGCCGCCCCCGGCTCCACCTTGCAGGGCACGGGGCGGCGCGAGGGCGCCGAGATGCGCACGTCCAGCCGGCCCTGCCCGCCCGCGCCCTGCGTCTCCACCGCGAACGCCTGCTCCTGCCCCACGGCCACCTCTGCGGGGGTGGGGGGAAGGTGTCAATGGGGGGGGGGGTCCCAGGGTCCCGGCCCTCCCCGGGGTGCCCCATAGCTGCAGGGGGTCCCCAAGGATGTCCTGGTGCGCCCTCCCCATGGGGAGCCCCAACGGCAAAGGGGTCCCACATCCTACCCTATGGGGCATCCCATAACCAAGGGAGATCCGTGCTCTGGTGCACCCACCCCACGGGGCACCCCATAACCACAGGGGTCCCCAACCCTGCCAGGTGCACCCACCCTATGGGGTGCCCCATAACCAAGGGGATCCTACACTTTGCTGGGGCACACCCACCCCATGGGGCACCCCATAACCATGGGGATCCCGTGCCCTGGTGCACCCACCCCACAGGGCACCCCACACCGTGGGGGTCCCACACCCTCCCCACAATGCCTCCTGTGCCTGATGGTCCCATATACACCACCCGGGTGCCCCCACCCCATGGAGCCCCCTTGCCCCATGGTGCCCCCCACCCCATGGTGCCCCCCCCTCCGCCCCACAGCGCCGCCCCCACTCACTGGTGCTGAGGCCCTGCACCTTGACCTTGCTGAGCTGCAGGGCCGGCGCCACGTTGACGCTGAAGGGGCTCTTGGGGACCGGGTCCCCCCCGTAGGTCACCACCACGGTCATGTTACCCTGCAGGACACGGCACCTCAGGGTGCTGCTGGGGGCCAGAGGGGTCCCTGCACCCACCCGGGGGTACCCAGGGGCTGCTAGGGAAAGGGGGGCACCCAGCATTTTGGGGGCTCCTATGGGTGGGAGCCTGCAGGGACCCCATGGGTGCCCCATTTGTGGGGGTGCCCAGGGGACTGGGGGGTTCTGGGGATGCGAGGGGTGGCCCCTGTGGGGTGGCTGGGAGCAGGGCACAGCTGCCCATAGAGGGGTTCATGGGGTGCTCGTAGGGATTGGGTACCCATAGGGGTGCTCCATGGGGTGCCAGTGTTGGGGTGCCCATGGGGACTGGGTGCCCATGGGAGGGGGGACAGGGGGTGCTCATAGGGATGGGGGGGAGCCATTGGGGTACCCACAGGGATGGGGGGGGGGGGACCATGGAAGTACCCATAAAGGCGGGGTGCCCATGGTGGTGTCCATATGGGATGATCGTGGAGATGCCTGGTGGATGGGGTGCTGCAATGGGTGGTTCAATGGGACGGCCACTATGGGATGGACCCCATGGGACGGCCCCCATGGGATGGCTGCTATGGGATGGCTCCCATGGGTGCCCCCCCCGGCGCACCTGCTGCAGGGCCGTGTACTTGACGGTGTAGGAGTAGTCGTGGTTGTCGATGACCTCGAAGTCGCGCACGGCCGGGCCCTTCCCCGGCCCCGCAAACTGCACGTCCAGCTTGGCCTTGCCCGCGCCCTTCGTGTGCACCGTGAAGTGGGTCGGCTTGCCCACCTCCACACCTGCGTGGCACCGCCAGCACCGTCAGCACCCATGGGTCCTGCCCCACGGCGCCCAGATCCACAGCACCCTGAGACCCCCAAACCCAGCGCCCCCCAGCCCCCAAACCCCGTCCCCGTCCCCTCACCTGTGCGGCTGAGGCCGGGCCCCTCCGCCTTGACCTTGCTGCTGTCGTGGCACGGGTCCACCTTGATGCGGAACGGGCTGCTGGGGATCTCCTGCGGGGACAGGCTCGGGTCAGGGACACGGCCAGGGACAGGGGACAGGGACATGGAGCATGGCCAGGGATGGGGTGGCACTGCCACAGATGAGGGACACGGTCAGGGTCATGGCAAGGAGAGGGTATGTGGCCCAGGGACACGGCCAGGACAAAGGACACCACCAGGGGACACCACCAGGGACAGGGGACATGGCCAGGGGACATAGAGCACAGTCTGGGACAGGGGACACGGCCAGGGACAGGATGGCACTGCCATGGACAAGGGACACGGCCAGGATCGTGGCAAGGACAGGGGACGTGGCCCAGGGACACGGCCAGGACCAAGGACGCCGCCAGAGGACATGGCCAGGGACAGGGGACACAGCTGAGTGAAAGGGGACACTGCCAGGAGGTGCTGCCAGGGGACAGACAGCATGGCTGGGGACACGGCCAGGGGACAGGGGACACGGCCAAGGGACGGGGTGGCACAACCCCAAAGCAGCATGGCCAAGGGACGTGGGTGGGTGCGTGCCAGGAGTGACACCGCCAGGGGATGAGTGATACCGCTAGGGGACAAGTGGCACTGCTGGGCACAAGTGGCACCACCAGGGGTGCGAGTGGCACCCCTGGGGACAAGTATCCCCACCATGGCACAAGTGGCACTGGTAGGGGACGAGTGGCACTACCATGGCACGAGTGGCACCGCCAGGCACAAGTGGCACCACCATAGCACAAGTGGCACCGCCAGGCACAAGTGGCACTGCTGGGCACAAGTGGCACCATGGGGGTGGCACTACCATGGCACAAGTGGCACCACTGGAGACAAGTGGCACCATGGGGGTGGCACCACCATGGAACAAGTGGCACCACCGGAGACAAGTGGCATCGTGGGGGTAGCACCACTGTGGCACAAGCGGCACTGCTGGGGACGAGTGGCCCCGTGGGGGTGGCTCCACCACGGCATGGTGTCCCCGTGGGGACGGGCGTCCCGGCGGCGCACCTGGTTGGCGAAGAGCACCATGATGGTGTAGAGCCCGGCGCCGGGCGGCGTGTACTTGACGGTGAAGGTGTCGTTGTCGTTCTTGATGATGTCGAAGTCGATGTCAGCCTCCAGCGGCCCCACCACGCCCGGCGCGCACTTGATGCCGATGCTCACGTCCCCTGTGGGCGGGGGGCCATCAGTGCCGCTGGCACCGTGCCACGGGGACAGGGACAAGGGGACAGGGATGGGGACGAGGGGATGGGGACAGGGGGACGGGGACGGGTCCCCACCTTGCCCGGCCTCGCTGCAGTCCACGGTGAAGTAGGTGGGCTCGCCCGCCTTCAGCCCCGTCTTCTCCACGCCCGGGCCGTGCACCCGCACGCGCCCCGGGTGGCTGCCCTCGCCCACGTTCACCTGTGGGGCGCCCGCGTCAGTGGGGTGTTGTGGGGTGCATGGACCCCACCGACCACGCACCCCATGGAGCACAGACCCCCTAGGGTGTGCCCCATCCTCCTGCCTGGCACCCCATGGACCACGCGCCCCATAGACCAGGGTGCGCCCCATAGACCTGTCCCCATAACCGTGCCCCATACCCGTACCTAGCACCCCCTTGTCACTCACCCCGTTCCTGTCCCCATAACACCCATCCTGTGTTCAGCACCTTCTCCTTGTGCCTGGCACCCCACGTCCCAAACACCCCATATCTGTGCCTGGCACCCTGATGCTTGTGCCTGGCACCCCATACCCCATGCACCCCACACCCATACCCACACCAGAACCTTTTCCTTGCGCCTGGCACCCCACACCCTATTCACCCCCATAACCCCCTGCACCCCACATCCATGCCCAGCACCTTCACCTTGCTCCTTGCACCCCACACCCCACCATACCCCACGCACCCCATAGCTGCACTAGGCACCCCACGCACCCCAAACCCATACCAGCCCCTTCTCCTTGCTCCTGGAACCCTACACCCCAACACACCCCACACCCCATGCACCCTATATCCATGCCCAGCCCCTTCTCCTTGCTCCTAGCACCCCACACCCCCCATACCCCATGCACCCCATACCCACACCACCACCTTCCCCTTGCTCCTAGCACCCCACACTCCAATGCACCCCACACACCCCATAGCTACGCTGGGCACCCCACGCACCCCATATCCATTCCAGCACCTTCCCCTTGCTCCTGGCACCCCAACGCCCCCCATCACCCCCCACCCCCTTCCCTGTGCCCCCCCACCCCCCCAGACCCCCACGCACGCGGAAGGGGCTGCGGGGCACATTGACGCCCCCCCAGGTGACGATGATGGTGTGCTTGATGGCCTTGGTGGGCACGTAGACACACTGGTAGGTGCCATCCCCGTTGTCCTTCACCTTGATGTCGATGGGGCACCCCTCGGCGTCCTGGGGGGGCAACAGAGGTGAGGGACCCCCGACAGCCCCCTGAGACCCCCTGGGACCCCCCTGGGACCCCCCCTCGGGACCCACCTGTGCGTAGAGCCGCAGGTCCCCGCGGCCGGCACCACGCGCGTCGATGGTGAACTCGGCCGGGCGCTGCACGATGACCCCTGAGGGCTCCAGCCCCGGTCCCCACGCCTTCACCTGGGGGGGGACACAGGGACATGGCGTGGGGGGGGGGGCCTGGGGGCGGCCCCCAAACTGGGGAGGTGTCGGGGTGTCCGTGGGGGGGGAGTGGGGGGTGCTGGGGGAAGGGGTGAGGGGCACCCGTGGGTGCTGGGGGTGACTGGGGGGGTGAGGGGGCAGGGTGGGGGACATGTGGGGGACATGGGGGGGGGATGTGGGGTGACCTGGGGGATGGGGGTACATGGGGTGAGAAGGGGGGACATGGGGGGAATATGGGGGGGACAAGTGACAAGTGGTCACATGGGGACACGGGGGGACATGGCGGGGACACGCAGACGTGGGGGGACATGGAGGGACAGGAGGGGGCATGGGGGGGGCAAAAAGGGATGGCACTGGGGGGACAGAGAGAAAATGGGGTGGGGCATGGGGGGGACAGACGAAGAGCCAGGGAGGGCACAGGGGTGACGGGAGAGGACACGGGGGGACATGGAGATGACATGGAGGTGACACGGGGGGGACATGGAGATGATATGGGAGGGGACATGTCGGGGGGGGGACAGGGGGGTACCTTTTCGGGGAAGCAGTCGGGGGGCGCGGGCAGGATGCGGGCGATGAAGGGGCTGTCGCGGATGTCCTCGTCGTCGCACACCACGTGCACGGCGTACTCGCCCGGCTCCGTGGGCCAGTAGCGCACGTCGCAGGAGCCGTCCCCGCGGTCGTCGCACTCGATCTTGGCCTGCGAGGGGCCCTCGATGGAGAAACCTGGGGGGAGGGGAGGACACGGGGCGTCATGGGGACGCGGTGGTGGCACCCGGAGAGGGCCTCGGCCCCAGATGGGTGTCCCCGGCAAGGTGGTGCTCACCCTGTGGCCATGTCCCCACCGTGGTGCCACCAAACTTGTCCCCATGTCCCCACCGTGGTGCCACCAAACCCATGCCCACGTCCTCACCACGGTGCCACTCCATCCTCTGCCCATAACCCCACTGTGGTGCCACCCACCCAATCCCCAATGTCCCCACCATGGTGCCACCCCATCCTGTCCCCATGTCCCCACCACAGTGCCACCAAACCCATGCCCGTGTCCCCACCACGGTGCCACCAAACCTCTCCCCACATCCCCACCATGGTGCCACCATCCATGCCCACGTCCCCACCACGGTGCCACCCACCCTATCCCCATGTCCCCACCACGGTGACACTCCATCCTGTCCCCACGTCCCCACCGTGGTGCCACCCACCCAATCCACAATGTCCCCACCACGGTGCCACCAGCCATACCCACATCCCCACCGTGGTGCCACCCACCCTATCCCCACGTCCCCACCACGGTGCCACCAAACCTGTCCCCGTGTCCCCACCACGGTGACCCCCCACTGTCCCTGTCCCCCCACCCCCGTCCCCGTGCCCCCCCCGCCCCCCACACACCCAGCGTCCCCACTTCGGTGCCGATGGCCTCCACCACGAAGTCGGCCGACTTCCCCACCACGCCGGTCTCCAGCCCCGGCCCCCAGGCGCGCACCTTCTGCGAGCCGGCCTCGGGGGACACCTGCACCTCGAAGGGGCTGCGGGGACGGGTCAGGGTGAGGCGGGAGGGACACCCCCCATGACCCCCCCACCCCCCCAGTGCCACCCCCAAAGCCCGCTTACCTGCGGGGGATGGCGCAGCCCCCCCAGGTGATGGCCACCAGGTGGGTGCCGGGCTGCACCGGGCGGTACTCGCAGGCGTAGACCCCGTCCCCAACGTCCCGCACCGACACCGGCAGCTCTGTGCCGTCTGGGGGGGGGACACAACGGGGGGGTCACCTCGGGGTGCCCCCACCCGAGGAACCCCCCCCCACACACACACACACAATGGGCTCCCCAATCGTGCGCCCCCACCATGCGCCCATGGGGCACCCTTGGGGTACCCCAACCGTGCGCCCCCATTCGTGACCCCCCCCCCACAATGGGCACCCCCAGAACACCCCCACTATTGATTCCCCCCCCCGAACCCCCTCACTATTGATTTACCCCCTCCCATGAGCACCCCCACGGTACCCCCATAACAACTCCAGGACACCCCCACAGCACCCCATGGGCACCCCCAGCCATGTGCCCCCCCCCCAAGGGGCACCCCCAGGACACCCCCATGGGACCCCAACATTGCCCCCCCCCATGTACCCCCATCCATGTGCCCCCCCATGGGCAATGGGCACCCCCCCACGGTACCCCCATAGCACCCCCATGGGTACCCCAACCCGCCCCTACCCGTGAGCCCGCCCCCATAATGGGCACCCCCCCAGCACCCCCAGGGCCTCCCAACCACTGACCCCCCCCCCAAAAGGGAACCCCCAGGGCCCCCCCGGTCCCTCCCCGCCCCACGGACCCGCGGCTGCGGCTTCCAGCAGGGGGCAGCAGCGGCAGGCGCACGGTGCCGGGCACACGCACCCGTGCACACCCCCCCCTTGCACACCCCTTGCACACCCACGTACCCAGCTCAGCGCACATCCTATTGCACACCCCTCGCACCCCCGTGCATGCCCCACGCACCCCCACACCCCTTGCACACACAAGCACACATCCCCACGCACACACCCCTTGCACACCCACGCACCCCCTTGCACACCCCCAGCTCAGTGCACACCCCATGCACACCCCTCGTACCCCTGTGCACACCCCATACACCCCCTGCACACCCCCAGCTCAGCGCACACCCATCTCAGCACCCCCCCTTGCACACCCACAACCCCCCCTTGCACACTCACCAGGCCCCTTGACCAGCACCCGCAGCTCCCCAGTGCCGGCGCCCTTGGTGAAGACCCTGAAGGCGGCCGCCTCCTGCACCCGCACCCCCTTGGGCTGCAGCCCCCGGCCCGAGGCGCGGCACGCGGCGGGGCTGCAGGCTGGGTGTGGGGGGGGGTCACACTCAGCACCCCCGCCTGGCACCCAGCACCATGGGGGGGGGTAATGGGGGGTGTAACGGGGGTGTAAGAGGGACCTGGGGGCAACGGGGTGCCTTGGGGACAGCCTGGGGGCATGGGGTGCTATGGGGGTGCCAGGGGCACTGGGGGGGCATGGGGACACCTTGGGGACAGTGGGGTGCTGTGGGGGTGCCAGGGATGTCAAGGGGGGCATGGGGACACATTTGGGACAGGTGGGGTGCTATAGGGGCACCAGGGACATCAGGGTGCCACTGGGACACCAGGGACATTGGGAGGGGGCACAGGGACACCCTGGGGACAGTGGGGTGCTATGGGGACAGCAGGGACATAAGGGGGGGTCCATGGGGACATCCTGGGGACAGGAAGGTGCTACGGGGTCCCTATAAAAGGCTGTGGGGACACCCTGGGGACAAGGAGGCGCCACGGGGGCACAAGGAACATGAAAAGGGCCGTGGGGACACCAGGGGACAAGGGGATGCCAGGAGGTCCCCAAAGACATAGGGGGGCTGTGGGGGTCCACCAGGGGGACCGGTGGATGTGGCAGGGACACCAGGGGTACGAGGACACCCCGGGGACACGCTGGGGACGTCGGGGCCCGCTCTCACCTTCGGCCACGTTGACGGTGAAGGGGCTCCTGGGGATCTGCGCGCCCGCGTAGGTGACGTGCACGAGGTGCGTGCCCTGCAGCGCGGGCCGGTAGGTGCAGCGGAACGTGCTGTCCCCCTTGTCCTCCAGCATCACCTCCACCGTGTCGCGCCGCCCCTGCGGGTCCACGATCACCACGCCCACGTCGCCCGCGCCGGCCCCTGCCACCGCCAGGACACGGCCTCAGCACCACGACGCCACCGTGACACCGGGACGTGGCCCCGGTGACACCGCGTCGTGGCGCGGCCGTGACACCAAGACACGGCCCCAGTGCCATCGCATCATGACGTGGCCATGTCGCCAGGAGAACATGGCCCCAGTGCCACCACATCATGATATGTGACCATGCCACCAGGAGAACGTGGTCCTGGTGCCACCACATCATGACATGTGGCTGTGCCACCAGGAGGACGTGGCCCTGGTGCCACCATTTCATGGCATGGCCATGCCACCAGGAAGACGTGGCCCCAGTGCCACCACATCGTGACGTGGCTATGCCATCAGGACATGGCCTCAGTGCCACCAAATCATGACGTGGTTGTGCCACCAGGAGGAAATGGCCCTGGTGCCACCGTACCATGAGATGTGGCCATGACACCAGGAGGATGTGGCCCTGGTGCCACCATATCATGACGTGGCACCAGGAGGAAATGGCCACGGGGCCACCCAGGGCCACCACAGCCACACCACCATGAAGACACAGCCCCAGTGCCACCACAGCCCTGCCACCGTATGGACATGTCCCCAGTGCCACCAGGCCATGCCACAGCCCTGCCACCATGAGGACATGGCCCCGGTGCCACCCAGTGCCACCAGCATGCCCCCACCCGTGTCCCAGCCGCCCACCTGCAGTGTAGATGTCGAAGTAGGTGGCCTTGTTGGCCACGTTGCCCACAGGCTCCAGGCCGGGGCCGCGCGCTGTCACCTTGCTGGCGTCACCCAGCGCCATGCCCACGTTGACGCCGAAGGGGCTCTTGTCGATGTTCTGCCCCGCGAACAGCACCGTCACCTGCGGGACACCACGAGGACACCAGTGTCACACCTTGGGGACACCCCGAGGACCCAGCGCCACAGCTTGGGGACCTCTGTGGAATACCCCAAGGACCCAGTGCCAGAGTCTGGGGACACCCTGAGGACCCAGTGCCACACTTTGTAGTCCTCCATGGGACACCCCAAGGACACCAATTCCATGCCTTGGGGTCCTCCATAGAATACCCCAAGGACCCCAATGTCACACCTTGGAGACCTCCATGGGATACCCCGAGTATCACACCTTGGGGACACCCTAAGGACCCCAATTCCACACCTTAGGGACCCCCATGGGACACCCTGAGGACCCCAAGGTCACACCTTGGGGACCACCATGGAACACCCCAAGGACCCCAATGCTGTGCTTCGGGGACCTCCATGGGACACAACAAGGACCCGCTGTCACACCCTGGGGACACCCCAAGGACCCCAATTCCACACCTTGGGGACACCCCAAGGACCCCCATTGGACACCCAGAGGAGCCCAAAGTCACACCTTGGGGACCTTCATGGAATACCCCAAGGACGTCAATGCTGCACCTTGGGGACCTCCATGGGACACCCCAAAGACCCAGTGTGACAACTTGGTGACACCCCAAGGACCCACTGCCACACCTTGGGTACCTCTGTAGGGCACCCCAAGGACCTAGTGCCACACATCGGAGACACCCCGAGGACCCCCATGGACATTGGGGACACTCCGAGGACCCCCATGGGACACCCAGAGGACCCCAATTCCACACCTTGGGGACCTCCGTGAGACACCCCAAGGAACCCAGTCTCAGACCTTGGGGACACCCCAAGGAACCAGTGTCACCCTTTGGGGACACCCCAAGGACCCCAATTCCACACCTTGGGGACACCCTGAGGACCCCCATGGGCCACCCCGAGGACCCGCTGCCCCACCCTGGTGCCCCCCGCTGGCGCCCTCACCTTGTGCAGCCCCGCGACCTTGGGGACGTAGGTGACAGAGTACGTCCTCTTCTTGTCGTTGTTGGGGACCACCTTGGCCTGCGGTGAGAGCCCCAAGGGGGGGGGGACACGGTGTCACCAACCCCACAGAGGTCACCGCGATGGGGCACGGCGCCCCAACCCTCGTCCCCAGCGCCCCCAGGGGGTGTTGGGGACGGGGACGCGGCGGGGTCCCCTCGCACCTCCTCGGTGTGGCCCTCGGGGTCCTCGATGTAGACGAGCACCTCGCCCACACCGGCGTCCAGCGTCTCCACCGTGAACTGCGCCGGCTTCAGCACCGTGTTCCCCTGGGGCTCGATGCCTGCGGGACGGGGTCAGCATGCGCCGTCACCGCCAGCCCCCCCCGGCACCTCCCCGCCACCACGGGACATCACCCCGGCGCCACCGTGGCTGTGTCACCACCAGGACACATCCCCACTGCCACCCAGCGCCACCACGGCCACCGCAACGTAAGGACTTGTCCTCAGTGTCCCCACAGGTGTGCCACCATGAGGACATGTTCCCAGTGTCCCCATGGCCGTGCCATGACCATGCCACCATGAGGACACGTTCTCAGTGTCACCAGGGCCACCACGGCCACCTCACTGTGAGGACAAGTCCCTAGTGCCACCATGGCCATGTTACGAGGACACATCCCCAGCACCACCATGGCCATGCCACCATAGAACACATCCCCAGCACCACCATGGCCATGCCACCACAAGAACATGTCCCCAGTGCCACCATGGCCATGCCACCATGAGGACATGACCCCAGTGCCACCATGACCGTGCTACGGCTATGCCACCACAGAACGTGTCCCCACTGTCACCATGGCCATACCATGACCGTGCCATCACGGAGACACATCACCACCACGGCCATACCCCCACAAGGACACGTCCCCAGTGCCCCCTGGGGGTCATCCCCACACATGGGGGGATCCCTGGGCTTTCAGCCTCCCCCCATGTCCCCCGTGTCCCCCCGTGTCCCCGTACCGGGCCCGTAGGCGCGGGCGCGCGTGGGCTGCAGCTGCCGGGAGCGCAGGGGGGCTCCGGGCTTGAGCTTGGCCTTGGGGAACTGGGACAGGTAGGTCATCACCGAGTGCTCGTCCACGTTGGGGTCCACGATCTCCTCGGGGGCGATCACCTGCGGGTGCCCCCCCCCCCCGTTAGTGCTGTGACCCCTGCACCCCGGGACCCCCAGACCCGGGGACACCCCACACCCAGGGACACCCCTGCACCTTGGGGACACCCATCCCCAGGGGACACCCCATATCCGGGGCCTCCCCCTTACCCAAAGGACCCCCCATACCCAAAGGACCCCCCCCCTTACCCAAAGGACCCCCCCCATACACAAAGGACCCCTCCCTGCGCCCTGGGGACCCTCCACACCCAGCAACCACCCCCACCCAAAGGACCCCCCTGCACCTCAGGGACACCCATCCCCAGAGGTCCCCCTGCACCCTGGGGACCCCCCCCTACCCAATGGACACCCTCCCACCTGGGGACTCCCCATACCCAGGGGTCCCCACTGCATCCAGCCCCCCCCCCTGCACCCAGGGGACCCCCACATACACCTGGGGACCCCCCCCATACCCAGGGGTCCCCCATCACCCCCAGCACACCACCCCTCCCCATACCCCCAGGACCCCCTCCCCCCGTATCCAGGGACCCCTCCCCCCATTCCCAAGGGCACCCCATGCCCAGCCCCCCCGTGCCCCCCCCCATGCCTGGGGCACGCCGAGCCAGTCGTCCGCCTGCTGCATGGCCTCGCGCGCGTTCTGCACGGGCTGGTTGGGGTCCCAGCTCTCCCAGTCGGGGCACAGCCCTGGGGGGGGGCAGCGGGGCACCCCTGGGGTCAGCACCCCAACGCCGCCCCCTCCCAGAGCCCCCCCATGTCCCCCCCACGGCCACCCACGACCGCAGCCTGGGGGTGCACAACGCACCAAAGTGCCCCCCACAGCCCCCCGAACCCCCCGTAGCCCTTCCATATTGCCCCACCCCCTATGCCCCCTGTACCCCAATAGCCCCCCCCCCAGCCCCCATACCCCAATAGTCCCCCCATAGCCCCCAGAGACCCCCACTCCACACAGCTGCCCAGACTCCCGCAGCTGCCCAGAGCCCCCCCCATTCTCCCCATAGCCCCCCATTCCCCATAGCCCCCCCATTCCCCATAGCCCCCCCATGTCCTCCCAGCCCCCATACCCCCATAGCCCCCCATAGTCCCCCACGCCCCATAGCTGCCCATAGCCCCCCCATGTCCCCCCATAACCCCACACACATCCCATAGCCCCCCATGCCCCCCAGGCCCCATAGCCCCATGTCCCCCCACCCCCCCATGCCCCCCACAGCCCCCCATGTCCCCCCACGCCCTCCAGCCCCCCATGCTCCCCCACACCCCCCCAGCCCCTAAACCCCCATAGCCCCCCACAGCCCCAGAGCCCCCCAACACCCCCAGCCCCCCATGTCCCCCCACGCCCCCCATGCCCCCCCCAGCCCCTATTCCCCACCACGTCCCCCAGCCTCTATGCCTCCCATGTCCCCCCCACACCCCCCAGCCCCTCTACCCCCATAGCCCCCCGCAACCCCATATCGCCCCCAGCCCCCTGAACCCCCCAACCCCCCGTGCCCCCCCCCCCCTCACCGGGCGCGCAGTTGTCCACCAGTGCCCCCAGCGCCTTCCCGTCCTGCCAGTCGCGGTTGAAGTTGGTGATGGGCAGCTGGGGCACCTTGTTCTGGATCCAGCCCAGCAGGCGCTGCTTCGGGGTCTGCCGCCGCGCGTCCTCCTCGTCCTCGTCCTCCCACATGGGCATGGAGATGGAGTAGTGCAGGATCAGCGTCCACACCAGCCCCAGGATCAGCTTCAGGTTCCCGTCCACGATCGCCTTGCTGTCTGTAGGGGGTATAGGGGACGTATATGGCACGTATAGGGGATAGATGGGATGTATAGGGGGATATAGGGGGGTATAGGGGACGGAGTAGTGCAGGATCAGCGTCCACACCAGCCCCAGTATCAGCTTCAGGTTCCCGTCCGCGATCGCCTTGCTGTCTGCAAGAGGGGACCCCCCGGGACCCCTGGTGCTGTCACACCAAGTTGGGGACCCCCCAGGATCCCCGGTGTCACCGCACCAAGTTGGGGGACCCCAGGACCCCCAGTGCCATCACATCAAGCTGGGGACCCCCTGGGACCCCCAGTGCTGCTGCACCAAGTTGGGGACACCCTAGGACACCCCTGGTGCCACCACACCAAGCTGGGGACCCCCTGGAACCCTCAGCACATCACACCAAGTTTGGGACCCCCCCAGGACCCCGAGCACCATCCCACCAAGCTGGGGACCCCCCGGGACCCCCGGTGCCATCACACCAAGCCGGGGACCCTCCGGGACACCCAGCACCCGGTGCCATCGCACCAAGCTGGGGACGCCCTGGGACTCCTGGTGCCACTGCACCAAGCTGGGGAGCCCCCATGACCCCCTCAGTGTCCCCACACCAACTTGGGGACCCCCGGGACCCCCAGTGCCACTGTACCAAGCTGGGGAGCCCCCAAGACCCCTGGTGCCATCACACCAAGCTGGGACCCCCCCCCCCCCAGGACCCCTGGTGCCATCGCACCAAGTTAGGGACCCCCCCAGGACCCCCAGCACCACCACACCAAACTGTGGACCCCCCCCGGAGCCCCAAGGCGCACACGTGGGGGTGTCCCGGCCACCCCGGCACCGCTCCGGGGACCCCCCTCAGCACGCAGGGCACGGGTGGGGGTCACCGGCACCAGGCTGGGGCCCTCCCCCCCCCAGGACCCCAGGACGCACGCACAGGGGACCCCCAGCACCCAGCTGGGGACCCCCCAGGACCCCAGGCTTGGGACCCCCCCCAGGTGCCCCAAGGCACACGGGGACGTCCTGACCCCCCCCAGCACCAATTTGGGCCCCCCCAGGACCCCCGGCTGGGGACCCCCCCATACCCAGGGCGCACCCACGGGGCTGGGGACACTGCGGCACCCCGGGGTGGGGACGCACCGTGACAGGTCCCAGCCCCCAGCCCCACCTCGGGGGCACCCCAAAACCCCCGGAGCACTGGGGGGGGATCCCCAACCCCCCCCCTGCGCCCCCCCCCAGCCCCGGGGGTCCCCAGCACAGCGCCGGGGGGTGCCCGGGGGGGGGAAACTGAGGCACGGAGCTGCCGGGGGGGGGTGAGGGGGGGGTCCCGGCCCCCGCCCCTCCCCCCGGCCCCAACACGAACCCGGCGCCCCTCCCCCCCCCCGCCCCTCCCCTCCCCCCCCCCCGGCCCCACCGAGCGATCGCGTTTCGGGAGGAAATGGCCGCGGGGGGGTGGGGGGGGGGGCGCGGCGCTGAGGGGGGGGGGGAGGGCGCGCGCCCGCGGGAGCGCGCACAGGACCCCTGGGGGCGCGCGGGCGCCGCGTGCAAGGGCGGAGGGGGGGGGGGGGGGCGCGTGCAAGGGCGCGCAAGGGCGCGCGTGCAAGGGCGCCCCCCCCCCACACGTGTGCACGCGGGGCGGGGGGGGGCGCGCGTGCGCGTGCACGAGGGCGGCGTGCGCGCGCGCGGGGCCGCGGGGTCACCCCGCAGCTGTCCGGGGGGGGGGGGGGGCGCCCCGGGGGGGCCCCACGCGCGGGGGCGGCGGGCGGGGAGCGGGGCCCGGCCTCGTGCCAGCGGCGTGAGCTCAGCGCCGCGCCCACGCGGGGGGCGGCCCCACGGCACCGCCCGGGGGGGGGGGGGGGAGCAGACCCACGGCACGGCCACCCCCCCCCCCCCCCGGACCCACGGCACAGCCGTGGGGCCAGACCCATGGCGAGGACCCCCAGACCCACAGCACGGACCCCCAGACCCACCCGTGGGGCCAGACCCACGGCGCGGACCCCCGAACCCCCCCGGCCCCCAAGGCACGGGCCCCCAGACCCCCAGCCCAAAGCCCCCCAGCCCCACCCATGGGGCCAGACCCACGGCACAGACCCACAGCCCCGTGGCCCAATGCCCCCCGGCCCCATAGCACAGGCCCCCAAACCCACGGCCCAAAGCCCCCAGCCCCCCAACCCAAAGCCCCCCAGCCCCACCCGTGGGGCCGGCCCCACGGCACGTCCTCGCCCGCAGCTCGGCCTCCTGTGGGGCCAGCCCCACGGCACGGTGCTCACACAGGGAGCCGGACCCCCGAGCACACCGCGGCGTGGACCCGTAGCGCGGCCCCACAAATGTCTTAGCCCCACGGCGCAGCCCCATACACGAGGCCAGCCCCACGGCATGGCCCCATGGGGCAACCTCATGGCAAAGCCCCACGGCACAGCCCCACGGCACAGCCCCACACATGGACCTGGCCCCACGGCACAGCCCTATACAAGAGGCCAGCCCCATGGCACAGCCCCACGGCACAACCCCATGGCACAACCCCACGGCACAACCCCATACAAGAGCCCAACCTCACGGCACAGCCCCGATGGCGCAGCCCCACACGGGGACCTGGCCCCATGGCACAACCCCATGGCAAAGCCCCACGGCAAAGCCCCACACCCAGCCCCGCGCACACGCGGACCTGGCCCCACAGCACGGCCCCACGCAAGGACCTGGCCCCCCACCAACCCCACGCCAACCCCCCTCGGCTCACCGATGGACACCAGCTTGATGTGCTCCCGCTCGAGGAACTCGAGGGCCACCGAGACGTTCTCCAGCTTCATCTGGCGGAAGTTGGGGCGCGGGTGGTACTTGCGCCCCATCTTCTTCTGGCTCAGCACCTCGAGCAGCGCGATGAGCCGCAGCCCGTCGCTCAGGTCCCGCTGCAGGTCCCCGATGCGCTTGTGCACGCACTTGAGGTGCTCGTTGCACCAGCGCGTGAAGGTGTTCTGCTGGATCTTCTTCCAGGGCGCGTCCTCCGCCAGGTCCTTCTCGGTGGCCGGCAGCTCCTCGGGGTCCTCGCCCGCCGGCGCCTCGTAGCCCGACGAGTTCATGGCGGGGACGGGGATGGGGACGGGGATTTGGGAACGGTGGCCTCGCCTCGGTCCCGGCGCTTGGGGACGGTGCCCGGTGTCCCCGGGCGGGTGCCGCTGCTCGGGCTCCTGTAGTTTTGGGGTCCCCCTGCTTGGGGGTCCTGTAGTTTTGGGGTCCCCCTGATTGGGGGTCCTGTAGTTTTGGGGTCCCGCTGCTCAAGGTCTCGTAGTTTTGGGGTCCTGCTTCTCAAGGTCCTGCTGCTCGGGCTCGCGGAGTTTTAGGATCCCGCTTCTCCGGGTCCCGCTCCTCAAGCTCCTGGAGTTTTGGGGTCCTGCCGCTCAGGGTCCCGTAGCTTTGGGGTCCCGTGGATTCGGGGTCCTGCTGCTCGGGGTCCCGGAGTTTCGGGGTCCTGGAGTTTCGGGGTCCCGCCGCTCGGGGTCCTGTGGATTCGGGGTCCCGGGGATTCGGGGTCCCGCTGCTCGGCGTGCCGCGGATTTGGGGGTCCTGCCGCTCGGGGTCCCGACGCCTCGGTGCCGCGGTGCCGTGTCCCTCCGGGCGCGTGGGGCCGCGGTCCCGCGTGGGTGCCGGTCTCGGTGCCGGTGCCGGTGCCGGCGGCTGAGTGGCGGCGGGGGGCGGCCGGGGCCGTTTTAAAGCGCTGGGGCCCGGCCCCGCGGACCCGCCCGCGGCAGCAGCGGCAGCGATCGCGGCCGGGCCGCCCCGTGACAGCAGCCGCTATTTATAGCCGCGGGGGGGGGGCCGCGGCCCCCGCCCGACGACGAGCCCCGAAAACCGCCCGGACCCCGCGCGCGGAGCCCCCGCGCCCCGAAACGCCGGGACCCCGAAGCTACCGGACCCCCCCCCCCCGGACCCCAAAACTACGGGAGCCGAAACTCTGGGATCCACCCCCACCCCCCCCCGGGCCGGTGCCCCGAAACGCCAGGACCCCGAAATGCCGGGACCCCGGAAGCCCAAACGCCGGGACCCCAAAGCTATGGGGCCCCGAAACTCCGGCACCCGAAACTTTGGGACCCCCCGGACCCCGAAACGCCAGGACCCCAAAGCTATGGGGCACCGAAACGCCGGGACCCAAAACTACAAGACCCCGAAACTACGGGACCCCAAAACTACGGGACCCAAAAAGCTGGGACCCCGAAACCATAGGACCCAAAACTATGGGACCCCAAAACGCTGGGACCCCAAATCTACAGGACCCCAAAATGCCAAGATCCCAAAACTACAGGACCCAAAACTATGGGACCCCAAAATGCTGGGACCCCGAAACATGGCGAACCCCCCTGTGTCAGTGCCCCAAAACTCCAGGACCCGGCACCCCCAAAATTCACAAACGCCAGGACCCCAGCACCCCAAACTCTGATACCCGGGGCCCCAAAATGCCAAGACCCCAGTGCCCCAAAACTCTGTTACCGGGGCCCAAAAACTCCAGGACCCCAAAACTACGGGACCCCTGGTGCCGGTGCCCCAAGACCCCAAAACACCGGGACCCCAGCACCCTGAAACTCTGATACCCAGGGCCCCAAAACTGCAGCAACTCCAGGCCCAGTGCCCCAAAACACAAGGACCCCAAAACTACAGGACCCCTGGTGCCCGTGCCCCAAGACCCTGAAACACCAGAACCCTGGCACCCCAAAATGACAAGACCCTGAAACACCAGGACCTCAAAACTACAGGATCCCTGGTGCCAGCGCCCCAAAATGCTGAGACCCCAAGACCCCAAAACACCAGGACCCCAGCACCCCGAAGCTCTGGTACCCAGTGCCCCAAAACTCCAGGATCCCCAAGTCTGGCACCCCATAAAGCTGGGACCTCAAAATGCCAGGACCCCAAAATTCTGGTACCCAGCCCCCCAAGATGCAGGTACTCTGAGATCCCAAAACACCGGAACCCCAAAACTACAGGACTCCAGCACCCCAAAACTCTGGTACCTGGGGCCTCAAGCTCCAGGACCCCAAAACTACCAGACTCCCAAACCTGGCACCCCAAAATGCTGGGACCCCAAAACGCTGGGACCCAGCACCCCAAAACTCTGGGACCCTGAGACCCCTGTACCCCAAAACACCACCACCTCCCACCCCAAAATCTGATACCCTGCACCCATAATCTCTGGTGCCCCAAAACTCAGTATCCCTGTACCCCCCCACCCCCCCAGGAACCCAGCACCCCAACGTTCCCATTCCCCAATGACTCATCACCCCAAAACCCTGGCACCCCAAAACCTCAGCACCCCCAAATCCCAACACCCCAAATCTCAGCACCCCACATCCAAACACCCCAAACCCTGGCACCCCAAAACCACGATGCCTTGGGCACCCCCCCCTGAGCACCCCAAACCCAGCCCCCCCCCAAACCTCCACACCCAAACACCCCCCCCCAGGCCCCCCCAAATCCCCCCATGACCCCCGCAGCCCCCCCTGAACCCCCAAATCCCCCCATGACCCCCCCAGCCCCCCATAACCCCCATTAACAGGGCCCCATTCCCATGGGGGGCCCTGTCCCCGTGCCCCCCCCTTGACCCCGGTGCCAGTGACGCCGCGCGGTGACGTGGCCCCGGGGGGGGTCGGGGTGTCCCTGGGGCTGGGGACAGGTCCGTGCCCCCCCCGTGTCACCACGTCACCACCTGGCCACCGGCCCTGGAAGCTTCCAGCGTGCGAAGGGGGGGGGGGGGAACGGGGGGGCACCCCGGGGAGGGGGGGGGGTGCTAAAAATACCCGGAGAGTCAGCGCCACGCACCCGGCCCAAAATACCCCGGCACACGCCGCTGCCTGGGACGGGGACACTGGTGGCACCCGCACGGACGGGGACCTGGGTGGCACCCATGGGGACGGGGACACCGGTGGCACCCACAGGGACACGGGTGACACCCATGGGGGACACCAGTGGCACCCACAGGAACATGGGTGGCTCCCATGGGGATGGGAATGGGGACACCAGTGGCACTCACAGGGACACCGGTGGCACCCACGGGGATGGGGACACTGGTGGGACCCATAGGGCCAGGGACACTGGTGGGACCCACAGGGGCACGGGTGGCACCCACTGGGACGGGGACGCCGGTAGCACCCATGGGGACAGGGACACTGGTGGGATCCATGGGGATGGGGACACTGGTGGCACCCACGGGGACATGGGTGGCACCCACGGGGATGGGGACACCGGTGGCACCCGTGGGGACAGGGACTGGGGTGGCATTTGTGGGGATGGGGACACTGGTGGCACCCGTAGGGATGGGGACACCAGTGGCACCCCCAGGGACAGGGTCCTGGTGACACCCCCAGGGACCTGGTGACACCCCCAGGGACGTCCCCACGGGTGCCCACGGGTGGCAGTGGCGCGTCCCCGAGCCGTGACACTCACACCCGCCGTGCGAAGCAGTGGTGTATTGCCCCCCCCAACCAGTGACAGGGGTGACAGGGGGTGACGGGGGGGGGTGACACAGGGGGGTGACACGGGGGGGTGACACGGGGCTCAGCGGGGCCTCAGGCGCGGGTACAGCACGAGGACGGCGGCGGCCACCACGAAGAGCAGGAAGGGCCCGAGCCCCCCGAGGGGTGCCTGGGGGGGGGGGAGGGGCAGTGTCACCGGGGTGGTGTCACCGGGGTGGTGTCACCAGGGTGGTGTCACCACCCCCCCCCCCGTGTCCTCCCCCCACCCCGTACCTGGGTCTCCTCCGAGCTGTGGGGCTGGGACCCCCCAGGCTCCGCGGGCTGGGGGGGCTCCGGGGAGGGCCCCAATGGGGGGGCTGGGGGGGACGGCTCCGTGCTGGTGGGGACCCTACGGGGGGGGGGGAATGGGGCTGAGTGATGGGGACGGGGACAGGAGGGGGGCGTGGGGACATGGGACATGGCTGGGGGGCAGGGGGCAGGGATGGGGACGGGGGGACACGGGGATAAGGGGACGTGGGGAGGGGGACATGGACATGGAGAGGGGGGAGGGGGACATGGGGACATGGCTGGGGGGCAGGGGACATGGATGGGGCCAGGGGGACGTGGGCAGGGGGACCTGGGGGACCCAGGGGACACAGGGACAGGGGGACACAGGGACAAGGGACAGGGGCACGTGGGCAGGGGGACACGGGGTCATGGGGACATGGGTGGGGGGTCAGGGGACACGGACAGGGGGTGACGGGGACGTGGGCAGGGGGCACAGGGGACAGAGGGGACGTGGACACAGCGGGGATAAGGACAGGGACACACGTGGGACACGGGGATGGGGACACGGGGATGGGGACACGGGGATGGGGACACGGGGATGGGGACACGGGGATGGGGACACGGGGACGTCATCGGGGGGATGTGGCCCAGGGGATGGGGAGATGGGGACACCTCCGGTGGGGTCATGGGGAGGGGAGATGGGGGACGGGGGGGACGTGGCCATGGAGGACATGGGGGGGACGTGGCCATGGGGGACACGTGAGGGGACAGGGGACGGGGACGGGGCCAGGCGGTACCGGTGTCCCCGGCTGTCCCCCGGGCAGCGGTGGCGGTGCTGCAGCGCCCGGTGCGCCTCGGCCACGCGGCCCAGCTCCTCTGCAGGGCGTCACCGCGGTGTCACCTCCTTGTGGTGTCACCTCCCGCGATGTCACCCCCCCCACGGTGTCACCCCCACCCTCAGCGAGGCGTCACCCCGCCCCAGGGTGTCACCCACACGCCGTGGTGTCACCGCGCCCCGCGGTGTCACCAGCCCCCAGGCTCGTTCCCGGCCCCACGGTGGCCACCGCGCTGTGCCACGGTGTCACCCCCCCCCCCCCGTGGCACGGCCATTGTCCCACCGTGACGTGGCCACCACCCTGCCACAGCATGGCCACCAGAGTGCCACCACCCTCCAGTCCATGGCCACCATCCCACTGTGCCTTGGCCACCACCCTCCAATCCATGGCCACCCCCTTGCCACTCCATGGCCACCACGCTCCCCTCCATGGCCACCAAAGTGCCACCACCCTCCCCTCCATGACCCCCATCCCGTTGTTACTTGGCCACCACCCTCCCCTCCGTGGCCACCACCTTGCCTTGCCATGGCCACCCCTCCTCCCCACGGCCCCCACCCCACCTCATCGCTCCACAGCCACCACCTCGCCACACCACGGCCACCACCCTGTCCCCGTCCCCGTCCCCATCCCCGTACCCCACAGCCGGGCCGCCTCGGAGGTGGCCTCCTGCCACTGCTGCTCCTTGCCACGGCTGCTGGCGCGCAGCGCGGTGGCCTCCAGCTCCCAGCGGGCTCCTAGCTCCCGGTGCATGGCCACCTCCTCCTGCAGGGTGGCTACCTCCCGCTGCCACGTGGCCACCTCGTCCCGCAGCCTGGTGGCCTCCCGCTGCCACGTGGCCGCCTCATCCTGCAGCGTGGCCGCCTCGTCCTGCCACGTGGCCACCTCGCCCCGCAGCCTGGTTGCCTCCCGCTGCCACGTGGCCGCCTCGTCCCGCGCCGTGGCCGCCTCGTCCCGCGCCGTGGCCAGCGCCCGCTCCAGCTGACCCCGCTCGGCCGCCTGCCCGGCCTGCAGCGCGCCCAGCTCCGCCTGCAGCGTCCCCAGCGCCGCTGCGGGACACGGGGAGGGGACACGGGGGGGGCACATCCATGGGGTCCCCATCCCATGGCGTCACCGTCCCATGGGGTGCCCAACCCCACAGAGTGCCCATCCCCATGGGGTGCCCATGCCATGGGGTGTCCATTTCTGGGGGTCCCTGTCCCCATGGGGTCCCCATCCCTGGGGGTACTGATCCTATGGGATCTCCATCCTATGGGGGTGCTCATCCATGGGGGTCCCCATCCCATGGGGTACCCATGCCTGGGGGTACTGATCCCTAGGGTCCCTGTCCCCATGAGGTGTTCATCCATGGGGGTCCCCATCCCACGGGGTCCCCATCCCTATGGGGTGCCCATCCCTGGTGGTCCCAGTCCTGTAGGATCCCTGTCCCCATGGGGTGCCCATTCCTTGGGGTCCTGATCCATGGGGATCCTAATCCCTGGGGGTCCCAATCCCTGGGAGTCCCTGTCCCCATGGGTTCCCCATCCCAATCCCTGGGAGTCCCTGTCCCCATGGGTTCCCCATCCCAACCCCTGGGGGTCCCAATTCCTGGGGTCTCTGTCCCCATGGGGTGCCTGTCCCCATGGGGTACCCGTTCCTGAGGGTCCCAATCCCTGGGGGTCCACATCCCTGGTGTCCCCGTCCTATGGGGTCCCAATCCCTGCGGGTCCCTGTCCCCCTGGGGTGCCCACCCCTGGGGTCCCTGTCCCCATGGTGTCCCCACCCCAATCCCTGGGGTCCCTGTCCCCATGGGGTGCCCATTCCTTGGGGTCCTGATCCCATGGGGTACCCATTCCTGGGGGGTCCCAGTCCCTGGGGGTCCCAATCCCATAGGGTCCCTGTCCCCATGGGGTCCCCATCCCAATCCCTGGGGTCCTGTCCCCATGGGGTCCCCATCCCAGGGGGATCCCAATCCCTGGGGGTCCCAGTCCCTGGGAGTCCCTGTCCCCACGGGGTCCCCATCCCGATCCCATAAGGTCCCCGTCCCCCTAGGATGCCCACCCCGGGGTCCCCCCCACCCCGCACCCCACTCACTGCCCACGGAGGGGCACCCGCTCAGCTCCATGGCCCCGTGGGGGGCACCGCGCCTGCCGCCGGCACCGCGGTCACCGGGGCCCCCGGTCACCCCGGTAACCGCTGCCACCCGCACCCAGTGCCACCAGTGCTCGGTGCCACCGGTCACACCAGTGCCCCCAGTGACACCCCTGACCCCGGTGACATCAATAACCAGTGCCCCCAGTGCTCCCAGTGCCCCCACCAGTGCCCCAACCTCCCAGTGCCCCAGTACCCCCATTTAGTGCCTCCACCTGCCTGTGCTCCCAGTGCTATCAGCTCCCAGTGCTGCCAGTGCCCCCACCAGTTCCATCAGCTCCCAGTGCCCCCACCTCCCCATGCCCCAGTGCCCCCATTACTGCCCCCATCTCCCAGTGCTCCCAGTGCTATCAGCTCCCAGTGCTGCCAGTGCCCCCACCAGTTCCATCCACTCCCAGTGCCCCAGTGCCCCCACCAGTGTCCCCACCTCCCAGTGCTCCCAGTGCTCCCAGTGCCATCAGCTCCCAGTGCTCCCAGTGCCCCCACCAGTTCCATCAGCTCCCAGTGCCCCAGTGCCTCCATTAGTGCCCCCACCAGTGCCCCCACCTCCCAGTGCCCCCACCTCCCCGTGCCCCAGTGCCCCCATTACCGCCCCCACTTCCCAGTGCTCCCAGTGCCATCGGATCCCAGTGCCCCCAACACCCAGCTGCAGGAGGGGGGCCAAAGGGGAGGTCCCTCTCTGGGGGTGGGGGCACCATGGGAGCCCCGGGGGGGGCAGCCGTGCCCCCCACCTCCCCGTGCCCCTCCCCACCGCCCTGTCCCCCCCAGCCCCACCTCACTCTGCGGGGATTTGGGGGGGCATCCCCGGACCTGGAGGGGGGGGGGGAGGTGGGGGCCCCCCCGCCCTTAATCCCCCCCCAGCTCCGCCCTAAGCGGCTTGGGCGCTTCCGCGCCGCAAAAAAAAAAAAATGAAAAAAAAAAATTAATTAGTTAATTAAAAGGGCTCGTCCGGGATTTGAACCCGGGACCTCTCGCACCCTAAGCGAGAATCATACCCCTAGACCAACGAGCCGCCGGCCGCGTTAGTGCGCACGCGCCTCCCAGACCCGGCCACGCCGCCCTCCCCCGAAATGGGGACGCGAAATGGGGACCCCCCAAAAATCCGACCCCAAAAAACAGCCCCGGAATGTGGCCCCAAAAATGCAGCACCCCCCTCCAAAAAAAAAAAAAAAAAGCCCAAAAAATGTAGCCCCAAAAAAACGGTCCCAAAAAAACGGTCCCAAAAATGCGGCCCCAAAACTGAGGACCCCAAAAAACAGCCCCGAAATGGAGCCCCAAAACCGAGGCATCAAAAAAAAAAAACAGCCCCAAAATGCAGCTCCAAAACTGCAGCCCCCAAACAAACAGTCCCAAAACTGCAGCCCCCAAAAAACAGGCCCAAAAATGCGACCGCAAAAATGCGGACCCCAAAAAACAGCCGTGAAATGTAGCCCCAAAACTGCAGACCAAAAAAACCCAGCCCCAAAAAAGCAGCCCCAAAAAAACACTCCCAAAAATGCGACCCCTAAATGCAAACCCCAAAAACCAGCCCCGCCAAAAAAACAGCCCCCAGAATGCAACCCCAAAGCTGCAGCCCCAAAAATGCAGCCCCAAAATGCAGCCCCAAAATTTGGACCCCCAAAATGTGGACCCAATAATGCAGACCCAAAAAAACAGCCCCAAAAATTCAGCCCCCCAAAATAACAGCCCCAAAACTGCAGCCCCAAAAAAAAACAGCCCCGAAATGTGGACTCCACCCTAAAAAACCCCGAAATGCGGCCCCCAAGAAACAGCCCCCCCCAAAAAAAAGCCCCAAAGTCCAGCCCCCAAAAAAACAGCCCCAGGATGCAGCCCCAATAATGCGCCCCCCCAAAAAAACAGCCCTGAAACGCGGCTCCAAAATGCACCTTCAGGATACGACCCCAAAAATGCGGCCCCCCAAAAACAACCCCAAAACTACAACCCTGGATGTACCCCCCCCCAAAATACAACACCAAAACGCCCCCCCCCCAACATGCAACCCCAGAATGCAACCCCAAAATTGCAGCCCCAGAACGTGACCTCAAAATGCAACCCCCCCAGACAAGGAGGGGCAGGCAGGGGGGTGACACGGGGGGGGGGGTGAAACAGGGGGGATGGGACATGGGGGGGCAAAAAGGAAGTGACATTGGGGGGGATGTCGGGGGCTTACATGGGTGGGGAGCGTTTTGGGGGGGTAATGGGGGGGTTACAGGGGTTGGGGGTGACACGGGTGGGGGTGGTATGGGGGGGTGTCATGGGGGGCATTATATGGGGGGGTAACTTGGGTGGGGGGTGTGATGGGTGGGGGGTGATATGGGTGGGAGGGTGACACAAATAAGGGGGTGATGGGTGGGGGGGTGACCCGGGTGGGGGGTGACATGGGGGGGAGATGACATGGGGGGGGACAATGCGGGTGGGAGGGTGACACAAGTAAGGGGTGATGCGGGGGGATGTTGTGGGGGGGAATTTCACGGGGTAATATGGGGGGGTGACATGAGTATGGGGGGGGTGACACGAGTAGGGGGTGATACAGGTGGGGGTGACATGGATGGGGGGGGTGACACAAGTATGGGGGGTGACACAAGTGGGGGTGACATGGGGGGGTCCCGGTGCCTCCTCCTCCTCCTCCCCCTGCTCCCTCCCCAGCCCCACACCGCGTCCAAGCCGGGGGTCCCATGGGCAGCCCCCCTCACCTGACCCCCCCTCCCCGCCCAGTGGTGGTTGGGGGGGGGCTCCTCAATCGGCTTAGCGCGGCGATTAGGCTGAGCGCGGGGGCTTAGCGCCCCTAATCCCCAAGTTTGGGGGGATGAGGGCCCTGATCCCCCCCTGAGCCTCTAAGCGGCTTGGGGCCGCGGGGCTATATGAGGGCCGTGCCGGGGGGCCACCGCCAGCCCCCCCCCCACCCCACCCCGACCACCGCCAGCATGTCGGAGGAGGAATTCTACCTGTTCACCAACGGCTCGGCGCCGGGGCCGTGGGACGGGCCCCAGTACCACATCGCGCCCCCCTGGGCCTTCTACCTGCAGACGGCCTTCATGGGCTTCGTCTTCGCGGTGGGCACGCCGCTCAACACGGTGGTGCTGCTGGTCACCGTGCGCTACAAGAAGCTGCGGCAGCCGCTCAACTACATCCTGGTCAACATCTCCTTCAGCGGCTTCATCTCCTGCATCTTCAGCGTCTTCATCGTCTTCGTGGCCAGCTCGCAGGGCTACTTCGTCTTCGGGAAGCACGTCTGCGCCCTCGAGGCCTTCGTGGGCACCACCGGAGGTAGGGGCGGCGCGGCGCGGCGCGGGGCCGGCGGGGCCGCCGCGCTGATGCCGCCGCCTGTGCCGCAGGGCTGGTGACGGGCTGGTCCCTGGCCTTCCTGGCCTTCGAGCGCTACATCGTCATCTGCAAGCCCTTCGGCAACTTCCGCTTCAGCTCCAAGCACGCGCTGATGGTGGTGGTGGCCACCTGGGCCATCGGCATCGGTGTCGGCTTGCCGCCCTTCTTCGGGTGGAGCAGGTCGGCACCACGGCACGGGGTGGGGTGGGATGGGATGGGATCGGATGGGACGGGACGGGATGGGATCGGATGGGATGGTCCCATTGGGTGCCATTGGGTGTCATGGGGTGTCTTGGGGTGCCACTGGGTGTCATGGGGTGTCTTGGGGTGCCATCAGGTGCCACCAGTTGCCATCAGGTGTCATGGGGTGCCTTGGGGTGCCATTGGGTGCCATCAGGTCCCATCAGGCATCATAGGTTGTCTTGGGGTGCCATTGGGTGCCATGGGGTGCCATCAGGTGTCATGGGTTGTCTTGGGGTGCCATCGGGTGCCATCAGGTGTCATGAGGTGTCTTGGCATGCTGTTGGGTGTCGTAGGGTGTCATTGGGTCATGGGGTGCCATCAGGTGCCATCAGGTGTCTTGGGGTGCCATCGGGTGCCATCAGGTGCCATGGGGTGTCTTGGGATATCTTGGGGTGACCTGGGGTGCTGTGGGGTGTCACGGGGAGCCGTGCAGTGCCGTCGGGTGCCATGGGATGCCATGGGGTGTCATGCGGTGTCTTGGGGTGCCATGCAAGGTCCCATGCGGATGCCATGCAGGTGCTGTGGGGTGTCCTGTGGGGGTCCCATGGGGGCGCTCTTCATGATGCCATGAGGGTGCCAGGCCACATGGCAGTGCCATGAGGCACCATGGGGTACGGTGGGGTGCCGTGGGGTTACACAGGGTGCTGTGTGGTGTCAAGGGGTATCATGGGTGTACTGCAGGGTGCCGTGGGGATGCTGGGGATGCTGTGGGGCTCAACGGGGTGCCATGGGGTGCCATGGGGATGCCATGGGGTGCCGCACGGTGCCATGGAGCCGCGCCGCCTCCCCGCAGGTACCTGCCCGAGGGCCTGCAGTGCTCGTGCGGCCCCGACTGGTACACGGTGGGCACCAAGTACCGCAGCGAGTACTACACCTGGTTCCTCTTCATCTTCTGCTTCGTCGTGCCCCTCTCCCTCATCATCTTCTCCTACTCACAGCTGCTGAGCGCCCTGCGGGCCGTGAGTGCGGGCGGCACGCGCGTGTGCAAGGGCAGGGGCTGGGGGGGAGGATGGGAGGGGCGAGACGAGGACGGGGGGGGAAGAGGATGGGGATGGGATGGGATGGGATGGGATGGGATGGGGAGAGGGAAGAAGGGGAAGTGTGGAGATGAGGGCTGGAGGGATGGGGCGTTGGAAGGAAGGAGGGAGGAAGGGCTGGTGGGATGGAAGAACAGAGGGATGCAGGGCTGGGGAGGAGGGCAGGGGGTGGGGACGGGGACAGGGATGGAGATGGGGACAGGGACAGGCAAGCAGCACCCAGGGGTGCTGCCCCCCGGGCGCAGGTGGCCGCGCAGCAGCAGGAGTCGGCCACGACGCAGAAGGCGGAGCGGGAGGTGTCGCGCATGGTGGTGGTGATGGTCGGCTCCTTCTGCCTCTGCTACGTGCCCTACGCCGCCCTCGCCATGTACATGGTGAACAACCGGGACCACGGCCTCGACCTGCGCCTGGTCACCATCCCTGCCTTCTTCTCCAAGAGCGCCTGCGTCTACAACCCCATCATCTACTGCTTCATGAACAAACAGGTGGCGCCCGGCGCACGGGGGGCACGGGCTGGGACGGGGACCCCCGGGGAGTGAGGGTGGCATCGGGCTGGGGACAGCCAGGGGGCAGGGACACCAGGACACCCGAGGATGTGGGCAGGGGACAGCACGGGACAGGGACAGGAGCAAGAGATGGGGACAGTGTGGTGCTGGGATGGGAACAGGCCCAGGAACGGGGATGGGGACAAGGATGGGGGTCACCACGTTCCCACTGGGACAAGGATGGGGGTCACCACGTTCCCACTGGGATGGGGATGGGGGTCACCACGTTCCGTTGGGACAGGGATGGGGTCACCACATTCCCACTGGGACAGGAATGGGGTCACCATGTTCCACTGGGACAGGGATGGGGGTCACCACGTCTCCAGGAGGATGGGGACACCACATTCCTATGGGGGCAGGGATGGGGGACCCCAAGTTCCCATAAGGAGAGGGATGGGGGCTGGGGGACACCACATTTCATTGAGATGGGGATGGGGACCCTACGTTTCATGGGGACAGGGATAGACATCACTGTGCTCCTGTGGGGACAAGAATAGGGGACACCATGTTCCCATGAGGACAGGGATGGACGTCACCATGCTCCTGTGAGGACAGAGATGGGGGGACACCACGTTCCCATTTGGACGGGGATGGGGACCCCATGTCTCATGGGGACAGGGATGGGGACACCACATTCCATGGAGACAGGGATGGGGGTCACCGCTTTCCTGTGGGGACAGAAATGGGGACACCATGTTTTCAGGAGGATGGGGACACCACATAGAAGTGGGAACAGGAAGGGGGGACCCCAAGTTCCATTGGGACAGGGATGGGGGAACTCAGGTTCCCATGATGAGAGGGATGGGGGACACCATGTTCCATGGGGACAGGGATGGGGATCACCATGTCCCCAGGTGGCCAAGGATGGAGGACACCATGTTCCTATAGGCCAAGGATGGCAGGCACCCCATGTTCCTATGGGGACAGGGATGGGGACACCACACTCCCATGGGGACAGGGATGGTGACACCAACATTCTCTGGGGCCAACGATGGAGGACACCACACGTTCCAGGGGGACAGGGATGGGGACACCACATCTCATGGGGACAGGGATGGGGACACCATGGGAAAAGGGATGGAGACACCACGTCCACTGGGGCCAGGGATGGAGATCGCCATGTCCGCAGGGGACCGAGGATGGGGAACATCACATTCCACGGGGACAGGGATGGGGACACCACATTCCTATGGGGACAGGGATGGGGACACCATGCGGGCCGGGGCTGGTCCCCAAAGCCAGCGGCTGCCGTCCCCGCAGTTCCGCGCCTGCATCATGGAGACGGTGTGCGGGAAGCCCATGACGGACGACTCGGACATCTCCAGCTCGGCGCAGAGGACCGAGGTGTCCTCGGTGTCCTCCAGCCAGGTCAGCCCCAGCTAGGAGCCACCGGCGCCCGGCCGGGACCCCCGTGGTGGCCGGGACCCCCGGCCAGCCTAGGACATAGGACAATAAACGCCGCCGCAATGCCGAGCCCGTCTGTGCCTTGGTGGCCCCACGGCACCGTGGGGCTGGGCCCCACGGGTGTGGGATGGGATGGACGCCAAGTGTGGGGCGCTGCGGGGGATCGCAACGGGGGAGCTGTGTCCTGCCCGGGACCCACAAGTGGGGGGCAGGAAGGGAGGTGGGGATTCTGCCCCCTGCCGTGGGGCTGTGGGGGGGCTGAGACCCCTTCTGTGGGGCACAACAAGCCCCATCTATGGGGCAGGATTGGTGTTGAAACCCCATCCACGGGGCTGAGACCCCATTTGTGGGGCTGGGGTCACACAGAGCTCCCATCTGTGGGGCAAGAGTGGTGCTGAGGTCCCACCCACGGCACTGGGGCAGTGCTGAGCACCCTTCCATGGGGCAGGAGGGGTGCTGTGCCCCCATCCACAGGGCTGACATGGGGCAGAGCCCTCATCTATGGGGCAGGAGCGTGACTGAGACCCCCATCTATGGGGCTGGTGCTACACAGAACCCCTATCTATGGGGCAGGAGCGTGACCACGGCCCCATCCCGACCGCCCCCGGACCCTCCCCGTGCCCTGCTCCCAACGCTTCCAAATTAAGGCGCCGCGCGCCGGGCCCGGCGGCCCCGTTCCAGGCAGCCGAGAGCCGCGGCTCGGCCCCCGCAGCACGGCAAGCACCGCGCTCCCCACGGCCCCACCGCGCTACGGGGCCAGGGGAAAGGGGGCGGTTAGGGTAAGAGGGCAGGGGGTGGGGGAACGCAGCCCCCTCGCCCCCAACACCGCGGCGAGGGCAGAGCGGGGTGCCCACGGCGCAGCGACAGCAGGGCCAGCACCAGGACGGGTGAATGGAAACGGTTTTATTGACAGCCGGACGCTCGCGGCCGCGCAGAGCCCAGGTCCCACTCCGCAGGGGGTCCCCGGTGCTGGGGGGGGGGTAGGGGGAGGCACGCGCAGCTCCGAGCCCCCCCCCACGAGTTTCCTCCAGGCCAAGGCTGGGTTCGAGTTATATCAAAAGTGTTACTTCAGAGGGTTACATGAGATAGCACGAGTACAGAACGCGCAGCGGCCGCGCTTCGGAGCCCGGGGCTGAGCCGCTGCAGCGCCCGCGGCGAGGGGAGGACGGGGTGCTCCGGGGGGCGGGGGGACCGCGGAGCTTCGGGGAGCTTCCCTTCACGCTGCCCCCCGTCCTCGGCCCCGCGCGCGGTGGATGAAGGCACTTGGAGCGGCGCTGGGCGTGCGGGGGAGGCGGTCGGAGGCCTCCCCCGAGCCCGGAGCAGTGCCCGAAGCGGCCCCGCGCTCGCTTGCCTTACTAGGAGCGGCGGCGGCGGGCTCTGAAGGCGCGCCAGGAGGGCGGGCGGACGCGGCGCCGTCCCCGGGGTTGTTCGGCCGAGCCGGATCCCGCTGGGGAGCGGAGAAGGGCGAGGGTGGGCCCGGAGTCGTGGGGAGCCGCCGGGGGGCCGCAGGGGTGCCCTTCGCCTCCTTCTCCTCGGGGCAGCGCTCGTGTTCTGGGGCTCGCTTTTTTTTTTATATCTCAGGGCTTCGCTTTTTGTTTTCTTTTCCTCCTTCCAAGGCCGCAGCTAAGGACGTACAAAAATCAAAGCGGGGGGGGGAGAGGGAGGCAGGGCGGGGGGGAAAACCCTCAGCGCTGCTCTGCCGCTAGCTCTCGGGATACGTGTTCTTCACTTCACATGGAACCAAAACAATACAAAAATAAACAGAGCTCGTTAGACCATAAAACAAAAGTGTAAATCTAAAAACCACAACGTGTCATAATGAGAGGTCGGTTCTCAGAACACCGAGTCCCCACTCCTTTGGGGAAAAAAGGAGAAAAAAAAAAAAAAAAAGGACGGGAGAGAGATTTCGTTTTCACCTCATAGCCTGAAATAACAGTCTCAGTAGCGAAAATGTTTCTCATGATAATCCAGAAACTGTAAAAAATAAATTATTTAAGAAAACGGGTTTCTCTGTACAGGTCTTAAAATTCGTCGTGCCGCACCAAGGCCTCCCCGAAGTCCGTGGCCTGGCTCCCCACGAACAGGTCGTACTTGTCCACGATCTCCTCCTTGGTGAGCTTCCCGTCCTGCAAGAGAGCAGAGGGGCGAGCGCTGGTCACCGCGTGCCGCCGGCGCTCCCCGGGGGCATCACCGCGGTGCGCGGCCCCAAGCCGCGACGCCGAGCGCCGCGTGCCCGGCCTGGACGTAGGGGCGATGCTCGTGGGGTATCCGTGCGCCCCAAAAAGCCGGGGAGAGGAGATTCTGCCCCACCTTGTTCTGGTCGGACTCGTAGACGAGGTGCCGCGCTTCCGCCTCGGCGTGGTCGTAGTCCGAGGGCAGGATCCAGTCCTTGGTCTCCTCCTTGTCCATTTTGCCGTCGCGGTTCTTGTCCCGGAACTCCACAAACTGCTCCCTCTCCGTCTTCACCCACTCGGGCTCATCGGTGTCGCCGTCGTGGCTGTACATGTCACCTGCGAGGCACGGGGCGACCGTGAGCCCCCCCCCCCGCCCCGATTTCACCGCGCCCAACCCCAGAAACCCGACGCGGCGCTTCCCAGGAGCCTGGCGGGGCGGGCGGCGCTCCCACCGACATTATTGTCGAGTCGCGCGCTTCTCGCCGCCCTCGTCCCCCCGTCCCTCCCCCTCGCCGCAGCCCCCGTTTCGGGTGTCGGTGCCGGAAGGGCAGCTGTTGGGCTCGGAGGCTCGGCAGTTGGCGGCCGCGCCGAGCGGGAGCAGATGTTCCCTTCTGTCTGGGGCACGCTGCGATCCTGCCCGGCCTCCCCGCACGCTCGCCTTGAACCCTGAGCTGCTGGGGGGGGGAGAGGGGGAGCAGGCCCCCGCGCACTCACCGATGTACTCCTCCAGGTCGATGAAGCCGTCCCCGTTCTTGTCGATGTCCTCCATGGTCTCCTGCAAGAGGGAGCGAGCGCGGTCAGCGGGGAGCCCCCCCCTCGGCCACGCGGCGGGGCGGGCGGCGGGGCGGGCGGCGTGCCCACCTGCACCACGATGTCCTTCATGTAGTCGTACTCCTCGGGGTGCAGGAAGGCGGTGAACTCCTCCTTGGTGGCCGTCAGGTCGCCGTCCTTGTCGGCCATCTTGAAGCGCCGCTCGTCCCGCACCATCATCTGCTTGTAGTTGAAGCCGTCGTCGGGGTCCGGGTCGTCTGGGTGCACGAGAGGAGAGGCGGCCGCGCCGGGTCAGCTCCGTCGGGGAGCCCGGCGCCGCTCGCCAACCCCGCCGCGTTAATTAACCACCACGCTAATTAACCACCACGCTCAGACACCCGCGGGCTGCACCTATGCTGCGAGGAGGGGGAGGAGGAGGAGCTGCAAGCGGCCCGGCGAGGATGCTGTGCGCCACGGAGCGTGGTTTTGGGGCGTTTCTGGAGGGAAACGGGCAAAGGGGGGAGCTGTGCTGGGGGCACGTGGAGCCGCAGGGCGCTGGCTTTGCCCGTCTGTCCGTCCGCCCCCCCCGGTAGCGGGGATGGGTAGAGGACGACGCAGCCGAATCGGAGGCTGAGAGGAGGTGAGAGCCAGGCCCGGGCTAAAAAAAGGCTCGCTGCCGGCTCCGCTTACAGCCCGGACAAAAGGCCCGGGATTAGGAAGCTGTGTGCGAGCCGCGGTGCCGGCCAGCCGTTAAATATAGCCGGCGGGAGGTTTTATTTCAAGTCACCCCCAAGGCACAACTAATCCTCAGGTTCCCTGCTCCGGCGCGCAACGCGGCCAGCCCAGCTCGCCTCCGAGGAGCGCTCCCGAGCCGGGACGGGCTCTTGTGCCGTGACCGGGCCCCTTGGGAAGCTCGCTGCCACGTGGGGGGGCTGCTTCGTGAGGCTCTGACCCACTTAGGGGGGCGAAGAAGAAGGGGGAGAAGCAGCCACGGCACAAGGGAAGCGTTGTGCGAGGCAGGCCTGGGGCACAGAGCTGAGGAACGGCCCGGCAGGAGGAGAAGGGGAAGCCTGAAGCTCGCCCCGTCGGCCAAACACGGGGGCAACGCGAGCGCTTCAGGCTCCAGGACCTGCCAGCGGCGCTGAGGGAAGCCGCCGGTGCCGAGCGGCAAACTACACGCACCATTCACTCCTTGCTTTAAGGGTTTTTTTTAAGAGCCCGCTGCCTCGCCATGAAGCTGGCAGAGAGCCGCCCCCTGCCCATCCTGCTTTCCTCGAGGAAAGGAAGATTTGAGGCGGGCCCGCAGGGCCGCGGGCGGCAGCAGCGCTCCTCGCGGGCAGCCAAGGGGCGGGCGGCGCAGCAGCGCGCGGCTCCCACGCTGCGAGCGGGACGCTCTTAACGCGATTAAGGGCTCGGCCGTGCCTTGGCCGCGCGTCAAGGCGCTGCGCGGGTGTTCCCAGGGCCGCTGCTGCCAGGGGAGGAGAAGAGGAGGAGGAGGAGAGGACGGCCTCTGGTAGGAGATGGGGGACGGGGGCAGAACCGTGCCGCGGAGGAGCCGTCCCCGCAGCGGGAGCGAGCAGCCCCCGCGCTGCTCCTTTCTTTTCCTCCTTTTCTACCTTTTCTTTTTGGGACAGTTTTTAAGCTTTCTACGCCCGCGGCCCTTAAAACCCCGTTGCGGGGAAGCTCAGAAAGCAGCGTGAAAGCCTTTTACAGCTCTCCCTCCCTGCAGGCTGACTCTGGTGGGGGTGGGTTTCCAAAAACTAGAGGGGCTGCGGGTGGGGGGCACCTCAGCTCTGAAGGGGAAGCTGAGGGGATGGCTGAGGGCAGGGCGAGCCGGAGGCTTCCTGCGGCTCAGCTCCCTCAGGAGAAGCGGCTCGAGGGAAGACGGATTAGCCCCGGGGGGCGAGGCAGCGCGCTCCATACGTCCCGCGGAGCATTTGACTATCTTTGGAAATATTTAGCAAATTGAGCTTTATTTCGCGCTTCCGCGCCGGGGCTCGGCACGCCATATATGTATGCGCTCCGGAGCAGGGGAACGAGGGGCAGAGAAGCGCCGGCGCGCGGCGCTCGGCCCCCAGCACAGCTCCTCCCTGCGCCCCGGGGCCTCCGCTTTCCCCCCCCAGCCCCAAAAATGCACCAGCTCCGCGGGCCAGGACCCAAGAAAAAAGCCAAGAAAAGGGGTGGGCAGAACCTGGAGCTGGGGAGCCAGCAGAGACCCTCGCCAATTTGTGGGGCCGAGGAAGGGTTTTTGGGCGCCCGGGGAGCCGGCCCCAGGAGCGGCGCCGTGGCGGGGGCTGGGTTTCACAACCAAGGGCGTCGATAAAGCAGAGGTCGCGCCACGCGCCCGCGCTGCACCTTTGGGTTCGGGGCTCCCGCGGCGAGGCCGAGGGAAGGAGCTCGGCTCGCGGGGGGGCTTTGGGGCTGCGTCCCGGGGGGACCTCTGCTTTATGGACCGGGGACCAGCACCGGGTTTGAGCCCTCGCCCCTTACCGAGGTAGGTGCCATATGTCACGTTTCTGTACTCATCCCAGGAGATAAATCCATCTTGGTTCAAGTCGAACTCCTGCCACTGGCGTTCGACACTGTCATACACGTACTTCTTCTGGGCCTTCTTAATCCAGGCTTTCAGCTCCCCCTCCGTCACAAACCCATCCTTATCCGTGTCTATCTTATCTACAATCACTCTACAAAACAAAACAGCAAGTTTCAAGTGCCGGCTCCGCGACGCTTCGGTCCCAAGCGCAGCGACCTACCTAGGATGTAGCCGTAGGTGGCATTTTTATACTCCTCCCAGGAAATGAGGCCGTCCTCATTGAGGTCGTGCCCCTTCCACTGCCGCTCTACATCCTCGTATATCCAGCGCTTTTGTGCAAACTTAATCCAGTCTTTGAGCTCTTCCACAGTTACAAACCCGTCTTTGTCTTCATCTATTTTACTTACAATCTTTCTGTGGGGAATGCAGAAAAATCCAGCACAAGTTAAGGGAAACGAGGCTCTGGGGGGGGGGGGAGCGCCGACCTGACCTTCTGTGCCACCAGAGCCCACAACGGGGCTCAGCCCTCGCGATCCGCGGGGCATTAAAACCGCGGGGCATTAAAACCGCGGGGCATTAAAACCGCGGGGCATTAAAACCGCGGGGCATTGCCACTGGGTTTTTAGTGGTGGCTGCGAGGCCACAGACACCCTGCAGGTGCCCGCCGCCGCTCGGCACGTTCCAGTCCCCATCTTTGGGGCGGATCCACGAGCTCGTGGCCCCCCAGCAGCCCCCGGGGACCCCGTGGGGGGGGGATGTTCTGCTCCCAGGGGAGCCCCCCCTGACGTGAAGCAGCCCCCGGGGAGGGAGCACAGCCCCGGCAGCCACGCGAGGAATGCGGCGAGGCGCTGGGCCCCGGCGGAGCAGCAGGTGGGAGCGGGGCCGGGCGCTGTCATCGCCCCGCATTTAGCTCCCGCCTCGCGCTCTTCTCCTCCCCCCATCCCGGGGGCTTCGCTTTTAAAGCCGGCCCCGCGATGCCACCTGCCCCCAACGCCCCGAGGTGAGCAGAGGGACGGGGCGAGGGCGTTGCGAGCGCTCCCAGCCCCTGCTGGAGCCTTCCTGCTCGGTCCCATGTGCCGTTGTAGGGACCCGGGGCACCGCGGCGGCGTTTAACGCCGGGCACGGCTCAGCTCCCACCCCCTGCGCATGCAGCATGGGACGAATTAATCCCTCCGTGCCACCCCTCCGCCCCCAGACCCGCAGGACAGCGCCGCGGCCCCCTCCCCAGCGCCGCGGCAGGGCGCCCCGACGCACGCAGCATGCTGAGCACCGGCGGTCCCGAGCGCCGGCCGCGGCACCGCAACGCCAGCCGAATTTTGGGGCTCCTTGGGGGGGGCCGCCAGGCAGCCCGCACCCATCCCTCGTGCGCCCGCGGTGAGATCAGGGCCTGGAGCACCCGGGGAGCACCCGGGGAGCACCCGACGCCGCGGTCCTTCCACGCAAAGCCGCGTCCAGCTCCTCGCCCTCGGCCGTGGGGGCTCCAAGGAGCCGAGCGAGCGCGGCACAGCCCCGACCCTTGCGGCTCCTGGGGCGCGAGGCGTGGAAACCGGGAGGGGTTTTCATGAAAAAAGGGGGAGGTTTGTCACGAAAACGGGGCTCCGGCACCACGCACCGGGTGCCCGCAGCTGACGCCGGGGGGGCTTCGGGGAAAGAAGCAAGGGGGAGAGCAGCTGGTTGCGGCCCCGGTGGCGTTTCGGGGAGCACCGCACGGAACGGCACGCCGTGAGGCAGGGCGCCTGAGGAAAAAAAGCTCTTTTGCTTAATCCTGCGCTCACAGCGAGAGAACAAAACCCTCCCGGGGCTGAGGAAACGTGTCGGACTGGCCTCCAAGTGAAAACACCAAAATGTTGTGTTTTTTTTTTTGTCCAGGGCTCGGAGCAGCCCCGTTAGAAAAGTCCCAGTGGAAGCCGTGCCCCGGGCCGGGCCCCGCTGGCAGCGCCTCCAGCAGATAACTGCACAGCCACGGAGGCAGCGCGCCGAGCCCCGGGGTTAGGAAAACAAGAGCCGGCGGGGGAGGGCAGCCAGCGTGTTCCTGCCCCTCCTCCCGGGGCTGATTCCCCCCCCCAAAAAAACCCCGAGCAGGGCGCGGGGCTGGCCCCGGGCCTCCCCACGTGGGAAAGGCGTCATTTTGGGGGGCTGCTCGGGAGGTCGGAGCCTCCCCGAGCCAAACGGGAACAACTGCGCCGGCAGCTGCGGCGGCGGAGGCAGGTGGCAGCGGGAGGCGCGGCACCGAGGTTAATTTTAGAGTTAATTGGAAAGAAACGCTCCCTTTTTGTGATCCTGGGGGGGGGGGCCGGGCACGTGCACCACGCAGCGCCAGCTACGGACGGGGAATTTGGGGGCCCTGGGGGGGGGGCTTCCTCCAACCTCGGGGTGTGGTTTTGGGAGCGTTGTTGGGCAGGGACCAGCACGTGCTCACAGCGAGCCGAGGCGAGCTGGCAGGAAGAGCTCAGCACCCCCGCAAGCGCCCCCGACACGCCGCCGTTTCGGGGCTGCCCCGCGGCGCCACGTCCCCCTTTTCGGGGGAGGCTTTTTTTTTTTTTTGGGGGGGGGGGGTGTTGGTTTCCTTACCCCAGCCTCTCCTTGCTCTCCTCCGGCGTCAGCTGGTCGAAGGTCTTGGCCTCGTCGGCGCCCAGGAAGGCGTCGTGGTCGTAGTCGAAGCTCTGGGCGTCGTCGTGCACCTTGTCGCTGAGCTGCGCCTCGTGGTGCACCCGGTCCTTCTTCTCCGTGGGCTTGGCCGACACGCAGGCCACCCCGAGGGACAGGCACAGGAGGAGCTGCTGGATGCTCATGGTGAACGCTGCGCCTGCGGGGCACGGGGAGGGGGGGGGACGCTCAGCGGGTCGCGCCGGGGGTCAGCCCACGGCCCGCGGCCGCCCCGGGGCGCTGGTCCCGGTTTGGTGGTCCCGGGAACGGTTGCCCAGCTCCTTTGTGTCGTAATTAACGGTAAAAGCGGTGCCCGGATCCTTCGCATCGTGGTTAATGGCAGGAGTGAGGGCTGTCCTCACAGCCCCGGCTCTGAGGGGACAGAACCGAGCCCCCGGTACGTGGGGGAGGAGGAAGAGGAGGAGGAGGAGGAGGAGGAGGGATCAGCCCCGTGGTTGTCCCAGCGATGAGGGATCGGCCACGTGGCGCAGGGAAGCCGCGCTCACGGCCACGAGGTGCGAGGAGAAGGGGCTGAGCTCACGGGGACACACTGAGCACGTGGACGGAGCCGTGTCCCCAGGGGGTGAGACCCAAGGAACGCCCCGCACAGAGCCCCCGGGTCCTCCCCTGCCTTCGTTAGCTAATTAGGGGTGCCTGACAAGCCCCTGGGCAAGAGAGCCATGGAATCACAGAACCGTTAGGGTTGGAGAAGCCCTCCAGGATCACCTGGTCCAACCACCCCCTCCCACCAATGTCACCACCAAACCACGTCCCCAAGCACCACGTCCGACCTCTCCTTGAGCACCCCCAGGGACGGTGACGCCACCACCTCCCTGGGCAACCCGTCCCAACGCCTGACTGCTCTTTCTGAGCAGAAATGTCCCCTCGTTTCCAACCTGAACCTCCCCTGGCACAACTTGAGGCCGTTCCCTCTGGTCCTGTCACTGGTTACCTGTGAGAAGAGGCCGACCCCAGCCCCCCACCCCTTCCTTTCAGGCAGTTGCAGAGAGCAATGAGGTCTCCCCTGAGCCTCCTCTTCTCCAGACCAAACCCCCCCAGCTCCCTCAGCCGCTCCTCACAGGACTTGTGTCCCAGGCCCTTCCCCAGCTTCGTAGCCCTGCTCTGGACACGCTCCAGGGCCTCGACGTCCTTCTGGTAGTGAGGGGCCCAAAGCTGAACCCAGCACTCGAGGTGCGGCCTCACCAGAGCAGAGCACAGATGATCACCTCCCTGCTCCTGCCGGCTGCACCATCCCTGATCCCAGCCAGGATGGCGCTGGCCTTGCCGGCCACCTGGGCACGCTGCCGGCTCACGGTCAGGTCACCAACCAGCACCCCCAGGTCCTTTTCCTCTGCACGGCTTTAGAGTCTCTCTGCCCCCAGCCTGTAGCGCTGCGTGGGGTTGGTGCGGCCAAAGCGCGGGACCCGGCACCGGGCCGTGGAAGAGCCCCAGCAGAATCACGGAAAGGCTGGGGCTGGACGGGACCCTAAAGGTTACCAAACCGCATCCAACTCCTGCCACGGGCAGGGACGCCACCCACCAGATCAGGTTGCTCAGGGTCTCAGCCAGCCTGGCTTCAAACACCCCCAGGGATGGGGCATCCACAGCTTCCCTGGGCAGCCTGTGCCAGGGCCTCACCACCCTTACAGCAAAGAACTTCTTCCTAATGTCCAGTCTAAATCTCCCCTCTTTCAGTTTAAGACCATTCCCCCTCGTCCTATCATCCACCCAAGCGAAGAGCCCTTCCCCATCCTTTTATCAGCCCCCTTTAAGTACTGAAAACCTGCAAGGAGCTCTCCCCAGAGCCTTCTCCTCTCCAGGCTGAGCACCCCCAGCTCCCTCAGCCCCACAGCAGAGGGGCTCCAGCCCCTGCAGCGTCCTCCTGGCCCCCTCCGGACCCCCTCCAACAACCCCACATCCTCCTGGCGCTGGGGGCCAGACCTGGGTGCAGGACCCCAGGCGGGGCCTCAGGAGGGCAAGAGCAGAAGCTCACCGTGTCCTGCTCCCGGCTCTGCGCTCCTGGGTCCCCAACGGAGCGCCCCAAAACCCGTCTCCACCTCCAGCAGAGCCGTGCCCACGTCCCTGGTGGGCCCAGCCCAGCCCCGCCCCCCCCCCCCGGGGTGCAGAACCTGTCCCTAACGCCCACCCCGCTGTCCCCCCACTCCCACAGGGAGCACCACACCGCTCCCCTCGCCCCAGGGGAACCCACGGGAGCGGAGCGGGGCCCCGTTACACCGAACACCCCAGGGCTCGGGGCCCTTCCCCCCGGTGCCACGTCCCCCCGATCCCCGTCCCCCCCCCCGGTCCCTTTCCAAGGCCCCGACCTCTGCCGGTGACCGCGGCGGGCCCGAGGCCAGCCAAGGCAAACAGAGGGGGCACGAGGACGGACGGACCGAGGGACAACCGGACGGACACACGGACCGAGGGGGGTCCCAGCGGCTCGGGGCTCCCCCCCGGTGCCGGTACCGCCACCACGGGGGGGGGGGGGGGCTCGGGGCGGCCCGGCAAGCCCCGGGGCGGGCCCGGTGACCCCCACGACCCCCTAAATCCTTTCATTTCACCCCAAATCCTCTCATTTCACCCCCAAACCAGCACCGGGGGAACCTCCCCGAGCGCCCCCCCCCTCCCGTTGCCATGGCGACGCCAGGCCCCAAGCCCGGTACCAGGCCCCGGGGCCGTGACCAGGCCCCCGCCGCCCCATCACCGCCCCATCACCGCCCCCCCCCCAGCCCGGGACCGACCCCCCGGACCCACCGGACCCACCGGACCCCCTCAGCCCCCCCCCTCGATCCCCCCCCGCCCCCCGCCGTTACCCGCCAGTGCCGCCGCCGCCCGCTCTCCCCTCCCGCTCCGCCGACCGGAAGTGGGCGCCGCGCCACGCCGCTCGGCCTTCCCCCCCCGCCGCCGGCCAATCGGAGCGCCGCTCCTTCCCCGCCGCCGCCACGCGCGGCGCGCCGATTGGTCCGCCCCGCCGTCCGTCACGCCCGCCCCGCCCTCCTCTCCGCCTTCTCCTCCCGGCCCCGCCCTCGCCCGCCGAGGCCCCGCCTCCCCGCGCGGGATGAGGGCGCTGATTGGCTGCAAAGCGCCACGTCCTCACGCGCGCGCCGGCAGACGGCCACGCCCCCCCCGGCCCCGCTCCGCCACTGCGCAGGCGCGGCGGGGGAGAGGGGCTGAGGGTGCGGGTGGGGGGGCGGTGGTCACGTGGTGCGGGAAAGGGCGGGAAGAGGCAGGCGGCGGCCGCGAGGGCGGCGCCATTTTGAGGGGGGCGTCGGCGCCATTTTGAGGGGCGCTGAAAGGGGAGCGGAGGCACCGCCGCCGCCTTTTCAGCCTTCCTCACCCCGCTGAGGTGATGCCGGCCGCCAGCTCTCTGGCAGCAGGGTGCCGGAGGCATCCTGCGGGCGTTCTCTCCCTGCAGCACCTGCGGAGTGAGGGGAGGTGATCACCAAGATGGCGCCCGCCCGCCTCACGGGGTGAGGTCTGTCAGGGTGAGCCTCAGGCAGCGCCGTGCTGCCGAGACGCGGCTTTTCCACAGTTCATAACCCTAAATCCCCTAAATCCCCAAAATTACACGATGACAGAACAGCTCAGGTTGGGACAGACCTCGTAGATCACCCAGGTCCAGCTAAGAGTTAGGAGAATCTTAGCAAATAGAGCTAAAGAGGATGCTCCCTGTCACACAATAAAGGGGATATTACCCAGCCTAAAATGTAGAAGATGCTCCCCATCCCACAAAGCAGATGTTATCCATCCCAAAACACAGAGGATGCTCCCCATCCTACAAATCAGGGGATGTTCCCCATCCCAAAGTGTGAGGCATGCTCCCCAACCCACAAAGCAGGGGACGGTCCCTGTCTTTATTAACTGTTGTGCAAATTAATTACAGCAAGAAGCCTTGGGCCCCTTACCAAGGTCAGTGTCTTGGTAAGAGCGTGACTGAGTCTGCACAAAGACAAGAAGTCAACCGGTGGTGGCGAGGAAGAGTCGTCAACCTTCATCGACCGCCGCCAGGAGACACTACACAAGGCAGGCGGGAGGAGCTGATGGAAATGACTCCTTGGAACTAATTTTAATACGAAGCGGGGACAGGTTATGCATATGTATAGCCGCATTGTGAAACTCCATGTGTATATAACTCTTTACTGCATATAACCATGGCAAGTTGCCGCGTCGGGCGGGCACGACTTTGGTGGGACTACCCCCCGTGCTGCCCAGCGCTGAATAAACACTCCTACTTTACAGTCCTACTGATTGCGGAGTCTATTTTCTGCAAGTCATCAGCCCGTGTCGTGGCAGAGCGGTGACGCCGAGCGGCACCGGCCGTGTCACCGTGGCGGGCGTCCTGCTGGGAGTCCTCGTCACGCTGCGAGGCGCCATGACCGCAGCGGGCCAAAAATAAACACAAGCAGTACAGGGACGCTATGCTGGTGAGCGGACGGCAAATTTTACAAGTTTAAGTCCATTTTGGATTAAAAACGCTGCGTGATGTTAGAGCTGTGTGGCACGAGGTGATCCCATCGGGAGGGAATGCTGCGCGGTACCGAAGTCCAAGCCGGTCATCCATTTTACTCGATCGCCCCGGAGCAGCATCATGTTGCTATTTAATTCCGCACTGCCTCAGCGTATCATGACACATCAGCTCGCCGTTGAGCCCCGGCCAAATAGCGCTATCGGTGAGGTCAGGTCTTAATCACGTCGGATGAGATGCACGCGTCCACATCTGCGCTGGCCGTCTAGACTCCCGCTGTAGTCACTGGAAAGAAATAGGCACTTCCAGGGCATGATTCATCTCATCCTAGAGTAAATGCCTAAATTAGGTCAGAGGAATTGTACCCTCCGGGAGCGTTTCTCGCCGGGCTCTGGAGGGAGCTGGGCTTCGTGCTCCGTGGCAGATGCTCGCGCTGGATGCTTGCAGTAAGATGAGACGATTCCCACCCTTTGTGTCACGGTGAGCAATTTTGCAGGCTGCTCCAGCCAGCTGACATTTTAGAGCTCACCCCGACTGTTAGCTCACGAGCCGAAAAAAATGTATGTGAAAGTTCCTTGAAAAAATAGCACTTTGTCACGTCGTTTGTTTTTTTTTTCTTTTAATCTCTGCAGTGCTGATACCAGAAGATAATAAAATAACCACATTTAAAACGACATCGCTCTTTCAAATCATGATCTGCACCGGCGATGGGTTGTGTGAGACTGTGTGTGTGGTGCAGCTGGTCCCTTATCAGAGGGCTGCGGGCAGAGTTTAAAATCGGGAGATTTTTTAAAATGAAAGATGTGTTTTTTTAAATGAGGGGGGGGGGAGGCTGTCTGCGTGTTTTAAAAACGTTAATCGTTGTGCTTTCAAACTTTTCTTTGCACACGGGGAGGCTGGAAACTTTTTCTCCCCTTCCTTTTTGTTACGGAGAAGCTGGCATTGTTATAAAACCGGATTTAAAGGCTCGAAGGGAAGCTCCTGGTATCGCACGGCTGCTGATAAGCCCCCGAGTGCCGGGAACACGCCGTGAGATCCTGCCTGGGTGTGGCGAGGGCGGGCTGCGGGGAAGAACGGGGAGGTAGGAGCAAGGAGCACTGGTACCAGCACCGTCCTCTGCAGCGCATCCCAGCAGGATCCCACGTGGAGCAGCAGCCACGGCACGGCCCCGAGCTCGGCGAGGGGCCGCGGGGCGCGAGGGGCGTGAGAGCGCCGTCGGCCGCGCTGCGCGCCCGCGAGGCCAAGGGCTGACGCTGCCGCTCAAGCCCCACGGGGGTTTTAGCAGTGACTCAGCCCAGGCTCTGCGCTGGAATTCTGGCTGTGCTCTGATCGGTGTTGGTCCAGCAGAGAGCGGTAATTTGAGGCTCCTCCCGTAGTTTTCTGGCAGGAAGGGTACGTTCTCCCTAGTGACCCCTCCGAGGAGGTTAGGGTGCCCTCTGCTTTGCACCGTGACGGTGTTGCTGATAAAAATCTCCACCCGGATCCATCTGGGCACAAGCTCCCGCTGCGGGTGGCCGGGCCGCGGGCTCGCGAGCCCCCAGGGACTACGAGCTTGCCCCGCTGCTCTGGCCGTCCCACAGCAGTGCCTGACAGCTGTCGGGTCAGCTTTCTACTCTGTCCCCATCGCTCCTCGTTGCAGCTCTTCGTTACAGCGTTCCTCACTGCTCGCAGGACCCTCGTGTACTCCCCTTGCAGAGGTGCTCGTGTGCAGGATCCAAGTCACGTCTCCTTCGCGATGAGCTAACAAAGCGCTGGCTCCAAGTACCTCGTAAAAGGCATTTTCTCCAAGGGTCGGACCATTTTCATAGATTCCTTTTTTAGTTCTTCCAGCCTCTCAGAGTCCCGTAAAAACGCTGACACGCTGCAGCTGGATACCGTGCTCTCCCTCCAGCGTTGCGCATGAGGTAAAACCCACCGCCCTGACTGCTGTTTTCCTGTTTCAGGGTTCCTCATCCCTCGATCCCGCTGGTGTTGTTTTCTCAGCGCGGTGCCGTTCGGCGGCACTGCCTGGAGACGTTTCCTTCCTCCTCAGGTCTCGTCTTGCTCATGGCGTTATCTGTAACGGGTGCGGGCACAAGACCACGGCTTCGCACAGCTCCCACTTCGTTTCTCAGTAAATAGAGTCCCGATGTTTGGAGGTGCTGGACGCCTGCTAATTGCACCTTTAGCCTCTACCAGAGGCAGCGGACTAGGAGAGGCGTTACTCATTAACCACCTTCTGGCCGCATCCTTGTTTGCCTCTTCACCGTGCGCCCCGTGAGCGGGCAGGCTCGGGGCGGATGACCTCGGTGCCGGTGGATTTTGCGAGCTTGCCGTGCCGGTCGCCTTGCCCTCGGCCGCCGCTTTGGACGCGGACCAGGAGCCGCTTTCGTTTCGAGCCCCGGGCCCTCGGAGCACCGGCGGGACGACGAAGTGAAGCACAGCCCGCGTCGCCGAGCAGCTGCCGGAGCGCGGCCGTGGCTTACGGCCGGTGCCGCGGTGGTTGAGGCAGCGGGGCCGTGACGAGGTGCGACAGCTGGGAAGCTCGGCCGCGGCGCGTCCCGCTGGAAATAAAGCGCCCTTTGTCAGCGCGGGGCCGACGCGGCAGGTGCCTCGCGGGCGCCCGCTTCGGGGCGGCCTCGCTCCCTGCCGGCGCCGTGGGAGAACGAGGAGCGTGAGGCCAAGGACCGGCTCCGTGCCTCAGTTTCCCTCCGTGGGAGCCTCCTTTTGAGAGGCTGAAGTCAGGCGAAAGGAATCTCGCCGCCACGACCAGATTTGTAGCCAGAACTGGGGGATTTTGCCGGGCGACACGCCGCTGCGCAGGCACAAACGAAGACGGGGACGGCCGCGGGGTGGGGGCACCTTCCCCCGCCCACCCTGTGCCTCCTTCCCTCGGCGCACTGCAGCATCCCACGCCAACACACGCAGCGCTTCAGGCACCGAGAGCCCAGACAGACGGACACCGAGGGCCCGGACAGACGGACACGGCCCCATCCCACCTGTACGCCCGGTGCTGTGCCTCCCTGGGGAGCGGTGCCAGGAGGGGACAACGGGAGAGCACAAACCAAAGCCCGGCCTGCGGGGCGAAGGACGTGCCCTCGGGCACACAGAGCGACCAACGAGCGGCACGCGGCGAGGCCGAGGGGCCGAGGAATGCCCCCGTTAATCCCCCCCGCGCCGCCAACAGCTATTTCGGGAGGCCGCAGCGGGCTCGGTGCCGGGGCGCTCCTCCTCCTGCGCCGCTCGCCCGGCGCTCGGGGAGCCCGCGGCCCGCAAACGGTGGCCGAAGGGAGGACGGGAGTCCCCGTCCCGCAGCGGGAGGCCCCCGCCGCCGTGCCCACGCGTGCCGCAGGCTCCTGGCCTCCGGCCACTCCGTCCTCCCCGCCGCGGCCGCCTGCCGGCGCTCCCAGAGAGAAAAAAATCAGGGGGAATTCCTGCTCCCGGAGCAGATTGATTTAATTAAGGCTGCTTAAACCAGGAACCTCGAGCTCAGTCAGCGAGCAGGGGGCCTGAAATTAATTCCAGTTCAGCGGCACTCCAACTCTGCTCGATTCCGGCGTTTTCTTGTGGAATCGCCCGCTGCGGGCGCTGGCCCCGGCGCTTCTACCCATGGCCGTGCTGCTGCTGCTGCTGCTCCTCACGGGGCCTGGGAGCGTCCCCGAGGTCAGCAGCGCGCCGGTAGCGGTGCCGGCGGGCCCCTCGCTCCGCGGCCCCTCGTCAGCGCGGCCGCCTGGGTGCTGCGGATGATCTTAGAGGCCAGGAAGCTGCAAACAACCGCGCTCTGCCCATAAAAAGCCACGGGCGCTCGGCGCGGGGGCGGCGCGGGCCAGCAGCGCCTGGCGGTGGGGGAGCGCGCCCGGCACGTGCCCACCCCCCGCGTCCCATCATCGCCGCGGGGGCGAGGGGAGAGCCCCGAGACGTGGCCCCGATCCCCTTGTGTGCGTTGTGGGGTGACCCCCAGCCGCCCACACACGGGGACGGGGACACCCAGGGGGCTGCACCCACCCGTTTTCTGCGCCTTGGGACCCCCGGTGGAGGTGACTCCTGGCCGGGCTGTCGGTGTGTGGAGGCCGGCAGGAGCCGCGATGTGGCACGGGGAGTGCCATGTCTCTTGTCACCGAGTGCCCCACGGGGACACGGCCACGGGACCTGCACCCGGCAGTGGTGTTAGAAGGGTGCGCAGCGCTCCTAGGCAGGATCTGGGCAAACGCAGTGATGCGAGGGGGCACGGCCGGCCTTCCTCGTGCCTCTACCACCCTCCAACATGCATCTTGTGGCTCTGGGCTGGGGTGTCCCTCCTCACTGCCCGTGCTACAGCGCCACGCCGTAACGAGCCGGGGCCCAGATGGCTGACGGGGACACGGGACGTGGCTCAGGCCCGGGGAAATTAAAATTAAATCAACGTGGCGCTCCCGAAATTTGAGAGGATGGGAAAGTGGTGGGCACCAGGAGGGCGGCGAGCCCACAGAGCTTCCTCGACACCTCCGGGGCTGCACCGGGGGGGGAGCGGGCACTGGGGTGGGAAGGGGAGCGGGGACACAGGGGGAAGGATGGCGGGGAGGGAGATGGAGGGGGAGAGGGGAGATAGAACAGTAACGGTGAGGGTGGGGAGGGGGAGGGTGGTGGTGGTAATAATATAACGGCAATGATAATAACAGTGGGGGGAGAGAGTGATGGTAATGTAACGGTAATGATGAGGATGAGGAGGGTGGTAAGGATGTACTGAGAATGAGGAGGAGAATGAGGGTGAGGATGGCAATAACGCGACGATAACGATAATATTGTGAACGTAATAGAACGGTAACAACGGTGGGGATGGTGAGGGTGATGAAGATGATCATAATATAATAGTGGGAATGATAAGGGTGAGGATGGTGGTAATGTAATGGCAACGATAATGAGGAGGATGAGGATGATGGTAATAATATAATGATAGTGATAGTGAGGTTGAGGGTGGTAATATGATAAAAATAATAATGAGAATGATGAGAATGAGGATGGTATTATAACGATGTTAATGAGAATGAGGAGGATGATGGTAATATGGTAACGATAATGAGAATGATTAGGATAATGGTGGTAATATAACGATAACAGTATCAGTTATTACTATACTGCTATCAGTTATAACATAGTGGGAGTGACGAGGACGAGGGCAATAATGCAGCAATAACGATACTAATGAGGATAATGAGGTGGTTGGTAATAATGTAATGGTAACAGTAATGAGGATGATGATGGTAATATAATGGTAATGGCAATAATGATGTAAAATAATAATGTTATATATAATATAAATAATATAACAAATAATATAAATAACAATAACATAAGCTAATAGCAGTAGCGATGCTGGCAATACAAAACACTACAAAATACGAATTAAAACGCCAGCAATAACAATCAACCTGGGCCTGGGCCTAGGCCTCAGGCCTGGGTTGCCGCGTTGCTAGGCAACGCCCGCTTCCCCAGCCGGAAGAAGCGGGAGCCGCCCCCGCTGCCTGACGGCCGCGCTGCCCAATAGCATGAGGGAAGGCGGCAAAGCCAGCCAATCCCCGCTCCGAGGGGGCGGGAGGAGCGACCCTTAAAGCGGCCACACCGGTGGGCCCCACCCCGTGCAACCGGCGCTCCTAAGCCCCGCCCACACCCGCAACCAACCAATCACAGCCCGCCTGGGAGCGAGCCGGCCACGCCCACCGCGGGGCTTCCCCGACGGGGCGGGGGGAGGGCGCGGCGCATGCAAATGAGATGCAAACGACATGCAAATGAGGCGCGCCGTGCGGAAGCGCTGCGAGGAGGCGGCGGCGGCGGCGGCCGGACCCGGGGGGCGCGGGTGAGAGCTGGGGGGGGGGGGGGGGTCCTAAAGGGGGGGGGGGAGGGGATTTGGGGGGGGGGGAAAGGGGGTGTGGGGGAAGGGGGGGGTGTGGGGGAGGGGCGAGGACCCCTGGGGGGGGGGCAGCGGTGCGGGGGGGGCCCCACGCGTGTGCATACGCACACGCGTGGGGCCCCCCCCGCACCGCTGCCCCCCCCAAAATCTGTGCCCCCCCCCAAAATCCCCCCCCAAATTCCCCTCCCCCACACCTGGGACCACCCCCCCCCCCCGGGCACCCCAATGGGGAGGGGGAATGGGGGGGGAGGGGTAAAAAGCCCCCCCCCCCCCCCGACACCACCCTAGGGTGGGGGTGGGGCAGTGCAGGGGGGGTGGCCTCATGCCCCCCCCAACCCCCCCCCATGGGGTCACTTTGTGCCCCCCCCATGATGTCGTCGTCCCCCCCACCCCCCCCGGTGTCACTTCTCCTTTCGGGGGGAGCGGTTCCGCTTTCGGGTCCCCCCCTCTCCGGTTCCTCCTTGGTCATTGGGGGGGGGGGGGGGGCATGAGTGGGTGGTGGTGGTCCCATGGGTGGGGGCATCACTGGGGGTGGCGGGGTGTGGTGGGGCACCCTAAGTGACCGTGGGGGGAGGGGGGGGCACCCAGAGGTGGTCACGGGTGGTGGGTGACCATGGGTGATGGGTGTGATGGGTCACCAGAGGTGGCCGCAGGTGGTGGGTGACCGTGGGTGGTCACTGAGCGTGGGTGATGGGTGACCACCACGGGTGGCTGGATGTGATGGGCCACCTCAGTTGACCACGCGTGTTGGGTGACCATGGGTGATGGGTGACCATGGGTGGCCCGGTGTGGTGGGTCACCTCACTTGACGGTAGGTGTTGGGTGGCCATGGGTGCTGGGTCACCCTAAGTGACCATGGATGGTGGACGACTGGGTGCGATGGGTGCCCAGAGGTGGCTGAGTGTGATGGGTCACCACAGGTGACCGTGGGTGGTGGGTGGTCATGGGTGATAGATGACCACGGGAGACCATGGCTGCCCAGAGATGCCCACGTGTGTTGGGTCAACTCAGTTGACCATGGGTGATGGGTGGCCATGGGTGATCACTGACCATGGATGATGGGTGGCCATGGGAGGTGGCTGGGTGTGATGGGTCACCTCAGTTGACCATAGGTGGTGGGTTACCATGCGTGATCGCTGACCATGGATGATAGATGACCATAGGTGACCAGAGGTGGCCGGGTGTGTTGGGTCACCACAGTTGACCACAGGTCACCATGGGTGATGGGTGACCATGGCTGGGTGTGATGGGTCACCACGGCTGACCGTGGGTGATGGGTGACCATGGGTGATAGGTGACCGTGGGTGATGGGTGACCAGAGGTGACCCTGTCTGGGTGTGACGGGTCACCACGTCTGACCACAGGTGACCGGAGGTGACAGGAGGTGACCGTCGGCCACCCCCCCGCCATGACGGCGCCGCCGCGCCGCGTCCGCCTGAAGCCGTGGCTGCTGGCGCAGGTGGAGAGCCAGCGCTACCCGGGGCTGCAGTGGGTGGACAAGCGGCAGCGCCTCTTCTGCATCCCCTGGCACCACGCCACGCGCCACCTCCCGCCGCAGGAGGACGACGGCACCATCTTCAAGGTGGGACCGCGCCGCCCAACGCGCGGAACGCGGCCCCAACGGCCCCGCCTCGAACGGGCCTGGCCGTGACCCTGACCCTAACGAGACCATCCGTGACCCTGACCCTAACGAGACCATCCGTGATCCTAACCCAAACGAGCCCATCCGTGATCCTAACCCTAATGAGACCATCCATGATCTTAATCGTAACGAGCTCATCCATGACCCTGACCCTAACGAGACCATCAGTGATCCTAACCCTAACGAGACCATCCGTGATCCTAACCCTGACTCTAACGAGCCCATCCGTGATCCTAACCCTAACGAGCCCATCCATGATCCTAACCCTAATGAGACCATCAGTGATCCTAACCCTAATGAGACTATCCATGACCCTAACCCTAATGGGACCATCCGTGACCCTAACCCTAACGAGCCCATCCATGGTCCTAACCCTAATGAGACCATGTGATCATATCCCTAACAACCCTGACTCTAACGAGCCCATCCCTGATCCTAATTCTAACGACCCCATCCATGAGCCTAACCCTAATGAGCCCATCCGTGACCCTATCTTAGTGACCCCAACCCTAATGACCCTGGCCCTGTCTCTAATGACCCCGTCTCTAATGATCCCATCCATGATCCTAATCCTAATCCTAATGACCATGACCCTAATAAGCCCACCCATGATCCTAACCCTAATGACCCTAATCCTAATGAGTCCATCTGTGACCCTGTCCTAGTGGCCATAACCCTAACGACCCCCAACCCTGTCTCTAATGATCCCATACATGATCCTAATCCTAATGACCATAACTCTAACGAGCCCATCTGTGATCCTAACCCTAATGGCCATAACCCTAAAGACTCTAACCCTATCACTAATGACTTTAATCCTAAAGACCTTAACCCTGTCCCTAGAAACCCTTCTCCCCTTTCCCTAGTGACCCTGTCCCAAGTGACCCTAACCCTAATGACCCTTTCCATAGTGACCCTGACCCTAGTGACCCTATCCATAGTGACCCTAATCACCCTATTCCTAGTAACCCTGACCCTAACGACCCTTTCCCCAGTGACATTAATGACCTTATCCCAATTGACCCCAACTCTAGTGACCCTAACCCTAATGACCCTTTCCATGGTGACCCTGACCCTAATGACCCTATCCCTAGTGACCCTGATGACCTTATCCCAACTGACCCCAACTCTAGTGACCCTAACCCTAATGACCTTTCCATGGTGACCCTATCCCTAATGACCCCAACCCTAGCGACCCTTTCCCTGACCCCAAATCCCTGACCCTGTTCCTCGCTGCGTCCCCAGGCGTGGGCCATGGAGACGGGGAAGTTCACGGAGGGGGTGGACGAGCCCGACCCCGCCAAGTGGAAGGCCAACCTGCGCTGCGCCCTCAACAAGAGCCGCGAGTTCCGCCTGCGCTACGACGGCACCAAGGACGCCCCCCCCAAGCCCTACAAGGTGTACGAGGTGTGCGAGGCCGACGGCGCAGGTAGGGGGCACGAGATCGACCCGGCAGCCGGGGGGGGGGAACCCCCGCCCCACAAGTCCTGAGCACCCCGTGGGGCCACAGCGTCCTACGGGGCCCCAGTGTCCCACAAGGCTCCAGCACCCCAAAAGGATCTGGCACCCCATGGGACCCCCACCACCCTACAAGTTCCTAGAGGTCCCATGGGGCCCCAGCTCCTTGCAATGCCCCAGCACCCCCAAAAGGATCTGGCACCCCACAAGTCCCCAGCACCGCACAAGTCCCCGGTACCCCATGGGACCCTCAACGCCCCACAAGTCCCGAGTGCCCCACAAAGATCTGGCACCCCATGGGACCCCCAGCACCCTACAAGTCCCCGGCACCCTACAAGTCCCCAGCACCCTACAAGTCCCCAGCACCCCACAAGCCCTCAGCGCCCCACAAGTCCCCGGCACCCCACGGGACCCCCCAGTACCCCACAAGTCCCCAGCGCCCCACAAGCCCTCAGTGCCCCGTTCCCCTCTCTCCCTCGCAGAAGCGGTGGCCGGGGACGACTTCAGCTGCGGCGGGGAGGAGGACATGAGCCAGGTACCTACGGGGCAGCGGGGGGGGGGGGGGGCAGCCCCCTGCCCCACACTTGGGGGTCCCTCACCCCATAACCGCCCACGCTCTGTGCCTTGCAGCTGCAGAAGCTGATGTCCCTGAGCATTGATGCTGAGCCGGCCGCGGGGGGCGCCCCGTGGGAGGGCAGTGAAGTGGGGGCATCCTCGGCCGCCCCCCAACCCCGCTGCCCCCCAGACGCCGCCGTCCACGCCGGGGACCTGCTGCCCCCCTACCCCTGGCCCAAGGAGGAGCCCCCCTTTGGCAGCGCCTGCCCTGTGGGGCCCTTCCTGCCCGGGGGGGCGGTGGCGGCCCCCGAGCTGCCCCCCGGGGCTGCCGGCACCGTGCCCCCCCCGGCCGCCCTGGCGCCCATGGAGCACGGGGTCCCCAACCTGCTCATCAGCCCCCACTTGCTGCCACGTGAGCACCCGTGGGTGGGGGTGGGCGTGGGGTGGGTGGGCATTGGCCACGGGTGTGGGGTGGCCATGGGGTGGCTATGGGGTGGGCGTGGGGTTGACAGTGAGGGGGCTGTGGGGTGGTTGGCAATGGGCACTGGGGTGGTGGGGCATGGCTGCGGGGTGGTTGAACGTGGCTATGGGGTTGACAGTGATGGAAAAGTGAGGGAACATGGACGCAGGGGGCCATGGGGTGGTTGGCAGTGGTTGGGCACGGCTGTGGCCATTGGCCATGGGTGTGAGGTGGCCACGGAGTGGCTGAAGGTGGCCGTGGGGTGATTGGACATGGCCGTGGGGTGGTTGGTCATGGGTGTGAGGTGGCTGAACGTGGGGTTGCTGTGGCGTGGGTGGCCGTGGGGTTGGCAGATGACAACAGGGGGACACAGATGAGGCCTGAGGCCGTGGGGGTGGCTGAAGGTGGCCGTGGGGTGGTTGGGCGTGGATGGGCACGGGGCTGACGTTGTGGGGTGGTGGTGGGAGCATGGCTGTGGGGTGGCCGTGGGGTGGTTGGTCATGGGTGTGGGGTGGCCGAGAGTGGCTATGGGGTGGGTGGGCAAAGGAGTGGGGTGGCCGTGGGGTGGTTGGGGGTGAGTGGGCACAGGCGTGGGGTTGACCGTGGTGTCTGACAACGGGGGCACAGCTACGGGGCGGCCGGACCCGGGGTGCCCGCGCGTGGCTCAGGCCCCCGTCCCTCCGGCAGTGACCGACCTGGAGCTCAAGTTCCAGTACCGGGGCCGCCAGGTCTGCGTCCTCACCATCAGCAACCCCCACGGCTGCCGCCTCTTCCACAGCAGCCTGGAGCCCACGCAGGAGCAGGTGGAGCTCTTCGGGCCGCTGACGCTGGAGCAGGTCCGCTTCCCCGCCGCCGACGGCATCCCCAACGAGAAGCAGCGCTTCTACACCCACCAGCTGCTGGACGTGCTCGACCGCGGGCTCATCCTGGAGCTGCAGGGCCAGGACATCTACGCCATCCGCCTCTGCCAGTGCAAGGTCTTCTGGAGCGGGCCCTGCGCCGCCCACTGCGCCGGCCCCAACCCCATCGAGAGGGAGAAGAAGACCAAGCTCTTCAGCCTCGAGGGGTTTCTCAACGGTGAGGGGGGGAGCAGAGGCTGGGGTTGTCTCCTGCGTCCCCCGCCATGGGGTTGGGGACATTGTGTTGGTGTAGGGGACATCGTGTTGGTGTGGGAGACACCTTGCTGGCATGGGGGACATCATGTTGGCGTGGGGGACATCACGTTGGTGTGGGGGACACCTTGTTGGTGTGGGGGACATTGCGTTGGTGTGGGGGACACCAACCAGCACGTGGGGACCTGCTGGGGTGGAAGGGCACCGTGATGACATGGGGACACCATGATGACATGGAGACACCGCGTTGATATGGGGGACACCGCGTTGGCGTGGGGGACACCACATTGGTGTGGGGGGCACCAGCTGGAAGATTGGGCCTGGATGTCCTCGGGGACACTCGGGCCAGCGTGGGGGACATTGGGCAGCACATGGGGACCGGGTGGCACGGGGACAATGCCAGCACGGGCACTGCCACCCAGAAGGAGCACCAGCAGGGCCGGCGCTGCCCCTCACCGCGGCGCCTGGCCCCCAGGCCTGATCCTGTTCCAGAAGGGGCAGACCACCACGCCGCCCCCCTTCGAGATCTTCTTCTGCTTCGGCGAGGAGTGGCCGGACCAGAAGCCCAAGGAGAAGAAGCTGATCACGGTGCAGGTGAGGGGGGCGAGCGGCGCCGCGCTGGGGCACCCGTGGTGGTGGCAGCGGCGGCGGTAGGGCCGGGGCTGACGCGCGGGGCTCTTGCAGGTGGTGCCGGTGGCGGCGCGGCTGCTGCTGGAGATGTTCTCGGGGGAGCTGTCGTGGTCGGCCGACAGCATCCCGCTGCAGATCTCCCACCCCGACCTGAAGGACAGGATGGTGGAGCAGTTCAAGGAGCTCTACCAGCTCTGGCAGAGCCAGCAGCGCCTGCCGCAGCCCCCGGCGCGCACCGAGCCCGGCCCCTGGGCGCTGCCGCCCGGGTCCCTGCCCCAGTGAGGGGACACGGGGACAGCCCCGCGCTGGCACCGCGGCGCCCGATGCCGCCGCCAGGCTGGTGGAGACGGGGACACCCAGCACCACAGGGCCACGACGGGGCAGGGACGGGGCTGCGCTTGCCCGGCGGGGAGCTGTCACCGGGCTGCAGCAGAGACACGGGACCAAGAGCGCGGTGCCACAGCTCCCCGGGCAGGTTTGGGGAGAAACGGCGAGAAAACGGGGCCAGGATGGGGACACCCAGCACCAGCGGGGCCAGCGGGGCGAATGGCTCTGGGGACATCAGCGCTGCAAGGACACCGCATCTCAAGGGCCACCGCCACCACTGCAGGCCCTCGGTGCCCCTCCAGCCACGACGTCTTCCCCACCCCGCGTGCACCCAAGAACCAGGCTGGGCCGCGGGTTTTTAATTTATTTTTCTTTTTTTTTTTTTTTTTTTTTTTAATTTTGTGTTTAATTGTTCTCGAGATGGCTACAACACCAGACGGAACAGCATGCGCGCCCGCGGGGCCCCGCGCGCCCGGGGCCGTCTCCCAGCCCTGTCCCTGCACTCGCTCGAGCCGTCTCCGCCGCGCTCGGTCAAACCCCAAAGAAACCAAATAATAATAAAAACAAAAAAAAAAATATAACCAAACCAAAAAGAAAAAAGCTAAAAAAAAGAAAAAATATATAATATATATTTAAACAGTCTGTCCCGCCTGCGTCTGTTCCAGGAGGCCGCCGCCGCTGCGCGTCCCCAGGCTGAGCCCCGGCCTCCCCCTGCTGCCCGTGAGGGGCCGGGGGGGGTCGCCCAGCAGCCACCCCCTCGCTGCTAGGTACATTGGAAACCCCATCGTTCCTGAAGGAATTTGCGTTTATTTATTTATTTTTCATTTCACAGAAAGTTTTCTACTTTGCACTCTTGTTTTGCTGCCAGGCAAATTCATTTTCTGCCGGTGGTTCTGTTTTTGTTGTTGTTTTTGTATTTTTTTTTTGTTTTGTTTTTTCTTTTTTCCCCCGTTGGTTTGTTTTCTTGTTTCGGGGCCGTGGCGCAGGCACGGGACGCGCCGAGCCCTCCTCCGGCACGCGGCGGCCGCGGCTGCCCTGGCTGGCGGGACGCGCTGGAGCGAGTGAAAGCCCTCGGCCGCGACGAAGGTTGCTGATTGTGGGACACGTTCTCGTTTTCTTCGTTTCCTGTCTTCTTCTAATTAAAAGACATTCCTGGGAGGGGAGGGAGGGGGTCAGGGGGGGTGGCGACACCGTGGCGTGGGGCAGCGGGAGCGGCGCCGTGGCAGCCCCCAGCCCTACCTGGGAGACAGGCGCCGTGCCGGTGCCGGAGCTATCGGAAGAGGCGGGTGAAGTCCCTCAGAGCCCAGCAGACCTGCTTACATTCCTCGGCGCTGCAAGGCGAGGGAGGGCTGCGTTAGGGGAAGGGCGGACACACGGACGGGCCGGGGACATGAGTCACAGTTTTGGCTTCCCCAAAGCTTGGGCGATGCCCAGCACCGGGCAGGTGCCCTCGCGGGGGCGCAGGCACAGCCGGGACACGAAGGCAGTGGCGAGCCCCCGGCGCTGTCCCCGGGGTGCCACCCCGATGTCCCCAGGGCGCAGAGCGGGGCTCGTAGATCCCCCAGCGACGGGCCCGCCGGGATCGGCGACCGGGAGGCGCGGGCAGGGCGCGCGCAAGGCGCCGGCACCCCGACGCCGCGTTTGCAAGAGAGGAAAAACCTGTCGGGGCCGGGAACGCCGCCGGCGCCCCACGGCGCGAGGCTGAGCCGGCGGTCGCGCCGCGCTGGGAACGGCCAGGGCAGTGCCGGCGGTAACGTCCCACCGGGACCCGGTGCCGGGGGACAAGCCGTGGCCGTGCAGGATGCCCCGCACAGGAAGGGTCCGAAACCCTCGGGGGGGTCCGTGGGTGGCTACAGGGATCCGGTGGGGCTGGAGGGGCAGCCCCGCGTGGACGGGCACCGCTCAGCACCAGCGGCGTGGTTCGGGCTGGAATGGTCTGGGAAGGATGCGGGCGCTGGGGCCGGGCCAGGACACACCGGGAGAGGCGCGAGGCTCCCCTCGGAAGGGGGGGGTCTGCAGCCCTCCCCCCCGCGCCCCGAGCTGGGTTTTGCAAGATGGGTTTTTCCCCCCGCCGCCTCACCTCGTGACCTGCTTGTGGAAGTCTGTCAGCTGCTTGTGTGTGACCTGGATGGCTCCCCCCGTCGTCTCCTTTGGCAAGCCCTTCAGGGAATTCTCCAGCCAGCGACAAAACGTCTGCAGGAGGAGGAGGAGGAGGAGGAGAGGCAGCGGCTCAGCACCACGGGACGCACCGGGAGAAAGCCACGCTCGATCCGAGCAGCATTTGCCCCCGTCCCACCAGTGCGAGGAAGACCCCAAGACCATGCTGGAGCTTCGGTCCCGGCCCAAGGAGGACCCCCGGGGCCTCGCCGCCCGCCCCTCTCACCGGCCGGTCGATCTGCATGATCTCCCAGAGCACCTCGGCGACGTCGGGCAGGGTGTAGGGGGGCAGGCAGAAGCAGCACGTGTGCAGCAGCTGGTTGACGAGCTGCTGGCCCAGCTGGTTCATCACCTGCCCGATCAGCTCCTTCCGCACCTCGAAGTCCTCCTCGTGCTGCGGGGGGCGGGGGGGGGGATAAGAGGAGGGTGAGGGGGTGCCGAGAGGCGGTCAGGTCTGGGGGGCAGCGCCCCGGGCATCTCGTGGAATTAGAGAATCACAGAGTGGGTTGGGTCGGAAGGGATTTAAAGATGATTTAGTTCCAGCCCCTGCCATGGGCAGGACCCCTCCCACCCAGCCCAGGCTGCCCCCAGCCCCATCCAGCCCGGCCTTGGGCACCCCCAGGGATGGGGCGCCCCCTGCTCCTCGGGGCAACCTGTGCCAGGGTCTCACCGCCCTCACCACCTAAAGAATTTCTTCCTAATATCCAATCTAAATCTCCCCTCTGTTAGTTTAAAGCCATTCCCCCTGCCCTACCCCTACCCCCCGGCACAGAGTCCCTCCCCAGCTCTCCTGCAGCCCCTTCGGGCCCCGGCAGCCCGCTGGGAGCTCTCCCCGGAGCCTTCTCTTCTCCAGGCTGAGCACCCCCAGCTCCCTCAGCCTGGCCCCGCAGCAGAGGGGCTCCAGCCCCTGCAGCATCCTCGTGGCCTCCTCCGGCCTCGCTCTGCCACGTCCCCGTCCTGCTGCTGGGGCTCTGAGTGCGCCCAGCAGCGGCCGACACGGAGGAGGAAGGCATCCCACGGGCACCGACCCCGTCCCGTCCCCCCCCCGGGGACACTCACGTCGTTGGCCACCCCGGTGTGGATGAGGTCGCGCAGGAACTTCATGACGCTGCAGTTGGCGTCCCGGTGGTCCAGGGTGGTGGCGGCGATGGCCCACTGCAGGATGGGGATCATCACCTGGCTGCGCAGCAGGGTGACGGGGCTGCGCTGGATGAACCTGCGAGGGCACGGGGGGGGGGACGAGGGGGTCACCGGCACGCAGCCGGACCCCGCCTCCTCCGCCTGCCCACGGGGACGGGCGCGCTGCCCTGGCGGCGCCGGGAAGGCTCCAGGAAGGAGAAGGGGGGTGAAGGGGAGCAAGGAACCTGGCTGCGAGTCGGAAGAGGTCGTCCACGGTGTCCGGGTGGTTCTGGAGGCCGTTGGGCTGCTCGAGGAGTTGGAAGGTGGGGATGCAGAGCGCCTAGGAGAAGGGGCACGGGGATCGGTCAGCAATTAGCGGTCATTACAGTGGTCTTGGCTGCTGAGACTCGAGCCAGCCCCGTCGGAAGGAGGGAGGACAGGCAGCGAGGCCCCGCGGTGCTGATAGCCCCCACAGAGGACATCGGTGTCCGGCTTGGCCACGCGCTGCCCTCCCCCTGTCTGAACCCTCCTCTCCCCGGGCAGATCTCCAGCACGGACCACGGGGACCGGGTCAGAGCCCCGCTTCTCCCCATGGCCATCGCTGCCACCACCCGGGGGACCTGGCTCTCCCCCCCCCTAATGGGACACGTCCCAGAGGCGCAGAGGACCTGCTGCACCCCCGGCGAGGGCAGCGGGCGGTCACCTGCAGCATGTCGAGCAGCCCCTGCCGGCAGCCCTCCTCCATGCCGTACTCGTCCACCAGGATGCTGCCCAGGTAGAGGAAGCAGGAGTGCTGGTGCGCCCGGTACACGTTCACCATCTGCGGGGAGAGACGCGACGTGACGCCTGCCCGCCGCCAACACCGCCTCCGGACCCCCACTGAGAGCCACCACCGCGAGCCCCCAGCCCTATCGGGGGCAGATCCCGGGGCACAGGGGCTGCCTCGGGTCTCTTCTTGTGCTCTGGAGCATCCCCGCACCGCGGGGACCTCAAGCGAGTGCGGGTTCCTCAGCCCTGCCTATGCCTGAGGGGCGCGGGGGCCACCGAGCTGAGCGCTGCCTCCCCAGGGAGCCGCACGCCGCCGGCGTCTCCTCGCATCCCTTTTAAATCGCAGCCACAACCGCAGGGCTCCCGGGCAGCGCCCGGCTCTGCCCCGCGGTTCAAAGCTCCCTGCCGCCCACACGGGTTCGTGCAGGAGCTCCCGGCGCTTTCTGTCGCGCTCGCCGCGGCGCCGGCGTCTCGGCGCCCGTCCCGGCCGCGTCCCCGTGCCCGTACCTGCGTGACGAGCGGCTGCAGCAGCGCGGCCGAGCCTTTGCCCACGCAGCGGACGGCGAAGCGCAGGCAGCGGCAGCAGCGCTCCACGATGCGGTTATCGGCACTGTGTTTGTTCAGGGTCTCCGACAGCACGGGCCAGATCTGGGCGCGGAGGGGAAGGGTGAGCGGGGGAAACGGCACACGAGACGCCACCACCCCTCGGACCGAAAAAAAGGCCCAAATCGACCCAAAAACTGGCAGGCAGATGCCCCTTGGGTGCTGGTTACGGGGCGTGTGAATTGGCTCCGTGCAGGAGCGGGGAGCTCAGCTCCGCAACTCGGAGACAAGACAGCGTGGCACCCCCAGCGGCACCGTCCCCCTGCCCGACGTCCCCCCCCACCCCCCCAAATTCCCCAAACCGCCGGCACTCACCTCCTGAATGACTTTTTGGCACGGGTGGATCTGCCCGTTTTCTACAATGGGATTGGTATGCCTGCGAAAGGCAGAGAAAAAGGTCAACCGCCCTTCCTCTACGCCATCAGTTTGGGGTGTAAAAGGTAAGAAAAGGGGCTGGAAGGCCCAGCACCCGCTGGGGCTGCGGGGAAGGGGCCGGGAACAGGCTCGGAGGGGCCGGGACCCCGTGCTCAGCCCCTCTTTGGGGGGCTGGAGGCTGCCACTAGCGCCGGCCGTGCCCCAGCTCGCAAGCCCCCGTACCTAAATATGACGGCGAGTCGGTCCAGGGGCACTGTAGGGTCTGAGGAGAGGCCGTTGCTCGGCTCCTGAGAGAGCAGCTGGAAGAAAGGGAAACGTGGGGACGTCAGGAATGTGTGCATGAACGCGTCCCTCCAGCCCAAGGACATTTCTCTGTTCCAGCAGGAGCGGCACTGCAGCTCCCGGCATGGAAAACCTTTGCCCAGGACCCGAGCGGCTCCCAGCCTCCGCCACATGCAGGCGGGTTGCTCTGAAAGCTCAGGGGGGCTCTTCCCTTCCCCTCTCCACACCCCGAGCCTCCTCTGGGCTCACCGAAGCGGTCCCTGCTCTCCCTGACCCCACTTCTGCCCCAAAAGACCCCCACGGCCACTGCCTTTTGGGGACCTGGAGCAGGACAGAAGCCGCCGGCTGCGTTTGAGGGGGTCTCGGGGCAGCTCAAGGCACACACGGTGGTCTCTGGGGACCAGACCGTTTCCTCCCATCCCGCAGGTCAGCATCTCGAACCCATTTAAGCCCCCACGCATGCACCGGGAGCCACGGGGCTCGGGCCGGGCCGTACCTTCTTCAGCGCCATCACCTGCACGGCGCAGAGCTCGCTGAGGCACTCCGCGATCTTCTCCAGGGGCAGCCTGGCCAGCACCAGCGCGGTCCCTGAAACCGAAAAAAGGGGAAAAGGGGCCAGGAATCAGAACCAGCAGCACCGAAACGCCCTCGCTGCGGGGTAAGGAGGGGAACGCGCTCCGTGGCAGGGACGGGAACGGAGCCGAACCGCCACCGAGGCCGCTTGCATCGATACACAAGCGTGGACAAGAGGAAAAACGTTAATTTCACCCCTTTAACCACAAAGCCCTCAGCCCCACGGCCGCCCCGCTGCCAGGGATGGGCACCCGAGCCCCTCGGGAGCCTCCGAGGCCCCGACACGAGGAGGTGATCTCGGAGATCTTTTCCCCTTTTTTTCCTCTCTTTTTCCCCTAATCCCCTCCTTTTTCCTCTCTTTTTCCCCTGATCCCCTCCTTTTTCCTCTCCTTTTTCCCCTAATCCCCTCCTTTTTCCTCTCCTTTTTCCCCTAATCCCCTCCTTTTTCCTCTCTTTTTTCCCCAATCCCCTCCTTTTTCCTCTCTTTTTTCCCTAATCCCCTCCTTTTTCCTCTCTTTTTTCCCTAATCCCCTCCTTTTTCCTCTCTTTTTTCCCTAATCCCCTCCTTTTTCCTCTCTTTTTTCCCTAATCCCCTCCTTTTTCCTCTCTTTTTTCCCTAATCCCCTCCTTTTTCCTTTTTTCCCTAATCCCCTCCTTTTTCCTCCTTTTTTTTAACCCCCTCCTTTTCCTCCTTTTCTTTAATCCCCTCCTTTTTCCTCTGTTTTTTTTCTTTAATCCCCTCCTTTTTCCTCTGTTTTTTTCTTTAATCCCCTCCTTTTTCCTCTGTTTTTTTCTTTAATCCCCTCCTTTTTCCTCTGTTTTTTTCTTTAATCCCCTCCTTTTTCCTCTGTTTTTTTCTTTAATCCCCTCCTTTTTCCTCTGTTTTTTTTCTTTAATCCCCTCCTTTTTCCTGTTTTTTTCTTTAATCCCCTCCTTTTTCCTCCTCCTTTTTTTAATCCCCTCCTTTTTCCTGTTTTTTTCTTTAATCCCCTCCTTTTTCCTCTCTTTTTTTCTTTAATCCCCTCCTTTTTCCTCTTTTTTTTCTTTAATCCCCTCCTTTTTCCTCTTTTTTTTCTTTAATCCCCTCCTTTTTCCTCCTCCTTTTTTTTAACCCCCTCCTTTTTCCTCCTCCTTTTTTTAATCCCCTCCTTTTTCCTCTGTTTTTTTTCCTTTAATCCCCTCCTTTTTCCTCCCTTTTTTTTCTTTAATCCCCTCCTTTTTCCTCTTTCTCACCTTTTATTTCCCTGTGATTCTACGATTCCAGACCTCCCCGCATCTCAAGTCCCGAGCGTCTCCGCGGGACGCAGACCGACCCGGAGCCTCTCCTCCTGCCCGCCCCGGGGCAGGATTTCGGGCCGGCTGCGGGCGCGCACGGCGCTTCGGGCCCGAAGGCCGCAGGTCGGGGGCTGCCCCCTGCCCGCGCTTACCCTTGAGGAGCCCCACGGCAGCCTCCGGAGAGAGCGTGAAGGAGTCGAGGGAGCGGGCGATCTCCAGCAGCCCGTTGAAGTGCTGCGCCATGTGGTCCCGGCACACGGAGCAGATGTTGTGGATGGCCTTGGCGGCGGCCGAGGCCAGGCGCCGGTCGCACAGCCCCTTCATCAGGTAGCCCAGCACGGGATCTGCGGAGCGGGGACGGCGCCGGTGAGCGCGGGGAGAGGGGGCCGGCGGCGTTATGGAGGGGGGGGGCGCCGGGAGGGAACTCACCCAGGAACTGCGGGTTCCTGTCCACCACCTCGCTCATCTCCCCCACCAGCTCGATGCTGGTGTAGCGCACGGCCGTGTGCACCGTCTCGGGGAGCCGCACCACTCCCTCCAGCACCTCCACCAGCGTCGGGTTGTTCTCCCTGCGAGGGGGGGAAGCAGAGGGACGGGATGAGGCCCGATGGGGGAAGCGGCTCGATGCCCCCCCGCCCCCCGCAAAGCCTCCCCTGCGCGGAGCTGGGTTGGTCATCGAGGTGTGGGGTGACCCCGGCCGGAACGGGAGGCACGGGGCAGAGCCCTGGGTGGAAACAAATCACAGAAGATCCCCGGGTGGAAATAAATCACAGAGTAACCCCGGGTGGAAAGGGAATCGGAGAATGGCCCTGGCTGGAAAGGGAATCGCAGAATATCTCCAGGTGGAAAGGGAATCGCAGAGTAACCCCAGGTGGAAATAAACCACAGAAGATCCCCGGGGTGGAAATAAATCACAGAGTAACCCAGGGTGGAAAGGGAATCCCAGAATAATACCATGTGGAAATAAATCAGAGAATAAGCCCAGGTGGAAAGGGAATCACGGCATATCCCTGGGTGGAAATGCAACCACAGAATCTCTCTGGGTGGAAATGGAATCACAGGATAACCCCGGGTGGAAACAAATCACAGAATGACCCCGGATGGAAACGAAATCGCAGAATAAACCCCAGTGGAAAGGGAATCACAGAATATCCCCAGGTGGAAAGGGAATCAGAGAGTAACCCCGGGTGGAAATAAATCGGAGAATAAACCCCGGTGGAAATAAATCACAGGATAACCCCGGGTGGAAATGGAATCACAGGATATCTCCTGGTGGAAATAAAATCACAGAGTAACCCCGGGTGGAAGGGGAATCAGAGAATAACCCTGGGTGAAAACAGATCACAGAAGATCCACGGGTGGAAAGGGGATCACAGAACATCCTGGGTTGGAAACACAGCCACAGAATAAACCTGGCTGCAAGTGGAATCACAGAATAACCCCGGGTGGCAAGGGAATTACAGAAGATCCCTGGGTGGAAATAAATCACAGAGTAATCCTGGGTGGAAAGGGGATCACAGAATATCTCCAGGTGGAAAGGGAATCACAGAATAACCCCAGGTGGAAATAAATCAGAGAATAACCCTGGGTGGAAATGAAATCACAGAATAAACCCTGGCGGGAATAAAAGACAGAATATCCCCGGGTGGAAACGAAATCAACAGAAGATCCCTGGGTGGAAAGGGAATCGCAGGGTAACCCCAGGTAGAAATGGAATCGCAGAGGATCCACAGGTGGAAACGCAACCCCAGGAGGTGCTGGGCTGGAAAGGGAGTCCCAGAACCAACCCTGCTGGAAATGCAAGCCCCGCACAGCCCGGGTCGGGCTTACCGCACCCGCTGGGCTCCCCGGCCTCAGGCCTGCAGGCTCAGCACCCCGCTGGGCACTCGGGGCAGCCGGGGCGCGCTGGGTGCCCCAGACACGGGCACGGGAGGGACCGAAGCCGGGACCCAGGCAGGCAGCACCTCTGGCGTCACTAAACCAAGCTGGGGACGGCAAGACGCCCGCGCTGAGGTGCCCGAGGCACGAGAACAAAGCCGACGAGCGCTGCCCAGGCTGCCAGGAGGCCGCTCCCTGCCGGGAGGCTGCTGCCGATCCCCAGCCAGCGCATCCCCGGCTCCCAGCCCCTGCCGGTGGCCACCACGGTGCCGGCACCGCCTGCCCTCCCGTGGGAGAGCGGGGCCGGGCTCCCGGTTTATCCCCAGCCCCGGAGGCGCAAGGTCAGGGGGAGGCTGGCGCTCTGGGAGCAGAAATAGAACCGGAGATAACGCCGGGCGGAGCGGCCTTGACGCAGAAAAGCGTTAAAAAAGCGCAAGGAGCACGCAGAAAAGGACGCCCCGAGGGGTCCGGCCGCTTCCCGCAGTCCCAGTTCCATCCTGGGTCCTGTCCCCAGCTGGGAATTGGAGACCCCAGCCCCGGGGACCTCCACGGGCAGGGGGGTGCTGTGCCACGCTCCTCAACGTCCTGCTTGAGCCGAAGCAGGTTTTAAACGCGTGAACCCCACTTTCTTCTGCCTAGGAAAGCACAACCCCACGAGTGTCCTCGGGATACTGGGCAAACCCCAGGGCCCGGGAGGAGCCCACAGCCGCAGGGCCGCCGGCACTCACTGGTCGACGCTCTTGGCGATGGAGGCCATGATGAAGAGGACAGCTTCCGTCACCTCCCAGGGCGGGTTCCCGTCCTTCAGCGTGGCGTAGAGCTGCGGGGAGGAGAACCGGTCACAAAAGGAGCCACGACCGCAGCCCGGGGGTGTGCAGCACCCAGTGTCCCCCTGCTAAGACAAAACCTTGCTGGCCACAGAGCACCCGGCTGCTTTGGGACCCTCGAAATGCGAGAGCTGCCCAAGCTGCTCCCCCCAGAACACCTCTGGCACCTCTCTCAGCCTCTTCCTTGTGCTCGAGGAGGCGATATGTGTGCATGGGGGGGCCTCCTCCCTGCCCTGAAGGCCCCCAGGGCCCGGCCCAGCAGCAGACACGCCGCCCGGGGCTGCGGCGACGCCTGGATGAGAGCCAGGAGGCGCACGGCGTGACACAAGGCCTCCCACGGGGCCGGCAGCGCGGGGCAAAGCCACCGGGCTCGGGGGAGGCCGGGAGGGCAGAGCCGAGGGGGCCCGGCGAGGTCTCGGCGCGGTCGGTGAGCGGGGAGGACCCACCTGAGCGAAGCACTCCACCGAGCCCACCAGGAAGATGAGGTCCTTCACCAGGTCCGAGACCCGCATCCGGAACTCCCCGAAGTCGTCCGTCTCCTCGGGGACGCCCTCCTAGAGGAGGGCACAGAGAGCAGAGGCGTTACGGCAGCTCCGGGGGGCCCCTCGGCCACGCCGGCACACGAGCAGCAATCGTATTTCAGAAGAGAAACCCGTCCCTGCTCCCCTCTCTCCCGGCAGAGCGAGACTGGAGGGGATTTTAGGGAGGGGGGAGCAGTGCACCAAGAGCTCCCCCAGCGCGCGCAACGCGCCCCGACGGCCGCCCCGCGTGCAGGGGACGAGGCACGGAGCAGAGGGAGGAGGACGGCGCCATCGAGATGCCAGAGAGTTCTGCCGACTTGACGAAAGGAGGTGCCAGACAGCAGCTTTAATTACTCTCAGCCCTCTCTCTGCAATTACAGCTGTGGCACCGCAACCTGCAGGGCCCTGCAGCCCCCGGGGGGAGCTGTCCCACGGAGCCATCCCACCCTTACGTGGTCCGAGTCGAGCTGGCAGTGCCTGGCCAGCGCGTGGAGCAGGCGCTGGATGTAGGCTTTGAAGATGCTGTGGATCACGGCGTCGTCCGTCTTGTACAGGTGCTCCCCCAGCCGGTACCAGAAGTTGAAGGAGATTTCCACAACCTGGGCAGGAAGCAACAAAAGGCAGCGGCGCGTCACCACCGGGGTGTTGGCGCTGCGCCCCGAGCTCCGGGGGTGCCCCCGGGGGTCGCACAAATTTCCATCGGCAGCAAGGCTTCTTCGGGCCACGAGAAAATGCGGCCCTGCTGCTGGTCACGTAACAGGGGGGTTTTAAACCCAGAGTCAGCCTGAAAGCCTGCCGCCAGCCCTCCGAAGAAAGCAAAAATGATCTCTGAAAAAGTAAAATCAAAGCAGAAAAGGGGGCTGTCGCTCCAAACTTCACGTCAGCCGCTCCTGCCAACGATAAATCTGTGTCCCCACTGGCCTTTTGGGGTTTTTTTGGGGAGCTGTGGGTCCTCCTGAGCACAAGGTTAGGGCCAAGGGAGACCACAAAGGGGACCAGGGTGCTGGCACGATGGGGACCAGGGCGCTGGTACAATGGGGACCCACAAAAAGGTTCCTGGGGTGCTGGCACGATGGGGACCACAAAGGGGGCTGGGGTGCTGGTATGATGGGGACCGGGGTGCTGGCACGATGGGGACCCACAGAGGGGGTTGGGGTGCTGGCACGATGGCACCCACGAAGCGCCCACCCTGCTTTATCTGCCTGGGAAGACAAAGCCAGCAGGAGCTACGCTGCAGCCCCACAAGGTTTAAGCCGAGAGGACAAAGCCCCCAGCCCCCCACCAGGATGATTTCCCACCGCCTCGGCCGAGCGAATTTTGGTGACGGGGCAAGGCGCACCCACCTCGTACTGCGGGTGGCCCGCGCAGATCAGCAGCAGCTCCAGCGTGCGCAGGTCGCCCAGCCCTTGGCCCGGCGTGCAGACTATCTTGTCCAGGAAGGTCTCGCAGAGCTCAGTGAACACGCGGCAGTAATTGAGCACCCTGGTGAGGGGAGAAACGGGGTGAGAAATGTTCCAGGTGCGCCCGTGCGGGTGGCGCGCCCCGGATGTGCCGGTGATGGGAGCTCTCGGGTGCAGCAGCAGTCCCCACGTGGTTGTGGGGAGCTGGGGTCGGCCTCTGCTCACAGGTAACCGGTGACAGGACCAGAGGGAACGGCCTCAGGTTGTGCCAGGGGAGGTTCAGGTGGGAAATGAGGAGACATTTCTGCTCAGAAAGAGCAGTCAGGCATTGGGATGGGTTGCCCAGGGAGGTGGTGGCGTCACCGTCCCTGGGGGTGCTCAAGGAGAGGTCGGACGTGGTGCTTGGGGACGTGGTTTGGTGGTGACATTGGTGGGAGGGGGTGGTTGGACCAGGTGATCCTGGAGGGCTTCTCCAACCCTAATGACTCTGTGATTCTACGGCAGAAGCTTTGAACTCCTCCTGGTCGAAGGTACACATTATTTGGACCTTGTCCACCCACGGAGTGAGCAGGGGCCAGGTGAGAACCGCTGGGGCACGAGGAGCTCAAAGTCCCCGGGGTGGAAGCAGCAGGACAGCAGCCTCCACCCCCAAAAGCATCCCAAACCTCTTAGTTTTAAAATGGAAGCTGGAGGGAAACGGGCTGACCACGGGGTGGGCTCACCCCAAACGGGCTGTGCCCAGCCACAACGCTTTAAATCGAGAGGAACGGAGCGGAGCGGGACCTGGAGCGTTTGGTCCCGTGTCACCGGGACACCGGAGCAGCCGGACGAAGGACGGTCGTGGAAGGAGAGGAGACGTCGGTGTGCAAGGAGGGAGCTGGGGGGGTGCCAGGGCAGCCCCGTGACAGCGGCAGCCAGAAGGAAGAGCGAACGCTACCGGTGTTTTATTGATAAAGGGTCGGTGGAGGTGGAGAAGAGGGGGTCTCTGGTTGGGGGGCAGCCAGCACGGCTTTTGGTGTGCTTTTCGGGGCTTTTTGGGGCAGGAAGGCTGCAGGATTTTAGGGTTTGTCCCTTCTGGCCACGATGAAAGGCCAGCAGAGCGCCACCCTGGGGCACACGGCGCTGCACCGGGGCGGGGAATCCACCAGCTCGCTTTGCTTGCAGCCGCTGGTTTGCATGAGAGGCTTCGGAGCGCCGCAGCGAACAGCACGGGCTCCAAAAATAGCCGGGGACAGGCACGGGCAGTTAATTACTGTCGCTCTCCTTCCCTCTGGGCGCAGCCCGGGCTGCCAGTTTACTTACTTGTCCAAGTCCTCCCGCGCCACGGCCATGTGGTAGGCACTCTCCAGGGTGAGGACGCCCTGGAAAAGCTGCAGGGCCAGGGGCAGGTTGGTCTCCACGTTCTCGATGGCGTAGAGGGCCGAGCACACGCAGTCCGAAGCAGCTTCGTGGAGGTTTGACGAAGTTTTGTCCTGTTGCTGCAAGAAAGAAGAAGCAGAAGTGAGCCCGGGCGGCGCTGGAAAGCCCTTTTGCCGTCACCGCGGCTCCTGGAGGGTTTCCTCCAGCCCCTGCGCAGCCCTCGCTGCCCTGCCCGCAGACACCCGAGGCCAAAATCGACCCCTCCGCAACCAGACCACGCACGGCGCGAGCGGGAGGAAGACCAAGAGGAACCTGCGGGGTGCAGAGGGAAGCGAAACGCCGCGGGCGCGCGCCCTGCTGCGGGGACAGGGTTTCTCACAAGCACGCGTGGAATATCGACCGCTGTGGTGGGCCGGGGGGAACATTTCGGGTCCCACCCGGCAGGAAATGGTGCGAGGCTGATCGAGCAGGCGCCCCGAGCAGCTGAGGAGGGAGACGAGGGCGGCATACTAAGGAGGAGCGCGCGCGGCGCGGCGGGGAGAGCAGACAAAGGAGCGGCAGCTCCGCGGGCGCCTCTCGCGCCGGGTCTCAAAAGCGTCTGGACGGCAGCCCGCGAAGCCTCGCGGCCCCTCGGGACAAACGCCGGGCTTAAAAGCGACGCCAGCAGGAGGGGAAGGTCCCGCAGGGCGCGGGTTTCTGCCCCAATACTGTCTGCCCTTTGTCCCGCTGACCGGGGGGCCCTCGTTTGCATTTGCCGTTGGTTTCATCGGCACCGCGGCACGGATGCAAATGAAGGTTCCCTCCGGATGCAAATGAAGGTTCCCTCATTTGCAGCCCTCGTTTGCAGCAGGAGCTTCCTCCCTCCTGCGGGAATTCCTGCTCCTCGTTCGCTCCTTCGCCGCCCCGCCGGGCTCTCCAAACCCTCCCTTGTCCACGGGGTCCGGGGGCTCTCCCACGCGCCCACAAAAACCCCTTTGCTGGTTGCTGTTCTAACACAAAATGCCAGAAAGGGAACTAAGGGTTTTGGTGAGAATCCAGAGAAAAAAAGCAGCGGTGATTTTAGTGCTGAGCAGATGAAAGCAACGCCTGGTGCTTTCTCCAAGCAGACAGCTTCTGAATCCAGAGGCAACCCCCTTAAATCTCCTGCAGCCACCGCAGGAAACTGGAACCCGGCTCCTGCTTCAGCCAGACGAGGTCTCCGCCTAGCACAGGTTCCAGAATTGATGATCAGCAGGGCAGGAGCAGGGAGAAGGGATATAAATAGAAAATTAAACCATCTCGGAGCGTTCTGCCGGCTGCCAGCGGCTGCGGGAAGGGGGCTGCAGAGGTGGAAGCGCCGCCCGTAGCGTTCCTGCTCGCTCCCGAAAGCTCTGCCAACACCACACCTCCTCTGCCCACCCCGGGTGATGGGCTCCGGTAGAGCCATGCCTTTCCCAGAACATTTCAGCCCAGATTAGAGAAGCTTTTCTGCCTTTTGTCGACCTCTGCTGCTCAGTTCTGTGCCGCTACGGAGGAGCCCCACGAGGTTTTAGAGATCCAGGCCCCCTCCCGGACCGCGACGGAGGCACCTCAGGTCCCTCTGGTCCCAGAGCCGGTGCCAGGACCTGCTCCAGGTCCGAGTTTGCTCCGGAAAAACAAATCGAGGACTAAGAAACTCGCAGCAACAGCCAAACCGGGGCCCCTGCTGCTCGGGGCAGGAGGGACAAAACTCACCTTGCGTACCCGCAGGAGGAGAAGCGGCGCCGCTCGGATTTAAGAGCGACACTGTCCCAGTCCACGAGGCCCCCGCTCGCAGCGTGCAAGAAATACTCACCAGCACCTCGAAGAGGAGCGACAGCAGCTTGCTGTTGGCCATGAAGGTGCTGTCCAGGACGCCCAGGTTGAACCAGCTCCCCAGGCACCGGAAGATTTTGATGAGCATCTTCTCGTCGTTGCCCGCCTTCTCCACGCACGTCATCTGCGGCGGGACAAGGAAGAACTGCTCAGGACCCCAACCCCGACGCGTAATTTCACACACAAAATGACTTCGGGAAAGCCCCCCTGGAGCCTCTACGCCAAGAAACACCCCTGGCGCTCACCAGGGTACAGGGGCCTGGGGCGGGTAGCAGCACAGGCTGTGCTCACCCTCCAAGGGTGGCAGAACCGTCAGCGGTGCTGGACCCACGCGGAGGCACGCGGATCCTGAAGATGGGTGTTGCATGTCATCCTAGTCTCCACAAAAGTTTTTAAAAGCCCATTTTCCAACTCAGAAAAGTGATTTTAGCACCCGAATCCTACGTGGGAAATTGAATTTTGCTCCTCAGGCAAAGTTAAAGTGCCTGGGTGGGGGGTTTCCGAGAAAAGCGGCAGGGGAATCCCGAAATAGAAGGGTTTGGGTCGGCAGGGACCTCAGAGGTGAGCGAGCTGGTTCCAGCCCCTGCCGTGGGCACGACCCCTGCCCCCAGCCCAGCTGCCCCCAGCCCCATCCAGCCTGGCCTTGGGCACCCCCGGCTCCTCGGGGCAGCCTGCGCCAGGGCCTCCCCGCCCCCGTAATAAAGAATTTCTTCTCCTATCTAATCCAAACCTCCCCTGTTAGTTCGAAGCCACCTCCTGCCCCATCAGGAGCTGAACAGAACCTCCTACAGATGCCGGGACGGAGAAGCACAGGGCAAAGGGGCTTCTGAGCCCAGCTGCGGGGACAACAAAGCGATGGAAGCGAGCTGCCCGAAGGGTTGGGGCGGTAACGGCACGGAGCAGGTCCCACCGGGGAGGGAAGGACGGGGTCAGAGGGGTGTCAGCAACATCTGAGGGGCACGAGGGGACGGAAGAAGGGGCAGGACACCCTGCCCGCTCCTGTGCCGGGGCTGGGAGCGACACGGAGAGATCTCACACGTGAAAGCAACGCCCACAAGTTTTGCTTTTTGGTGAGAGGGAACCCAAAGCGCAGCCGGCAGGCACGCACACACCCAGGGGAGACGCGGCAGCTCCTTGTGATTCTGCCGTTCGGTGAAACGGCACCAAAAAGCCCGGCCGAGCACAGGCTGCGCTTGTCGTGGGGGATCCTACAGACCGAGGATCCTACAGGCTCGGGATCCTACAAACTGAGGTTCCTCCTGCCTTTGATAGCGAGGATTCGGCTGATGAGGGGAAACGACCGCTCCTCTCCCCAGAAAGGAGATGGTGAGAGGGGGCGCGTTACCTTTCCCTCTTTAAATACGCACCGTGAAATGGTGAAAACTAACGGGAAGCTCAAGAAGTTAGGGCGCGGGCTTCATTTGAGCCAGGGGATCAGGCTGGCTGCTCGTCTACGGGACTCAAATAACGCCGAAGGACACGACAAGTCTCTCAGGAAAGGAGGGAGCCAGCACGGAGCAGGCAGGATTCACCCTCTGCTCCCCCAGCTCGCCCCGTTTTGAGGCTCCCAGCACCCAGATCGCAGGCAGTGTGAAAGGGGGAGCCCCCGGGGACAAACCAGGAGGTTTGCCCGGCCTTGCCACGGGGACAGTTTGAACGCGGTCACGGCAAAGCCACGCAGGCAGTACCGAACACGCCGCGGGGCTAAATACGTAGCCTCAGCTGGTCGCACGAGGGTGAGAATCGGGAGCGTACAGTGCTGCAAGGGGCACGAGAAGAGAAAGCAGAGTCCCTAAGGACCTGAACGCCCTTCTAACAGGTCGGTGACAATACGTGTGTGTGCACACCCGCCCCGAAACGGGCTGGGGTACTCTCGTTTAGCCGTGGAGTAACCCCAAATTACCGCAGCCTGCGCAGGAGCCGGGTCCCAGCCACCCACCGGACCCCAGTTGTGAGATTGAAGGCATTTTCCTGAACTTACGCAGTGCCAGACGAATCCCGGAGCTGTTTGGGTCGGCAGGGACCTCAAAGATGATCTAACTCCAATCCCTGCTGCAGGAATGATCCCTCCCACCAGCCCTGGCGGACCCCAGCCCCGTCCAGCCTGGCCTCGGGCACCTCCAGGAGCCTCCACGCTGCGCCACCAGATAGCGGAGTGGGTAGTGGGCAGTGGGGAGCCCAACGGAGAGGACAAAAACACCGTAACTCCCTCATTTCTCAGCCCAGCACTAACAGGAACCTGACTGTGACTGGTTAGGACTTTCATCTGCTCAGCACCGGCCCTATAAAAGAAGTTTTGATCCTTTTTTTTTTTTTTTTTTTTCCTCCAGCTTTGATCACGCCCAGCCTGGAGCAACCTGACTTGGTGACGCGGAGAGGGAGAAGCGGCTGCGCGAGCTCCCTGAGCAGCCGGCCACCGCGCGCCACCGCTCTTACCAGCAGCGAGACGACCGTGCTGGAGTAGTAAGCCAAGTCCTCTATGATCTCGGTGCGGCGGTTGGCCCCGATGCGCAAGGACCGGCTGTGGACCTCCTCCGGCAGCACCGTGAGGATCTCCAGCAGGAAGGGCAGCGACGTGACGTCGTTGCTGTACCTGGGAGGAGAAAACGGACGAGGGGTGAAGGCGGGCGGCAGCCGGAATTGGTGGAATTGGTGAAATCAGCCATCGTGAGCAAAATCGGGCAGGTAAAGGGAACGCCTCCGGACATGAACGGCGAGCCCAGGGCGCTGCGCAGCGGTGGCAAACAACCCGACCTTGCTGCTCAGTCCTGCACAGCGGGATAACGCTGCGAGGGGTTGGAAGGTAACAAAGCCAGGGATGAGAAAAGCCCCCGAGGCTCAGGGAGCCGCGTGTTCCATCACGCAGGGCCGTGAGCAGCCTCTCCTCCAGCCACCCGAGGCACTTCGCGTTATTGATCGGGAGACAAAAACCCCCCTGTCGTCGGACCACGTGGACCGACGCGGGTCCTCCCGCTGCTGCTCTCTCCGCAAATAATTCGGAGTTTAACGCCGTAAACGTGACTTACTTTTCAACCAGTGTCTGCACGCAGCCTTTCCAAGAAGCCATCTGCAGGGCAAGGTCTGCTATCGCTAAAGCAAGCTGGAAGGGGAGAGAGAACATGGCTCAGAGCGGCAACCGCCAAAACCCACCCAAGAGCACGGGACACCCACCGCATGTGCACGGCCGGGCCCCACGCCACGCACAGTCCCTTTGGAAAGGGGCTGCCCGAGTGGTATCGGCACCTTACGCTTTGCTGCTGCCGAATTTAGCCACAGGGAGTCCCAAAATTTCCAAAACTCTACTCATCGGGTGCTCCCGGCACAGCCGTGCCGGCCCCTTGGCTCCTCCGGAGGCACCGCACGCGGTTGTGCCGAGCAGGGAACAAAGCCCGACCCCCCCCGTGCCGTCACACACCTCTGTCCCCATCTTTCCCAGCTAGAGAAAATCATTCCAGGCTTTTGAAGGCGGGAGGTGTGCTGCCAGCTCCCTTCATTTAGAGTTCTGCCAACGCCACCAGCTCAACCAAGGTCTCAGGTATTGGAAAAAAAGTGAATTAAGAATTATCGTCCCCATCATCTGTGGAGCAGCACCGCCCAACGGGAGCGCGTGACCCTCTCCGCCGGGTTATTTAAAGATTTAAAGCCTTGCCCCAGGCCGCGCAGGGCTGGGTGGATGAGACGACAACGGGCAGGAAGGGATTTCCCAGAGGGAAGCAGCCCGTCCATGCGGGGCAGCTCGACACCGCGCCCCCACGCTGAGCGCAGGAAGACGCCCCGGGAACGGCTCTCCCCGCTCCCTCCGTCTCCCAGCAGGGACATAAAGGGGGTGGCAAATAAAGGAATCGGCAACGAGCAAGGGCAGAGGATCCTGCGCTGGGAGAGGCGGCCGGCTGCCTGCAGCCTGGCTCTGAGCTGGAGGGGAAGCGGCCGGGGGACACCCGCGGGCTTTGGCTCGGAGAAAAATCAGCGGTGGCAAAGGTGGAGGTGGCCGCGAGCAGCAGGACCCGTGGTGTGGGGTGCTCCTGCGCCGAGAAAGGACGGAGCCTGGCCACCAGCTGCCCCCGACCGGGACGGAGCCGGCCGTGGTTAACCCCCGGGGCGGCCCCGGGGCTGGCCGCGGAGCGCAGCGCCTACCTGGGTGACGATGACCGGCGAGAGGTCTTTCAAGTTCTGGATGTGGGAGAGCAAGGAGTCCCGCAAGGAGGCGTGCGAGTCGGTGGGGAGCTCGTAGAAGGACGTCTGGATCTTCATCTTCATGGTCTGCGCCGCGAAGTAGCACGACTCCACATCCTGCCGGATCTGCAGCAGCTGGTCCGAGATCTCCCAGGCGTGCACCTGCGGCGAGCCGCGGCGTCAGGGGGCTCCCCGCGCGGGGATGGAGCCGGCCCGGATCCCTGCTGACACCTCCCCTCCCACAATTTCCACCCTAAAAGCCCACGCCGCCCCTAAACCTCAAGCCGTGGTGACAACGGTGCCAGGCTGGGGACGGCCACGCAACGCCTGCAGCGGGCAGACCGGTGCCCGGCACCCTCCACACAATTCCCGTTTGGGCGAGGACGGCGCGATTAGCGCTGCTTTTGGGATCGCTCGGCACCGGCGGCGCTCGGGGCAGCTGCCCCCCCCCCCTCGTGCGCGGATTTCCCGCAGCTCCTTCGGAAACGACCCGAACCCCTCGAGGGCTGAAGTAAGTCGGGCGGTGGGCTCTCCGAGGGGACTCTCGGTACGGCAGAGGAGAAATCCTGCTCCGGAAACCGGCGGGATTTGGTAGAGGAACTGGGAACTGCAGTTCCCGCAGCACTGACCCAGGGCCCTGGCGGCGCGGGAGCACGGTGCCGCCGGGCGCAACTTTCCGGAGGAGGAGGACGAAGCTCACCACGAGGGGGGTGAGACCGCCCAGAGCACGGCCGAATTTAGGAGATCTGGGGACGTTTTGGGGGGCGAAGGACCCCCGAGTATTCCCGGGGGGTTAGAGGAGGGGCCAGCCCCACTTTCCAGCCCGGCGCCACAACCACAAAACGCCCGGGGTCCGCGGCTCTGCTTGTGAATTCAAGTCCCCCCGTCCCTGAGGCCCTGCTTTTGCGCCTCAGGCTGTCTTCTGCCGCCCAGCTTCACGGCGGAGCCTCCAAAAATATTTTGGGGGGGCCGAGAATTAAGCCAGGGGAGAGGGAGCACGAGCCCCAGCGCCCGCTCCAGCCCTGGCCGAGGAAGGGACAAACGCGGGCAGGTCCCCGAGGCGAAGGCGGGCGCGCAGCGCCTGGGGTTGGCGCTCAGCGCGGCTCTGAAACGCGAGCCGGGCGTTTACAGGGCCGCAGCAGGAGGAGACGCGGGCGTACGGGGCCCGGGGGAAAGAAAAGCCACAAAACCGGAGAAATCCCTGCCCACAAACAGCGGCGTTTCTGCCCGCTCTGCCCGCGGGCGCGGGAGAAGGCGTTGGTTTGGGGACGAATCGTGTTGGAGCCCCCGGGAGGTTCGAAGCGGGAGCATCCGCAACGTTTTTAGGGGTTTTCTCCTCGTTTTGCCCCAACGCTCGTCCCACGAGGGCCGACCGAGGTGCGGCGCCCGTCCCGGAGGCACCGAGGTCCAGGAGAGGCGTTGGAGCAGTGGGGTTAAAAAATAATCGTAAGAATAAAGCACAACCCCGGGGTGGCCCCGAGCCCCCTTCCCCGTCCTGCTCCGCGTCTCCGCCACGGGAGCGCCGCGGGGCCGAGGAACAGGGCAGCCACATCTCTCTGCACCGCGGGAGGGCCCCGGCACGTCCCAAACGGCCCCGCAGGACCCGAGGCGCCTTCGGCCGTGCCAAAAAGGGGCCGCTGGATGTCCTGGTGGCCACCGACCGTCGGAGCGAGCCACGTCCTCGCGGCAGGACACGAGGGACGGACGGGAACCCGTGGGTTTCACACGCCCAGCGCTCCGCCGGCGGCCTGAGTCTGGGATTTGGGGTCAGGGCAGGACCCAGCCGAGCAGGACAAAAGCTCGAGGTGAGCGCAGCTCAGAGCGTCGAGGCGTGCCACAGGCTCCTTTCCCCGCGGCGCTGGAGTTATTTCAGGTGGGGGAGGCCAAAAACCTCAGGGACGGATCCAAGGAAGCCTTGGGGACGGATCCAAGGAAGCCTCGGGGACGGATCCAAGGAAGCCTCGGGGACGGATCCGGGGAAAACGGCCCCGGAATTAACCCCTTTACGCGAGCCCCGCCCGGCCACGGGCCCCGTGCAGCTCCAGCTCTCCGAAATCCCCGCAAGCACACCCCAAACCCTTCCAGACCAGCACCGAACCGCGCCCCAGGCTGCGGCAACCCCTCGCCAAAGACACCAGGCGCTGCACGGACGAGCCGACGGGGACACAACGCTCACAGGGCATCAGGCTCGGGGGGACCGAGAGCATCCGAAACGAGTTAAACCCCGGTGTTTGGGGCTGACTTTTCGGCTCGAACGAACCCCAAACTCTCCCACGATTTGCCTCGTTACGGCAGGGCTCGCCCCGCGAATAACGAGCGGCCAGAGGGCACGAAATGGGGCCGGAGACCGAGGCTGGGCACTGCCAGCCTCCGGAGCGCCGCGACGAGTGACGGAAGCCATCGGGACACCCGGGGGCGCGTCACGTTGGCTATAAGGAAATCATCGAAGCGGTTTGTGGCTAAAAAAAAAATTATTCCTGCTTCCGAGGTGCCCGCAGAGGCCGGGCACCGAAACGAGCCCCGCTCGGTGCTTCACCGGACCCTAAATAATCGCTCGGAGCGCGCCGCAGAAGCCCCCCGGGACGTCTCTGGAAGCGACGGGCAAAGGGATTTGGGGTTTCCTCCTCCCCCCGAAAGCCCCGGCCGCTCCCCGAGACCCCGCTGGGGCCGGGACGGAGGGGTCGGGGGGGTTAGGGAGAGGTTTTTGGGGGCTGGGAGAGGCCCCGAGCTGCCAGAGCACCGCTCTCAGACAGCGGGGTTGGTTTTTGGGGTGCTCCTTTGGGGACCGGGGGTCGGGCTCAGCTGGGGGTGCTGTGCCGTGCCCCCGGGGGCGCTGCCACGCGGCTCCCCTCCGGGAAGGAAAAAGGGGAATTAATATGGGATGGCTGGAACGGGGCTCGGGGAGCTCCCCGGCCGGCCCCGTGGGGCTGCGGGGGGGTGGGGGGGGCACCGGGGCTGTCCCGGGGGTGGGCGCTGGGGGCAACGGGGGAAGGCTCGGGGTGGTGCTGGGGGTGCAGGGTGGGGAACCGGGGGGATCGGCGGAGCCCGACCCGAGCGAACCCAAAGCAGGCGGCGGTGCCGGAGCCCCCCCCAAGGACAATCCCCGGACCCCCCCAAAGCCAACGTCATGAGGGTCCCCTCCCAACCCAAAAAAACAGACCCCCCCCCGCCCAACCCTGCCCTGTTCCTGGAGCCCCCCCAAACCCCATATCCTGGACACCCCCCGGCTCAACCCAGGGTCCCCCCCAAAACCCCATATCCTGGACGCCCCCCCCCAGCACAACCCCAAACCCCATATCGTGTCCCCTCCAAACCTGATCCTGCCCCTCCCCCCAAGCCCAATATCACGGAGCCCCCCAAACTCCACATCTCAGAGCCACCCCCCAAGAAACCCCATACCTCAGGGCCCCCCCAAACCCCTTATCTCAGAGCCCTCCCCCTAAACCTGACCCTAGGACCCCCCCACACCCCAGAACTCCCCCCCCCCTCAGGCCTGTTCCTGGAACCTCCCCCAGGCCCCATATCCCAGAGCCCCCCCTAACCCTAACCCTGCCCCCCCCCAAACCCCATATCCGGGACCACCCCCCAGGCCCGTTCCCGAGCCCCCCCACACCCCATATCGTGGAGCTCCCGACCCGACCCTGGATCCCCCCAGAGCTGTTCCTGGGCCCCCCCCAGACCCCATATCCCAGAGCCCCCCCCCCCCCAACGCCATATCCGGTACCCACTCCCCCGGGCCCGTTCCTGACCCCCCCCAGACCCCATATCCGGGATCTCCCGACCCGACCGGACCCAAGGACCCCCCAGGCCTGTTCCCGACCCCCCCAGGCCTCACATCCCAAATTCCCCCCCCCAACCCCATACCCGGTACCCAACCCCCGGGCCCGTTCCTGACCCCCCAGCCCCACATCGCAGAGCCCCCCCCCCAAACCCCATACCCGGCACCCCCCCCCCAGGCCCTAACCGGGCCCCCCTCCAGGCCCCTTCCTGAGCCCCCCCAACCCCATACCCGGTACCCAACCCCCCCGGCCTGTTCCTGACCCCCCAGACCCCAAATCCCGGAGGCCCCCCCCAAACCCCATACCCGGGACCCCCCCCCCAGGCCCTAACCGGGGCCCCCCCAGGCCCCTTCCCGAGCCCCCCCCAACCCCATACCCGGTGCCCAACCCCCCAGGCCCACTCCCTCCCCCCCCACAAACCCCATTATCCCCTCTCCCCCCCCCCCGCCCCGTTCCCGTCCCCGTTCCCGGTGCCCCCCCGGTGCCCCCCCGCCCGCCGCTGACCGATCGCTGCAGCTCTCCCAGCCAGCAGCTCGCCCGCTCCTTGCCGCTGGGGTCGGGGTCGTGGTAGAGGGCCTGCACGGCCTGGTAGACCAGCTGCAGGCTGGGCTTGGCCCCGCCGCCCTCCATGGCGCCTCCTCGGCCGCCCTCAGCGCCGCCCGCCGCCGCCCGCCGCCATCTCCTGGCCCCGCGCCGGTACCGGGACGCGGCGGTGCACCCCGCAAAACGGTCCCCCCCGCCCCCCCCCCGGAAACCTCGCCCCGCACCGCCGCCTCCCCCGCCGCTTCCCGGCCTCGAAGCCGCTTCGCTCCTGCCCCGAGGTTTTCCCCGTTTCTCGCGGTTCCCTCCCCCGCCGCCGCCGCCGCCCGCGCGGTTCCCGGTAGGGCCCGAAAGAGGGGGCCGGAACGTTCGGGGCCGGAACGGTGGCGCTGCGGTGCCGGGGGTGCGGCGGGCAAAGGGGGCCGGGTGCGCCGCGGCCCCACGCGGAAGGGAGGCGGCGGGAAGCGGGGGGGCGGGGCCGTGAGGGGCGGCCGCTGGGGGGCGGCCCAGTTCGCCCAGTTCGCCCAGTATGACCAGTTAGCGGTCAGCCCAGTTAGCTGGTTGTCCGGTTAGCTGGTTGTCCGGCTATCCCAGTTAGCCCAGTTAACAGCCATCCCAGCTACCCAGTTATCCCAGCTATCCCAGCTATCCCAGTTATCCCAGCTATCCCAGCTACCCAGCTGTCCCAGTTATCTGGTTATCCCAGTTATCTCAGTTCCCAGTTATCAGAGTTATCCCAGTTCCCGGCTATCCCAGTTACCTGGTCATCTCAGTTATCCCAGTTACTTGGTTGTCCAGTTGTCCCAGTTATCCCAATTATCCCAGTCATCCAGTTACCCAGTTACTCAGTTGTCCCAATTATCCCAGTTATCCAGTTATCCCAATTATCCCAGTTATCCCAATTTTCCCAGTTATCCTGGTTATCCCAGTTGTCCCAGTTATCCCAGTTCCTGGCTATCCCAGTTATCTGGTTATCCCAGTTACCTGGTTGTCCAGTTGTCACAAGTATCCCAATTATCCCAGTTATCCCAATAATTCCAGTTATCCAGTTATCCCAATTACCCAGTTATTCAGTTGTCCCAGTTATGCTAGTTATCCCAGTTATCCATTTGTCCAGTTGTCCCAGTAACCCCAATTATCCCAGTTATCCAGTTGTCCCAGTTACTCAGTTGTCCCAGTTATCCTGGTTATCCAGTTGTCCCAGTTAACCCAGTTCCCAGCTGTCCCAGATATCTGGTTATCCCAGTTATCCCAGTTATCTGATTGTCCAGCTGTCCCAGTTATCCCTGTTGTCCCAGTTATCCCTGTTGTCCCAGTTATCCCAGTTACCCAGCTGTCCCAGTTATCCCAATTATCCCAGTTATCCAGTTGTCCCAGTTATCCCAGTTATCCAGTTGTCCTAGTTACCCAGCTTTCCCCATTGTCCTGTTGCCCCAGTTACCCAGTTGTCCCAGTTACCCAGTTGTCCAGTTTTCCCGGTTGTCCCACTCATCCCAGTTGCCCCTGTGGTGCAAGGCCCGGTGGCCGCAGCCCCAGTAGCCCGGCCCAGTGGGATCCCATTAAACCCAGTGGGATCCCATCAAACCCAGTGGGATCCCATTGTCCCAAATGGTGCTCCATTGTTCTCAGTGGATCCCGCTATCCACAGGAGGTTCCTGCATTCCCAGTGGGCTCCCATTATTCCCAGGGGATCCCATTATCCCCAGCGGGATCCCATTATTCCCAGTGGGATCCCATTTTACCCAGTGGAATCTCATTAACCCCAGTGGGTTCCCTCATTCCCAATGGGATCCCATTAACCCCAGGGGGATCCCATCACCCCAGGAGGATCCCATTAACCCCAGTGGATCCCATTAACCCCAGGAGGACCCCATCATCCCAGAAGGATCCCATTAACCCTAGGGGACCCCGTTACCCCAGGGGATCCCATTAACCCCACGGGTTAATTGCCAAAAGTGAGGAAAACCCGCACTGATCACCCCGAAATGACCCAGGGGAGTGGGTCCTCCCGGTCCTGGGGGCCACGAGGAGGATTTTTGGGGCACAGCCAGCACGGGGACCACCTCCGGCACGTTTTGGGGCTGCTGCAGACAAAGAAGCTGAAACACTCAAATTTCTTTCCCAATTTTGGGTTTTGTCCACCAAAAGGAGCCCAATGTCTGGGTTGGGGTTGTTGGTGTTTGGGGGTCGGAAAGGTGACACAGAGGGACCCCAGGGACTCCCAGCAGAACCCCAAAGCTTGTGGGGGGACCCAAAGACCCCCCGGGATATGCCAAGGCTCCAAGGAGGCCCCAGAGTCCCACAGGGACACCTCTGAACCCTGCAGGGAGGACCCAAAGCCCTACAGAGAGACCTCGAGCCCCACAGATATGCCAGTATCCCTTTAGGAGACCCCTAAACCCCACAGAGATGTGCCAATGCCCCATAGAAGGCCCCAATGTCCTATAGAAGGCCCCCCAAAAAAACATAGAAGGCCCCAAAAACCCCATAGAAGGCTGCAACGCCCCATTGAAGGCCCCAATGTCCCATAGAAGGCCCCAATGCCCCATAGAAGGCCTCAAAAAACCCATAGAAGGCCCCAAAGCACCATAGAAGGCCCCAATGTCCCATAGAAGGCCCCGATGCCCCATAGAAAGCCCCAAAGCTCCATAGAAGGCCCCAAAGTCCCACAGAAGACCCCTAAATCCTCCAAAGATCCCACATGGAGATGCCAAAACCCCATGGGAGACCACAGAACCCCGTATGGACACCCCCAAACCCCACAGAGAGACCCCAGAGCCCCATAGAGGCATGCTAGAGCCCCAAGGAAACCTCTGAGCCCCCCCCCCAGAAGACCCCAAATCCTCACAGGAGGCTGAAGAGTCCCACAGGGACACCCCAGGCCCCACACAGAGACCTCAAAGCTCCACCAGAGACCCCCTAAGGCCCACAGGGGCCCCAAAGCCCTGCAGGGAGATGCCAAAGCCCCCCAGGAGACCCCAAAGCCCCCCCAGGAGTCCCCCAAACCCTCCAGGGACCCCGTCTTCCTTGTCCTCCTCCTGCTCCTAATCTCCACTACCACCACCGCCTTCCTCCTCCCCTTTTTCTTCCTCCTCATTGCCACCACCATCATTATCATCACCATCACCATCCTCCTCCTCCTCTTCCTTCTCCTGCTCTTACTCTTCCTCCTCATTACCGCCACCACCATCAGCATCCTCCTCCTCCTCAACAGCAGCCCCTTCCTCCTGCTCCTCCTCCTCTTCCTCCTCCTCCTCCTCCCCTACATCATTACCATCATCACCATCCTCCTCCTCCTCCTCCTGTCCCCATCCCTGGGCGTCACTGGGGCCCCACGCTTGTGCTAAAGAACTCAGAGGACTGTGGGGGTGTTTTATTATTTTATTTTATTTATTTTATTTTATTTTATTTTATTTTATTTTATTTTATTTTATTTTATTTTATTTTATTTTATTTTATTTTATTTTATTTTATTTTATTTTTATTTTATTTTATTTTATTTTATTTTTATTTTATTCCATTCCATTCCAATTTTATTTTCTTCCTTTCCTTTCCTTTCCTTTCCTTTCCTTTCCTTTCCTTTCCTTTCCTTTCCTTTCCTTTCCTTTCCTTTCCTTTCCTTTCCTTTCCTTTCCTTTCCTTTCCTTTCCTTTCCTTTCCTTTCCTTTCCTTTCCTTTCCTTTCCTTTCCTTTCCTTTCCTTTCCTTTCCTTTCCTTTCCTTTCCTTTCCTTTCCTTTCCCTTCCCTTTCCCTTTCCCTTTCCCTTTCCCTTCCCTTTCCCTTTCCCTTCCCTTATTTTTTTCCATTTTCTGTTTTCCTTCTTCCTTTTCTCTCTCCTTTTTTTCTGGATTTTTTTTTCTTTTCTAGGCCCACATCGTTGGGCCTCTGGGGGTCTGTCTGCTCCCCCCGCTGTGGCTGCCCCAAGCCAGAAGAAAACAAATAGCCGTATCCGTGTGTGTGAGATATTCAGAATATTCGCAATTTCCAGCCGACAGCCCCGTGGCAGCGAGCAGCAGCGCCCACCACCACCACCACCAGCAGCAGCCCGTCTATGCCAGTACCCAGGGCTGCCGTGAATTTAATGCCAAAAGCAGCAAAACGCAGCAAAAAGCGGCCGGCCGGTTGCTTCCGTGCGCGTGTACGAGCACACGTGTGTGCACACAAAACATCACCGCACGCCCGTGGTAAATCGGGAGGGGATCCCGGAGGGGATCCCGGAGGGAATCCCAGACGGAAAAGGAAATCCGTGAGCGAGAAGCTCCATTTTGGGCAGAAAAAAGTCATTTTTCCCTCGCGGCGACGTCAGAGGGCGCAGGTCGGCGGCTGCCGCTCGCTGCTCGCCCCAGCCCTCAGCCAGAAGTTGGCTTTTCCTGGATGATTTCCCCAATTTTCCCGTTCTTCCAGCTCTCCTGGGCCCCGTGCTGGAGGCCGTGGGCCCCGTGTCCGGGATGAGCTGCTCCGGGGACGGGGTGAGGCTGACCCCAGGCCCTCCTCGCCCTTCATGAAGACAGGAGGGACGTTGGCCTCCTCCCACGGGCACGTCTCCCCCTTGCCATGACCAAGGATTATCGAGGGTGGCCTCGCACCCACCTCGGCCAGCCCCCTGCGTCCTCCCAGGCCGCCCATCTTTGCGTCCACCCCCTGTAGACCTCAATTTTCTGCTTGGGTTTGGCCAGGAGCTCCTTGTCCATCCATGCAGGCGTTTCTGCCCGACTTCCTCGTCGTTGGGACGAGCTCCTGAGCTCGGAGGAGATCCCTGAAGCCTTGAGCCTTCAATATCACCCAGCTCCCCTGGGCCTCTCGTCCTCCAGGGCCTCATCCCACGGGACTCTCCGAGGAAGAACCTCGAGGAGGCCGAAGTCTCCCCGAAGCCCAGGGCTGCGAGCTCGCCGCGCGCCCTCCTCGCTGCTCCATCCTGAGCTCCACCACGCCATGGACACTGCGGCCAAGGCTGCCCTGGAGCTTCCCGTTCCCCTCCTTGAAGGTGTAAATGAGGTCCGGGAGAGCTCCTCGCTGCCTCCTCCATCCCTTGCAGAGGGAAGCCATCACTGGTGATGGAACCTCCTGGGTTGCTCGTGCCCTGCTGTGGTCCCACCATCAGCTATTGGGGTGCCTGAAGACCCCCATGAGGACCAGGGCTTGTCCTTAGAGGGCTTCCTTCACTTGACCTCCCTGGTGAGGCAGCCCAGACCCCACCACAACCCCCAAGAGGCTCTGTGGGCCCCAAAGCCGTGTCACCAGCACCACTTCCAGACATCCCGCACCATCCTGGGCACGGGCACCAAACCTCTCTGGACAACAGGTCACCCACCATGACCACCCACCGTGACCACCCACCGTGACCACCAGTTGCCTCCTCCCAGTGGCCCTACACGCTCTGGTGTCCCGTCCCCTCTGCAGCTGCGAGGACGGGGATCCCATCGCACATCTACGCCTTCCTCCTGGTGCCAGAAGTCGCCGGCCTCTGTCCTTCACCTCCTCCAGAGGCTGCGCTCGCCCCAACGCGAGGGGTGGGCACCACCTCCCTCTGCTGGGGCTGGGGAGGCGCAGTCAGGAGGTGCCAGGAGCTCCCCGGTGGTCCTGGACCTTGTCCCCAGGGGGTCCCAGAAGCTCCCAAATTGCTGGGACATCGGGTGCCACCAGCCCATCGCATCCTGGGGGCTGCTGCGGGGGGAAACCCAGCGGGAGGACCCAGCAATGGGGCTCCCCAACACCAGCTCTTCTTCATGGCCTCATGGATGTCCCCAGAAATGGGGCATGGAGCTGCGGTACCCCAAGGGAAGGCCAGGAATTCTGGGGGTGCCCTTGGCCTTCCCATTCCCGTGGCACTGGGGTCCCGTGGGGAGCAGGAGGGGGCTGGGGGGGGGACCATGGCTCATGGCAAGGGGGCTCAGTGCCCCCAGGGACATCCCCAGGCTGGGCACCGTGAGCACAGGGGTGGGGGGCACAGCTGGATGGGGCAGGGGCACAGCTGGATGGGGAAACACCTGGATGGGTGCAGGGATGCAGCCGAACGTGCAGAGCTGAGGATGGGGGGGCACATCTGGAGGGGGGGCGTGCGCAGTTGGGGGCACATCTGGAGGGGGTGTGTCAGGGCAGGGCACATCTGGGGCACACCTGGATGGGCAGAGCCAGGCAAGCCACATCTGGATGGAGTGGGGGGCACATCTGGATGGGGCACATCTGTATGGGGCACATCTGTAAGGGGCCGGGTCACATCTGGATGGGCAGATGAACATCTGGATAGGGCACATCTGGATGAAGTGGGGGCACTTCTGCATGGGACGGATGCACATCTGGATGGGGAACATCTAGACGGGGTGGTGGCACGTCTGGATGGGGCACAACTGTACGGGGCCGGGTCACATCTGGATGGGGGCACATATGTACGGGGACACATCTGGATGGGCAGGTGCACATCTGGATAGGGCACATCTGGATGATGTGGGGCACATCTGGACTGGACGGATGCACATCTGTACGGGGAACATCTGGACGGGGTGGGGGCACGTCTAGGAGGGGGCACATCTGGAGGTGCCTGGGCGCATCTGGATGGGGACGGGGCACATCTGGATGGGGGCAGCTTCTGACCCGGGCGAGGTCACGGGCGCGGTCCCCCCCCCCCCCCCGTTACCCCCCCCCCGGTGCGGCCGTTCCGGGCCGTTCCGTGCCTCGGCTCCGCCCGGTGCAGCAGCACCAGCACCAGCACCACCAGCAGCACCAGCACCACCAGCAGCAGCAGCAGCGCCGCGGGGCCGGGGCCGGGTCCAGGAGCGGGGCCGGGGCCAAGCGGGCGGGGCCGGGGCCGGGGCGGGTCCCGCTGCCTCCGAGCGGCGCCGGGCGGGCGGCAGCCGGGACGCCGCGGTGAGGGGCGCGGGGCTCGGCCCCCCGCTGCCCGGGGAAGGGGGGGACGGGGGGAAAGGGGGTGGGGAAGGGGAAAGGGGGGATAAAAGGGAAAAAGGGGAAAAAGGGGGGAAAAGGGAAAAAAGGGAGAGAAAAGGGGGGCGGGGATCCCCGTGCTTCCCGGGGAGCGGGGAGGGGCTGAGGGGGGGCTGCATCTGTAGGGCCTGCCCTAGAGCTGCCCCACAGCCTGCCCCATAACCACCCCATTCTATACCTGCCCTATAGCATGCCCTATAGCTGTCCTGGACTCCTGTCCTATTATTGCCCCACACCCGGCCCTATAGCTACCCTGGACCCCTGCCCTATAGCTGCCCCACACCCGGCCCTATAGCTGCCCTGGACCCCTGCCCTATAGCTGCCCCACACCCGGCCCTATAGCTGCCCCGGACCCCTGCCCTATAGCTGCCCCACAGCCCGGCCCTGCCCCATAACCACCCTGGAGCCCTGCCCAATAGCTGCTTCACACCCTGCCCTAGAGCTGCCCCGGTCCCCTGTCCCATAGCTGCCCCACAGCCTGCCCCATAACCACCCAGCCCCCTCCCTGCCCAGCTCCCCCATCCTGCCCCACTGCCGCTCCCAGTCCCACCCAGCCCCTCCCTGCCCGCACCCAGGAGCCCACCCGGGGACACCGATGGGGGTGGCTGCCCCCACGTCCCCCCCCTCGCTGCGATGCCGGGGGCTGGTTTTGGGGGTTTTGGTGTTTGGGGGCTCGGGGACAGGGTGGGGGATGAGGACGTCACCGTCTCCTCCTGGCTCCGGCCAGGCAGGGGAGCAGGATGGCGCTGGTCCCTGGCACTGTGCTCTGGGCGCTGGCCCCACTCCTGGCCCTGGCTGGCACTGACCCCGACCGGGGCTGGGACACCCGTGGGGCCCCCACTGGCTCTGCAGTGACAGTGGCCACGGCTTCAGCCACACCACGTGAGTGTCCCCCCAAAACGATGCCCCCAACACCCCCTAATTATCCCTTGGGGGCTCTAATGGGGTTCCCTCCTGCTTGCTGCCACCTGCCCCGTCCCCGTCCCCAGACCCAGCCCTCGGGACGTCCTCAGGGGGTCCCCCTCACCCTAAAGTCTTTTGTCACCGCGGTGCCTTGCAGAGGTCCCCAAAAATGTGGCGCCGGACACGATGGTGCTGGTCTGCGTCCTCACCGCCGCCTTCGTGGCCGTGGCCATCATGGTCGTGTTCTGCTTCCACTGCGGGAGGCGCTGCTGGGGGCGAGCAGGTGGGGACGGGGGGACCCCGTGGGGATGGGGCCGGGGGACGGGATGGGGTGGGGTGGGGATGGAGTGGGGATGGGCATGGGATTGGGGATGGGGTGGGGATGGGATTGGGGGGGGATGGGATGGGGAGAGGGAGGGAATGGGATAGGGATGGGATGTGGATGGTATGGGAGTGGGATGGGGATGGGGTTGGGGATGGGGTTGGATTGGGGATGGGATTGGAGAGAGGGAGGGGATGGGGATGGGATAGGGACAGGGTTGGGATGGGATGGGATGGGATTGGGGCTGGGATGGATATGGGTATGGGATTGGGATGGGGGTGGGATTGGGGAGAGGGATGGGATTGGGGAGAGGGATGGGATGGGGACGGCAGTAGGATTGTGCATGGGGATGGGGACAGGGACAGCCATGGGTGTGACAAAGGGAAGAAGCCAGGGACGAGCACAAGCACAGGGCCGGGAATTAGACCAGGATCAGCTCCGTGCGGGGACTCCGTGCCCCGCTCCCTGCCCTGAGGGATGCAGCCGAGCCGAGGTGGGGGGGTCAGGGGTCGCGGCGGGGGGGGGGGGTCTCAGAGCCCCTGCTGACCGCGGGGCCCAGCCCGGGCTGCCGGGGCTGCAGACGGAGGAGCAGCAGGAGCAGCAGCAGGAGCAGCAGCAGCAGCGCTGCCACCGGGGGACCCGAAGACCCCCAGCGCCTGAGGACGCCCCGAGCCCCCCCGCGTGTGTCCGGGGCCGTGCGGGAATAAAGCGCCCGCCCGCGCCTGCCCGCGCCTGTCTGCGCCCGCCCGCCCCGCCCGGCCCCGCCCACGGGCACGCCCCCCAAAGCCCCGCCCACGGACACGCCCCCCAAAGCCCCGCCCATGGGTCACGTGTGGCGCGCCAGCCTTGCTGTCTGGCCACGCCCCTCGATCGCTCAGCCCCGCCCCCTGGGCTCAGGCCCCGCCCCTGCGGGATTTGAGGCACGTGGACCCCCCGGTGGTGGGAATGGCGGGAGGGGAACCTGTCCCCACCCCATCCCCATCCCCACCCCATCCCACCCCACCCCACCCCATCCCATCCCCACCCCATCCCCATCCCCACCCCATCCCACCCCACCCCACCCCACCCCACCCCACCCCACCCCATCCCACCCCATCCCCATCCCCATCCCACCCCATCCCACCCCATCCCACCCCATCCCATCCCATCCCCACCCCATCCCATCCCATCCCCACCCCACCCCATCCCATCCCACCCCATCCCATCCCATCCCATCCCCATCCCATCCCATCCCACCCCATCCCATCCCACCCCATCCCCATCCCCATCCCATCCCACCCCACCCCACCCCACCCCATCCCACCCCATCCCCATCCCCATCCCACCCCATCCCACCCCATCCCATCCCATCCCCACCCCATCCCATCCCCACCCCATCCCATCCCATCCCCACCCCACCCCATCCCATCCCATCCCATCCCATCCCATCCCACCCCATCCCACCCCATCCCATCCCATCCCATCCCACCCCACCCCATCCCATCCCCACCCCATCCCATCCCATCCCATCCCCACCCCACCCCATCCCATCCCATCCCATCCCCACCCCACCCCATCCCATCCCATCCCATCCCATCCCATCCCCACCCCACCCCATCCCATCCCACCCCATCCCATCCCATCCCATCCCCACCCCATCCCCATCCCATCCCCACCCCATCCCATCCCATCCCATCCCATCCCCACCCCATCCCATCCCATCCCATCCCATCCCATCCCCACCCCCATCCCATCCCATCCCCGCTGCCAGCTGACCCCCCCATCCATGCCCCCACCCCAGAGTCCCCAGCTGCCGTCCCGGTGAGGAGGAGGATGTGGGATGAAGGAGGTGTCCCGGCTGTCACCGGGGGACGGGGGCATCCCCTTAGGGGCCGCACGGGGCCGTTTGTTGGGGTGGGCGGTGGGGCAAGGGGGAAATGGAGGGAGGTGGCCCCAGCAGGTGCCTGGGGGGTGCTGGGCTGGGGGGAGCGGCTGGAGGCAGCCTGCGGTGGTCTCGGTGTGGAGGGGTGGGCAACCAGCCTGGAGAGATGGGCCACCAGGTTGGAGAGATGGGCCACCAGCCTGGAGGGGTGGGCCACCAGCTTGGAGAGATGGATCACCACCCTGGAGATGTGGGCCACCAGCCCATAGGGATGGGCTGCCTGCCTAGAGATGTGGGCCACCAGCCTGGAGATGTGGGCCATCAGCCTGGAGGGGTGGGCCACCAGCTTGGAGAGATGGGCCACCACATTGGGGAGGTGGATCACCAGCCTGGAAGAATGGACCACCAGCCTGGAGATGTGGCCACCAGCCTGTAGGGATGGACCACCAGCTTGGAGAGACAGGCCACCAGACTGGAGATGTGGGCCACCAGCCCATTGAGATGGGCCCCCAGCCCATCGTGGCCTTCAGTTCCGTGCCCGCTGGGGATGGGACAGGGTCAGTGATGGGTGGGGGGAGAGGCAGGAGCTGGGGGGTTCATGTGGGTCTGCTGGGGGGGCACGGAGTGGGTGGGCGCTGTACGGGTGCGCGGGGGGCACGGAGCCGCGGGCAGGGGCATAGCTCTGCGGGTGGGTGCAGCTCCCACGTGGGGATGGATCCATCCGGTGGGGGGCTGCGGGGGGCTGAGGGGCAGGCGTAAATCTGGTGGGTGCAGGCATCAACCTGGTGGGTGCACGCGTTGGTCTATGGGTGCACGTGTTGACCCAACAGGTGCACACCTTGACCCGATGGGTGCACGTGTTGACCTGACGGGTGCACGTGTTGGTCTATGGGTGCACGCGTAGGTCTATGGGTGCATCCATCGACCCAATGGGTGGGTGTGTTGGTCCACGGGTGCACCCGTTGACCTGATGGGTGCACGCATTGACCCTATCGGTGCACGCGTTGACCTGGTGGGTGCACACATTGGTCTATGGGTGCACACATTGACCCGATGGGTGCACATATTGGTCTATGGGTGCACACGTAGATCTATGGGTGCATGCGTTGACCCAGTGGGTGGGTGTGTTGGTTATGGGTGCACTCATTGACCCGATGGGTGCACATGTAGACCTTATGGGTGCACAAGTAGATATGATGGGTGCATGCGTTGACCTGATGGGTGCATGCATTGGTCTATGGGTGCACACGTAGGCCTATGGGTACACACCCTGACCCGATGGGTGCAGGTTTTGGTCTATGAGTCCATGAGTAGACCTTATGTGTAGATCTGATGGGTGCATGCATTGACCTGATGGGTGCACACGTTGGTCTGCGGGTGCACACGTAGGTCTATGGGTGCATGCGTTGACCCAATAGGTAGGTGCGTTGGTCTGTGGGTGCACACGTTGACAAGATGGGTGTATATGTAGACCTTATGGATGCACAAGTAGGTCTGATGGGTGCACGCGTTGACCTGATGGGTGCACGCGTTGGTCTGTGGGTGCACATGTAGATCTACGGGTGCACGTGTTGACCATATGGGTGCACACATTGACCTGATGGGTGGATCCAAGGGGTGGAGGCATGGACCTGATGGGTGGGCACAGGTCCCTGTGCAGACGCGTGGGGCTGCTGGGTGGGCGCAGAGGGTCCCCCCCAGGGGTGTGTAAGGGGTGGGTGCGTGGGGCTGGTGGGTGGGTGGGTGGCAGATCTGGTGGGTGGGCACACGGTGAGCGGTGGGCAGGCACATCTGGGGGGTGGACACACAGACGTGATGGTGGACGGACATGCGGCCTGGGGGACGGACACACGGACGTGGTGGTTGGGTGCACGGCTGGTGGGCGGGCAGGGATCTGGCCACGGACCTGATGTTGGCCACGGAGACCTGGTGGAGGGTCCCCAGCCAACGGGAGGGCGGGGAGGGGCCGGTGGGTGGGACGGGCACGGGGTGGGGCTCCTGGGCGCGGGGCTCCGGCACCGGCACCGGCACCGGCACCGGGAGCGGCGGTGGGACCCGCACCCGGACCCGCACCCGGACTGGGACCCGGACCCGGACCCGGACTGGGACCCGGACCCGACCGGACCCGACCCGGACCCCTTAAGCCCGGCTCAGCCGTGCCGTTGCCCGGTGCCCCCCGGTGCCCCCGGTGCCCCCCGGTGCCCCCCGGTGCCCCGGAGCCCACCCATGGCCGGCCGAGCCCCCGCCGCCGCCGCCGCCGTGAGCCCTGCGCTGCGCTCCGCGCTCTTCGTGCTCAACCTCCTCGGCTGGGTGAGCGCCGATCCGAACCCCCCCCTTTCCCTTTATCCCCCCCCCCCGCCACTTTTTGGGGTCCCCGCGGCTCTTTTGGGGTCGTCCCCCCCGCCCCGTACCGGGCACCGGGACCGAAGGGGTCGCGGCCGTGTCCCCAGGCGGTGCCGCCCGCTTGTCCCGAGGGGTTTGGGGGGGTTTGGGAGGGGTTGGAGAGTTGGGGATTTTTTTTTCAACGGGGATTTTGGGGGGGATTTTGGGCTGAGGGCTTGAAACTGCGTTTTGGGGAAGTTTTTGTGCAAGCGGGCATCCCCGCGGTGTCCCGTGGGTGACATCCCTGCGGCGTCCCACGGGTGTCACCCCCGTGGGATCCCACAGGTGACATCCCCACGGTGTCCCACGTGTGTCACCCCTGTGGTGTCCCATGGGTAACACACCCACAACGTCCCATGGGTGACATCCCTGCAGTGTCCCACAGGTGGCACCCCATGACACCCCACGGGTGACATCCCCCCAGCATCCCATGGGTGTCACCCCATGGGTGACATCCCCACAGTGTCCCACTGGTGTCATCCCCCAGGACCCCTTGGGTGTCATCCCTGTGGCACCCCACGGGTGTTACCCCACAGATGACACCCCCGCAGCACCCCAAGGGTGTCACCCCGTGGGACCCCACGGGTGCCACCCCACGGGTGACGTCCCCACGGTGCCACCGCAGGTGGTCTCGCTGGGGCTGGTGGCCGTGGGGCTCTACGCGCGGCTGCTGAAGCAGGCGGAGGCGGCGGCGGCGTGCCTGGCCCTGGACCCCGCGCTGCTGCTGCTGCTGCTCGGCGTCCTCGTCTTCCTCGTCACCTTCTGCGGCTGCGTCGGCGCCCTGCGGGAGAACATCTGCCTGCTGCAGGCGGTGCGTGGCGCCGCGGGGCCGGGGCGCGTCCCTGGGGTGTCCCCAGCCTGGTGTCCCCAGCCCGGGTGTCCCTGGGGTGGGAGGACACTTTGGGGTGCACCCGGTCCCCATGGGGAGGATAATGTCCTTGTTGGGAAGAGGCTATCACCGTGGGGAGGACAACGTCCCTATGGGGAGGACAACGTCCCCATGGGGAAGAGGACATCCCCGTGAGGCGGACACTGTCCCCATGTGGAGGAGGATGATGTCCCCATGGGGAAGTTGCTGTCCTCTACGGGGAAGAGGCTGTCCCCACATGGAGGACACTGTCCCTGTAAGGAAGAGGCCATCCCCATGAGGAGAACGCTGTCCCCATGTGGAGGACACTGTCCCCGTGGGGAAGTGGCTGTCCCCATGGGGAGGACACCGTCCTATGGAAGAGGCCATCCCCATGAGGGGGACACCATCCCCATGTGGAGGACACTGCACCCATGGGGAGGACGCTGCCACCTTGTAGAGGTGGCCGTCCCCATGGGGAAGAGGCTGTCCCCATCTGGAGGATGCTGTCCCCGTGGGGAAGTTGCCGTCCCTATGGGGAAGAGGCCGTCCCCATGTGGAGGTCGGTGTCCCGATGGGGAGGACACGGTCCCCACGTGGAGGATGACGTCCCCATGGGGAAGCTGCTGTCCTCTATGGGTTCTTCCCATGGGGAAGCGGCTGTTGCCATGTGGAGGACAACGTCCCTGTAAGGAAGAGGCCATCCCCATGAGGGGGACTCTGTCCCCACGCGGAGGATGCTGTCCCCATGGGGAAGAGGCTGTCCCCATGGGGAGGACACTTTTCCTATGTGGAGGATGCTGCCCCTGTGGGGAAATGGTTGTCACCATGTGGAGGGCAATGTCCCTGTAAGGAAGAGGCCATCCCCACGAGGAGGACACCATCCCCATGTGGAGGACACTGTCCCCACGGGGAAGAGGCTCTCCCCATGTGGAGGACACTGTCCCTGTATGGAAGAGGCCATCCCCATGAGGGGGACGCTATCCCCACGTGGAGGATGCTGTCCTCGTGGGGAAGAGGCCGTCCCCATGTGGAGGTTGGTGTCCCAATGAGAAGGACACTGTCCCCACGTGGAGGTGGCCATCCCCGTGGGGAGGCCGCTGTCCCCATGTGGAGGATGCTGTCCCCATGGAGGGAAGTTCCTGATCCCATGTGGAGGTCACTGATCCCCATGTGGAAGTCACTGTCCCCACGTGGAGGTGGGGAGGTGGCCGTCCCGTGGGAGGACACCATCCCAGGAGGACTCGTCACCTCCCGGCCACCCCTGGCCGTGGCCGTCCCCGCGGTGCCACCCTCGCCCTCCTCTCGCCCGCAGTTCTCCGTCTGCCTGACCGTCATCTTCCTCCTGCAGCTGGCAGCCGGCGCGCTGGGCTTCGTCTTCTCTGACGGGGTATGGCCTTGGGGGGGGGGGGGGGGGACACAGGAGGACATGGACCCCCGCCACGCTGTCCCCTCGGGCGGCAGCCTCGTGACGTGTCCCCTCGCAGGCGCGCGGGAGGGTGAGCGAGGTGATCAACGCGGCCATCGTGCACTACCGGGACGACCCCGACTTGCAGAACCTCATCGACTTCGGGCAGAAGGAGGTGCGGGGGGACACCGGGGGGACGCCACCCGCCCCCAAGGGGGCTCGGCTGCCACCCGAAATCCATGGGGATCCCCCCCCGGGGCTTTCCCAAGAGGGTCTGGCGGTGGGGGCGAAGGCCAGCCTGGGGCAGGGAGAGGTTTGGGGGGGCTGGTGCGGGGGGAGCCCACCTGGGCACCGTTTCTTGCAGCCTGTGTTTATGTAGGACCTACTAAAACTGCGGGAGAAGGGTTGGGAGGGGATCACCACCAGTCCATAGGGACAACAGGGACAGGGTGAGCAGGACGTGGCTGGGCTCGGGGCTGCCCGCGCTCCGTCCCCGAGCAGGGGACACCAGGGGACGGGGCCGTGGTGGCAGCGACGTCCCCGCGATGTCCCCACGATGTCCCCGCGATGTCCCCGCGATGTCCCCGCGATGTCCCTACAGTTCCGCTGCTGCGGCGGCGTCTCCTACAGGGACTGGTCCCGCAACGTCTACTTCAACTGCTCCGCCGCCAACCCCAGCCGCGAGCGCTGCTCCGTGCCCTTCTCCTGCTGCCTGCACGGCCCCGGCGAGGTGAGGACGTCCCTAGCGGGGTGAGGACGTCCCCAGCGGGGTCCCCCACCACCCTTGAGGACCCCCATGGGGCTGTTTATAGGACTGAACCCACCCGGGGCATGGGGGCATCGCTCAAGTCCCGGCGTTGACGCAACCCACGGGGTCCCTTCGTGATGGGGACGCCGTACCCCCCCCCACGTGTCCCAATGTCCCTACCCCTCCCCGTGTGTCGTCCCCCCCCCCCAGGGCGTCATCAACACGCTGTGCGGGCAGGGCGCGCAGGCCAGGAGCTACGCGGAGGCCGGCGCCTCCATCCACCCGTCGGGCTGCATCGCCGAGCTGGCCGGCTGGCTGCGCCGCAACCTGGTGCTGCTGGGGGGCATCGCCCTGGCGCTGGCCCTCCCCCAGGTGGGGACACTTTTTTTTTTGGGGGGGTGGTGTCACCTCGGTGGCAGCCCCGAGGAGCTGGTGGTGGGATGGGGCCACCCGGATGGCCCCGGGGGCCAGCCCCCCCAGGAGATGGGGTGGGTTTTTGGGGGGCAGTGGGACGCGGTGGTGGCGGCGCGGCGGTGACACGGTGGCGCGGTGGCGGTGACGCCGGTGGCCCTCTCGCCCCGCAGCTGGTGGGCATCGTGCTGGCCCGGGTGCTCCTCAGGCAGCTGAAGGACCAGGTGCGGCGGCACCGCCGCGCCGAGCCCTGGCGCTGAGCCCCCCGGCGAGGCCGCCGCTGCCACCGGTGTGTCCCCTGGGGATGGGGACGGTGGCGGCGGTGACGTTTGGTGGCTCCTCGGTCACCTGCGGGAAGAGCCAGTGGTGGTGGGAGAGAGGACGGAGACACGTTGGGGGGGGGGGCGCTTGGGGATACTGGGGGACGTTTGGGGACATCGGGGGACACTTGGGGACACCTGGGGAAAACGGGGAGCACCTGGGGACATCAGAGACATTTGGGGACACCGGGGGATGCTTGGGGACACCAGGGATGTTTGGGGACATTGGGGGACACCTGGGGACACCGGGAGATGCCTGGGGACATTGGGGATGTTTGGGGACACCGGGGGATACTGGGGGATGTTTGGGGACACCAGGAGATACCTGGGGAAATTGGGGGACACTTGGGGACATCGGGGGACCCCTGGAGACATTGGGGGACGCTTGGGGACACCGGGGGACACCTGGGACGTTTGGGGACACCGGGGGATGCTTGGGGGCCCTTGGGGACACCTGGGGACATCGGGGGATGTTTGGGGGGCACCTGGTGACACTTGTGGACATTGGGGGACACCTGGGGAAAACGGGGGACACCTGGGGACATCAGGGGACACTTGGGGACATTTAGGGACACTTGGGGACTTGGTGCCACCGGCAGCAGCGGTCCCGCCGTGGTGCCACACGCCGTTTTGGGGCCGGACCCCTCCCCTGCTGTCCGTCTGTCCCGGGGGGGTGCCCCCGCGTCCGTGCGTCCGTCCGTGACGTCTCCGTCGCTTCCGTGCGGAACCAGGAGCGCCGGGGGGGCTTCGCGTCCCTCCCCCGACCCCCAAAATGTGATTTTTCTCTCCGCCCCCCCATGTAACTCCTCACCCAGAAGAGGAATTTCTCCCCCAAAAAGCGATCTCATCCCCCAAAAGTGATGCCCCCCCCCAAGTGACTTCTCCCCACCCCAAAACCTGACTTTTCTCCCAAATACTCCCCCAAAAGCAGGTTTTCTCCCCCCCAAAGTGGCTTCTCTCCAGAAGTGACTCCCCCCCCACCAAAAAAAGTGGCTTAATTTTCCCTAAACCTCACTTATTTTGCACCAAGTGGCTTTTGTCCAAAACGTGACTCGTCTTCCCCCAAAATAACTTCCCCTCCCCCCAGCGACTTTTTCTCCCAAAAGATCCTCCCCTAAGACGTGACTTCCCCCCCCCAAAAAAAGGGACTTTCGTCCCCCAGAAGTGTGGCTTTTCCCCCCCAAAAAAAGCAACTTTTCTCCCAAAAGATGACTTTTTTTTCCTCCAAAAAGCAGTTTCTCCCCCCCCAATAACACCCCCACATAAAGCAACCTTTTTCTCCCCTTTTTCCTCCCCAAAGTGACTTTTGTTCCCCCCAAACCACCCCCCCCACGTAACGCTTTGCCCATAACCACCACTTCTCACCCCAAAAACGCTGCTCCCCCCCCAACTGGCCCCCCCAAACTCTTCTCCTCCACCAAGCGACTTCCTGCCCCAAAAGGAACCTTTTTTGCCCCAAAGCAGCCCCCTTGGGGCCGCTGCTGGGCCCAGTGCCCCCCCCCCAAAAAAAACTAACTCTTAGCCCCCCAAAGTAACCTTCCCCCCCAAAAAAAAACACAAAAAAAACAACTTTTTCTCCCAAAATAACTTTAATAACTTTTGCCCCCCCTCAATTTGTCCTCCCCACAAAAAACTTCTGCCCCCCCAAAGCAGCTTTTCTCCCCCCAAAACCAGCTTTTTTCTCCAAAGTAACTTCCCCCCCCGCAAACAACTTTTCTTCCCCAAAAAAACAACTTTTCTCCTCAAAAAAAAGCAACTTCCCCCCCTAAGAAACAAGTTTTCTCCTCAATAAAGTAACTTTACCCCCCCAAAAACAACTTTTCTCTTCAAAAATGTAACTTCACCCCCCCCAAATAACTTTTCTCTCAAGAAAAACAACTTTTCTCCTCAAAAAAGTAACTTCCCCCCCAAAAAAAGGAACTTCTGCTCCTAAAACCCAACTTTTCTCCTCAAAAAAGTAGCTTCAGCCCCCCAAAAACAACTTTTCTCTCCCAGAAAAGTAACTTTTCTCCTCAAAAAAGCAACTTCCCCCCCAAAACCCAGCTTTTCTCCTCAAAAAAAGTAACTTCACCCCCCCAAGCCAACTTTTCTCTCAAAAAAACAACTTTTCTCCCCAAAAAAGCAACTTCACCCCCCCAAAACAACTTTTCTCTCACAGAAAAATAACTTTTCTCCTCAAAAAAAGCAACTCCCCTCCCAAAAGCAACTTTTCCCCCCAAAAACCTTTTCGTCTCAAAAAAGTAACTTCACCCCCTCAAAACCAACTTCACCCCCCCAAACCAACTTTTCTCCCCCAAAAAAACAACTTTTCTCCTCAGAAAAGTAACTTCACGCCCCGAAAACCAACTTTTTTCCTCAAAAAAGTTCCTTCACCAAAAAAGTTCCTTCACCCCCAACCCCCCCTTTTCTCTCCCCAAAACCCCCCTTTCTCCCCCAAAAGCACCCTCGCCCCTCCCCAACAACTTTTCGCTCCGAAAAAAGCGACTTCCCGTCTCGAAAAACAAACTTGTCTTCCCGAAAACAACTTTCCGAACTTTTCTTCCTGAAAACAAACTTGCCACACCAAACTTTTCTCTGAAAAAAAAAAAAACAAAAACTTTTCCTTCCACGCCACCTCCCCTCCCCAAAGCAGTGACTTCACCCCAAACCCCTCTTTTTTCCCCCAAACCCCCTTTCCTCCCCCAACCCCCCGCCCTCCCCCAAACCCAACTTTTCCCCCCAAACCGAACTTTTCCTCCCCAATCCCAACTTTCCCCCCCAAACCCAACTTTTTCCCCAAACCCCCTTTCCTCCCCCAAATCCCCCATCCTCTTCCAAACCCAACTTTCCCCCGAAATCCAGCTTTCCCCCCCAAACCCAACTTTCCCCCAAAACCCCCCTTTCCTCCCCAAACCCAACTTTCCCCCCCAAAACCCAGCTTCCCCCCCCAAACCCCCCTTCCCCCCCCAAACCCCCCTCCTCTCCCCAGCCCCACCTTCCCCAAATCCCCACTTTCCTCCCCAAATCCCCACCTCCGTCCCTCCCCTCCCCTTCCCCCTCCCCCTTTCCCCCCCCCCGCCGCTCCCCTCGCTCCGTGCTCTCGGGCGGGCGCCGCGCGGGGCCGGGCCGGGCCGGGCCGGGCCGGGCCGGGATGGCGGCGGCGGGGCCCGGGAGGCCCGGGAGGGGCGGCAGGGCCGCGGCCGGGCCCGGGCCGTGTCGGCGGGGCGGCGGGGGCGGCGCGGGGGGGTGGCTGTGGGCGCTGGCGCTGGGCTTGGCGCTGGGGGCCCCCCCCCGCCGCCCCCCTCCCTCGGCCGCCGCCGCCCCCCCCCCCGCCGCCGCCGCCCCCGGTGAACGCCTCGGGCCCCCCCGAGCGGTGCCGGCGCCCCGCGGCCTGCGAGCGGCTCCGGTTCGGAGCGTGCCTGGGCTCGGCGCTGCCCTACGCCGCCACCTCCACGCTGCTGGCCGCCGACTCCGCCTCGCAGGAGGAGGCTCACGGCAAGCTGCTGCTGTGGTCCGGTACGGGGGGGGCAGCCAGCTCTTGGGGGGGGGGCAACTAGCTCTTGGGGGGGGCAACTAACTTTTTGGGGGGGGCAACTAGCTCTTGGGGGGGCAACTAGCTCCTGGGGGGGGGTAACTAACTCCTGGGGGGGGGGTAACTAGCTCTTCGGGGGGGGCAACTAGCTCTTGGGGGGGGTGTAAATAACTTTTGGGGTGGGGGCAACTAGCTCTTCGGGGGGGGCAACTAGCTCTTGGGGGGGGTGTAACTAACTTTTGGGGTGGGGTTAACTAGCTCTTGGGGGGGGCAACTAGCTCTTGGGGGGGCAACTAGCTCTTGGGGTGGGGGCAACTAGCTCTTGGGGGGGGCAACTAGCTCTTGGGGGGGCAACTAGCTCTTGGGGCAACTAGCTCTTGGGGTGGGGGCAACTAGCTCTTGGGGTGGGGGCAACTAGCTCTTGGGGTGGGGGCAACTAGCTCTTGGGGGGGGCAACTAGCTCTTGGGGGGGGCAACTAGCTCTTGGGGGGGGCAACTAGCTCTTGGGGGGCGTAACTAGCTCTTGGGGGGGCAGCTAGCTCTTGGGGGGGGCAGCTAGCTCTTGGGGGGGGCAACTAGCTCTTGGGGTGGGGGCAACTAACTCTTGGGGGGGGCAACTAGCTCTTGGGGGGGGAACTAACTCTTGGGGGGGGGCAACTAGCTCTTGGGGGGGCAACTAACTTTTGGGGTGGGGGCAGCTAGCTCTTGGGGGGGGCAAATAACTTTTGGGGTGGGGGCAACTAGCTCTTGGGGGGGGTGTAAATAACTTTTGGGGTGGGGGCAACTAGCTCTTGGGGGGGGTAACTAACTCTTGGGGGGGGGTAACTAACTCCTGGGGGGGGGGTAACTAACTCCTGGGGGGGTAGCTATAGGGGGGGATAACTATGGGAGGGGTAAACTATGGGGAGGGGGCGCCATGGAAGTTATGGGGGGAGTACTGTAGGGAGGGGGGGCGTTATGGGGGGCACTATAGAGAGGAGTATTATGGGGGGGCTCTGTAGGGAGGGGGGGGTCTCTATACTTATGGGGGGGCACCATGGAGGGGAGCATTATGGGGGGGCACTATAGAGGGGGACATTATAGGGGAGCACTAAAGAGGGGGGCTCTGCGTGGGGGCACTATAGGCAGGGGCGCTGTGGGTGTAGGTTATTGGAGGGGGTAGGGCACAGGGGAACGGGATATCGGGGACGCGTACGGTAGGGGGGGAGCGGTATGGGGGGGGAGCGGTATGGATGCGGTGTGGGGGGAGCAGAACGGAGGTGGGCGGTGTGGGGGGGTGCAGTACGGGGAGGGCAGTATAGCGGGGCTGGGGTGGGCGCAGTATAGGGGGAGCTGGGGGGGTGCAATATAGAGGGGAGCAGGGTGGGTGCAGTGTGGGGGGAGCGGGGCAGCGGGGTGGGCGCGGTATAGCAAGGGAGCGGGTGGGCACGGTGTAGGGGAGCAGTGCGGAGGGGAGCGGGACGGGCGCAGGACAGCAGGGCGCTGGGATGGGTGTGGGTGGGGGGGGCTGCATAGCGGGGAGCAGGATGGGCACGGCATGGAGGTGAACGGTATGGCTGGGCGCAGCGTGAAGGGGAGCGGCGTGGGGGCAGTATAAGAGGGGGCGACGTGAAGGGGATCAATATCGGCAGGGTCCGGGAAGGGGCATGGCGCCCGGGGGTGCCGAGCAGCCGGGGGCTCAGCACCGCCGGCGTCCCCATCCCGTCCCATCCCACCCCGCGTCCCCGCACCGGGGGGGTGACGGCGCTGTCCCCGCAGGCCTGCGCAACGCCCCGCGCTGCTGGGACGTCATCCAGCCCCTGCTGTGCGCCGTCTACATGCCCAAGTGCGAGGACGGGCAGGTGGAGCTGCCCAGCCAGACCCTCTGCCAGGCCACCCGCGCGCCCTGCACCATCGTGGAGCGCGAGCGCGGCTGGCCCGACTTCCTCAAGTGCACGCCCGACCGCTTCCCCGAGGGCTGCCCGGTACGGTGGGGGCGCGGGGGGCACCGCGGCGACGCCTCCGGGTCCCCCGGGACCTGGAATGGGGGATGATGCGGGGTGGCCGTGCCCCCCCCGCTCCTCCTCTTCCTCATGGCGCCCACCACCTCTGGCAGAACGAGGTGCAGAACATCAAGTTCAACAGCTCGGGGCAGTGCGAGGCACCGCTGGTGCGGACGGACAACCCCAAGAGCTGGTACGAGGACGTGGAGGGCTGCGGGATCCAGTGCCAGAACCCGCTCTTCACCGAGAAGGAGCACCGCGAGATGCACGTCTACATCGCCGCCTTCAGCTCCGTCACCATCTTCTGCACCTTCTTCACCCTGGTGAGCCGCGCCGCCGCTGCAGGGCTGGGGCGGGGGACGCGTGGAGGTGTCCCCGAAAAGGGGGCCGGCCACCCAGGTGTCCCTTTTTCCCCCCGCCCAGGCCACGTTCGTCGCCGACTGGAGGAACTCCAACCGCTACCCCGCCGTCATCCTCTTCTACGTCAACGCCTGCTTCTTCGTGGGCAGCATCGGCTGGCTGGCGCAGTTCATGGACGGCGCCCGCGACGAGATCGTGTGCCGCGCCGACGGCACCATGCGCCTGGGGGAGCCCACGTAGGTGTCGCCTTCGTCCCCGTCCCGCCGCGTGTTCCTGCCCCGCGTCCCCTCCCGGCTGACGTCCCTGCCTCGCCTCCCCCGTAGCTCCAACGAGACGCTGTCCTGCGTCATCATCTTCGTCATCGTCTACTACTCGCTGATGTCGGGCGTCATCTGGTTCGTCATGCTGACCTACGCCTGGCACACCTCCTTCAAGGCGCTGGGCACCACCTACCAGCCGCTGCTGGGCAAGACCTCCTACTTCCACCTCATCACCTGGTCCATCCCCTTCGTCCTCACCGTGGCCATCCTGGCCGTGGCGCAGGTAACGGGGCCGCCAGCCCGTGGACCGGCTCGAGGGGGTGGTGGTGGCCGCATCCTGCTGACCCCCTCCCGGTCCCCGTCTCTACCAGGTGGACGGCGACTCCGTCAGCGGCATCTGCTTCGTGGGGTACAAGAACTACCGGTACCGCGCCGGCTTCGTCCTGGCGCCCATCGGGCTCGTCCTCATCGTGGGGGGCTATTTCCTCATCCGGGGTAGGTGCGGGACGGGGCTGGGGGCACCATGAGTGTCCCCCCTCCCCCCAGCCTCACCGCCGCGTCCCTCCGCCGCAGGGGTCATGACGCTCTTCTCCATCAAGAGCAACCACCCCGGGCTGCTGAGCGAGAAGGCGGCCAGCAAGATCAACGAGACCATGCTGCGGCTGGGTAAGGGCGGCACCGTTTCTGGGGGAAATTCACGTGGGAACGGGGACGCTTGGTTCCCTGAACCCAGACGGACCTGTCCTGCCCGCCCAGAGGTGGTTGTATCTCAGCACCAAGGGACAAAGCTGCGTTGGTGGTGGCGCGGTCCCGGCGCGGAATCTTTGTCCCAGAACTGTTGGGGTCCGGCTCAGCCGGGGACATCCCGCTTCTCTTCCAGGCATCTTCGGCTTCTTGGCCTTCGGCTTCGTCTTCATCACGTTCGGCTGCCACTTCTACGACTTCTTCAACCAGGCCGAGTGGGAGCGCAGCTTTCGGGAATACGTCCTGTGCGTGGGATGGGGACGGGGTGCTCGTGGTGCTCTATAGCTCCTTTTGGGGTGCTCAGCGTCGTTGTTGTCCCCATCCTCACGGTCCCACGTCTGCCCGTGCAGGTGCGAGGCCAACGTGACCATCGCCACGCAGACCAACAAGCCCATCCCGGAGTGCGAGATCAAGAACCGGCCGAGCCTGCTGGTGGAGAAGATCAACCTCTTCGCCATGTTCGGCACCGGCGTCTCCATGAGCACCTGGGTCTGGACCAAGGCCACCCTGCTCATCTGGAAGCGCACCTGGTGCAGGTGGGACCCCGGGGATGTCACCCCGCGCCCCGTCCGGCGTCCCGAGGTGTCAGAGGTTGTCGCCAGGCTTTCGTCCACCGGGTCAATGAGTTGTGGGTAGTAGTGGGAGGGGAGCGGGGGGTGTAGGGCACGTCCGTCCCGCGCTGTCCCCAGCCCTTGGTGCGCCCCATCCAGATGGGGAGGGTCCCTGAGCCCCCACGTGCCATGCCTGGGGTTGTGCGTGCCCCGTTCCACGTGGCCGTGCCCGGACGGGGCCACCCCGTGTCCCTGCTGTGACCGCCGTGTCCCCAGGCTGACGGGGCAGAGCGACGACCAGCCCAAGAGGATCAAGAAGAGCAAGATGATCGCCAAAGCCTTCTCCAAGCGCAAGGAGCTGCTGCGCGACCCGGGCCGGGAGCTGTCCTTCAGCATGCACACCGTCTCGCACGACGGCCCCGTGGGTACGTGCGGTGGTGGGGCGGGATGGGGCCACCTCCGCGGGGGTCCCCGTTGTCCCCCCTCTTGACGTGGCTCCCCCCTTTCCTCGTCCCCGCAGCCGGTTTAGCGTTTGACATCAACGAGCCTTCGGCCGACGTGTCCTCGGCGTGGGCCCAGCACGTCACCAAGATGGTGGCCAGGAGAGGGGCCATCCTGCCCCAGGACGTCTCCGTGACACCCGTGGCGACGCCTGGCAAGTCCTTGGGGGCATCGTTTGGGGGATGAGGGGGGCGGCGGGGCTGGCGAGGGGCTGGGGGGGCGCAGGGCAGGATGCGGCCGCTCTCAGCGGCCCCGTGTCCGTCCCGCAGTGCCGCCGGAGGAGAGGGCCAACCTCTGGGTGGTGGAGGCCGACGTCTCCCCGGAGCTGCAGAAGCGCAGCCGCAAGAAGAAGCGGAGGAAGAAGAAGAAGGACGAGGTGTGCCCGGGCCCCGAGCGCTGCGCTGGGGGCTCCGCGGACCCCCCGGCCTCCAGCAGCGCCGTGCCTCGCCTGCCCCGGCTGCCCCTCCAGCCCTGCCTGGTGGCCGTGCCCCGCCGCTGTGGGGGGGACGCCTTCGTCCCCGCCGTCCTCCCGGGGCTCGCAGGCGGCCGGCCCGAAGGCAGCGTCGCCGGGGGGCCGTGGGACGGGCGCAGCCGCAGAGCCATCGTCCCCCACCTCATCAGCAACCCCTTCTGCCCCGAGAGCGGGTCCCCGGAGGACGAGAGCCCCGGCCCCAGCGGCGGGGGCTGGCGGCACAACGGGGGTCCCCGCTGGCCCCCCGAGGCCCTGCCCAACGGCGGGGGGACGAGGACTTGGGGCCGACGCGCCGGCTTGGCCCCCATCCACTCTCGGACCAACCTGGTGGACGCGGAGCTGCTGGACGCCGACTCGGACTTCTGAGCCCGGCAGGACGCCGCGAGGGGCTCGTGGGGACGATGGTGTCCGCATCAGGACAGCCTCGAGGGGACGCCGCAGCCCGCCCCGTCGCACCGGGGCCGGTCCCGAGCGTGGCCACGGGTGGCTTTTCCTCGGGGACGGTGGTGTCTGTCCCCGTGCCACCCGGCTGGACTCGACACACGTCCCAGCCCAACGGGACGGCGGCAGAAAGGGGTTCGGCATCGCCGGGAGAAGAGAAACGGGGTGCCGCTGGTGGGGCGACACCCTCCCCCCGCAGGTCCTGCGGGGATTTGGGGACGCTGCCTGCGCACCCGCTGGGGGCAGGAGCGGGCGGCCCCCCCGGGACAGCGGTCCTAGGTAGGTTAGGGTAGATTTTGGGGAGCTTCCTCCCGCGTCCCGGGGTGCCGGGACCCCGCTGACGCCCCCCGCTCGCCCTCTGCCCCCACCGCCCCCCGGCTAGATGGTACGTAGAGCTTATACACACTCGTGTGGTGCCAATAGGGATTTTTTTTTACTACGACTATTTTTTTTTACTCTGTATAACACACCGGGACGTGGCGGCCGCTCGGGCGCTGCGGCCGCGTCCCCGCGGTGCTCACGTTTTTTCGGGGTACGCCCGTGGTTCTGCAGGGGTCCCAAAGTGCCTTCCAGCTCCCGGGGTCGCCTCTCTCTGGGTGCAGCAACCTCCGAGCCAAGCTTTTTTTTTTTTTTAGTATTTTTTTTTAAAAAAAAAGAACAAGACCTGATTACAGCGATCCCGACGTAGGAGGACGCCCCGTCCTCGCTGGTGCTTTATATCCGCCCGTTAGCCCTGTAAATGTCTTGAGTGTTTATTAAATCCTGGTAGGCTCCTGGCTTTCTCGCTATCCTGGTGACCTCCACGGGTTAATTTTTGCTGTGTAAAGCAAAACCCTCCTGTATCAGTATTAAATTTGCCAAGTTTCCATTGCCTGGGCTTTTTTTTGGGGGGGGTATCGAGTTGCGGGGAAGCGCCGTGGGGTTTTTCCTTTCCCCTAAAGGGCTCCAGGATGGCGCCAGCTCTGCCGTGAAGCTTCCACGGGGAGTGCCCCTGTGTTAATGGGGTGAAAATGGTAGAAATGGGGAAGGTTGTGAAACTCTCTGGGTTCTGTGGGTGCTCCTTAGCCGCAAGGGGAGCTGCTCTGAAGCCCCCATCCCCGCCCTTTCGTCCCCGACGGCTGTGAAAGGCCACGGGTGCTCCAGGAGCTGTTTTGGGGACGCTGAGCAGGTCCCCCAGCAGCAAAGTGGGGGGTTTGGGGGGCCCCTTGCCAGCAGATGGCACTATGGGTTTAAATATCCCCAAACCCACGGGTTGGGTGGTCCCTTTGGGGTGCTGCTTGGGTGCTCCGACCGGCGCGGGGTCCCGCAGCGACAGGAGGGACAGGTCTGTGTTTGGGGACAGACGCTGCTTTTGGGAAGCGTCCTTTTTTATCTGGCTCAGGAGGGAGCCCACACACTGTCGGGCTCAGGGTTATGGGTTACCCTGAGCCCTGGTCCTGTCTTAAATTTGGGGTGGAATTGCATTTTCCTGATGGTATTTGGTGAGTGGGATGGGCTGAGCTCTCTCCGCAGCCGTTGCGGGGCTGGGGTGTGCAAACCAGCCAGGGTAGGGCTGGTTTGTCTGGGGCTAAACGAAACATTTTGAGGGATTTCTTTCTGTGGGCTTCTTTTTTAGAAGAAAATAGCTTTCAATCAACCGTTCCTAAGTGAGATGTCAAGCTAACCAAAAGCTAAACGTGTTGGGGCCGACCCCAACGCATCCCCCATGCAGCAGACCAACCCCCCCCCCATTTGGCGCGCAGGCAGAAAGACTCGTTTCTGTAGTGAAGGCAAAACATTTATCCTGGGACACGACGCGTCATCCTCGTGCGGGGCTCAAGACAGCCCCAAAGCAGGGGGATTTGCACCGATTTCCTCCCCTCTCCTGGGCTTCCCGCGGGGGTCTCCATCGCTGACCCATTCCGGCAGGAGCAGCGTCCACGTGCCCAAAGCGCCCCTCGCATCGGGGCTGGGCCAGGGGTGCTGCAAGGGGAGAGGCACAGGTTGGAAAGGCTGGGAGGACAAATCCCCCTTCGGTGGCATCCTCGGAGGGGCAGGGAAGAGCTCGAGTGACCGCGTTTCTTTGTGATCCTTTCCGCTTCGGTGCAGGGAAATGGCTCAGGCTCTGCTTCACCTTACGCAGGAGCAAAGAGCCCTTCCTCCCGCCTGCCCTCCCGTTGTGAAAAAGCTTTAATATCTTCCAGTTCCTGTTATTTCAAGCCGTTTCCTCTCCGTGTGTCTGTCGGGCGTCCTCCTGGTCGAGGCTGCGGAGACTTTGCGAGGCCGGGCACAGGGAGAGCCACGACTTGCCCGTGTCCCCAGGAGAAGGCATCACCCGCGTGGCATCGGGGCTGCGGCCACATTTGGAAGAAGAGACGGGGATGGAGCCCCCCCAAAAACGTCTGCGCTGCGTTCACGTGGGTTTGGGAGGCACCGGAGGTAAACCTGAGGTTAAAGTGCTCGGGCGAGGCAGGGCGGCTTCAAGGAGCCTGGATAATATTTGCCCCGAACGCACGCGGCCGCCCGCCCCCGGGGACAAGTGTCGGCGCTCTCCGGCTGCCTTTGCCTTAATTAAATGAACGAAAGCTGCGATAGCGCAGGCCGGTCCCGGAGACGTTGCCAGAACAAATCAATAGCCGCGGTACAATCGGATTGCTTGTATCGAATGTCCGCATGCCATTAGGCAGGAGTAGGCTGAATCATCTTAAATCTGTAGAGCAGGAGCTGCAATTAGGAGAGCTAACGAACGCTGCGGGCTCCTATTGACGTCTGCTATGAAATGCATCCTGGCAAGACGACTGCTGTCTTGTCGGCTTACAGCGGGAAGTCCCGGGGAGTTGAAAAGCTTCCACGTAAATGGAATTTTTCCCCCTTTTTCCTCCTGTGCGAGGGATCAGCCTTCGCAGTGGCACGGGGCGATGCTCGCGGCGTTGCGGTCGTGGAGGAGCCTTTGCCCTCCCGGTTAACGGTGGCCGGCATCGGCTCTGTGCCAAGCAGCCCTGCTGCCGGGCTCCGTCTCAAAGGCCAGCACCCACGTGGCCGCTGCTTTTAGGACCAAATGTCACGGGGATGGGCACATCCAGCCCGTGGAGTGGTCAGTGGGGGCCCAGCTCTGCCTCCCGTGCAGGCGCCAGCAGTTTGGCACGGGGATGGAGGATCACGGGTGGCGGGGCAATTCCTGAGCCGAAGGGCTTGGCCACGTTTAATTTTGCAGCTAAGGGAGTGGAGGAGAAACCCCAGGTTTTGTTCGTTTGTGCAGGATCAAAGCTCGGCGTCTGCCTGGGCTTTTCCTCTGCCCTTCCCTCTCTTACCGTGCGCTGGGGATGAGCTGTGCGAGGGAGCAGGATGAAACGACCGTGCTATTTCATCTAATGTCGTTTGTGGTCAGCGCTTGTAAGAGAAGCAGTTCCCGAGCCCGGCTGTCAGCCGTGCAGACCTCCACGTGGCCACAGCCCGGGGAAACCCTCGCCTTTTGGGGGCCGCGTTCCCCGGCATGGGGTCCAGCACCGGTGCCTGTCCCGTGTCCTCGTACCGGCACAGCTCGCACGCAGCACCGCTCTGCCCCGCGCTCACAGAGCCCCGATTGTTTGAGCGGCAGAACCCTCCCTACCCGCCGGCCTCTCCCTTCCTCCCCGATATCCGCTGTTTTCCCGGATAAATCCTCCAGCACGGCCTGGTGCCATGCGGCCGGAGCGCTGGCAAACCGGGGTATAACCCGCTCCCTCCGCGGGCATCCCCAGCGCACGCCCCGGTGCGATGAAGTGCCCAATTAGTGGCTACTAATTAGCGCTGGGCCATGCTGAGATTACTCTGTGGCTTTGCCAGCAACCTGGCACCCCCAGGATGAGGCCGCGCTCCAAAAGGCAAGCGGGGCAAGCGATGCGCGGCTGGGTGCTGGTGGTGCCGAGCTGCGTGCCCGGTGCCCCCGCATCGGGCGTTCTCTCGCCGGCGGAGCCATCGGCAGCACCAGGGGGATTTTGGCCCCCCAGGCCGGCATGAGCCCCCCTCCCGTGCTGCTCAGGGCCGGGATGCTGCCGGATCCAGGGCTTCACACGGAGCCGGCTGGCGGCTGCGCGGAACAGGCAGCGCCGGGGAGGGATTTCCATCTGCTGCCACCCCAAATCCCTCCCCCAGCAGTTTGCAAAGAGTTTTGTTTTCAAAGGCCCCTTCTGAGGCCGAAAGCTGCCCGAGACTGAGCTTTCTGTTCCGACAGAGGGGCAGGAACGTGCTGTGAGACCGATGCTGATTTCGCTTTAGCAGGAAAATGGGGTTATTTCAGCGAAGACGGGACTTTTCCGGGCGCTTTCCACGCACAAAGCCGTGTGTTTCTTTAACTTCGCCCCCCTCACGCTCCTCCCGTCGTCCTCTCCGCGTTGCTTCCCGAGCCCATTAAATGCCTTACGGCCCTCGCCTCTCCCCTGAGCGTTTTCCAGTCCAGCTGCCACCCGGGCACGTAATGAAACCGTTTTTCCTCCCGTCCCCGGTGACTTTTTACCAATGCGGCGTGTCGTGCTCGTGCTTCATCGGCTGCTGACCGGGTTCTTCCCCTCAAAGCGTGAAATTCTTCTTTTGGCTTCGTCGAGATCCTGCAGGTTGCTTTGCCCTGCGCCGGCCTAACCTTGGCATTTCTGTTCTGGTGGGTCCTGAAACTCCACGCGAGCTTGCGGGACTTGGTGGCTTTTTTCCAGCCTGCTCCGCGCCTCTCCTGCCTGATCACGGCCCAAGAACCACGGGGTCCTTTCACCTCCAGCCAACGCAGCTCCTGCTCCTCCACCGGGAGGGCAACGTTGGGCTTTGCCCGGTGCTTGCACAGCCCCAAAGATCCTTGGCGAGAGGCTGAGCGATGAATACGTTGACATCGAAGAGCACAGAATGGAAATCGTATGGACTTTAGGGAGATCGCACGGGCTTTAGGGAAAGGAAATAGCTTAAAAACGAAACCGTCGTGCTGCCAGGCTGTACCAGAAGAGGCACGGCTCCCCCAGCCACCCCCACCACGCAGCAAAGGGGATGGCAGTGCCTAAACCTCCACGTTTGTGCCAGGGCAGTGCATGCTGCTGGAGCCCCCTGCTCCCCTGTGCCCGCTGCTGCGTCGGTCCTCGTGTGTGCACGTGGACAAAAGCAATGGCAGAACGGTACAAAATAGGAGGGGAAGAGGAAAAGATAAGTCAAAAAGAGGAATTTGAATGCAAGAGCAAGTTGGGGGGGGGGGGTTGAAGAATGGGAAAAATGAGAAACCTCGTAGAAGGAGCTAATTAAAGGAAATTTATCCGTCAGTAGATGGGCTGCACCTCTGACTCCTGTGCCTCCGGAGCATGCGGTGTGTAAGGATGAGATTGTACGGCTAGGGCTTTCAAATACCCAGTGATGCGGTCACCTGCGACGTCAACAATATCAGCAGTCCTGTGCCCAGAGATATCCCACGTTAATCCCAATAACGACAGCAATAAAAAAGCCAAGGACGAGTTCGAGTTTCACTTCCCTACGAGGAGCTTTCCCGAAGAACCGGGCGTAGAAAGCCGCAGATTGTTACCCGGCTTTCGTTTGCTGCTTTGCACAAACGCTCCCCCACAAAGCGGGGGATCTGTGGGCTCGGGGAACCTGGCAGAACAGCGAGTGTCCTGGCCCTCGGGCGCCGCTCTGCCAGCGCGCCTCAGCTCCCGCTCCGCGGGGCTTTGCCGGTGGTGGAGCCGCAGGCCCGGGAGAGAGGCTCGGACCTGGTGCTGGGGGGGGTTGGTGCCTTGAGGTGGCCCAGGAGGTGAAGAGGATGGTTTGAAGAAGGGACGGAAGCCTCGTGGTGCTGCTGGAAGGATCCGCAGCGCTCCGGGGAAGGTTACGAGAGCCACGGCGGTGCTGGGGGCAGCAGGACGGATGCGGGGGAGCCCCCAGGAGCCGCCCCCTCCCCAGGCCGAGCAGCCCCGGCTCCCGCAGCCTCTCCTCGCTCCGGGCCCTGCAGCTCCTGCCGGGCTCCCCCCAGTTTGCCCAGGCCGTGTCCCAGTATGGACTGGGACGCGCTGGGGCCAGCCCAGGGCAGGCCAAAGCTTGGAGACATGGCCTCGCGGGAGCGTGGACGGCCCGTGGGGAGCCTCCCCGCGGTGAGGGGGGGGCCACGGAGCGGGAGGCAGGGCTGCAGTGCGGGAAATTCTTCAAAATTCTTCGAAACCGCTAAAAACGACCAGGCAGAAATTGAATTCTTCAAAACCACGAAATAAAAGGGAATTTTGGGGCAGTGCAAGAGGCCTAGGACGGCTCGGGGGTGCCCGGCCTCGTCCCCCCAGCGCCGCCATTCCGCGCCTCAGCCCTGTGAGGCGCACAACGCCCCCCCCCTTCCTCCCCCCTTCCTCCTCCTCCTCCTCCTCAGGACTACATCTCCCATGACTCCCCGCCGAGGCGCGGCGCGCTGCCCGCCGGGACTCGTAGTCCCCGCGCGGCCGCGGGCGGGGCGTGGCAACGGGAGGCGGGACTACAACTCCCAGCGTGCCCCGCGGGCGGCGGCGGCGACGGGGGCGGGCCGGGGCGGGCCGGGCGGTCCCTGAGGGAACCGGAGGAGGCGGCGGCGGCGGCGGCGGCGGCGGCGGCAGCGATGTCGGTGCAGGTGGCGGCCCCCGCCGTGGAGCTGAAGGAGCTGGGCGGCCCCATGGACAAGGCAGCGGGGCCGTCGTGCCCCGCCGCGGCCCCCCCGTCGTGCCCGGTGCCCGTTACCGAGCGTGAGGCGGCCCCGGCGGCCGAGCGGCCCCCCCCCCGGCGGCGGCGGCTGCCCCCCCCCGCCGCCGCCCGCCGCCGCCGCCGCCGCCGCCGCCAGGGTGCCTCAGGCCTCGGCCATGAAGCGCAGCGACCCGCTGCTCCCCCAGCACCGGCACCACCACGGCGGCGGCGGCGACAACAACGGCGGCGGCGGCGCGGCCGAGGCGCTCGTCAGCCCCGACGGCACCGTCACCGAGGCGCCGCGCACCGTTAAGAAGGTACCGGGGGGGGTAGGGGGGGTGTTCCCGTGTGGGGGTGCGGTGTGGGGGCTCGGGGTGACCCCCCCCGGTCGCCCCCTAAACGGGGACACCGTCAGTGTCCCCCCCCCCCGTCCCTAAACGGGGACACCGGCACGGTGTGGGGGCACGGGGTGACCCCCCCGGCTCCCCCCCCTAAATGGGAGCACTGTCAGTGTCCCCCTCCCGTCCCTAAACGGGGGCACCGGCACGGTGCGGGGACGTGGGTGACACCCCCCAAATGGGAACCGTCATGGGGTGTGGGGACGTGGGGTGTGTCCCCCTGTCGTCCCCCCCCCAAAAAACAGGGACCCTGTCGTGGTGTGCGGGGACAGCCCCAAAATGGGACCCGTCACGGTGTGTGGGGGCTCAGGGTGCCCCCCACCAAGTGGGGACCCTGTCACTGTGTGGGGACATGGGGTGACCACCCCTGTCCCCCCTAAATGGGGACCCTGTCAGGGGATGTGGGGACGTGGGGTGACCCCCCCCGTCCCCACTACATGGGGGCACCAACAGTGTGGGGACACGGGTGACACCCCCCAAATGGGACCTGTCACTGTGTGCAGGGACTCAGGTGCCCCCCCCCTAAGTGGGGACCCTGTCACGGTGTGTGGGGACACGGGTGACGCCCCCCTCCCCCAAAAAACCAGGGCCACCGCCACGTTGTGTGGGGACACCCGGCCCCCGCCCCCCACCCCGTGATCCAGCGTGGGCTCAGGGCTGCCCCTATCCCACCTACATACGGTGCAGGTGCACCCACGGGTGCCCCTGTGTGGCTCCTGTGCCCCCCCCGCTGCGCGCCCTGTGGCCCCTGTGTTGCACGCTCACACCCGCCACAGAGCGTGTGTGTGCACGGGGAGGGGGGGGGAGCTGTGCACGCCCACCTGCGGGGGCGTCCGCCGGAGACGCCGGTGCCCTGGCGCCAGCACCGGGGCCACGGCATCGCGTCGGCTTCGTGGCCCCGCTGTTATCTCCGAGATACGGCTGTGAGCCGGACGACGGCCCGCCCCACGCGGGAGGGGTGCCCTGGTGGCCCTGCCGGGCACGCGTGCGCGTGGCCGTGTCGCTGCACGCTCACCCACGCCCCGGGGTGCCGGGGCACGGCCCCGGACTTGCCCCTCGCCCGCGTGGATCGCGCACCCTGTGCAGGTCGTGCGTGGGTACGGAGCCTGTGGACGTGCGCGTCGCCTCGCGGGTGTGCCCCCGGCGCGGGGGGTGTGCGCGTGCTTGCGTGCGGTTTGCTCACGCAGCGCGAGGGCACCCCGGCGTGGCCGTATCCACGCGCTTGTGCACGCGGGAGCGCACCTGACACACGCCTGCGCGTGCAAGGAAGCATTTGGGTGGGTTCACGCTTACGTAGCCCCGAGTGGGGAAATCTCCGGGAAGCCGAGTTTTTTGGGAGCCTGGCGGCCTTCGCTTTCGGGATCCTCAGGAGGGGGGGTCCTCCCCCAGGGGGGTGCAACCGGGGAAGGCAGGGAGGAGAGGTGCACGCCGCTGAAGGCAGACCTTCCTCCCAGGGGACAGCCTCCTCATCCTCACCCTCTCCCTGCTCCGTTTGCTCTCTCCTCCATCGGGTTCCCCTGGGTTATCCCTGGTGCGTGGGGGCCCCGTTTCTCTGCTGGCCCCCACGTGCAAGCCGCCAAACCACAGCTCCCTCTCTTGCCATCCCAAGCCAGGTTCACCTGCAGGCGGGCACCACAGCTTCATCCCGAGCTGCCCGCGCGCGCTCTGAGCGCACCCGAGCACCTCGAGCCCTCTCTGCTGCCTCCCCCCTACCCACCTCTCGGCTTCCAGAGAGCCCCCCCCCCAGCGTACCCATATTTTCTTCTCAAGTCCTTTCAACGCTCCCTGCCCCACCCCGTGTCCCCCTCCTTTCTTTTTTTTGGCTCCTTTACGAGCGCTCCCCCTCCGCCGGCAGCGAGCGGCGCGGCGTTCACCAGCGCCTCGCCACCCGCGAGGGCAGGCTGCGGCCGGCGGGCTGGTTTTGGGGCCCGCTCCCAGCAGTTCCCGAAGGGATCCCCTCTCCGGACGCACCCCGGGGCGGCGGAGGTGCCGGGTTTCCTGGGGAGCCGATGCTCCCCGAGCCGCCTCGGGCCGAGCCGCTCCTTCTCTCCTCTCTCTCCTTCCACGCTGTCGGACTTCAGCGCGCGCCTCGCGGCGCTGCCACAGCTTCTCGCGCGCTCCGTTTTCGGTGGGCGAACCCGGGGTCCTCCCCTCGGCCGCCGGGGAAGCGCTGGCGCCCGAATAAATTCCCCGCGCTTGGTACCCGGAAAATCGCTCGCAGCTTTAGAGGTTTAGAACAAAAATAAATGTAAAACAAGCGGGTGAAAATTGTAGTCAAATCCAGTAGAACTTTGCTTTAGTGCCCGTAGTGAAGGTCTGTTGAAAAATACATCGGCAAGGTCGTACCGAAATCAGGAGGTGCGAAGTCAACTGTAGTTCTTAGAGTTAGTCGGGCCGAAAAAATGTGTTTTGTTTTTCTTTCTTTTTGACTGGTTTACGTGTTGAAAGCGTCGCGCTTTCTGTTTTTACCGAGATTTTAACGCGTGCTCTTGACGTGTGAGCAAACGTTTGCTCACGCAGCTCCGACCCAGGCGCAGAGGTCCCGGTACGCAGCCGCGGCAGCTCTTTCCCGTGACCCTGCTCTCGTTTTAAAACCCGTTTTTGTGTTGGTTTGGGCTCAGCCGGGTCATCCGGCCGGCTTCGTGTCCCTGCCGAGGACGTTTGGACGGGTGGAGGTTTCAAGCCCCCTGGCTGGACTTGGGCATGGTAGCGGCAGCAGCTTGCGGGCTCGTGTTGGAGCTCCTAAGGGCGTCCTGCTGCTTGCCGCGGTCGTTCCCGCTCCGTGTGACTTCTCAGCCCGTCCCCGCATCAAAGCCCAGGAGGAACGGCCCAGCTCGTGGCCACGGTGGCGCCGGTGTGCGTGGCACGGGGGCCGCAACGAGGACACGTTGGTTCCTGGCCCCCCGTAGGGCTCGTAACCCTGGCTGGGGAGCTCCGATGGCCGCGGTTGTGTAGCCCCGAAGTTTTACGGTGAGCATTTACCGCTCGGCAAAGCAGGAGGTTGCCCCCGAAGCCGGAGCTTCGGGCTGTGCTTTCCGTGCGGCCGCGTCACCTGGAGGGTGTGGAGTCGGGGCGGTTCGCCGATGTGCAGGGCAGGGCGGCGCTGCTGGAGGGAAACCCCCCAAAACCTCCCCGCCGCACGATTCTCGTGATCCCCCCCCAAATAAACGCCTCCTGCTCGGGAGGTTTTGTTCTGCGGAGACTCCGAACGCCCCTCCCGCGGCTCGTGCAGGCGATGGCTCGGGCCTCGGCTCTCCGATTCCCAGCTGCGCGTCCCTCTCGTGTTCTCCCATCCCGCCCTGATCCGCGGTGATCACTTAGGCGAGGTAATGAACGCTTCCCCTGGGGCCGAGCTCCCCAGTGCCGCTGCTAATGAGCGCGGTCGGAGCGCCACTTAATGAGATCTTGCCGTTGGAGGCCGTGCTCGTTCGTCGGGGTCTGTCCCCCCGTGAACGTGCGGCATCCGATTTTTGGGAGGCGCTTTGGGTGCCGCTGCTTGGAAGGGTCGACGGCTCAACCTTTGGCGTGGAGGCAGCGCGACGGGAAAGAAGGGATGGAAAATAACGGCGGTGGACGCGAGCGGGTGGCCAAGCGTGGAAAGGAGGAGCCCAGCGCTCGGGACGGAACAGCAAACCCGCGTTTTGTGGGGGTGCTGAGGGTGCTGGGCCCCCCTCGGGAATAAAATCACCTCACGATCCTCGCGTCTGCGCCTTTCCCGGAGGGACGGCAGCCCGGTGCTTGAATTCGCAAGCAATTAAAAGCTCAGCCTTAGCTTTGGCCCTGGCTTGACACTTGAAGGATGAGCCAGGTAAAGCAATTACGGCTTTCGGGGCCGTGTTTGACCTTTTAGGTTTTCTTTTTAACTCGGTCTGGTGCGTTGTAAAACAGTGTAATGGTTTAGCTCAAACAAGGCGATGCAGATAAAGCCGAGAATAAAGCGGCGAGCTGGGTAGCTCAGACAGCAGGCAGGCTCTCCGTACAAACGAGCAGCCTGCAGCGCTGGGTACGCTGAAGAACAACGAGGCTGAAGGAACAGAATTGCTCCAAATCGCTCCAAACCGCGGCAGCGGGGTGCAGAAAGCATCCGCCTCGCTCTCTTCTTCGTTGGTTTTTTTTTCCCTCTTCGGTTTTGCAGGTTCGAGCCGGGGGTCCGAGGGTGGAACCTCGGTCGCATGCTGACATCCCGCTAAGCCCCTGGTAGGGGGAAGAGCTGCAGAGTGGCAGGACCTGCGTGGTGGATGGAGGGGGCAGCCTGAGGAACGAGCTCCAGCCCCTGAACGATGCCGGGCACCGCTTGCTATCGGTCCCAGCGGGACCGGCGGGTTCCAGGGCTGACTGGGAGGGAAAGGCTGCGCGGAGGATAAAATAAACCTTAAGCCTTGCACCGAGCCAGCTCCACGCAGGTCATGCTGTGCATTTGTAGCCCCTCCATAAAAAAGGTCTGAAGGGGGAGAAGGCAGCACGTGAGAAAGCACGCCTGAGGAACGTGAAATAGCGGCTCTTTGGGGAGCCTTGAGGATTCGAGGGCAAGGGTTTTTATTTATTTTTGAATATTAGTTTTTGGGAACGCTTCTCAACTGACTGCTTCTTAGCTTCAGGCCTAGAGCTCACCTGCTGCCACGCTCCTGCTGGCTGTGCGCTGAGGACCTCCTGTTTCTTGTGGTATTTTGGGAGGCCAACGGTGCCTAAATGTGCCGGCCTGGCCTTCCTCGCATCAAACACCGTGTGTCCCTTCCTGGAGCGCAGCAGGAACAGCCTGGAGACAGGGCTGCTGAGGAACTGCTGGCTTCCCAGCTAAACTTTCAAACTTCCTACTCATTGCAGGTGCAGCTCGTTTAATTCGTGCTCTCTCCGAAGTACGGGGCACAGAACGAGGAATGCTCAGGTTGCCAGAAGTTGTTCCTTACCTTGCAAAAACATACGCGAAGCTGGCCACGCCGATGGTCTGATTTGCGGCGCTTTTCCTGCAGCGTAAGCTTTCCTACAGTTTGCACTATGGGGAGAGAACCTTTGACTGTTTTTAACTTATTGTAGTATTGTTACTGGGAAAAAGCGCACGTGTAACTATATAAATACGGACTGAAGCACTTATTTTAGCAGAAATGTGCTTAGATATCTCAAGTGGACTAGTTGATAAAGAGATCGGAGGCTTCTGAGTGAGCTTCCAGAGGACGACCAGCAGAAGCGGGTGACGTTTGCAGGGACTTGAGAGAACCAAATGGCACGGTCGTGCCCGTCTCCTTTTTATGTCTGGGATGGAAGGTGTTTCGCTAATGTGGTGTTGGAGTGCTGGGGGATACGCACAGAGAGGTGAGAGCCTGGGAGTTACGCACCTGGAAGGCTCACCCTCGCGTCGGATGGCTCTGGGATTTCCTGGTTTTGGAAGATAAAACTTGCTTTGTCTCAGGTTTGGAGCTGGGTTATGGCTGCACCGACATCAGGATCACCTGCCGATATGTTTGGGGTTTCCACCACAAAATGATGGTGAAGATGATGAAGATCCAACCTTTTTCCCCAGTGCCTTGCTGCGGCCGAGCAGAGCTGTTACAGAGGCACGGGTCCCCCCAGCATCAACTGGAGCAGCGAGCGCAGCGCTGCTGCCAGCCCGGATCCCAAGCCACAAGAAGATAACCAACACTTTTCCCGTTCGTAGCCAGGCGTGCAAAGCTTACGGAGGTCGTGTTGCCAGAGCACGGCTTGCGCTGGTCCCCTCGTGCTCTTCGAGGCACGCAGCTCCTGCACCGGAGCTGGCGGGCGTCCGCCTGCCTCGAGCTCTGCTCTGCCCGCACCCGCCTGCGTGGACTTGCCCGTAGGAGCCTCATCGCAGAAAAACGGCGTAATTACAGCATTTAGCAGCCGAGCCCAACCCCTGCTCCTGCAGGCTCTTGCCGCCTGCTCCGTGTGCTTTGTGGCTGCCCGGGGGCGAAGCCGGGTGGCAGCGAGTCCAGCCCCGAAGCCGCGTCCCGTCCGCCGCCCGAGGCGGCTCCCCGGGAAGCAGCACCAGGCCTCGGCTCTGCGATTCGGCTCTCCAGCCTCGGTGGTCTCCTAAAAGCGCTTTTAGCCTTTTGCTACGCGAAATGTTCAAATTTTGCTGCTTGCTTGACCTTGCTTTAAATCGCAGGTGGAGCAGCGGTGGATCCCCGGGTGTTTTTCCTCCTGACGGAGCCTGAAATAGGCAGCCCGCTGCATTTTTCATGAGCCTCAGAAGAGAGGAAAGTCAGTCGAAAAACGAGCCGGCTGCCCAGAACTGCTGAACCACTCTATTTCAAATTCTCTTCCAAAGGCAAGCATTTAAAAATTGGAGGAGTACGAACATGCCTTCGCCCGACAGTTAGGAGGCTTTGCTTGGTATTTACTTAACAGGGCACGAGGTGATCGGCGTTTAATCCCGAAGTTATGTGAGAAAATCCCGGGAATGGCCCGTTCCCATCAAAATGACTCAGGGACCAATTTAGCAGAGGGCTTGCTGCGGTTCGGGCCGCTGTCTGTTCCCAGCTCGCCTTCCAGTTACCCCGGAGCTCGCTGACTCACATTTGGTGTTCTCGCCGTGACTTTGGGGCTTGCGGAGGCGAGGAAATCTGCTCGGGTCAGCTCTGGTATTGGCCGAGATAACTCCTATTGTTCGCAGGGCGCACGAAATGGCTTGATGTGGGTGAAAAAAAAGAAAAAAAGGGAAAACCACCAAAAACCTGCTACGTTGTGGGATGGGGAGGTTACTACCAAAAGTCCAGCGTTTCACATGGACCAGTTAGGCATCGATCGAAGTGGCTTTTCGTCGTACTGAGCTGCTACAATTTCTCTGCTCTTACACCAAATCCCACTCCCGTTTTGCTATGTGCCTTTAGTGCGCGCGTTCAGGAGTCGGGAGGCAAATCCCTTTTGTTCCCAAGTAACTGTAGCTGATCCTCTCGAAGATGTTTGGCTGCGTAAGGGGTTAGCACTTCGGAGTGCTTCCAGCAGCCGGTATTTTGGGTGCCAGCGCAGAAAACCGCGGTGCGAACGAGTGCGCTCCTGCTCCCTCCGCTTGCTCGGCTTCCCCTCGGCCTCTCCTGAGGCAGCGGCAGTCGGGGAGGTGGGGATCAGGGAAAAGGCCAGGAGGCGAGGGGTAATGTTTCAGAGATACGGCGTGTACATTTATTTCTGTGTAATTATGTTTCTGGGCAGCCGTAAGCCACGTGGCGAGTTGGGGCAAACGGCCTGGGGAGCCGCGAGCGGAGAGCCGCGGCTGCGTGTCCCGCGGGTGGCTGCCTGCCTGGGCCGCGTGCTGGGAAGGTGAGACGTTCACCGGGCTCGGTGACATTTGCCGTCACCCCTCGGAGAATTTGAGTTCTGCGAGGCTGCTTTTTTAAAGCCGCACGGCGGTGATACGTCCTGCGGCGGCGTGCGGAGTGAGCCGGGGCGCGAGCTCTGCTGCGGCAGGGCCCGTCCTCTGGCCCCCAGACCTGCTGGGAGCAGGGCCTTTGGGATCACAGTGACCCGAAAGTAAATTAAATCTCAGGGCGTTGTGGTAGTTGGCATCAAATCGTGGTTTTTGTTATTTCTGCGTGCACTGATGGGTGTTTTATCCTTTAAAGCTGAAAGGGAGCGAAGGTGTCGAGAGGCAAGCACTCACTGTGGGTTTGTCTTTTTTTTTTTACATGTGACACTATACGTATGTGTAATCTTAAGATTTTATTTCTGTAGGAAAAAGCAAGGACTGGTTCTCAGAGCCTTAGCGTGAACCTAGCGAGCTCCTCAGCACTGTGAAAAGAGGTAGGAGGGGAAGGAAGATCTGTCTTCAAGAACAGAGCCGGTGCTTGGCCCTGGAGGCTGACTGCAGACGGGTGCCTTACGGCTCCGTTAAGTGCTGCCAGGGGAAATTACCCCCTCGGTGGATGGAGGTGGCACCCGAGTGTCCCCTGCCTTGTCCTTCCATGCCGTGGCCAGGTGCTGTGCGCCGTCCCGAAGGGAATTGCCCAAGGGCACCCGGGTGGCAGAAGCCAGTCTTGCAGAACTTCTACGTGCTGTGCTCGTACCTGATTTTGGACAAATACCCTCTTACCTTGCTCCGTTGCTGTCCCCCCGGCATGCTGCCCCGCACGTGGTGCTCCTGGTGGCTCTGTGACCAGCTCGAGCCCCCTGGCCTCCCCTCTGTCGCCTCCCTTATCCGCAGGCCCTTTCAGTCTCCTGCTCTCCCCTTCGGAAGTCAGTGCCCCCAAACCACCCTCGATGCCAACAGACGTTTGGGCTTCTTCCATGCTGCCCTTCTGCCTTGAAGGAGGTTGGTGCACTCGCCCCACGAGCTGCCCTTTATCCCTCCTAAGGCTGTCCGGGTGGTGATGCCCTGGGCGGGCTGACCGTGGCGGGGTGTTGACATGCTGAAACCCTCTCCCTGGGCGAGCTTGGAGCTGTGCTAGCATGCAGCCTGCTGCCTGCGGTGCTGGCGAGCTCGTGCCGAGGCACCGCTCCTGGGGATTGGGGTTATCAGTCATGGGCCTTCCTCCGTCAGCTTTTAGCCAGCAATTTTCCCTTCTTCTAGAACGCACCGACTCCTGTAAAGGCCAAACAGCGCGAAATGCTTTATTATTATAGATGGGAACTTACTGAGTGCCCTACACCTTGCAGCCTTCCAAACAGTTTCCTTTTTCCGTGTCTGGACCGAACACCCCAAGTCCTAACGCCTTACCTGTCCGAGCTGCCCCCGAGCTTTTTTGTAGGGGCCAGAAACGTGAGATTCCTCGCTATCAGGAACAAAGCACTGATACCGTGCCGGAGCTCTGCCAGAACACCAACTGTCTCCTCTGTTCCTGCTTCATGTGAACGGCTGCGATCTATTTCTCCTGCTCTGATGGATGTCGTGATCTAGCCTGCTGCCGCGAGGACGGGTGATGGAGGACTGCAGCGTAGCACGGAGGTATTTCAGGCTGCAGCTTTTTAACGCTGCTGTTACGTCTTGCTGAAATACCTGCAGCCTTTCTGGGAAAATCTCATTTCAGGCTTAAATGGAGGAGTCGGGGGCGGTGGTTTCGTTACCACCTCGGCTCTCCTGCAATTATCGTTATTTCCTACCAGAAGTGTGGATTGTAGCTGGTGGGAAAAACCCCGGAGAGGAGAATAACCGAGCAACAAAATAAACAGGGGGAGAAGTGCTGAGTACCAGCCTACCCCTGATTTTTGTCGCCTGACTTTGTAACGCATTTAAATAACGCGCAGATGAGCACAATACAAGCAGAACAAATTAGGCTTCAGCACAAGAATCGTGGGAGGGGAAGGCTATTGCGCTGCTCTTGTGCCTCCTTGCCCAAGCGGCGCCCTGCCGCGCTGCCTTCCCACCCCGTGCTGCTGGGGTGCATGGCCCCAGCCCGGCCGGGGCTGCCTGCGCGTCCTACAGATGCCGTTTAATTTCTCTTTGGGGTTCGCTAACGGGAGGCGTCGCGTTGCAGGTGGCAGACACTGCCAGCTCTTACGGTTCTCACTTCTGTTTATCCAGCAACAGATGAGGTCTTTTGCTCGGATTTTGGTCCGTGTGGCTCATCCGAAGTTTGCGGGCATCGTAGAAAACGGGATTTTGTGGGACACCCAAGTTCCTAACCATTTTCAAAGCCTCTGTTTTTTGCTCCTGGGGGGCTGAGGTCTGTGTGCAAGGGGCTGCGTCTGTTCTGGCCCTAGTGGGATGTCACAGCCGTGGAAAAAACTCCTCTTTCTGCCTTTAAGTTAACACAGGATCATACTCAGCTATATGGAACCAGTCTGCAGGGCGGATCACCAAAGCCGGTCCCGTTAAAGGTCGGATTTTGCTGCTCCTCGCTTTGCCTTTGGGGAGAACGCTGGGGTTTGGACAGAGAAAGGGGTTAAGAGCAATGTGACCTCCTCCTGCACTGCCCAGGGTGAGAAGCAGAGCTTCGTGCTGCTGTACCCGGGAAGGCGGCCGCGGGTCCTGCAGGCCCAGGAGGAACTTCTGGCAGCAAAGTTTGAGGGAGGAAAAAATGGAGTGAAGAAGAAACTCGTTTGTGTTTTAATAGGGGAAAAAACATACATGGCTTTGCTCTCCCGAGACTTGATGACTAGATGGGGGCCTTGTCTTGAACTCTCTTGTCTCCGAGCTCCTGCAGAGGGGCCCCGGGCTCTGTTGGCTGCAGACTTCTGCCCCGATGCCCTGACGCGTCGGGTTGCAGCCCGTCGTGTGTCCGGGTGCTCGTGTCTGAGCTGCTGAAGCGCTGCAGGTGGTGCGGCGCCCGTCTCCTCCTCTGAACTCGCAGGGTTCGTGCCCCTTGCCTAATTTTAAGGGCCTGAAACCCAAAAGGCAAACTGGAATAGATCTGGGAGAGTTTCTGTCTCGACTAAGGTCAGCTGAGCTTATTACGGCTGTGTTTAAATTACAGGAATATTTTCCACACAACTCTGCCAGCCCCGCCGTGGGCAGCGGTCAAAGGAGGAACTTGGAAGCTGCAGCTGGAGACCTCTTCCTGCAGCCGATGTGCTCTTACGCCGCGCTTCCCATGTTCCCTATTCCAGGATTGTCATGTCGTGTTGTTTTATTCTCCCAGTAATAGCCAGGAGTCCTTCTTCCAGCCCCTTTGACTTGATGCCGTGTCACCGTGCTTCCTCTACTTTTCCTCCATAAGCAAACCGAGCAGTCTACACTTGACTAAACAAACAAAAAGTTTTGGTTCTGCTCTGGCTTTGGCTTACCCCCAGCTTCTGTACAGACAAGAGCAGCGGAGCGCTTGCTGGGGACAGATGCAGAAGCAGCAGTTCCCAGAACAAAACAGGTTTGTGTTTTCCCCTTTCTTTTTTTTTTTTTTCCCCTCCTTTTTGCGTCAACAACCTCTGCAACAATCCAGGCTTTTAAGTTGGTTTAAATTGGGTTATTCAGTGCTAATGTTATGCAAGCCTCCTGATTAGCGGTGTGGAGTCTGAGTTGCAAGGCTGCTTGGAGCTGTGATGGAATTAAGGTAACCATGGCAACTATTATCATTAAAATCGGCTTCCTCAGGCAGCGGCCCTTGGCTGCAGCCCGGCCTGGTGCTGGAGCCCTCGGCCAGGCCGCCGCGTGCGGGGCTGCGAGGCCTTTCCCTATGAAGCTGCCGGCTTCCTCGTGTGCTTCTCCAGCCTTTCTTCCCCTAAAAGTCCAGTTTTTGAGCACGGAGCTGCCAGGGCACAGAGCGCTCCTTGCCCGAGTCATCCTGCACCCTGTGGGTCCGGGTGAACGCGGCCCGCTCGTCCTTAGTGGCTCCTCCAGGTCGTGCGCAGTCGCATCCCCTAATTTGGGTTAATTATGCCAGCTGCCGGCGCTGGGAGAAACATTCTCAAATTATTTTTACCTGTTTGTGTGAACGTTGTCTTACTTTTGAGTGAGGATTCACCCACAGATGTCTCTGGATGCGTTTAGCAGAGCTCGTTCGGCCTCCCGACCTTCCTTTGCGTGGTCAGTGCTCCTTGGCGGTGAGCCCTCACCGAATTTTGAGATGTTTTTCTGTTTGTGGACCGGCCGCTTTGCTGCACTGCCTCCAGCAGCTGCCTTTCAAACGGGTCCTTCATCCTGGCAGAGGATAGAGGGGGACAAGAGCATTCCTCCTGGGCTGCCGTCCTTCACCATCCGTGTCTTGGGATCATCACCTCGCGTGTCTCTGACCTAGCCATCAAGTAGGATGAGGGTGTTTGAGGTCTCTGCTGGTCTTCTGCCCCTTATTAACCGGGGAGCTGGCGCAGGCCATGGCTAAAAGGGTGCTGCTGGCTCCGTCCTGGTGGAGAACGTGAGGAGATGGGATGCTGCCACCTGCGGCTCTTCCTGGTGGGCACAAGGGTGTGGTGAGGACGTGGTAACGGAGCCTCTGTCACCGGGAAATGCTCTACAAAGCTTTTGTTTTGCAAATAGCTTTTGTACAGGTGGCAGCCCGTAATGTTTAACTGGATATGGTCCAAACTGGTGCAGCAGTGGGAGTAAAAAGAAAAGGACAAAAAAAAATATATAAATATATAAATATATAAATTGAACTCGTTTCAAGTTTCACTGCAAATTCCTGTCTTAAATCTCCGTCACTCGAGAGGTAGAGAAGTCCAGAAACCCATCTGGGTAGCAAAGACAGTTTTAACAGTCGTTGCTGGGCTGCGCGAAGGAGTAAGGCAATTGCCTTGGCGGGGAAGAGGAGGAAGGCAGGAATGGGTCTCTGGGGAGCCCTCAGCAACAAGAACGATTTCGAGCCGAGAATAATAAGGAAGGAGTGATGTTCTGTGCACGGACGTGTTTGTGAGGTTGCAGCCTGCCTCGCTGCCGTCCGAAGGAGCGGCGTCGGGCACGTCGCGGGAGCCTGAAGAGCAGGGCTGCGTGGCTCGAGCAGAGCAGCCTCTATTACTGACGGCACTGCTCGCGTGCCCTGCTGCGGTCTTTGTGCTCCAGCTCCGGTTTTCTGACACCTGAATGGCCCCCGGTAAACAAACTCTGCTGTGAAATAGCACGAGGCTGTGTCTGAAGTGGCGGTGTCTGGGCAAACGGCAGCGGGGATCCGCGGCAGTGCAGGGAGCCGGGCTGCTGCCACGCAGGAGGCAAGAAGCGTTTTCCTTGGAGCACATCCCCGTGGGACGCGTACGTGCGAGGCATCCCGAGAGGTAAGGGCGCTTCGTCGGGCAGAGCTAACGGAGGAGCAGGTGAGCGGGCCTGTCCGGGTGGAAACCAAGCGCCGAGCCTTGCTCCCTGAAGGCTGCGTGTCTGCTCATCCAGCTCTAAAACTGTTTCTGTGGTTACCCAGCGAGCAGGATCAGGCAGAGGCAGCGCACGCGGGGCTGCCCAGGAGGCTCACCGGTGGCTGGGCTGCCTGCGCGGGCCGCGAGAGGTGCGTGGAGCACATCGGGACTTGCTCGAGTTCACGGCTTCAGAGACCTCGGCGCGACCTCAGACGGTCCGAAGGGGAGTGCCGGGAAGCAGAAGTCGCTTTCTGGTCCCGGGAGAGGCAAAAAAGAGAAGCAAAGCAAAAACGCTCCATTGCACGTGGCTTGTGAAAGGAACTGCTTCATGGGAGCTGATCCGGATGGTTTGGTCCCATCAGCAGCAGGCACGGAAGGGCTGAAGTGTCGGCTCCTAATGGAAAGAGGCCGTCACGAAAACGTTTCCTTCCTGTTTTCTTGGCTTGCTCCTCAGCCTCGAGTGTGGCACTGAAAGCCTTTTGTTTCTGTGTAGTTCAGCTGACTCTGAAACTCAGCTCAAGGGAAATTCGCTATGGTTCAAGAGTAGATATGCAAGGACGTGTTCTCACCCACGTGGCAGAGGAAAATAAACTCTCCTTGTGCAAGATGCAACCTCCCCGCAGTCTGTGGGTAGGAGGAGACTTTCGGAAGCAAGGACGAGAGAAAGAGAATCTCCACGTGATTCTCCGACTGAGGCTATCTTGTGGTATTAAAATGACCTTGGGCCAATTGCTCCAGCTATCTGTACCTTCCTCTGATAAATTGGGCAGTATCGGTTATCTCCCCAGCAGATCTGAGCGTGGATGACTGCTTTATCGAGTGCTCTGTGCTGTGTTTGTACAGCGCTCTTCGAAGACCCTTTGCAACTACAAGACAGATGAAAGGATAATTTCCTGATGCTTCTGGAGTGCTTTTCACCCGGCTCTGGCTCCTGCAGCGCTTCCGTGTCCCGTGGCCGCATCGCTCCACGCTCCTGATTCCTCCCTGCCTGCTGACCCACCGCTTCTCCCTCCCGTTCTCCTCCTCCTGCGTAAACCCTGCTCCATCGTGGTCTTCAGGACTCATTTTCGGACATCCACGGAGATCCAGGAGAGGGTGAATGCACCCTGAGAGGACAGGAAGGAGCGGACAGGAAGGAGGCCACTCGCCAAAAGAGCGGCCGTGCTCCTGGCTGCCTGATGCTTGTGCTCTTCCCGGAGGCTTCGTGCCCCACGGGATATCTCCTGAGCCTCTAAAAAGAGAGAGGAAAAGATCCTTCCCTCTAAAAAGAGGGAAAAGATTTGGTTGGTGCTAACCCAGCTGGCGGTTTGAAATCGCTGCGGCACTGCGTGTCGGGGAGGCAAAGCCAGCAAACGTCCCCCAAAAGCACCGAGCGTCTGCCTGCAGCCCCGGCGTTGTGAGGCTGGTGCTGAGAAACGCAATTCTCGCGGGTCTCAGCGTGGAGTCGGCGCCTTGGAGGCACCTGAATCGTGCTGGTGTTGGGCTGCTTCGCTGAGCTGACGGAGGGGTTGCTGTGGGCTTCGTGTCCTGCGGCGATGGCAGCGAGGTGGTGCCCGCGGGAGGCGTTCGGGCTCGGGGGGCGAGTTGTCCGGCGACCGCAGCGAGTGCGCCGCTGGGTGGCTCGCCGTGCCAAGAACTTGCTGTGCTTGGCTTTTCGTTCTGCCTTGACTTTTTTATTTTTGATATAAATAAGCTGAAAGGTCTTCTGCTTTCTCTGCAGCAGATGCAGCGAAATGACCACAAATGAGTCATCGGGCCGCCTGAGCGCGTAAAGCGTTCTCAGTCGACGTCCGTCGCCGTACGGCTTGCACGAGACCTTTTCTCCTGCCTCATCTTTCTTTAGAGGGACGCTAGCTGCTGGCACAGCAATCAGAAAATGCCAGAACAGCTGCTTTGCCAGCGTGGAAAGTCTGACAAAGCTGGGTTTTTGGAAGTCGTGTGAGGCAGGGCTGGAGTTGTGGCAGCAGCACGGGCTGATTCATCGAGCACGTGTGATTTCTGGAGGCTCTTCCTTCAGTAACCCTGCGGCAAAACCACGTAGGTGCACGCAGACCCACTGAGCTTCCCGGACAGAGCCAGACAAAGCTCTCTTCACACCGCAGGGACTCTGAGCTGCTCTTTCTCCTGTTTGTTCGTTTGTTCTTTGTTTCCTGTGCTTTGTCCTTAGTTTAAGGGAACAGCAGCTTACTTACGGTGGCGCTGATAAAAGGGTGTTGAGAAGGGTGTTACGGAAGGGTAAGGGGCAGCCTTGCTCTAGATTCGTGCGTAACCACAGACCAGCGCTGAGCAGAATTTAGATTCCCCTTCCCCAGTTAAAAAATAACCAAGCATCTTTGAGAAACTTGTCCTCCGACTTCATCCAGGAGACGAAAGGTGCCACGGGCTCTGCCAAACGGCCCCGTCTTCGAGCTCAGAGGAGTTCTGCTCCTTCCCTGGTTTCTTCCCTTGACAGGGCAGGGGAAAAAGTTTGGGTTTTGTTCTTGCAGGTGTGGGGGGAGAGAGAGGAGCAGCCGTGCGTGGCAGGTAAGGCTGGCGAGCGCCGTGAGGCACGTGGCAGCCCTTCGCTGCCCGTCCCTCCCCGCTGCTGGAGGTGTCGCGAAGGCGGACGTCTCTTAAAAATGTAAAAGCTGCTGCTTTTAAAAATGGCCATCGCCTGTGTCTCCGTTAGCCTAGCGTGCTGCTTTCTGCTGAGCCTGCTGTGGGAAGGGTGACCCCGGGCGGAAAGGCGAGGCAGAAATCTGCGCACAACGGCCACGTCCCGCGCCAGCGAGCCCTGACGAGTTCAGTTCACCCTTCCCACTTCACCCTTCCCCTTCTGCCCGGAGGTTGGGCAAGGCTGCTGAATCACTTCGACCGCTGCCCCGAGGGATCCCGCTCGTGCTCCTGTGGTTCCACCTTCCAGCACCTTGCTGCTCCTCGTCCCTTTTGTCTCGTCTTGTAAAACACGCCGGGGGTGGCGGGGTTGGGGAGCGGTGTGCGGGCCAGCAGGGAGGAGGAGGAGGAAGGGCGAGCGGAGGAAGAGCAGAGCAGCCTTTCCCTTCCAGCCCGGCTCAAGCAGGTCTTCATCCACAGCACCGATTAACGGCGTCCCTGCAGTCCCTTGGTACCTCTCTCTGCAGCTTCCCTGCTGACGAGTCAGTGGCTGACAGGGAATTAAAAACGTTCCCTTCAACGAGGATGACTGCATCGGGTGTAGGCAAATTCGTTTTCAAATTGTCAGAAAGAACCAGAAAAATACTCTAGGTGAATGTCAGCTTTGAAATGCTAGGTGTTCCTTCTCACGCGGCGTTCGTTGCTCTCTTCTTGCCTTAGCGGCTCAGGCTTGACTCATTCCTGAGTGTTTTTTCGTACACGCAGAGTTCCCGAGCTGTCAAGCTTCCTCGTCGTTAGTTAGTTTCTGAGAAATTTGGAACAGAGGAAAAGAAATGTCATAGAACAGATTTCAGAAACAAATAGAAGGGAGAGAACAAGCAGAAAACCAGCTGAAGGGCACATTTCCAGCACGTTACAATACATCAGGTAGAACTCAAATTAGTCACTGTAAAGATTTTGACCCCCTGTTTGTCTTGAGGCTCTCACCGACCCTATTCCTTTTTTTTTCCTCCAAATAAATCACATTTAGGTTGGCAAATACCTACGTGTGCAGAGGAGTACCGTGCTGTAAAAGCTTTCTTCGTGCCGCTGAGGTTTGCGTCGTTTTTCCCCAGGAGGAGGGACGGCGCTTGCAGTAAAGCAGTTGCGTCGTGTGCGGGTTTGGGTACGCAGGTAGCTGCCTGAATATAGACTCAGAGCGTCTCATATTCGGGTCTTAAAATAACCGAGAGCTGATGGAAGGCAGAGTAGGTGACCTGGATTTCCCGGGGGCTTTGCCGGGGATGCTGCAGGTGAGGAGGCAGAGCCCTGCGTCCTCCTGGGACCTGAGTGGTGCGGGGAAGAAGGTGGCAGAGAGATCAGCCTGGTTCCCCCAGCAGGGTGGGGTGGCCTTGGTGAGCCTAAACGTGCTCACCGTCGGGTGGTGAGGGTTGTGGGGGGCTGGCTGTGTTTAGATCCATGTGCTGGGGCCTGGGTTTTGTGCGGACACGGAGCAGGGAACGGGAGCGTGGCATAACAGAGGCCTCGGAAAGCAGGCTGGCACGCCGTGGCGGTTACTGCTGTGGCAGGACAAAAAGCAGGGCACTACCCCGATATCGTGCTTTTCTGTTCACAGCCGGTGAAGGAGGCGCTTCCCAAGAAGCTGCTGCTCCTGGGGCGATCCGTCCTGACAGGAGAAAACGGAGCTGAGGCCACCTCTCAGAGGCGTCCTCCGGTGCCTGCATCTCCTCTGCCTGCCCTGTGCTTGAGGCCAAGCAGCACGGGCCCTGTAGGAAAAGGAGCAAAGCAAATAAAAAAAAAAAATTACATAGAAACCATGCAACCGTACTTTTTAAACAGAAACCATGCAGTTTGCCTTTAGCTGTCTTTAAAATGACGGGGTGTCATTCTGCACAAAGCACAGGTGACGGGCAGTTTTCCGAACAAACTGCTTTGGTTTCACTCTCTCGATGCCCTCTTAGACCATTTTGCTCTGCTTTAATTTCGCCTTAATTCAGGAACCTGCCTGGCTTCTGAGCACGCGCGCTTTTGTTTCAGTTGGCAGCGACGCAGCAGCTCTTACATGTGTGGGGCTGGGGGGTGAAGTGCTTGGATGTTAGCTGTCAAAAGGCAAATTCTGCTCCCAGTGACCTGGGCTTTGCCACGTGTGGCTTTGAGGCTTTCCGGATCTCAGTGCCAAATTGCTTATGCTATTTTTATGTTGATCGCAAATGTCTCTGTTTTATTAAGGTTTTGGCAACAGCTAACCTGAAGAAGTTGTCAGAAGTCACTTTATCCCTGTAGCTCCCTCAGCACTTGCTACTGTGGTTTATTTATTACCTGCCCACAGCCAGGCTTTCAAACAAAAGCTCGCTCCTCGGTGAGTGGTTTTTAGTTTGTGTGTGGTTGGGTTTTGACTTCGCCTCTTGATTTCTGTCCGCTTCATAACCAATGTTAAATAAATCCTTAGGAAGCAAATTAAACATCCTTGTGAACTGCATTCTTGTTCTCACCTGGTGAACACGGGGGAAGAGAAGAGTTTGTTTGCTCTTTCCTGCCCTGGCCAGCCCTCAGCCAAGACGGACAACTAGAGCTCCCCGAGTGCGGAGCAGTTTAAAGGTGCTCCACGCTGGAAATGGCCCGTGGAACCACTTCTCCATCATTCCCCCAGTAGGTCTCCCTAAATTTTATTCCCCTCTAATCACCCACAGGCTTCTGAAGCTCCTCCTTGGATTCGTTTGCAAATAGTGGTTATCCTGCGGGGCTCTCCGAGGTGTGGGTGAGCTACAGGAGGAGCTGCAGGGAGCAGCGATCCCAGCCCGTGGTGCCTTCGCCCTTCTGAGGAGGATTTCAGCTGTAAGGACTTCCTCTTGTAATCAGAAATCTGCCCACCTGTCACAGGGGGTTTCACGGGGTGAGAACTTCTTGACGCTTGCAGCAGTTAAAGGAAATAAAGCACAAAAATGTGGCTGCCAAAGTACTTTGCCCAATAGAAATCTTCTCGGATTTGCAGAGCGTGGCTAGACAATAATCCTGGTGTTTTGTTACATTAATTATGAGGCATCTGCCTTCGTATGCAGCCCAAACTGCCTTCGGGGTAATTAAAATTTTATTAAAGAAACGAGGAGGAGTAAAGGGAATATTTTATTTGGAGCTGGGGCAGCACTGAGTCTTCAGGGTGCCACTGAAAACATGAAGCTGGTTGGCTCGGTGCAATATCACAGCCTGTGCGTCCTGCTTTGGTTTTTTATTTATTTTAATTTAGGGTGTCAAAAGCCTCGGAATGCAGTTACAGCACAAAGCAGAGGTGTCTGGAGACAACCATGGTATGGTATCCTTTAAAAAACCACACCATATACGTCTCCATCGCTGATCTGGCAGGATTACGGTCCTCAGGGAAGACAAATTGTTTTTCCCGAGCTAACAAGAGTGAAGTTGTTGAGGCGTGGAGTCGGGATGTTGCTCAGGATGCGCGCAGTACCGACAGGCAGGCACAGCGTTTTCTGGCCTTTGGGAAGTTTTTACTAGCCAACAGGAAAGTGCTCAATTCCCTTCTAGTAGAGATGTTCCAGGAAGAACCTGGTAGCGGAAAGGAGACCTGCGGATTTTGGGAGGCTTCATCCCCAAAGTGGCCGTTAATAAAACCCGCCAAAGAAGTGCGTGTCTGGTGTTTTGGGAGATGACGAAGTCTGTGAGCTGTCTTCCAGCAGAGGACATGACTTACGAGAGAATTCACCTCTAAATTCTCTGAACTTCTGAACTTCACACTTCAGAGATCTCATCTGAAAACGCAACATCACTTTAGCACTATCAAGTCCCGGTAGCACAAAGCTGTGTCCTATATTTCAGTCCCCGTGAGCCTGGAGATTTCCTTTCGTGTTTCACCGTCCCAGCTGATGACTTGGCAAAGCGCTGCCCTTTGCGTTCCTCAGATGTTGGTCTGACAAACGTGAAGAGAAAATGGAGGAGAAAACCTCCGGCTCTCATTTTAGCAGATTTTCGTGCTTGTACAAACGTATAGAGAAAGAAAACGTGTCTTCCCTGTAGATACGTCAGCTTAGACTATGGCTTTTTCTTGGCAGATAATGACTGCAGAAAACTGTTTTTCTGTGTTACAGCAGTGTCTGCTGCTTTGGTCTTGACTCTGGTGGCATCAGCGTTTCCAGTGTAAACTCCAGCTTCAGGAGTGGGCAAGTGTGCCATCAGCGTTCCCTCCACATCAAGGGAATCCTCTGTAGTAGAAAGGATTAAGCTTCTCTTCTTGTAAAAGGCTTCTGTTAGATATGTGGCTGCTATTTTACACGCTCATGCCTTAGAGATGCCACTATGAGAGCCCGTAGCTGGAGCTTTCATTAAAATGAGCTTTGCAACAACTGTTGTGTGAGTGGGTGGCTGTATCCTAGGGGAAAACCCAAAACTGCCTTCAAAGTGCATCTGTACGGAGCACGCGGTACTTAACACGCTTAAACAATAACAAGCCTAAAAAACATGAAGCCTTTTGACCAAATTCCTCCTTCAAATGTCTCTACAAGCGCTTTCACAGTCTTTACTGAAAAGCTGAGTCAGAAACGGAAGATTTGGCCCCAAACCGTGGCTCGGTGTTGCCAGATCCGGACCAACGCAAGCGGAGTCAACCATTTACAACGGCGACAGGTCATCGTATTCTTTGCCATAAAGAGCAGAGCGCAACATCTCCTTGGCTGGCTTTCCATCCCAACAAACCAACCTCTATTTACGTCTGTTTTTATGCTCTTTTGCCAGTTTTTCTCTATTAGAAATATGCTAAAAGCATAAGGCCGTAACCCAATACTTCCTTCAGCCACGCACGACACAGCAAGAAGTCAGCGTGGAGAGAGGACGTGAACGAAGGCAGGGAGGCCAGCAGGGGCTTTGGGTTTCATTTTGGTGCGTTTCTGCTTGTCCTTGAAGCCTGCCCAACTACGTGTCCTGTCCCACAAGCGTTCATTTCTCTTCCCTCTCCCAGAACCTCTTTGCTTTAGCGTAAGGTCTGCGTGCTGGAGCGGAGGGAACGTGGAGGCGGGCGGAAACTTGCTGGTCTTTAACTGCAGTTACTCGACTACAGAATTATTCTTCATAGGAACGGCTTTAGGGGGTTTAGCTATACAATTTCAGCGATTGTATTGTGAGCCTTGGAAGGATGTTGCTGGGAGGCTTCAAGCTTTGCATTTTTCTAAGAAGTGTCAGAAAATTGCTGAAAAGCCCAGGGAGTATGTTCAGAATATGTTCAGCTGCGCCTCTACTTAGGTCTGAGAAGTAAGTGGAAGAAGTGCTTCAGCTCTTCCTTTGTGTTCCAAGAAAAGCAGAGGGTCTGAGAAACCTTTATTTAAGGATCCCTTAGTTTAATTACACTCGCACAGTTGATGGAGTTCTGAACCAGAATACGTTTCTTTTTGAGATGGGCCCTCTCGCTTCTTCAGGCACTCCAGACCTTCGTTGTGTCGGCGGCTCAATTCTCCCGTTACTGAGAAGCAATGCTGAAGTTTCCCTGATGGTTCTCTTCCCATTCGTAATGCGCTCTGCTGTGCGAGCTGAGCGTCCTGCCTCCTCTTCTCCTTGTGCACGCGTAATGGCAGAGGAAGTTTAGGTTTCTGGGAGGTGGTGGTGGGCGGCTACCTCTAGGAATGCCTCAAAAAGAGCTTTGTTCTTCATGGGTTAGGACGTTCTGATGAGATGAGTTGCCTTTTAATGGTCAAATCTCACCTTTTGTCATCTTTGCCTGCAAAGGCAACCTGCGGGAGGCAGCGGCCGCAGCAGTGGAAGGAGAGGAGACGAGGAGACATTTCCTGGCGAGAGCAGCAGTGCGACGCCAGGGCTGAGCGCCGGGCGCGATCCGAGGACCGGGTGCCGCTGTGCTCGCCCTCGGAGGGCCGCCAGATGCAGAGGAGCAGGGCGAGGGGCGCAGAAATTCAGAGACATTCGCACGCTGACAGCGCAGTGATCTTGGTTGGGTCTTCTCCAGCACCCCATGTTACCTCGCCGGGGGAAGTTTGCCTTTCCGTGCTGCTCCGTGGCGTTGGAAGGGACTGCCAGGAGAAGCAATTCTTCCGTGTTGTCCAAAATACATCCACACGTCTCGGTGGTGGCCGGAGGAGCTGCTACGTTAGAGGGTTTTCTCCGTCAGCAGGCACATTTCTATAAATCTCAGCCTTTAAAAATTACATTTTGCAGAGAGTGTCGGAATATGTAGCCGTGAGAACATAACGAACCTTATTTTTGTCTGCGTTTATAACCGATGCGTGTAGCAGGAAGCCGAAATCATAATTTTATCTTTCCCCGTTGCCCACTGAAGCCGTCAAACTCCACTCGCTAAAAGCATCCCTGTTTCTGGGGTAGCTGCTGCAGGGGCTGGTTCCAGCCCTGCTGCCAGGAGGCCTTTTGCTGCCTCCACCGGGAGAAAATCCACGTCCATGCCACGTGCCGATGCCCACGGCCTGCTGGAGTGCTCGGCACCTCCTGCTGATGGCCACCAGCAGCCTCACCCCGGCCGCCACCTCTGGGTGCCTCTGCTGGGTGCTTGCCACGTGCAAAGGGGCAGAAAGCTGTGCGGGCAAGGAGGGAGCGCTCGAGGCAGGAAAAAACAGATGGAGGCTGGAGGCTGTGCTCGTCTCCATCCGCTCTCCGGAGCAGAAGGCACTGTTGATCGCTGGAAGCACGATGACTTTGTGGTTCTTTGTAACGGGACGCGTTCGCTGGGGGCTGTTCTGCAAATATTCCCCTTCGGTGTGATAGACAGGAGGCTGAGAACCGCGGCTTAGCGCTGCTGGTGCTGGTGTTTCAGCTGGTGCTGGTGCTGCTAAAACCCCGCTCCCGTGCCTCTGAGGGCAGAACCCCTCTGTGCAGCGCCCGCGGCGCCAAAGGCAAGGTGCCTTCCCTCGGGGAGAGGATGAAAATGAACCTGGCAGAGGTGTGAGGGGACCTAACCAGGGTTACTTGGCAGGCACGCCGCTGCAGCGACAAACGTGCTGTGGGTTGCTGCGCGTGGGGTGTTAATTGCTTGTTTTAAGCTCGTTGTTTTGCAGGCCTTCGCTGCTCGGGGCCCGTGCTGGATGGTGTTGGCAGGTTTCTGAGGATGCGAGGCGTGTGTTTGCTGCAGCACATCGCGACAGCCGGCCTGCAGGAGAGCCTCGGGGCTCTCCTCTCCCTGCAGACCGCCAGAGAGACTTCTAACGCTCGTCCCCTTGAGCGATAGAGCAAAAATCTGAAGCTGCGTCTGGTGAGCTTGAGGGATTCGGTCTTTGTGGGGCTATTGATCCTTCTTCCTGCAATTTGCGTTGCTTGTGGTGGTGTAGGGCACTTTGTCTGTCCTCGTGGATGCACGGGACCTTCCAGCACAGTTGTCCTCTACTTCTGCTTCAGTGGAAGTTGTGGGATCTATTGGTTTCCTCCAGGAACCGGCCTCTCGTGCTCGGCAGCTGAAGGAGAGCTTCCAGGGTGCTTTCCCTGGTGCACCTCCCCGTTCTTGTTGCACTGGGAAGAATAACAATAAATTCACAATCTGTGCCGCCCGCGTTTCGCAGTGTAGCCAGGAACCAGCCGCTAATAACTTGCAGTAGCGGATATAAATCACTTTTGTGGTCGCTGAAACAGATCGAGGGTAATAATCAGAAGCATGCGCCCAGGTGAGGACGGCCTGAAAGCCCCGTGGTGACGTGGGCTGTGAGCAAAAATCGCGATGCCACAGCGGTGAGTTCCAGGCATGGTGCAGACCCCTCAGCGTGAGACCACCCGAGCACAGGACACGCTCTTCCCTGGACCCCTTGGACACTGGAGCTAACCCCCAGAGTGCTTTCCTCTCTGGTTCGTGTTTGGCATCGGAGGTACTGGCGAGGTGATTAAAAGCGAGCGGGGCAGCGCAGTGCAACGAGCCGGGGCTGATCCCATCGCACCAGCCGAAGTGCTGTCAGTCCTGCCGATGGCTGGCAGGCTGCGGGGGAAAGGAAAAGCAAATAACTTGATGGCTGTGTTTTTCATACCCACGAGTGAAAAAACTGCCCTTAGTTTCATTTCCTCCCCCCCAGTTAACTGGGAGGCTGAACGCAAAGCTGGTGCTGCCAGCCCTCAGAAACAGGCTTCAGCCTTCCTCTTGGAGGAGGCTGAGGAACTGTGGTTTGCTTTGGCTCCCCTCTCTATATCCAAAGATTGTTTTAGTTGTTTAAATGAGCTGTTTAAAATGCAATTGGTGATTTTGCATTTCACAGGGATCGCTAGAAGCAGGTGCCTCTGGGGGCAGTGGGTCCCTTGGTGTTGTTCAGCTCCCTGTGTGGGTTTCTTAGCAGCTTTGGGCTCCCCGTCTGGATTTCTTAACAGCTTTGACACTTGGACTGGCGTGTGGATGGATCCTCACGCGAACCGCCACGGCTGAGGCTTGCTTTGCAGCTGCTGCATGAAGGCAGAAGACTTCACCTCCCCTCCGTCGTGGTGTGGATTCAGTGCAGACCCTCCTGCCCCAGAGCATGCAGCGCCAGGAAGCCATGGCCTGGTGTGAGCAGTGCCTTGTGGATTCCCATGCTTTGACCATGAAACTTTGCTATGAAGGAGTTTAATATTTTTTTTTAAAGCATTTGCCTTTTTTTTTTATGTGGCATCGGAGTCTTCAAACGGATAATTGAGCTGAAACCAGCGCGGCGAGATCATTATCTGCAAACATCCGTGAATGGCTTTCGGAAGTATTTGCTTATCCATTAACTTCAAATCTGCTTGTGATACTTAGCAGCTTTCCTTGGGGTGCCTGACAAAAACGTAGTTTGGAGGCTTAGCCCACAGTGGACTTGCTCTTCTGTGCCTCGCCACGTGCCCCCAGTTCAGTTAAAGGTAACAAAAGGGAAAAAAAAAACAGGCCTGGTGTAAAATGGAATACATTTTGTCTGTCTGATGTGGCAAACATCTGACGTTGCTCGAAATTCAAAATGCGAAGTGTCACCGAAGACATTTCACAAAGCTTTGTAGTGTTTCTTTCTTATCTGAAGACCCAGCGAAGTATAAAAGCAGAGCGTGAAAGCGAGGTTCTTCACGAGCGCTGCGCTGAATTGCTCGGTTTTGGTAAGCCGGCACGTCGCTTAAACGCAGCGCTTTGGCCAGGAAACCAGCCCGAAAGCTGCGCCAGAGCTTTTTTGCGGCCACCAGTTGGGTACTGTCATCTCTGCAGTGCTGAGGTGGTGCAAGGACTTCTCTTTCCTCGCTTCTCTTTCTCTCTTGCCTTCGCTGAAGGTGCGATTTGGGATGCGTGCGACGTCTGGTGGCTGGTGGACAGGAGCGCTTCTCCCCGCGCCGCCCTGCGGAGCCTCCCTGTCCTCCTTGCCAGACTCATCACGTTCTCGCTTGGGTTTGCTCTTCAGCTCCAGCTGTGCCTCTGGTAGGACTGCACGACCCACAGAAACCCCCCTCTCCATTTAGTGCCCTCCAGGTGTGGGCCACATCCAATTAGACTGGCTGCCAAGAAGCCTCGGAGTAAGATTTCTCTGATCTTGGTCCTTGTTGGGTTTTGCACAGGGAAGCCCCGTTGCCTATAGCAGGTTTCAGAGTCTGCTGGCTTGGGATTTCTCATACTGGAGAAGAAAAAAAACAAGTGTTTGGACCGTTGGAAGTCAGGGCGAGTGTAGTGTGCTCCTTGTTGTTAGCCTATTTCAAGCAAAATCTGGATTTGAGTCTTCTAAATTGGGAGTGGCGATGTAAGTTTCTGCAATGCATCCGGGCAACGCTGCGCCCATCAGCTTTGGTAACTTTTGTCTCAAAGGCAGCGCTCCCAGACTCCTCATTGTTCCTTTTATTCTTTTTACGGCCAAACTGCTCCAGTTGTGACCCCGGGTAGCCGTCCTTTCTCTGCTGAGAGCTTTGAGAAAACGCTGATGAGCAGAAAACTCTTAACGGTGCAGTTGATAGCCACTGGAATATGGTGGGGATTTCCTTTTCATCCCGTAGCTTGTGATAAACGTGTCGCCTTCAGTTGTCGTGGAGTGTTTGAAAGCTGGCGGAGAAGGGGAGGAGACTGCTTTTGGCATTTCTGTTAATTTTCATTTTCGTGAAATCCCTCAAGAAGAGACAACGGTGCTCATACGAAGATGGGACTTGAGAGACTGGGAAGGAGCGTTCGGGTTAAGGAGTAGTTTTGTCTGAGCAGTCTAGCAAAGAGCTGCTTGATTTCCTGGAGACGCCTCTTGTAGCGGGTTGGGTTTGAACGACGCGCATACAAGTTCTGTACCAAAAACTGACATTTGTGTCTGTTCATGTTGTAACGAGCGATGTTGTCTGGCCGCCTCTTGGATCATGCATCAGGGTAACGCCTGAGAACAAGGTCTACCAAAAACGATAGGTTTTAATGCACTGGGAAGGTGCTGGAGATCAGTATCCGACCAACATGCATAGCAAAGTTGGGCTTTTCTTGGCTTTTCTTCCAGCACCTGATCATTAAAGGACGTTGCAGGACACGTCCAAAGCCTGGTCTCGCTCTGGGGCCGATGACAGCCACGTGGAGCCCGTGCGACGAGCCTGACGCGTGGCTGGGCGAGTGAATCCTAAAGTCTTGCTGCGGCCCCAGTCGTGCAAATAATTGCTCAGGAGTGGAGTATAATTATGAGCTGCCCTCCCGAGATGTAATTAGGAAGGCACACGGGGCTACCACCTGAACAGCCTCCGTCCTGGCTGCCCTGCCAGCCGGGCGATGGGGTGGGTGCAGCGCTTTGAGCTTTTTCGGGCAGCTGTCGAGGCCCCCCGGTGAGGTGTTTCTACACAAAAGCCACCGCAGTACTTCTGCATTTCTGAGCAGTTAGACGAAATCTGGAAATGCCCTTTTGCGGCTTGCCTTCGCTCCCATCTCTCCGGTAATAAATCAGTGCTGCTGTGGTCGAGCAGCTGGTCGGTGCCGTTCCTTTTCTCTGAACTTAAGGGCACCGCCTCCTGTCCCGGGGCTGTTTCTGACCCCGTGCAAAGCCACAAGAGGGGATTCTGCACCCCGCAAGGCAGCCCCACGCCATCCTGTCCGCCAGGCAGCCGGGCTGCAGCGCTGACGGCTCTTCCCAAAGCATGAGCTGGGGTTTCTGTGGTTTAGCTGCCATCGCCAGTGCTTCGGGGTCTTAGTGTGTCCCTAAAATGAGTCGGGGGCAATGTCTCCCTCCCCTCCTGGCCCCTGCAGCTCTGCCTCTGCACGGCGCTTGCACGGTGTGTACCCTTCATGTGGTTCTCGCTGCTCCGAGGGAAATGTTAGCCTTTTTTCCTCTTTTTTTCCTGTCGGCTTCAGCTTCTTGGAGGCTTTAATCTAAAGGCCTTCTGATTTATCTCCCTTGTTGCTGGCCTTGGCATCGCCAGCTGCCTTGTTCCTGTAAACAATACGTTATTGTTTGTTAACGTATGTATAACCTCTAAAAGAATGAGTGTGAACGCGAGCTTGACCCTGAAGAGCAGCTCAGATCGGTGTTCTGGGGACAAACCCCAACCTCGGTCAGCGAGCAGTGCTTACAAAAGGAAATATCCCTCCGCAAGCGGCAGCGCTGCCACGTGCCGCTGGCTCCACGCTGCACACTTGGTCTTGTTCCGTGCTGTTGGTGCGCAGCGCTGTTGGACAGCTGCTTCTCCTTGTCTTTACTTGGTTCGAGCTCTCTGACATCCCTCGGCATCCAGAAAGCTCCCTCACTTGGTGCAGGAGGACAGAGGGCTTCACCTGAGCAGGAGTTCAGAAATCCCAGCGGATTTTGCCCCAACTCTACCCCGCAGAGCATCGTGCGGCACCGACACCACGCGCGCGCCCCCCGTTCTCGGCACGAGCCCTGCCTGGGCTCGGCCCCTGGCTCTGGGGCACCGTCTGCGTGTCCAGAGGGAGCCACATGCGCGTTGCTGTTTGCAGATCACCGTCCTTTAGGGGGATTTTTGGAGGAAATTCTTCACTCTGAGGGTGGTGAGGCCCTGGCACAGGCTGCCCGGAGGAACTGTGGATGCCCCATCCCTGGAGGTGCTCAAGGCCAGGTTGGACGAGGCGCCGGGCACCCTGATCTAGTGGGTGGCAGCTGTGTCCGTGGCAGGGGGTTTGGAACTGAGATCCCAACCAACCCAAGCCGTTCTATGATTCTGTGATTCCTGCATCTGGCTGCACGGGGATCCCTGCGCGTCTCTCGCGAGGTCTCCGTTCGCTGCGAACCGCCTGGAAGCTTCTCATGTCTCTTGATCCCAGACTTGCAGGTACGGCGAGCCACTTCCCAAGTGATCCCAGCCGACGGAGGCACGGCCGCTTCTCAGAGCTGGGCTCCATTCCCGAGGTCTGCGATCCGTAAGAGGCGCCGCGCTCAAATACGTCGTCGTGCCGTTGCCGGCACCGATCCTGCAGAGGCTGGAGCAGGTCGCGGTGCGCTCCGATGGGCCAGGGGTGCTGCTGGACGCTCCTGCCCCTCCGTGCTGGAGGTGGAAGGGGGCTTTGAGCATCGTGAGCTACGGTTAAGTCAGATTTCTGCAGATTTCACCTGCTATTGGCAGTATTTGCGTAGTGCGGTTGCCTTGTGTGCGTTGCGAGTAGTTCAGAAGCCTTTTTTCAGCTTGTTTAAAAAACCTCGAATCAAGCTGCAAGCCGTTTTATCGAGAAAATATGTGAACATTAGGAGAGCTAATGAATGTCAGATGCATTCTCTCCTGTCATGAAAATTGCAGACAGAAACTTGCTGAGGTTCCAAGTGGCTCCGCTATTAACCTTTTTGTGCAGAAGGAGCTGAAGGCAGTCTTGATTGCTCCTCTTCCCACGTTCCCCATTAGCGTGGACTTTTAACTAGGCTTTGCTTTTTGAGGAGCCCACCCACATTCGATTCTTCACGCTTTTTTTCCTCCATTATCCCAGTAGGTTACACTTAAACGCGTGGACATTCTTTGTCAGAGCCGGCGTTACGTAGGATTTTCGGTCCTTTAAATTGCTCCTTTCCATTTACCTTCTGCCGTCCCCGTTAACTGCCAGTTCCAAACGAGCTCTTGCGGGCGCTGCTGAGCGCCGTGACCGCTCCGCGTGAGCAGCAGGGAGGTCGTGGCACCTCCCGCAAGGGGCTGGGGAGCTCCGGGGCCACCTCCAGCTCCCGAAGGCTTCAGCTTTCCCCTCCCCTGGCGTTTGCTGTTCCCACTGCCCGGCCGGGGGAACGGGAACGCGGCGAGCTGAGCGCCTCGGCCGGCGTCCCGTCGAGTGAGGGGCACGGCCCTGAAACGGATTTGCTCCTGGCGTGCCGTGAAGCCATCTCTCGTGGAACTTAAATAGATTTATTTATTTATTTCCCCTAAGGAATATGAACAGCGTGCCAGGCTGTGTGAAGGAAAAGGAGCCAGAACCCCGGCTGATGGTAAAACCCATTGCGGTTATAAAACAGAAGCGATAGAATAAAAGCGTAACATCTATCCCCTACGAAAAGCAAGGGGAAGAAAGGAAATAAATTAATTTTAAGAACACAATCTTTTAAACCTTAAGCAAGAAAAGGAGAGGTTATTCTAGAAGGAATTGACTTTGATCCCAGCTCTGGGGGAAAGAAGTCCCCAGGGGAGCACTCAGCTGCCTCCGCACCGGGAGAGGGAGGTGCGTGCGGTACCGGCGGCGGACCGAGGGGCGACTTCAGCACCGGCCAGGGTTGGATTCATGCTGGAGGGAGCTCGGAGTCCAGCAGCAGCCTCCTCAAAGCAGCTCGTGCAAAGGAACGGGTGGTAAAGGCAGCACGCCCTCCTAGCAGGCTCATGTTCAGCACTCAGTGACCGAGAAGGATACAAAGGGCGCGCTGAGTGTTTTCTTATCCCTTCGCAGCAGTACCAAAGTGTTCTGGCACCGCCGGTTATAAATGCAAGCAGCGTAACCCAGAGATGCTCCTGACCGACGGGGGCACGAGAAGACATCGTGGTGTGTGCACAGCAGGCGCCTTCTGGGGCTCACCGTGCCGGGGATGGGGAAAGGCGCCCCAGCCTCCTCGCTGGAAGGGTTTGCTGCTGAAGGTGCGGATGGATCACTGGCTGGAGCCTCTGCCGTGCTGAAATGCCAGAACACACGTTCTCTACAGCCTTCCCTTTGCTCCCCGGTCTGCATTTGAGACTCGAGGCCCCGAGGGAGCTCTGCTCGTCCAAGCCAAGGTGCCACGCGGGTGCGTCCTCCTTGTCCTCCCTCCCTCCTGACGCCTGGAGTTTGGCCGAGTGGAGCCTCTGCGCTGATCCTTCCCATCCCGTGGCACTGCTGTCTCACAGTAGTAACGTGCTGCACGTTTCAGAGTGGCGCACTTACATAAAATACCCGCTTTTAAAAAAACAATCGCACCAAGAATCTAGGCGGTTTTAGCCGGGTAAAGTAGCAGCTGTGTGCGGATTTTTCCAAGGCAGAGATTCTCGTTAATAGCCCCGTCTCAAAGCAGCGTATGAGTAATGCCGCAACTCCTGCCATGCATGTTAATGTGCTGTGCTCGCCTGTGCCGTTCCCCTTCCACCGCTCCTCCTGGAGCCTGCAAACATCGTCCGTGCCTCGAGCGACCTCCCCAGCGCCTTCAGGTCCGGGGACGTGGACGTGGACGTTCGCTTTGGAGCCCACAGGCGTGTCCGAGCAAGCTCCTTCAGCACTGACCCGCTGCGTAAATTGCTTTTGGCTCGTTTTGATCAAATCGCGGCGGGAGCACCCAAATATATTTCGCCGGTAGTGCGGAGCAGCTGCCACCTTCTGGGTACCAGCAAGCGGCGGTGGCACCGGCTGTGGTCAGCGGGGTGCAGAGGTGGGTGCAGGCCCCGTTCTGCAGCACAAAGTTCCTGATCTGCCAAAAACTGTGCGTTTTGACATCTTTTCGATAAAAAACGAGGTGATGACGCGTAAATTAAGCACGCGTGGCAACGAAAGCCCTGTAAAGGAAGGGCGCGTTTGGCTCTTACCGGTAGTTTTTTGTGTGAGAGCTGGTAAGTGTGGCATCTGCTTGGTTCCTGCAGCGACTTTTTTCATCATTACAAATGTGTTGGTACATAAGGGGAACAGCTTCCCAGAGGAAAGCAGACAGAAGGGTGCCGGTTTTGAGGGAACCGACGGATCGGGGGAAGCTCGGGAAGAGGACACAAAGTACTTCTGGAAAGCACTCAGACCCAGCGAAGCTTTGGTTGTTATTTATCGCTTAAATTACTGTGTGCTTTTAATTCTAGGCAGGCGGGAAAGCTGGAAGCAGTTTTGGTCCCTGCAATCCCAGCTCGTCGCCGCTGCCCGTGCCACGTCGGAGCCGCGAGCCCTTGTGCAAGGCGCCGTGATGAGGAGCACGCTGAAAAAGAGCTTGAGCTGTCGTGAGGAAACGACACTTGGAAACGGAAGGTGGCTGTAAGAGGTCGTCTGCAACCCGGGGCCGGTGCTGCCGGTGCCTCCAGATGGAGGCTTGGCTCTGCGTGTGTGTGTGCCAGCCCAAAAATGGGGCGGGTTGATGGCGCATCCGTCCCGCGGGACTGGGAGGGCCTCACATGCAGCCCTGCACAGTGAAGGACCGTGTTTTTCTGGTGGTTAAGCTGCTGATGTGGCGCGTCCAGGAAAATGTTTTTGGGTCATCGCTTTGTGCAAAGCTAACGCTCGGTACCTGCGTTTTTCAGCAGCAGCCACCGATACCGAGCAGCGGTTCTGCTGCGCTGAGCGGCCGTGGGAGCCTGCCTGGGAAAACAGGCACGGGGGAGAAGAAAGCGGGGAAATCCGTCGTGGGGTTGGTAGGAAGACGTGTGCCAGGGACACACGACTGGGTGTGCTTTGCCCAGCACGCTCGAGGGCTGCAGCCCGGTGCCCAACCCTTTAACGCCGTCTCCCACCCACCAGCCTCATCCCGAGCAGGTTGGAGTTTTTCCTGGTCTCCTCCTGCTGAATCCTGCTCTCCAGGGGTGTGACTGCCAGAGTTTATTTTAAAAAAATAATTGCTATCTTCAAACCAAACTGCGAGGGAGCCTGGAACTCCTTTGTAGAAGGGCTGGCTGCCTTTCCTTGTTAAAACAAGCTTTCCTCCGGGCATCCCAACCAGGAGTATCGCCTCGTGCCCTCCCACCGTTACGGGCCGTAATTTCCACTGCGGACTCAAAAACTTCTGCTCTTGCGGTATAATTGTAAACTTTCTCTTTAGTTTTCAGTTTGATTTGGTGAGGAAGAAGTTACAAGGCGCTCTTGGGAAGTGACGCTGCTTCCATTTTTAGTTAAGGGGTGTTGTTTTTTTCCGTGAAATGTGAAGCAATGGACAAATTACCTAATTTTTTCCACTTAAAGCATGTGCAAGCCCACGCGTGGGGCGGTGTGGTGCTGGCTTACCCCGTGCCTCTGCGCTGCCTGGGCTGGGAGCCTTTGTGTCGTGGACGTTGGCTAATCCACGCCTGGGCACACCTCGGGACCGTGCTTACGGATTTTATCGAGCGGTTTCAGGTCTCCAGCACCCCCTGCCAGCCTTGTCCCCGCGTTACTCAGTTCCAGTTTGTTGTGTTAAGATGCGTTTTAAGAGTGTAAGCCTTTCTTGCTGCGTTAAGGCAAGGAGAAAGTGTTTGTAAGTTGTGAGAAGCGTGTCACGGGTTCTTTCCTCCTTTCCTGGGATGTGCTCTGATTGCTCCTCCTAACGAGGAGTAGAACTGCTGGAAGGGACCGGCAAAGATCGAGCCCAGCTGCCCAGGAGGCACAAAGGTGGAAAGCACGACGAGCCATCCCGGGTCTCCAAGGAGGAACGTCAGCGTGTGCCCACGGTGATCGAAGCTGCAGGTGAAGCAAAGATGAAGGACGGATCAAGCGCTTGCAGCGTGCGATGCGGCGTCTCGGAGGATGTTTCTGGTGCCCAGCAGAGCGAGGAACTGCTGCGCTCACTGCTGTATGCGTGCACGCAGGCGCTGCAGGATCGGTTTTGTGCTGGCTGTTACTGCACAGTAAATTTGTCCGTGTTTTAGGATGGAAGCCCAGCACCGTCGATAAAGGCTGCCGGAACACCAGAGCTAACTGCTGTGGATTGATGGAGGGACAGCTCTGCGCAGGTTAGCTGCGGGGCAGCGCTCATCTACAGGGTCAGCTGCTGTCATAAGCCAAAGCAGTAAAGGTTGAGGGAGCTGCAGTGGCACTTTTAAGCCCCTCACACCAATTACTGCCTCTGTCTTACTCTGCGTGGTGCTAGAATTTGTGCGGTGCGGGACAGCCCACGTGGTGTTTGAGCACTGAGCATCCTGGGGTCGTTCGGGACCTCTCACAGCCTGCCCAGCCGAGCCCTTTGACTGCACCACGGTTTGCTTCTGCATTAGGGCAGCAGGGACGAGAGCTGCCCCGTGGCTGCTGCAGTGCCACCGTGCCGTGAGCTTGCACCAAGCACCCAGGTCGGACACAGCCGAGGCCGTGCGTGTGCTCTCGTGACCTCACGCCACTGCGGGTGTTTCCTAAACTGCTCGTGAAGTGCCTCTGGAACCCAAAGCACATTTCAAAAAAAATAATACGGAGTCGGGGAGGTGATTAACTTTGGCAGAGTGGCTCAGGTTTTTTTAAAGCGGAGAACCAACCCTCTCCGATTCTGACATCTGAGCTTTTAGCTGATTGCCTGGAGCTCCCAGGGGGAATCCTGCTCCTGCCGCGGTGGCGATGGCTCCCCTTCTGCCCGAGTGACTCTGGTGCCTGGCAGAGGTTTGTCCGGGGGGCATTCTGCCTGCAGACAGCAAGGCCAGCCAGAGGCAAGACACCACGTGTCGGGACAACACGTGCCGGTGCGATGTGCTGGCTGCTCCGCCGGTGGGGCGCCAATTAGAGGCATGCTGTAATGACAGCAATTAGGTAGGTGTGTGTGGGGAAGGGGTGAGTTACAGAACCACGGAGTGGTTTGGGTCGGAAGGGACCTCAAAACCCATCTGGTTCCACCCCCTGCCATGGCAGGAACACCTCCCACCAGCCCCAGCTGCCCCCAGCCCCATCCAGCCCGGCCTTGGGCACCCCCAAGGGATGGGGCAGCCACAGCTCCTTGGGGCAGCCTGGGCCAGGGCCTCACCGCCCTCATAATAAAAAATTTCTTCTTATATCCAGTCTAAATCTCCCCTCTTTCAGTTTAAAGCCATTACCCCCTGTCCTATCACTGCATCCCCTTGTAAAAAGTCCCTCCCCAGGTTTCCTATAGCCCCTGTGTCGGGGGTGTAGGGACCCGACCCAAACAATTCCGTGGGATTTTCCTATGGAAGGGTGAAAACACTAAAGTAAACACAGAAGGCTCTTCATCCGTCCTGAAATCCCGGTGGAGGAGGGCTTCTCGGTGGTTTCGGTGCTTCCTTCATCCCTCACAGCTCGGTGTCTGCCCGCAGCGAGTCGCAGGCGCAGCGAGCGGCTGCCACCTCCCGCTGTCCCGTTCCCAGGCGTGGGGGCGCACGCGCAGCCCACGTACGCGGTAACAAAGCATTCGCCTTTTAATCTGTCAGAGCGTTCTGCTCCGAGAGAGAAACTGTTCGTAATCCCTCGTCAGTCTAATTTTAAGTATCTCACATGGATTTAAGCGTTGTCGATCTTTGCACGCACATGAAGAATGCCTAACGGATTCACCCGCGCTCCCCGTTCCCGGTGCCCTGATGAGACTGGATGCGTTGGGCGCGTGTAGGCTCGCTCCCGCTGCCGTCCGAGGGCTCGTGGCTGCAGTTCCCTAACAATTCAGAGTCTAAAGACCACCTTCAATTTGGCACAGGTCAGGTTTTGGTTCATCGGGTGTGGGTTTCCCCCAGCCCCGTGGCAGGAGATTTGCAGGGGTTGAATCGCTGCCGTGCCGGTGCTGCCGCCTGCGAGCACCGCGTTCGGGTGCGCTGAGAGAGGGGGCTGGAGGGGGCAGAGATCACTGCTAATGCAATGGAAACGTGCCGCTCTGTGCTTGCTTTCCGCAGCAACGCAGCTAATTTAAACAGAGGAGAGCAAAGCTGGTTACCACCATCCTTCGCTTGCTGGCAGTCCTGTTTGCCATATGGTCAGTGAAACCGTGTTTTGGGCAGGTTCTCCTTCTGATGCTGTCACACCGTGGCTCATACGGCTGGGACAAAGCGTATTAGACCTTGTCTGTATTATTTGGCCTTGATCGGCATGGTGGTCCAGGGTGAGCCCTGGAAAATAAGCACTGAGCACCGGGCCGGGGCTCTCCGTGCGCAGAGGCACCGAGGCGCGTTTAACGAACGCGTTGGCTCGCAGCTATTGTTCCTCTGGGAGCGATCGCAGCCAACGCACGTCGCTCTCGTTGCGCTGGATGCTAAATGATTAAAATGCGTAAATTAGCGGATGTTAATAGCTCTGTCAAACTTGATTTCACTGAGGCCTGGTTAACCTGGAGACGCTGCCGAGAAGCGAGCTGGGTTGTCTCTTTCACAGCGACTGCCTCCCTCCCTCTCTGGACACGTTTATTCGGTCCCGCTTGGGGTTTGTTTGATTTTTTTTTTCAATAAATCAGTGTTAATACAGCAAGGTTGTGCTTCACACCCATATTCTGCTCTTTTCTTTCCAGCCCCCCCGTGGGTGACCTCAGGCTGGCAGCCTGGTGTCAAGATGGAGGTAGCACAACGAGGTTGGGCCACGGCAGGTAAAGGACACGTTGCAGCAGCTCCTGCCACGGAGCGCTTTGTCCTAAGGGCCAAAAAGATGCTCCTGGTGCAAAACACAGCGACCTCGGTCTGTCTGTGATGTCCCCACGTGGGCCTGGACTCACGGATGTGCTGCTGAGGATGGATCCAAAGCTACGTGGGCGCTGCTCAGCGAGTTGGTGCGCGCCGTGAGCCGTCGCGGCTCTCCGTGTGCACAGGGAGCTTGGGTCCCGGAGCTGTGCCGCAGCTCCTGCGAGATAAGGATGCAGAGGGACAGCTGATAGCCAGCAGTTTCTGTGAGCTGCAGGTAGCAGGCTGACGACTCCAATCCATAGCACTCTTTGGAAGATGAAAACAAGCATAAAGTGGCTTAAAAAGTTGTGGGTAGGTTGCACGGGGCTCCTGTCGTCACGCTGTTCTCGTTCTGCACGCCCAGAGCTGTGGGGTGAGCCAGGTCTCTCCGAGCTTTTGTTCTGTACAGCACTCACAGGCCATGGCCGTAGATAGGGAGGGAGGGAAGTGAATTTTGTTAATCAGGGGCTCTAACGAGGGGCACGGTGGGCAGGAAAGTGGTGAGAGCTGTGGGTGAGTGCTGCGACGGGAGGCTCACGGTAAGTCCTCGAGGAAAGGATGCAAAGGAGGAGGGAATGGAGAGTGACCTGTCTTGGCCGACGGTGCTGGTGGCGGCTTCTGCTCGTCTTCATGGCAAAGCTTAGCCCATGGGCATGCAGAGAGCTGTGGCGTGGGTGTGACACGAGTCGGGGCCGGGTGGCAGACGTTGGCAAGCGTCACCTCAATCCGTGAGTCCAGGTGGGGTCCTTGCCAGGCCCAGACCTGATATTGGGATAAATGTCTTCACCGTGAGCGTGGTCAGACACGCACAGGCTTCCTGGAGAGGCATTTGGTGCCCTGCGGCTGTTGGTGTTGGAGAGGCGTTTGGGTTAATAATCCTTGTTAATGTGATTTAACTTTTGTTTTGCCCTGAAGTGGCTGGGCAGTTGGACTCGATGATCTTTGTAGGGCCCTTCCAACTGAACTAAACTATTCTGAGATCCTCCAAGGCCGGTGCACGCGCTTGGACCCTGGCACCCGGCCGTTGGGTCTGGGCAGAGCAGGGCCCTTCGTCGGGAGAGCTGGGTGCTTTCAGCCTGCGTCTCTGCCACCACATACCCGCTCGTTTGCCACACAAGTTCATCCATTACCAAAACAGCAGTATTTTTTTTTTCCATTTGAGGAGCTGTAACTTTATTCCCATGGGAAAATGGAGAGCCGGGGGGAGGTGGCCTGTCACGACCCCTCGAAGCGGCTCCGCTCCCGATTACACCAAGGTCCGCTGATTAAATCTGTGCTCATTAACTTCATTTTCCCCGCTCCGCTGACATCCAAGCGGTGCACGTGGTGCAGCGAGCGTCATTTCCAGCACTGGTCCGGGGCGTTCATGGCCCCCCTGAGGCCACTGCGGGTCTCAGGGGAGGTGGGATCGCTCTGGGACCTTGCCCTCATCTCACCGCCACCGGGAACGCTTCTGTATGCATTACCCACGTGCTGCTGAGATGGGCTTCGGTGTCGAGCCACCGGAGCCACACAGAGGCAGGAATAAATAGTGCTTGTGAACCCGAGAGCTGGCAGCATGCGGCCAGGGGAGCTTTCACATCTCCAGTGCCCAAGTTCTGGGTCCTGTGTTGGATCGTGTTTTCTTATTGGGTTGGGGTCTTTCCGCAGGAGGATGGTAGAGGTTCAGATTTTGCGATGCTCTCCCCGAGCTTGTTATCTGTGCTCTTTTTTCCCCCTCCCCCAGATGTAGAGCTCACATTTCTGAACGTAACCACTGGTTCACCCTCTTCTTGTTAGCGATGGGGCAGCCGGGTAAGGCAGCGATTTGGTTAGAGGGCCCCGGAGTCCTTTTGTATTTATTTTCTATTCCACCCTTTCCTTCCCCGCCACACCCTGCAGCCTGAAGAAAGTCTCCGTCACTCTCCTAAGTTCTCATCTCTGATTCTTGTCCAAGTGACACAACGCCGTGGCTCTGCCGGACTGAAACGCAGACTGCAGAGAGGTGGAAGAGCCGGAGCAGCGAGGAGATGCGGTGAGGAGACGTGGGCGAGCTGCAATCTGCTCGTCCCCAGTTCCAGTCACCTGGTGGACGGGCCTTTGTGACACCAGCTATCAAACTCTCCTGCTGGAGGACATGCTAACGAGCCCTACGTAGCAGGAGGATCCCGTGCGTTGTCCCCACACCTCTTTCCACGGGGGGTTTCTGAGCACATCTGGCCCTCGCCGTGCCCCCAGGGGTGCTGTCGGTTCTTGGCTCCCTGTTCCTATTGACCGCTCGCACTGGGTCGCGTTGGCTTGGGTGTCCCACGAGGAAGGACTTCAGGTGAACCTCTAGAAATGCACGGCTCGTTGCAAAGGATGGATCAGTTGGCCGTGCCATGGCTCCACCAAGCTTTTGTTTGGCTTTAAAAAACCCTCTTTTGGCAGGTTTTTGTGGCAGGTTGGCAATCTAGCAAGCTTCAATTAGACGGGAGGCCATCAGACTCTGAAAGCTGGGAGGTGGAGAAGGAAAGGAGATGGGCACCGAGGTACTGAATGAGAGCAGAGTTTTTGGCATGATCTCAAAGAACTGGTCACTCTGCCTGGGGTGGTGTGCGCAGAACGCTGGTTTAGACTTGCAAGTGAGTGGATTTAGTAGGATTATTACTTTATTTTCCACCTGGCAATTCTCTTCTGTCTGATCACGCGTTGGCTGTGACCTGCTCTGGCACCAAATGGCAGCGAGGCCGTGGGGAGGCGGCGCAGCCTTTCGTGCCCTCCTCTCGCCTCTTCCCCAAATGTGCTTTGAACCAAAATGTGTCCTCCTGAGCCTTTTGGCCAGTGTTGATGTGGAATCTGCAGTCTGGACGTCAGAACACCCGACCAGATATTCTGGGGCTCCATGTGGCCCCAGCCACTCTCTCTTGGGCGGCCCCACGGCAAAGGCAGGCTCTGCGTTTTTAGGATTTTTTCTGCAGACACATCTCTCTCCAGGAGAGCTGTGAATTTTGCTTCCATCGAGCTTCTGTGGCTTCTTGCTCCCTGCTATTTTCCATGCTAACAACATCATCTTCACTTCTCCTTTAGCAACTTCCAGATATTTTGCAGTACCGGGAGGTCCCCGCATCTCATGCCTGCCGATGATCCTCCAAACACGTCCGTTCCTCTCTGGAGGAAAAATAGATGTAAGAAATTGAATAAAAGTTAATCTTTTCTGGGAGCCAGAGCTCTGCTTGGCTTTTCAGCCTTTCTCACCAGGGAAATGACACATTTTGGTCCTTCTTGTACGGACAGAGCCGGCTGGGAGCAGTGCCGTGGCTGGAAGCTGAAGGCAGGCGAGGAGCCTCGTGCGGAGCCACCGGCTGCAGGAGGCTCAGCGGCAGCTGGCCCTAGAATTGCTGCCAGCTCGGGAGCACGGTAATGGTTTTGTCTTCTCTCAAGACCGCTGCTCTCCTGGGAGTCTCCCATCATGGTTTTGTGCTGTAAGCAACACCAGGAGTCTTCCGGTAGAAATATGACTCGTAATGTTCAGCCGTTGCCTCGGCTGTTGCGCACTCAAAGCCGAGCATCGCTCTTTCCTTCTCTCATCCGCGGGCTGCACCTGGCCCAGCTCGGTTCATCTTGTCCAGATGGGAGACGTGGCCAAAAAACGGGACCCAAAAGCACGGGACAGCTTCTGCATCTTCATGCATTGGATCTCAGAAGCTTTCTTGGAGCTTTGCTTCGATTTTAAAGAAATTTAAAGTTCAGAAGCTGGCGCTCCACCGCAGAACCCATGGAAGAGCCGCGCTCCCCAGGTTCAGCCGTTCCTAATTCAAATTCCAGTGGACTCCTTCCTTGTAATTCCTGGGGGCAGGATCCATCCCACGTTCACACAGCCTTCTCCCTTTCTTTTTGTTCAGCCGAGAAGCCTCCGCACGTTGCAGTGGGAGCAGGGCACGGCTCGCTGCGTGTGCCAGATCGCCTTCTCTCCTCGGACGTGCGGTTTTGCGTGGCGATGGGTGATGGCCGCTCTCTGATGCTCAGAGTGCCAAGGTTGTGTTAAATGCCGAGAAGTTTGAAATCCTTGAGAGCTTCAAGACGCGGAGAAAACACAAGGCCAGTGCAGGCAAGGGTGTTAAGAGGACGCCTCTTCCTGCTGGAGGATCCTACTGGTTTACCCAACGCCGGTATTTCACAGTTCAGGGAGTGCTTGGAAGATGTTTCAGTTCCGCCAGCTCCTCTGCTACTCGCAGTGCCCGAGAGGTGATCTTTGGGAGCTATTTCTAGCAGGGGTGATCCTGTAAGTCAAGAATGGCAGGAATTCCTGTGGCTGCCTCCTGCTGCACCCGCAGCCTGCTGGAACCAGGTCGGGGCTTCCAGCAGAAGCCTTCGCGTCCCGGGGTGCTTGAAGCCTCGTGGGAAAACCGATTTCTATAAGAGATTTCCTCTGAGGATAAAATCCAGCAGCGGGATCTTGTAAGCAGCCTGATTGTATCAGGTCTGTATTCAAAGCATTACTGGCTGTGCTTTGTGGGAAGGGAGCGACGTGAACAGGTTTAATGACAAACTTTTGGGCTGTGAAATAGTGTCACTTGAAGCCTTCGTGCAAGCTAACAGCTTTTTTAGATAGAAACGTGATACCTAAGCTGTTATGTTTAAGTTTATACGGTTATCTGCAGTGTTATAACGATAGCATTCATACGGGACATTAGGAAAATGTCTTTACCGTGAGGATGGTCAGGGACCGGCACAGGCTTCCTAGCGAGGTGATTGATGCCCCATGGCTGGCAGTGTTGGAGAGGATTTGGGTAATGCCCCCATTAATATGATTTAGCTTTTGGTTAGCCCCGAAGTGGTCGGGCCGTTGGACTTGATGATCTTTTGGGTCCCTTCCAACTCAACCATTCCATTCCCACCATGACACCAGGAGCTGCACGTGCCTTCGAAAGTTATTCTTGCTGCAAAACCCCAGCCTTTAGTTTCTGCAAACACTTTAACCAAGTGAAGTTGATGGTTCAGGTAGTCAACAGGCTTACAAGTACTCAAGAACTGGGCTGTCTGGAAGGCAAGGGGTGAAACACCACCAAAGGTGGAAGAAATGAGCAATGAACTGGGGCCTGGCCTCCCAGTAGGTAGCTGTAGCAGCTGGGCAGGGCGGGGAGCAAACACGAGCAATGGCATGAGCAGACGTAGGGTGGAAGGACAACGGGGCCAGGCTCTGCGCGGCGCTGCCCAGGGCAGGAGCAGAGGCCCCGGGCGCAGCCTGCAGCCAGGAGGCTCCCCCTGGCCCCCAGCAGCGCTTTTGGGCTGGGTGGGGGCCGGAGCCCTGGCACCGGGACCAGAGGCTGGGGGGTCTCCTCCTGGGGGGTCCCCAAACCCACCTGGGCATGGGGCTGAGCACCAGCCTCAGCCAGGCGGTTCTGCAAGTCCAGGTACAGGTGTCACAGAAGAGCCTAAAGGAAACAGCCCCCCCATATCCAGGTTTTCTCACTTTTCCCCCTGTTTTCCATATCCCATCTCTCTGGGACTCTTTCTGCTTCCGTCAGTGACCTGCCCGCAGTCACCAAGCTGGGCATCTTCATCTTCTGTCGTGGGGACAGGACAAGGGGCAGTGGCCACAAAATGGAGCCCAGGAAGCTCCGCACCAACACGCGAAAGAACTTCTTCACGGTGAGGGTGACGGAGCACTGGGACAGGCTGCCCAGGGAGGTTGTGGGGTCTCCTTCTCTGGAGATATTCGAGGTCCGTCTGGATGCCTACCTGGGCAGCCTGCTCTAGGGAACCTGCTTTGGCAGGGGGGTTGGACCCGATGGTCTCTGGAGGTCCCTTCCAACCCCTACAATTCTGTGATTCTTCCTGCCCGTCGTGGTTTTGGGCTGGGAGCGCCCCTGGCTCGCTGCAAGGACGATTGGAGAGCAGCGAAGGGATGGCTGTGCTAGGCCCGGTGCCTCCCTGCGGTGATGGTCACGGTAAAATGAGAGTGGGGAGAACTGGAAAGTTCTGCAGAAGATGACGGAGCTGCCGTGAAGACCACGCGTTTGTGCTGACGTTGGCTTGTTGATGTTGACGTGGGAGGATCTGCTGTTTCCTTGCCTCTTGGGAAGACGTCTCTTGGTCACCAGGAGTGGAGAACACCAAATGTTCGCTCGGTGCGAACATTTTATCGTAAAATTCATCACTTTACTCAGCGGTGAAGGCCCAAATGTTGTCTTTGTTCCGCAGGCTCTTGCTCCCCCTCGTGTCTGCGTGGGGCTTGTGCAGCCCGTGGGCTGGCGTTAGGCTCTCGGGGGCTTGGTGAAGGCTGCCCCAAGGAGCTGGGGGGGCCCCATCCCTGGGGGGCCCGAGGCCGGGCTGGATGGGGCTGGGGGCAGCCTGGGCTGGGGCAGGGGTCTTCAAAAATTCCTTTACCAACTGCATTCTTCTGATTTTGTCAAAAGGGACAGCCAAGTGTTGGTGTGCCTCATTTAAGTGTTTCGAAGGCTGAAAGATGCTCCTGAGAAACAACCCGGCACGTCACCACGCTTTGCAGGATCGGTCCCGTGCCTATGCCGACGGTGTCGCAGACGGAGACTTGGCTGCTGCAGAGTTGTCTGCCTGGGATTTGGGGAAATCATGGCTCAGGAGGGCTCAGCTTCAGCTCCCGTGGGTCTGCAGCAGCCAGGCCGTGTATATTTTTGCAGCCTGCTTTGCAGGTGGAGTATTTTTCGGCAAGCTTTTGTGCCGTTTGTCCTTTCTGAGCCAAACTCTGTGCGCAGAGAACGAGCTCTGCCTTTCAAATGACGACCGGCGCATCTGGTGCGCGGCTCTGGCGGGACCCTCTGAGACATCCACCCGGCGTGGGACAGCTGGACGTCCGTCTGTCCTGCTGCAGGAGGGGGGGCGACCCAGCCTGGCTGCGTTACTGCCCGTGGGCATGCCTGGATAAAGAGCTTTTTTCTGGCTAAAGTTAATCTTTGTGTTGCTTGGAGGGGAGAATTGAGTGGCCCGAGGCTTGGAGGCAGCGCTGAACAGAAGCTTCATTCAGTCGGGAAGGGTGAGCTTGCCAGCAGCGTGCAAATATTGCCAAAAACTAACAAACTTTACCCAGTTTCTGTTAACGGAGGTGATTCAGACAAAGCACATCCACCCGGCTTGGGCTGCGCGTGGCCGTGCGCGTGTTGGCTCTCCTCTTACTTGGTGCTGGCGTTGCACCCCTCCTTCCCTCCCGGACCCCCCCGCGACCCTTCCTCAGCCAGAAGCAGCGAACTCCAAACTTCCCAGCACATGGGGGTGTTCCCGATTCTGCTCGAGGGGTGACCCCGGGGGCTGCTCTGCCCAGCCAGGTTTGCCAGCAGCCCGGTGGGACGCACGGACCCGTGGAGAGGCCGCCAACGACCAAATTCCTTGCAGAAGGAAGGGGTCGGTGAAGGGAGGTTTCTGCAAAAAAGCTGCCCCAAATAACGAGCTTTGCACGGAAAGTGGAGTTTGTAAAGCATGTTTGCACTGGATTTCGGTAAAACAGGAGGTGCTGGTGTGGTTGGATGAGCTGCCAGACCTTCCAGGTGGGGAAGGGGGCTTTCCACCAGGGTCCCGGCCATCTCCAGCCAGCCCCGGCTTCACTTCGCCCTGGGTGCTCTGTTGGTGGAAACGTGCTGGTAGCATCCCGAAACAGGCTCAGGAAACGGGTCAGAAAGGCTTCCTTCGCTCCCAGATGTTGAGCCCTTACTTGCATGAAGCAGAGGGCTTCCAGCTCCTTGAAGCAGGAGCTTGAGCTCTGCGCCTTCTGCCGAGCAAGGGCCGAGGCGCTCAGCAGAGGGAGCTGCAGCCGAGCCAGAGGCTCCGTCCCTGCTTTTCCTGGGACTGGGCTGAGCGCGAGTCGCTCAGAAATATTTATCTGGCTGCGTGCAGCCGGGGGATCGCACGGCCCGTTCGTGACTGTATATATGTTTGATGCCGGGAGGCACCCGCTGTTAGAGGTGTTGGCAGGGTGTTCTGCTGGAAGCCGTGCCGTGGTGCATCCCTCCTGCTCGTCCCAGACCTGTAGCCTGAACAGAGCCGTGCCTCCCCGGCATGGATTGATTTTCTATCGATCCCACTATCTGGTGTTGTGGGGCCGGGGCCGCAGGCAGGCTCTGAGCTCGAACTCATCGCGGGATCGCGGCTGCAGAAATGAGCTGGGTCTGGGCAATCCCGGAGCAGAAATGAGGCCCCGAGTGAGCTTCGGGCTTGCTGGCGGGGCTGGGCGGAAGGGAAGGGCTCTGCTGGGAGAAGGTTCGGCTGCCAAAGCCCCCGCGAGCGGCTGGGAGAACTCAAGCTGATGGAGAAGAAGTGGGACAGCAGCACCCGCGCCTCTGCTTTCCAGGTGCCGGCGTGGATGGTGAGTTAAGGAGCTCCTTATCTTCATCGCTGAGCTCCAGGATGGAGTGTGCCTTTCCCGGGAGGAGCTGGGTGCTGCTTGGACAGCTCTGGCGGTGTGCAGCCAGCAGGAGACTCGTTAAAGCTGGGGATTATTGGGGTATCTGAGGCACCCTCCCCTGCTGGCTCGGGGCCATTCTCCGCCGTGAGCTGCCTAATTGGAGCAGCCAAGGGACAGGGGACGGTCCCCACGCACCACCCCGTCCCCTGGGTGTGTTATATTGAGAGAGAATTATTAGAGCAGTTTGGGGCCAGCGGGCAGGAGGAGTGGGAGAAGCTTTGCAGCATGTTCCTGGGGACACCGGATTTCATCGGGCGCAAGACCAGCATGGCTGCTACCATCTTTTGGGCTACTTCGCTTTTTTTTTTAACCTGATTCGGTAAAGATTGGTGAACCTGATTTGGTTCTGCTGCTGACGGAGCTCCTCCAATACCTCGGGGCCGTGCGTGCTGCTCAGCTTCACCTTGGTGGCAAAGGGGGGTGGAACAGATGCTAGCAAATGCAGAAACAGGCTTTTTTTTTCCCTCTTTCTGATGGAAAGAATTCCCAAAGCTGCTAGACGTGTGGTGGCATCGCTCCAAAAAGCAGGCAGTGCCTGGGAGGCAAAGGCTGCGGGTCTGCAGCCTCGAGTGTCCCCCGAGGGTCTGCGCGGGGCGTTTTGGGCCGTGGTGCTCCAGAAGCGTGGCATTCGGTGTCAGTGTTCGTTGTAGTGCCCGGGGTTTCTGCTCGCATCTTGCTGGTTTTGAACCGTGCCTCTTGGCTCTTTTAAAAATACTGAGGTCACCCTAATAAAAGGTTTGTGTTCTCGGTGTATTCTCAGCGCCTTTATCTACAATCGCATGGGGATTTGATGTGGACTCACGGTTCCCCTGTACCCCCCGTGGAGCTGTCCTGAGCCTGCTGCCTTTCGCAGCCTCCTGGAGGATCACCGCTTGCCGCTCCCACGTGCTCGGTCATGGCGGTCTGCGATTCCTTCGGCGTGCCCCCACGGTACGCGGATGCCAACAAGGAGATGGATTTTGTGCAAGGTTGGCAGTGAAGAACTATGCATCGTGCTTGGTTCATCGCTTCAGCTGGGGGTTTTGGTGCCCTCCACACCTTGGGAAATGCGGAGCCCGCTCTGGAACCAAGCGCCGAGCCCTCGCCACGGATCTGCCCCCCCTGTAACTTTCTGTAGTTTTCTCCTTTAGGACTCAGGAATCTCGATGCTGTTGGGTTCGGTGCCGGTGTGGATGGATGCTTTTGTAGCTGGTTTGAAGCTGCTGCACTATAGAGCACAGGGAGCACGCAATTAAGTCCTGTAGCAGGTTTTCAGTCTCGACTGATGTGTGTTTTGTGTGGTTTCTCAGGACGACGTGGAAGTGAACAACTGCATCTTAAATAACGATTAGCCTAAGCTGCCAAATGCTCATCCTCATTAAGGTCGTTATCTCAAGCAGTCTGTTACGCTCTCGTCTCAGCGCTCTCACCAAGGTCCCACGCTTACTACAGCACACCTCTTGCTGTTAGCCAGGTATTAAAAACCTCATTATCCTTCTGGGATTTAACATCAACACCGAACAAGTGCATACCCACAGCAGTCAGGGGAGCCCACAAAAGCATCTGGGGGTGATTGTAGCACGAGTTTCTCATCCCTGCAGGGAGACGGGGTCAAAAGAAGGGAAATCAGCACCCGTTGGAGCAGCCAGCGGTACGAAGCGAGAAGAGCGAGCGCGCTGCGTGTCTCCTGCCAGGGCGGGAGGTCTCCTCCATCTCGGACTGCCTGTTGGTGCCATAAAGCACCAGCTACCCCGTTGTTGCCCAGGCACCTTGAAACAGTACGGAAATAACATTTCAGGTGCGTGGAGCAATGCACTGCATGGGTTTGGGCAGCCCCTTGGACACTATCAAGAAACCCGAGCACGGCGAGGAGGTGGGTTAGGAGAACAGAAGCTGCCCAGAACTCGAAAGCTGAGGGTCACAGCTCATTTCCAGATGCCTTTTGGGTGCCAGCGCCACTGTCTGCGTGCCCATCTCCAGTTTCCTGGGGAAGCAAACGCAGGGATGAAGGTACCAGCTCAGCAGGTCGAGAGCTGGAGCACCGTGGCTGCTCCTTTGGCCGGAGGAGGGCCGGCACAACCAGTGCCCTGGACCCCGCTGGTCTGCTCGGAGGTGCAGAATTATTCCCTTGCAATCTCCACCCTCATCTGTTTCTAGAAAAATGAGTAAATTCCTTCTGTCATATGCAGGCATGGGTAGATGAGTTTTTCCTTTGGAAAAGGACTAGCCGGGTAGTTTGTCACAGGCATAAGCAAGCAGCAACAACTCTTGAAGATGACAAACTCGGTGTCTTGTTTCGTACCCATATGGATTTTAATGAGCTCCGTCACTTGCTCTTTGTTTCCCAGGGTTGTGGCAGGTGGATCTGCGGGCTGTCAGCAATGCCGTAGAGCCCACGTGAGTTACAGGGCCAGTAGCCCCTGCTGCTTTCTCCCCTTGTTCCTTTAAAAAAAAAAATAATCCATGGATGAGAATAAATTTAAGACGCCAGCGCTGCAAAAACGCTGCGCTCGCAAAATTGAGAAGTGAGGAGGATTTACAAGGATACTCCTCTTGCAGTGCAAAACCCCACACATTGCACAAACTGCGAGGGCTGTTGTAGATGTTAAAGTATTTCAAGGTTTCATTTAACATTCAAAAAGAGCAGAAAATGTTACAGGCATACGGTTGGGCCCAGCGCCGAGGTCGATGGGCGATGCCCTGTCTTTGGCGCAGCCCTTGAGGTTCTCGATAGAAATCGTTTTGGGAGCATTGTCAGGGGCAAAACATTTGGGCAGCGGCTCCAGCCACGAAGCAAAGCCATTGCTCGACCCCTCAAGGGCGACGTTGGGCAGGCTGCTGCCGTAATTCCACCCCCCCTTTGCCATCGTTGGTTTAGTTACCCATTAGTTAATTTTGTTCTAATGAGGTTCTGCTACCGTAATCGTCTGACATCGGGGAAAAGAGAGGTGGGGGGAGAACCCGAGTTAAAAGGAGCCTAATTAGCAAGTTAATTATAGCAAGTGGCAATGGCCCGGTTACATAAACGGGCTATTGTTATGCACGCACCAGGCAGACCGCGATAAAAGTGCTCGCCCGTGTGCGTAGGGCAGCAGCAGGGCTCGCGCGGCGGGACGCGGGGAGCAGAGCCCCATAGGTCTTGGGGTTCCCCCAAGGGGAAGCAGTGCCCCCAGAGGTCTCGGGGTTCCCCAAGGGACATCCGAAAGCCACCTCCCTCCCTCCCTCTGCCTCCCCACGGAGCTGAAAGCGGAGCAGGCGGTGGCCGCGCCATGCTGAACAAGAAGAAGTACAATGTCAATGGGGACCCGGGGATTAAAGCCCAGGTGAGGGCAGGCTCTAGGTACCGTAAGGCTGTCTCTCGATTTAAAAAGTCCGCTTCTTTCTCTCTCCGTACCCCCGCTTCGTTTCTTTCTCCCCTTGCTGTTCCCCCAAATCACCTCTTTCTGGAGCTGGCCGTGCACCTTCCTGGCTGGAGGAGAGCCTCGGCTCCGGGGAGCTGCCCTGCTTGCTCCAGGGGCAGGAGGAGCGCGGAGCCACGCGTGGCGTGCCAGGGATGCTACTTGGGGCCAGGGAAGCCCGGGTGGAAGCGAGATGTCCCTCACGTGGACGTGGGGCAGCCGCAGAAGCCGTTCTCCCTCCTGGCTTGGGACGCCGGGTGTCTCGGCTTGAATCGGCGGTGGGTGGAAAGCCGCTGTGTTTGTGCAAGCGCTGAGCGGGTCGGCCGCCTGAACCCAAGCTGCAGCTTTCCAAGGCTCCGTAATCTCTCCTCTGAGCGTTAACCTGTGTGTGGCCGCTGTTACCATCGGGGGCAGGTCTTTAGGGGCTGGGAAGGTCCCACCCGAAACTGAGCTGCTCTGCGAGTCCCGGTCCCCGATGCTCGGGAAGGACGCGCGGCAGCACGGCGCGGCGCTGGGTGCACCGTGCCCTTCGGAAGAGATTTAAGCAAGGTTTGGGGTCCATCGTTCCCTGCCGTCCTTCTGGCTGGACAGAGCGCGTGCCTGAAACTGCAGCCCAAAAAAGAAGCCATGATGTGGAAACCGTCTTACGGGCACATTGCTGCCAGCACTTGGTGGTGCTCACACGTGCCCGCCCAGTGCTGGGCGCGACGGCTGTCCTGGCTCGAATCCCAGCACACAAACGTTAAAAGACATTGGTGAGGTGCTGGGGCAGCGAGCAGCAGGCCCTGGAGATGCCCCCGGGAGCCGGCAGCAGAGCCTTGTTTCAGGCTTTGGACTCTTGCAGGGGTAATGCGAGGCCCGAGGTTGTGCCCAGCTCGGCGCACGGCTGATTTGGGGTTTTGCCTGCTGGCCGTGCACATGCAAGTGCTTCGGGAGGCCTGAATGCAATTGTCGGCCTTACTGCGTTGCTCGAAACAGTTGCATCGAATGTCCTTGAACAGATGATGCGGGAAAGGAAAATATTAACAGAACTCCCGAGGTCTATGATACGAATTTTTCACCCTGTTAGGTTTCAAGCGTATCCCACTTTGCCGGGAGCACCGTTCCACGCCGATGATTCGATGCTTTGATGAGGCGGTTCGGCTGTCAAGGGATTTGTTTCAAAGGAAAGAAAAAACAAGTTATTTCAGGCCAACAACTTGGTAGAAAAGGAAGATGAAAACCAGCATGTGTGTGCCCTGTCCCGCAGGGATCGGCGGCACTAATCCTCAGTGCTGCCCTTGGTTGCGGCATGAGTTTGGACGTGGATTTTGGCTGGACCTGGATTCCCGGGGCTGACGTAGCCATCAGAGACCCCCAGCACCCTTTTTCCTCATTTCCTGGCCCAAAAAGCGAGTCACCGGGGCTGTGACAGCCCATTGCATGGGCAGAGTGCCACTGCTTGAACCTCGGGGCTTGACTTTGGGTTCCCAGAAGGGGATTGCATTCCTTAAGGCCTGATGGATTCTTTAACCAAAACCAACTTCTCGAAATACCCCGGGGGTTGGTGAAAGGACCCGATTAATAGCTTTCAGCATTTTGGAGATGTAAATATTTAATCCCGTCACACCAGACTGGCTCATTTTTTGTCCCGAGCAAAGGCCGAGGAGTTTTGCAGGTGGAAGTCACGTTTCCAATTCCGCTGCGATTTCGCACAGCCTGCGGGGAGCATGGTTGGCTTACAAAAGTGTAATTCTCCAGATATCCACTCCTAAATGCTTCTTGCTGCGGGGTGCAGCTGGGGGGTTCATTCCTCGGGGTGTTTTTGTTTTTCTCCCCTGTATTTTGCACAGCAAACCCGTACCGGTCGCTACAAGAGAGGTGGTGAGCAGGGTCGGTGCCAGTCCTGCAGGTGCTGGATGGCCCCAGCGAGCATTTTGGTACTTGGTCTGTGCATAACGGGGATGGAAACCTTCCGATGTGGATGTGGAAAGGCTAAAGGAGGTGATTCAGGTGTCGCTGAGGTTAAACACAGCCGAGGCAGCGTGCCCTCTGCCCCCAGATACCCGCAGTCAGGGGTCGGCTGTAGCCGAGAAGGCGCCAGCGGCTGCTCGAGGCTCCGGGTGCTCCGCATCGTCCTCCTGTCTCGGCCCCTTGGCTTTTTCCCTCCGATTTACCTGGCCCTTTCTTTTCACAGATCCAGTTTGCCGACCAAAAGCAGGAATTCAACAAGCGCCCGACGAAGATCGGCCGCCGCTCGCTGTCCCGCTCCATCTCGCAGTCGTCGACCGACAGCTACAGCTCAGGTGGGTGCCGCGTCCCACCAGCATCACAGGAGGTGCAGGCAGCAGCCCCAGGACCCCCAGCTCCCCCTTGTAGTCGGTGCTGCTGGAGGGGAAGCACGGGAAGAGGGTCACTGCTCTTTTTTCCAAAGTTAAAAATTAAGAAAATTGAGTTGGAAACTCGCTTTGTCTGGACTAATGTTTGTCTCACTGCGCAGAAACGCACGGCTCTGTTCCCCCTGCGTGTTCCTTTCAGCATGGCACAGCAGAGTTGTGCTTTCTCCTTCAGAGGTGCTCAAGTTGTTTGTTTTCTTTGGGCACGTTTTGCTGAAAGTTAACTACCAGAGCAGCCTATGGAGACTTCTTAAAACCCAGCAAGAGTTAAAGCCCCCCGAGAACCAGACCAACTTCGTTGAGTGCCCCATTCATGAAACATTTAATATTTAGAGCTGATGTAAAAAAAGACAGCACAACAAGGCCCTGAAAACAAATCTGGTGGAAATTGGTGTTTTATCCTTAAAGGACGGACGGCAGCGCTGGGGGCAGGCCAGCTAAAGCTTGACTTGGAGACTGAGCAGGCAAGGTGAGGCTGCCCTGCACTTCACGAGCAGGCTCCAGCCTCGTTTTTTTCCAGCAAATAATTCACCGTGGCCTCAGGGTGCTGAGAAGCTTCAGTGCTACCTTCACCCCCCGAGTCCGGGAGCGAGGAGAGCTCACTGGGGATGCTCTCAGGACAGGCCCACCGGGATCTTTGGTGCTTTACGGGGAATGCTGCCTGCTGCCTGCAATGGGGCAGCTCCTGAAACTGCTACAGAAGGGGTCAGGACCACTACAGAAGGGATCGGGACCGCTACAGAAGGGGTTAGGACCGCTACAGAAGGGGTTAGGACCACTACAGAAGGGGTTAGGACCATTACAGAAGGGATCGGGACCGCTACAGAAGGGGTTAGGACCACTACAGAAGGGATCAGGACCACTACAGAAGGGAGCAGGACCACTACAGAAGGGATTGGGATCCAAGTCCCCATCCCCCAGGGAGCTGTACTGCGTCCAATCCCCTCCTGCTCCCAGCCCCTGGCTCGTACCGCAGCAGATGCCGAAGCAACCAGCTTCTAGCACAGGTCTGCAAAGAACGAAGATATAAGCATGTTGAAGCCGTCGGAAGGAGGTGGTGCTCTCCTGGTCCCCCTGCAGTTTTCAGGCTTTTCTGGTGACGTGCGTCACCATCCTGCCGGCGTGGTGGCAGGAGCTCTCAGCCCTTGCAGAGCTCTGGCTCTGTGCCGTGGGGAATGAGGAGGGTTCGTGGGGAGGCTCCAGCACAATCCCTCATTTTCATTCTCTCCATGTCTGTCCAGGCAGAGAGCCTCCTGGCTGGCCGCTGCAGGCAGACTTTGGGCACAGGAGGGCAGAGCCAAAGGCATGAGGTTGAACCAGAGCAGGCATGAGCCTCCCTCCCTCCTGCTGTAAGGGCGCGAAGCCCCCTGTCTGCTCCTCTGCCCCGGCAGAGCCACACGCTCAGCTCCAGGAGATGCAGCTCCTGGAGGCCCTGATCTGACCCCAGACACACCAGAACGCTCCTTTTTGCCTCTTTTCCCAGCTCTTGGGTCGCATCCTCTACGTGCTGCCTCGCGCACCCCGAGGAGCCCCCGGGGAATTTCGCCTGCCCCGCTGCTTGGCGCTGGCGTTAATGATTAGACTTCCCTAACACGGGTCTGCGATCGGTATAATGTTTGTACGGGTTTTACAACCCCATTTGATGTCTAATCAGCAGGGTATACTCGATGTGACTCATTTTTAAAGACTAATAGGCTAATTAACCTGGCTAATGTTTCACGCTTGCACCCGATCCGCAGCTGAAAGAACGTGGAGCACCTTGGGGGAATTCTCCTCCACCCCTTGCACTGAGCGTTTCCAGCTAAAGCATCACCACCAGCAATTAGTTAATAGGTGAGAGCATTATATTTTCCTCCTGATGAAAGCCGCTAGGCTGGTGGCTGAGATGGAAGACTTCTGTTCCCAACACAGCTGCAGGATGGACAGGAAAATCCCGTTGGTCTCTCGGCTGGGGTCTCGGCGGTGCTGCTCTGCGTGCTGGGCAGTAACACCATCTAAACGGCCCGCCAGGTGCTCCAGGGATGGGAAAGGGCTGGAAACAAGGAGTGTGGGGAGCAGAGAGAGCGGATGAGGGCCGGAGGTTTGGAGGGCTGAGCGTTTGAAGCGGCTGTGCCTGCTGTGTTGGCCACGCGGGAAGAAAACGGCATCACGAGGCTGCTGCAGGGCACGAAGCACGGGAACGCCGATGAGTTGTGTTGGCCTGACTCTTCGGGTTGGAAGTGGAAGGCCCTTGTTACGCCTGCCATGAGCTGCTGGTCGCCTGTGATCCGTAGCACTTCATTTAGAGCATGCAATCTCTCCCACCGGGGAAGTTAATTGTTGTCCATGCCGTTGGGGAGCGGGTGGAAGTGCTGCGCGTGCCGATGTGCTGTCAGCCAGCGCGCCCGATGAGCCCTGGCCGGGCCGTGCGTGAAATTATTCATTAAGGGATGAAGACCTCTCCACTGCTGCTGCTCAGAAGTAACACAACATGAGCATATTTTCTGCTCGCCTGTTCTCATTGTGCCCGAGGACGTGCCGCTCGGCACCTATTGCAAGCCAGGGAGCTCACGAGCAGGGCTTTGGAGTCGCGGCGGTGTTGGCACCGGTGCAGTGACAAATCCCATACGTTCCCGTAACTTCTTCCCCTTTCTGCAAAAGTCAGATAATTTACGTCTGCTGGGACGAAGATTTTGGGATCAGCCAGGTAACAGCAGCGCGGTGCCTGGAACGCCGAAGCACGCAGCTCTGCGCGTTACGCACTGCCTGCATGGTACGCGGGCACCCAAATGAGATTAGGGCGGTAATGCCTTTAATTAAAGGCGATTGATTTCCCCCTCGTGCTGTTTCATAACTTTAGAAAGGCTGTGCAGAAAAACAAGGTTTGCCTCTCAGTTTGGCTGTAACAGAAGCGCAGGCTGGAGGGGCAGCGAGCCCTTCGTCCTTCCTTGTCTTCGGCGATGGAGATGTCAACTATCAATGCCAGCAGATCCTCAGCTAAAGCATTAACAAGGCTGACGTCGCTGAATTTAGGCTCAGACCCGGTCTTTGCTGGGTTTAGGACACAGGCTGAGGTGCCTTCTTTTCCCCCTGGTGTTTTTTCCCTGGATAACAGCACCCAAGATGCTCACGGCGTCCTCTTTGAAATAATACAATTTATATTAAAACGGTGCGTGGCTCTGTGGAGTGCCAACCCCAGTTATGAAGCTTCCGTTAATTAACTTTTGGGTAATTTGGGATGAAATTTGAGAGATTGACCGTCCTACCAGTTACTTGGGTGTTTCTGGATTTCAGGTACTAGGAATCCTTTCCTTCCTGTATTTGTGCATTTGGCAGGAGAGCCAGGGCAATATTTTCTGTTCTGTATCCGTGTGCTCTCACACTGCACTAACACTATTGCTCTAATTACCGCAGTGCTGCATCACGCTCTTGTATCACACGTATTTAGCAGTAAAGACCCATCTGCATCTGAGAATCCAGCTCCCATCTAGGCGAGCTTTTTCTTTACAAAACCTGCTTTTACAAAACCTGCTTTTACAAAACCTGCTTTTACAAAACTTGCTTTTACAAAACTTGCTTTCAGCCCCAGAACGAAGATCTCTGGTTTTAAAGCACCCCCCCGCGCAGATTAGCTGCCTTCAAGGAGGTAATCCTCGTTTAACTAATTAATCCTGCCGGAGCCCTCGATGTAAGAGCCGGGTATTACATAACGCATTTTTTTGTTATCAATCCCGGCTCCCAGCCCTTCGGGAGCTGCCGTGGGGTGCGCACGCAGCCTGAGGAGCGTGTGGCCATCCCCGGACGGGCTCGCCGTTCGCTCCCCACTGCGGGTAGGCAGAGAAATTTCAGCAATGTGTAATTCTTCCCGGTAAGCGGATCAGACCCGGGCAGGGCTCGGGGAGCCTGGCACGCCGACAGCGGCAGCGCTAAGCTCGTGCCTGGCGGTCCTTGGAGTTTTTCCTGCCCTCCAGGACCGAACACGGCCAGCTTTCCGGGTGCTGCTGGCACGACGAACCGATGGCCGGGCTGGTGAACGAGCTCCAAGCCTTGCTTTGGATCTTCTGCCGTGCAGATGCCAGCAAAGCCAGCAGAAGCTGGCAGTGCACACCTTCATGTGGTTTATATCATATGTAGATATCTCCAGAGGTCTGGGTGCCTCCGTAAAGCCGTGGCTGCTGGTGGGCAGTGGCAGGACCATGGGCTCAGCCACGGCGCCCTCCTTGTGGCATGAGGCAAGAAGCGCTCGCCTTGGTGCCACCCTGTTCCTCTGGCATGGAATCGGGACAGAAAGTTGGAAATGCACGTGGTTTGCTAGCAGTTTGTGATAATTTGGGAGCTCTTTTTTAAAAGTGGTCAGAAAGTGTGTTGGACGCGTTGGCAGGCTGGTCTGGCACACGGGGATCGTGTGTCTGCTCCAACGAGTTTCAATTCCAAAAGGAGCTAAACAAAACGATCCTGAAGAAAAGAAACTCTTTGGATGGAGTTTGGTACACCAGTGGCACGAGCTCCCCTGCAGGTTCATGCACGAGACTCGAGGACAGTCCCCTGGGGACGCGCAGAGCGTGCTGGGGCCAGGTCCTGTTCGTTTGGCTGCGTGCAGAATGGTGCCACAACGCCCCCTGAGCTGGAAGGCAGTTAAAGACCTCGGGTAAAACTTCAGGGCAGGTTCACGAGGAACAGGGGATGAGCTCGTGTGTGTGGGTGAGGCTCTTGAGTTGGGTCCCAAGGTGCAGCCCCTGCCATGAAGAGGAAGAGGAGGAAGAAGAAGAGGTGGTGGTGGGGAGCTCAGCAGGACCGAGGGCCCCGCGTTCCAGGTGCTTTGGCTCCGGGATGGAAGAGGAGGGATGCTTCGGGTCCATCTCCAGTCCTCACGTGTTGCTCTGGCTGCTGATGCCACTCCTAGAAGGTGCAAGAGGTCTGCTCTTCCACGGGGGTATATTCCGAGGGCGACACGGCACAAATAGTCCCTTCGGCTGGCTCTGAAAAGCTCGAAGCACAAGTAGCAGCTAATTCTTCAAGGCTAGAGTAGGAAATGGACTCTATGTGTGATCTTAGTAATGAAATAAGTGGGAAGTGGGGTTTTAGCTCCATGAAAGGTTCTTTGGTAAATCTCCGTGCGTCTGCCACGAATGAACCAGCTGGAAGTTCAAGGAACAAGGAAGGAGGCTTTAAAGATGCAGAAAGGCAAGATGAGGAACATCTCCAGGTGCTTGTTATTCCTCATAGAAAACAAGGGGAAAATCCCAGGGCTGGAACGAGCTGTCTGTATTACAGAGAGGTTGGCTGGAAGGACCTCCAGCGGTCATCTCGTCCCCCCGTGTGCTCGCACGGGGTCGGATGAGCCACGGCTGTGTCCAGCCAGCTCCTGGAGCCCTGGGAGGCTGGAGATCACCGCAGCCTCAGCCCATGGCGTGCTGTCCTCCTGTTTCTGCCGTTCCTGGAGCTTCCTCCAGGCAGACTAAGGCTGCAGCTGGACCCCCTGCCCCTTTGCCTCCTTTTCACCGGATTCAAGGAGCCCGCGTGGCCCTCCGTGTGGCCACTTGGTGTGGTTTTGGGTGTGCTTAGTAAGGATTGTCCTGCGAATTTCACAGTTTCTTTTTCTGCAAAAACTGATTCCAGGGACGGGGAATACCACCGTGAGTGACTAATAATTAGGGAGCAGCCTTTGCTGTGCCACTGTTTAAAACGCAGTAGGGTCTGGCACCTGAAATTGCACCTCTTAGTGGTTTGGCAGTACTTAAAATATTCGTAGGCACGGATGTTGGCTGTCTTAGAGCCGGGAAGGGATAACATTTGGGGAAGAGAGGCCACAGAGGAGCTGGCAAAGCCCACAGAGACGAGCACGTGGAGGACTCAGGCGGTGCTTGAGTAATTACCTTGGTGCGGTGTTGAAGCAGAGGTAAATGAGCCCAAGGAAGTCACTGTAGGTAAAGGCTGAGTGGGGGGAAATGGGCATCGTAAGAAGAAGGGGGGGATCCCAGGAGAGGCTGGTGGGAGCCAGGACATGCTCGTGGAGAAGCGCATCCATGGATGCGTGCAGCAGGTCCCCTGTGCCCCTCCGCTGCAGGCGCTTGGCTTTAGGGAGCATCTTCTTCAGCCTCTGACCTCCCTCCTTGTCTTCCTCCAGCTGCCTCCTACACAGACAGCTCCGACGATGAGACCTCCCCCCGCGACAAGCAGCAGAAGAACTCCAAAGGCAGCAGCGATTTCTGCGTGAAAAACATCAAGCAGGCGGAGTTCGGGCGCCGAGAGATCGAAATTGCCGAACAAGGTAAACGGGGCGGGCGCGTTCCGCAGGCTCCTGGCTCTCTTGGGCTGTCTCGTGCAGCCCTTCCTTCCCCCAAACCCTCTTCTTCCAAGGCTTAGTGTCTCGGTTATGTCCTGACACCATTCCTGTTTGAGAGAGGGAACTTTTATGGGACTTTGTGGAGTTACACGGCACAACCATGGCACTCCTACCAGCCGGTTATTGGAGGACTACTGTACAGTCCAGTGTATTTTGTTAAAAACAGTGAAAAAGATGAAATCCATCGTATAAATTATGCAGTGGGTGACTTTGGTTTAGCGTGGTTGTCTCCAAAAGCCTGTGTCAGAGGCAGTGCAGCACTCAGATGGCTGGAGGGGCCGCGGGTCCCGAGTCCTCTTCTGTCTGAAGCTGGTGTTCCTCTGGCCTCGCTTGGCATTTGCAGGTTGAACTTTGGAAAATATGACTATCCTGCATCCTAAATAGCTGGAAAAAAAACCTCACAGGGTCTCGGATTCTTTCCAGCTGTGTCGTGACTTCTTTGGTGGCTCCGTTCAAGTCTTTTGCTCTTTTTGAAGCTGTCGCAGCCGTACAGCTTCGCAAGGGCCCTGGATATCTGGGCGAGAAGCACTGCTGGCAGTTTCTTACGTGCTTGTCCATCTGTGCTTTGCGTTGATGGACTTCTTGTCGTTTTGCCTTTCAGAAATGCCTGCGCTGATGGCTTTGAGGAAGAGAGCTCAGGGAGAGAAGCCGCTGGCTGGGGCCAAGATCGTGGGCTGCACGCACATCACAGCACAGACAGCCGTAAGATCCCCTCGATAAGCTCTGGGCTTTTTTCACCACTGACGTTTCAGTGTGGGACTATTTAAATGCTCTAGCAGGGGGCTGCTACGTGCTGTGACTGCCCGTTCCAGCGGAGAGACTAGAGACTGCTCGTGCCCAGCAGCCCAATCCTCCCTCTGCCTAGTTCTGGGCAAAGACAGCCCTCTGCCAGCAGGGTTATAGGCAGGAATTCTTCACTGCTTCTCCTCTAAAACAGACCCCAGGAGGGTAATACGGAGATGTGGTCCCTGAGCCAGCAGAGCAGCGCCTTACACCAAGTGAGAATGGTCAATTTTGTGACCGTTTCTGGATAAACAGAGCCTGTGCTTGAAGGTGGTGCAGTGTGTGAATCGATAAGGCACTGCTGCCAGTAATGATCACTAAGAAAATCAAGTTATCTTCATCATGTATGCAGGACAAAATGGCAGTTAGTAATTAGTACAGTTTTGCAATTCAAAACCTGTGGTTTCCCCCCCAAACGGGACAGGAGCGCTTTCTCCTGCCTGGATTTGGGACTTTGCTGAGTGAAACCTAATAACACACGTTGAAGTTCTAATTTACTTCATTCATTTTTAATCGTAGAACAAAGAATTGCAAAATTCGTTTTCTGTATAACTCTCCAGCTACTGCAATGCTGCTTAAAACAGCTGCAGGTACCCTCCCGAAATTTTCCCAAGCAAAATCAGGTGTGTGTGCTGCCGGAGTAGAAACAGTTGACGCTTTGGCTTTGGGCAAGGCCACGTTATGGTTTGCAGTGTTTGATTTTTTTAAATTTTATTCCAGGTCCTGATGGAGACCCTGGGTGCGCTGGGTGCCCAGTGCCGATGGGCTGCATGCAACATTTACTCTACTCTCAACGAAGTGGCTGCTGCCCTCGCCGAGAGCGGTAGGGAGCTTCACCCGCTGCGTTCATTCTGGTTTTGAAAAGGTTTCTTACTGTCCCACCAGGTTTAGTTCATTTACATTCTCTTGTAGTTTTTTCCTCCTTTGAATTATTTTCCCTTTGGAATAACACCAGGGGAGAGTGAAATCTCCCCAGAGTGTTTCTCTCCATCTGTGAGTGCACGGTGAGTGCGATTCCTGGTAAGCTGCACACATCAGCCCGTAATGGTTCACCAGGAGTGCTGCGGTTTTCTGTTTTCTAGGGTTACCAGTGCAAACTGCCAGCTTGAATTAGTCTGATGGAGTGGGAAACTTGTAGTAGATCTGAGCAAAGGAGGGATATATCAAACCTCAAACTGAAACAATCTGGAGAAGAAATGGCTTTAGTCACAGAGATTTGCTTTTTTCCCCTATTTAAGCAGTGAAGGGAACTAAGCAAGACAAGGTCAATCCCTCCCACTGGTCCAAATATTTCAGCCAGTTTCTCCAGAGTATAAAAGTAGGTGGTACAGATGATAATGACGATGATGGTGCACGTTGTCAGCCATCAGAGCTACGTGAGCCTAAAAGTTACTTTGCTAAGAGAAACTACGCTTGACTTCAGCTCTATAAAGACAGGGAATTCGTACATTTGAGTCACAACTTTGGCTAAAAGGGCTGAGAGAGGACTTCCTGGGGACACAATTCACAAAGCAGAAGCAGCCGATGTTGCTGCCCCCCTGGGAGATGCCTCAACTCAAATCCTGTTCCACCTGGGAAGAGCTGTGGGAGCCAGGAGACCCGGGAGAAGCCAAACAGCAGCTTGCCTCTTACCGGGTCTTGCTCGAACCAAAATTACTCGTGGGCCAGAACAAGGCTGAGTAACTTCCTAAGCCTTTGGGACGGGTAAAGCTGGCTCCTGGCTCCCTGGGGTCTGCTAAGGCTGAGGAGGTAGCACCCGTCTCCCTCGCTGTGGCAGGGTTCCCTGTCTTCGCCTGGAAGGGAGAATCCGAAGACGACTTCTGGTGGTGCATCGATCGCTGCGTCAACGTCGAAGGATGGCAGCCCAACATGGTGAGAGCGGACTGCAAAGAGGTGGCGCTGATCTGGAGGGCGGGAGGAGGGCTCTCAACGGGGCTCAGTGCTGGTCTGCATTGCCTCCTGAATTTAGACCTGAGTGCTCGGTGCTAAGGCAGCAATTAGCCCCAAAGTGCTTTACAATTAACCGGTCTGTGCAATCAGACCTGCTGCTGCATCTGCAGGCGTGGGTGTTGCTGCCCAGTGAAGTTTTATTGAGCTGTTTTCTAAATAAGCATGAATACGTTTGTTGTAGGGAGTTTAGTTTGGTTTCAGGGTAGTTTGCTAAAAAACGAACCGATTTAATCCAGCCAGTAAAAACTGACTGCAGGTAAGGATGTTCTGGAGAGGCATTGCATCCATTTTACTGTGTCTGTTTAAATTCACAGCGTTGGTTGAGGGGCTTTTCTTATCTAGGTTTTTGTTTTAAAACCAAAACTAGAATTTGTGTGATTTCTGCGCTTTGCTCTTACTGCACGGACACAAACATCCCTGCGCCGCTGGTTCATCCTGCCCTTGTTTCTGGGGAGAACAGAGAACCTTGAGCTAGGTGAGCGGAATAATTCCCAGCAGTCAAGTTGCTGTTTTCGTCCCGACAAGCTTTTAGCCTTGTAGCTTGTGATCTACTTCAGTCAAATAGTAATTAAAGGCAGTAGATGAGCACGTGTCTGCATTGTTTGTTGGCTCGTTCGAGGTGTTTTTGTTGTCCCTCCCAGTCTACTGCTGTTCACGTCTGGGCTGCCACCTTGAAAAAGAAATGTGAACGTCAAAAAGTCCACCCCCAAGCTAGGAGTCTAGACATGGTGCTGTCTTCTTCTTCTTTTTGAGGAATAATTTCCCATCAAAAATGTCACTAGCTGACAAAGTAAACCTATCAGACTACGCATCTAGCACGCTTACTTTCCTAGGATCTGCTCAGAGCTCTTGGCTCTGCACCGTGTCTCCAGCCATCGGTGTTTCCTGACCTGTTTCTGGTGAGCGCAAAAACAACTGGGTCTGAGCACAAAAACAACTGGCCCTGGGTCTAGCAGCTCCCAGAGATCCGTGTGCCTGATTTTGGAGGTCTGTGTTTTTAGAGACAAGAAATAGGAGGCTGGACGCCAAGTAAAGAGCAGGTGTGAGATCTTTTTTATGTGACTGTTTAAGACGAGAGGAGCTGGCAAACCTGGCCAAAAAGCCAGGCAATATTTGCTGCTCTGGTCCTTCCAGTCTCAGGGCTGAGGCAAGACGGACCTACCCTGCTCCGTGCTGATGGCAGCGTTTCAGAAGGTGCCTCGTGTTCTGTTCTGGGCACTGAGAATTTCCCCAACTGCCTGAACCAAGGAGCTGCGTCGCCAGGTTGTAGGACTGAGCCCGCACTGCTGGCTTCTGCTCTGCTGCTCCTGGCAGCCTTTGCATAGATCTGTCCTGTCCTGTCCTCTCCTGTCCTCTCCTGTCCTCTCCTGTCCTGTCCTCTCCTGTCCTCTCCGTCCAAAAATCTCAATATTTGATGTTTGGGCTTCTGCAAAGTCCATGAGAAGAACTGAAGTCCCAACACCGAGTCTCCAAAGAAAGATCTGCTGAGTTTTTTGATGCGAACAGCAGACCTGTAGGGCAGTGCTCTGTCTGGACAGGAACGGCTCAGTTCTGTTGTTTTTTTTTTTCCCTGAAAAACATCAGTTCTGTAGGGCTGAGGGCTTGGCTCAGCATAAACTGAGCTGGGAGCAGGCTGCTGCCCCCGACCTGGTGGCCCTGCCATCTCCTCACCTTTCAGCAGTAATTCTCTGTTGTTTTCAGCCCTGTGGTCGAGCTGATCCTGGCTAATTTTAATCAGCTCGGGTTTGGGGGGGATCAGCCGCGTGGAATCCACTGCTGCCACGACAGGGCTGGGAAGGGGACGGGGCGAGGCACTTGGCAGCAGGGGAATAAAATATCCTTCACCCCTCAAACAAATAAGGGCTTTTTTTCCCAGAAAAATAGGTGCCTGGGGAAAACGGAGATGAGAGCAGGGAGCCTGGGTGAAGCTGAGCAAGGCGCAGGGTGAGCACAGGGGCTTTGGTGGGGGCTGCTCCGGGAGGTGACCCCCCAGCAGGACCCAGCCTCTGCGCTGCTTCGGGTTTCCATCTCCTGCCCCCCCAGGAAAGAAGAAACCCCCGGCTCCCACGATTCCCTCAGCGTTTTAGAAAGAGGATTATGCGCCCTATTAAATGGGGATTAATGAAATGAAGACGTCCCGGGGGCTGGGCTGCTGAATTCCCAGCCCTGCGTGGCCCAGGGGAGCTTCCCAGCCTGCTCACTCGGTTTCCAAGCCATTAAACAGGAGGTAAATTTGGGAATTCCCAGAAATTGAACAGAAGTGGCGCTTTCCAAACATTTTGGAGGAGCAGCAGCCGCCCGCAGCGTTCATATTTCGGTGCAAGCCCCTGCAGCTCCGTTAGGGAGACCAAGGCTGCGAAGCAAGGAGATTGCTCCCTGCTTCTTCTGGAGTCGGGGTCCTCCCGCCTCCCACCTTGCCGTGGCTCTGCTGGGGACCCCGTGGGCCACCTGAGGCCACCGAGGTGCGGAGGACTCCGGGAAGAGCACGTGCGTAGGGGCTTTTTGTTTTTTTCTTACATCCCTTCCTTTTTCTTGCCGTAAGGCATCCCGGTGGGCTCCTGCAGCACAGGGGCTCTCCGAACCACCGCTGGGCATCGTTCAGAGCTCAGCACCCTCCCTGCATTTGGCTGCGTGTTGAGATGCAGCAGGGGAGGGATGAAACACGACTTGTAGCTGAGTCACGACCTCGTGTCCGAAGCCGTGACCTGGTGTGTTGCCGTCTGCAGTATCGCCCTGGGTGGTTAAAACCAGCAGAGAACGGGCAAGCTCTTAGACATCTCTTTTCGCTGAGATTTTTAGATTTCTGTGACCTGGTTGTTTTCACGTCTGTCCTTACCAAGGCAGGTTTTCGTAGGGCACCTTCCCTCATCTCCAATGCTTTTATTAAAGCAGTAAGTCTCCGGCTTTGTCCCCTGCCCCGCAGCGTGTCGGTAGGAGGAGGTGGGTGGCTCAGGGCACTCGGGGCCCGATGAAGAACAGGTTTGTACCTCGGAGGCTGAGGTTTGAAGCCTGAGCAAATGGGCAGCGACCCAAAGCTGTCGTCTGAGCGTGGGTCAGTATTGTTTTTTTCTCTAGGGAACCTGCTCTGGCAGGGGGGTTGGACCCGAGGATCTCTTGAGGTCCCTTCCAACCCCTAGAATTTTGTGATTCTGTGATTTTCAACGCGCTGTTTCACGATGCAGCTGCATGTCAGTTGGCATTAGTGCCTCCGCTTCTCCATCCTCCTGCCTCCACCGTGAGCAGGCACGTTGGAAATCTGATGGCTGCGTGTGGTTCGAAGGCTTCTCTGCTCCTGGAAATGGGGGAGAGGAGCTGGCCCAGCAGCTTGCTGCATTTCCCCCGGTCTCCTGATAACCACCAAGGTCTGCAGCACTCCTGCTCTGGGTTATCAAACAGAGCAGTCCCACCTGAGCTGTCAGACTGGTGTCTGCGATGCCAAAACCTGGGCTTGATGAGGAGTGATTCGGGCTCACGATTTATCCCTTGTGTCTTTTTGGGGTCAGCAGGCCTTCTGGGTCTTCGGGGCGGTGACTTTGTGGTTGCCTTCATTACAGATCCTGGATGACGGAGGCGACCTCACGCACTGGATTTACAAGAAATACCCCAACATGTTTAAGAAGATCAAGGGGATAGTGGAGGAGAGCGTGACCGGTGTCCACAGGTAAGGGGCCAGGAGCACAGGGATGAGCAGACAGAGCCCCTTCTGCCTCGGGGCACCTCTAGCAAACCAGCCCAAGCTGCTCATTGCCACAGGCTGAATGTTGAGCCTCTGAATATGTGGTCTGTGGTTTTCCTTCGGCGTGGGAGGTGACTTGCTAGCAGGGTTAGTCCTACCACGGGTGACAGAAAACAGGGGAGCGAGGAGAAGAGCAGCAGGCTCTGCTTTTGGCTTTATTTTTGCCCTGGGAGAGGCTCAGCTGCGGCTCTTGAAAGTGGCTGAGGGCTCGGAGAGAGGCGCAGGCAGCCCTCAAAAGAGGGAAACGAAATACCCGAAACGAGGAAGCGACCGATCCGGGTTTGTAGCCAGTGGGGTCAAGAAAAGGACCTGGTGGTATTTTCAGCACTGGGAATCGTTCCCGATTTGCGTAAAAGAGGTGTGCAAGAACAAAAGTGTGATAAAAATGGTTCCCTGTGTTCTTGTTCTGGGGTCAGGGCTGTGTTCTGACGATGCGCACATGCAGAGAGCGTGTGCCCCTGCCTCTGGGGGAGTTCCTGGGTATAGAAATGGGCGTAGAAATCACAGAATCGGAGAAACACAGAACCACAGAACGGTTTGGGTTGGAAGGACCTCAAAGCCCATCTCATTCCAGCCCCTGCCAGGGGCACAACGCCTCCCGCCAGCCCCGGCTGCCCCCAGCCCCATCCAGCCCGGCCTTGGCCCGATGTCCCAGACCGAGGTGGGGAGGGAGGCTCCTCAAAGCAAGAAGGGGCAGAAACCTGGAAGGGCTCTGCAGGGACTGACCGAGGCGGCAGGTTCTCCTCCCCAAGGTCTGGAGCGGGGGGATGAATTTCAAGCCCTCTTTGCAGCAGTAGTGTTGCATTTCAGTTCATTCATAGGGGGGTTGCTGGAGATGGAGCTGGGTCTGCTCGCTCCCACTGCTCTTGGCTGGCTGCACGTGGCCGTGAACGTCACCCTTCTGTGGCCACCTCTGTTTGCCTCAGAGCCGTAAGAAGCTGAGGAATTACAGGAGTTCCCATCGTGTTACCTGAAGCAGGATTTGGGGGTTTTGTCCCTTCAAGGACATCAGAGGGAGGTCATAATACCAGCAGCCCTGAGGCAGGCGGAGTTCAGAGCACCTTCTGTCCGACATCTTTATGAGATGCCTCTTGCCTGGCAGCAACACATTTCAGGAGGGACGGGAGGCAGATAGAAATGCCTGTGGAAGGAAGGATGCTCCCTCCTCCTGAAATTAGGGCCCTGCCCAGCTCCTGCTGAGGGTTTAGCTTTCCCCCCCGATGCGTGCCGCTCATTCTAGCGCAACGAGGACCTGGAGGACATGTGTGAGTTGAGCGAAGGGAAATATTTTTCCACTGATCCTCCGCTTCTTGTGTTTCTGGCAGGCTGTACCAGCTGTCTAAAGCCGGGAAGCTCTGCGTGCCAGCCATGAACGTCAACGACTCGGTCACGAAGCAGAAGTTCGACAACCTGTACTGCTGCAGGGAGTCCATCCTGGACGGGTACGTGCCCGCTGCCCGGCCCGCGGGGTCGGGATGGGGATGGTGAACCTCGGGGGCTGCTCCACAGGATGGGGTCCCTGTGTCTCTCCTGCCTGCTGGTTTAGAACATTTTTGCTCAAATGATGTTTTGGAGGAAATCAAAGGCCCTTTCTTAACTCCGGTCCATCCTATTTGTGGCATAGATGGGCATCTGCAAGGCTCATGGAGTCAGAAGCTGTCCCTCTGTCAGTCAGAAAGTGCCAGGGGTGATTTGCACAACTATGTCAAGCACTGCAAACAAAAGCACGCCAGACAGCAAACCTTGAATTTTGTGCTCGCAGGAGAACGATCCCGCAGCAAAGCCCTGAGCAGTTCTAAAACTCATTTTTTTGAAAGCCCAATTCATTTCTTCAGCCCAGCTATGTTACGGATAGGGTGCATCACTTCAGCTCTGCCTCTGCTCCTCTTTTTGTGGAAAGCAACCCTGCTCTTTTCCTCCGGTGTCTGGAAGACGTACTAAATGTTTTCTGAGCCGTAGTGATGTCCGGCACTCCTGAAAAACCTTTTGGTGCCCTTGGGGAGCTCACCAAGCCTCGTGCTCTCAGGGTGCTGCCCTTCCTTGTGTGTAGGTGTCTCACATGCATTTTCCCTTCTCGGTGAGGGTGACTTCAGCTCTGCAGCGTCTCCTGTGCGAGGGCTTCAGCAGCAGCGTGGCTGCAGCACTCATCCCTTCCCCTTTTCCCGTGCGGTGTCAGGATGAAACCTTTCTGTGGCTGAGTCACGCAGCTGCTGCGTCACATTTTTGCCTTCCTAGTCTCCTTTTCTTCACCCTCTCCTGTGCGTATACAAGAAGCCAAGAGAAAGGAAAGAGAAGAGGCTGTGGAAGACCGAGAATTTATCCCGTAACAGTTACGGGCCCATAGCCTAGATGCGATTCTGAGGTTGTGTCCTTCAGCCGGGCGAAATAAGGAGGTGCGGCAGGTGGGACCGACGGGGCTGACGAAGGCTTTGTCCTCCTCTCCCACCCGGCTCCTTCTAAGGAGTATTCTAAAGCTGCTGGTCTTGAGATGCAGTGCAAAATGCTTGAAGTTGTGAGCTAGAGAGGGTGCAAATCTCAGCGGTCTCTTTTTTTCCTCTCTCCCTCTCTTTTTTCTTTATTTTTGTGGAATTGTGTCCCTGCCCCCACCGCCAAAGTTTGCCAAAGCCAGGCGAGGTTAGGACGAGTTTTATTCCTGCAGTTCGGACAGGTGGACAGTTTATTTTGAGTCTGGTGCTCCCAGCAGACAGGTAAGCCCAGACGCTAGGGCAGAATTGACTTTGCAGCCCCGTGATGCTGCTGAGGTGGAGAAAAGCTCGCTGCTCTGTGCCAGGCAGCTGCGGTACAGCAGAGGAACCCCCGGAGAAGTGTTCTCCGTGAAGGCTGCCTCTTTCAAGAGAAACATGTCTTCATGTGGATAACTTGGCGTGGCTTAAAGCCTAAATGACCTGCCTGCAGTTCCTGGTTCCTTGCTGAAGTCAGAATGTCTCCTCCTGCTCCCTCAGAGCTCACCTGGCAGTGCCGCTGCCCTCGATCGCCTTCCCCCTGAGTATCTCAGAGACCCGGGGCAGGCCTCGTGTTCATCACAAAACCCACTCCAACACCTCTTTCCTAAATCGTACATTAATAATAATTCATGGGATATTTAGTGGCGTGCCTCATCCATCATCTTGGCTTAGGAGTGGGTTTTCTGGTCGTGGTCATCCTGAGCAGGAGGAGTGAGGAGGACTCGTGTTGGGCACCTGCGTGTCCCGATGCTTTAAAACGTGTGTAAGTGCCATAGGAGCTCGTGCACCACCAAATACACTCCCCTGGCTGACCCACTGCACTTGGGGTCTCTTCCCCACGTTTCTGTTGTCCTAAAAGACCGTGTTTTGGGCTCAAGTGAGCCGTGCTGGTGGCTGGCCTTTCTGTGCCAAGGCCGCAGGAGCCAGAACGTGGTGTCCAGCAGCCTCCTGCTCTTCCTGCCCTCAAAACTTGGAAAGTTCAACCGAAATCTCCCAGACTGGTACAATCTGAGAGGTGGAGCAGCATACAGGATCGTACCCAAGGGGCAACGCGTCGCTGACCAAAGCAATACGGGGATAAGGTCCTGATGAAGTCAGTCCCATCGTTAAGTCCCCGTCCCTCTGCGTTATGGCCCTGGGGTCCCCGACTGTGGCTGAAGGCACCCAGGGCAGCCTCTGTCCCGGGGCTCAGCCGCCTGGGGAAGGGCTGCCCCAAAATTTGAGGGTCTGGGGACGTTACGGTTCTTTAGCCGTGTGTTCACGTGCTGTTGGTGGATAAAAAAAAGGTTGAAATTCTTAAACAAGCTTCTTCATCGTGTCGGCTTCGGTCGTGGCGGGCGATGGGCTTCCCAAGGAGGAAGGCTGGGATTTGAGGTGCTCCGGGCCACGCACCTGAACGGGGCCAAGGCAGAGCTGAGCACAGGCCCAATTAAATCTGCCGGGGTCGTCGCCTAAATTCTCCTGGAAGTGGAAGGGAATTTCACCTTCCCTGCACTGCTAACCTATTTATGTGTGCTAAAAATAGCCCGCGATGTAGGGCGCTCTTCGGGGGGAACGAGGAGGAAACCGAGTGGAAGGGAGAGCTTTATTTATAGAAAGCGCTGCGATTCTGGCAATAAATCACCGCTTGTCTGCTCCTCCTCTAGCTGTTTCTACGAGGTATTTTGGCTTTGAGAAAATGGAGAAAAAAACAAAAGTGTTTCTGGAAAGATTTTAGAGATTTCCGGAGCACCACCGAACCCAACAAAGAGAGACCCAAGCCCCAAATCCTTCCTCCTGGTGGCAGCTCCGCGCTGGCAGCACCCACCCTCCCCAGAGGGAAAAGTCCCTTTGGGGGGACCCTGCGGGTCCCCTCCCTGCACCCAAATCTCTGTGGGGCCTCGCTGGGTCCGGGTGGAGGGCACAGCTCCTGCCGGGGGCAGCGACGTGTTCAACAGGAGCAGAATGAGGTCTTGGTGCCATCCTTCACATCATGGCCAAGTGGAAGGGGGCTTACCACGGGTCTTAACTGCTTTCTCCTTTTTCCCTAGCCTTAAGAGGACGACAGACATGATGTTTGGAGGGAAGCAGGTCGTGGTTTGTGGCTACGGGGAGGTAAGGGCTTTGTGCAGCGCGTCCTGCGGAATCGGGGGCACCTTTTGCACGGCTTCACCCCGCGGGGCTTTTCTGTCCCCTGTGGCTGCCGCCGACTTCAGACCTGCTGGGAACGGCCCTGTCCTGGCAAAACTGAAGGTTTTCTTTCCGTGATGTCCGGTCCTTGGGATTAAACACACCACATCTGAATCTTAAAGCATGAAATACCCTGAATAGCTTTAATTACCAAAGCGCTCAGAGGCGGGGTTCTGCAGGCGCGCTGTGCAGCTGCAGCGTTGCATGCAGAAGGGTGGTCAAAAAAAGAGAAATTAATCTTTTTTAATGAATTTACTGATGTGCTTTCACCCCCACGAGGAGTAATCCTCTCTGGAGGTGAGACTGGGATATTCCCCCCAGGCAGTCCTTGCAGGGACCAGTTAACACCAGTTACGGGGGACTGCACTGGGGCTCTTTTTTCCAAAAAGCTGAAATTGGGCATTTTCCTCCCTTCATTTGAAATGAGCCATGGAGCAACCTTTGGGCAGCTGTGGCCGATCCGAGGACTGCCCACTCCCCCGAGGCACTGGGATGCCAAAGCAATCACATTTTGGGGAAATCGTGGTCCTTTAGCCGTAGCGCCGAGTTCCCCTGCGTGCTGCGCCGTGTGTGGAGTGTGAAGGTTAAGGCTGGTTAACCCCAGGGATTAAACCTTTAAGCCTCCTAACCAGAGCAAAGGTTGTGGGAGACTCTTAAACTTTCTCTGAGCTAAGTGTAATCTCCTGTTATCCTTCTTCTTTTGGACACGAGGACATTTTTGGGGGAAAAAGAGCTCTCAGGGACCAAAATAAGTGCCCCTTTTATATTTTTAGTGCCTCTTCTGGCTTAGCTGTGACCGGACTCAGCTCCTAGATTGCTCCAAATTTTGTGCATCGGGGAATTTTGTGCACCCAGGAGCCGTGCGCGTGCAACCGGGGCTGGCACGGGGCTTGCAGTGGCTCTGTCCCTTCCCCTTGGGCTGCAGAGGAGATGCCCAGCACGTGAAGGGGAACGTTTGGGATTTCTGCTCAGGGAAGGGCAGCGATGCTGCAGGGAGCTCCTGGTGTCTCACTTGTGCCCTTCTCCCCCCCAGGTAGGAAAGGGCTGCTGCGCGGCGCTGAAGGCCATGGGCTCCATCGTGTACGTGACTGAGATCGATCCCATCTGCGCCCTGCAGGCCTGGTAAGCGCTCGCCGTGCGCCCAGCGTCTTCTTCGGGCTTTTTTTCAGGAAAACCGTGCCCAGAAACCCCTCGGCCACGGTGCTTCCCTGGCGGGGGGCCGGTGGGGGGCTTCTCAGCACGCTCAGGGGGCTCTCAGCTCCCTCCTGCAGCCGGGAGAGGGCTCCTGCGCTCAGCATCACCCCATTTTTCTGCATCCCGTGTGCCAGCTTGCATCACTTTAGCCATCACGGCAAAAATAAGCCTTGAAGGGATGTCGGGAGCGAGCCACGAACTTCGCAGAGCAACCCCAGGCGTTGCTGAGCTGCAAAGCCACGCGTCTGTCCCCTGGCACGGGCACCTTGCGGTCCCACCGGCCTCACCTCCTGCAGGGAAAAGTCAGCTCGGTGCCACCACGCTGCTCCTGCCCCTGCCCCATGCTCCTGCCCCACGGCGGGAGCATGAGCCCCGACTAATTAGCGGCACTAATCAACTGGCGGGTCAGCCTGTGCGCTTTGCAGCCTCCCTGAGTCTGCAGGAGCCCCACGGGGGCAGCTGGGCTGCATCCAGCACCCTCTGAGCCTGATCCAGCACCCTCTGAGCCTCATCCAGCACCCACTGAGCCTCATCCAGCACCCTCTGAGCCACATCCAGCACCCTCTGAGCCTCATCCAGCACCCACTGAGCCTCATCCAGCACCCTCTGAGCCTGATCCAGCACCCTCTGAGCCTGATCCAGCACCCTCTGAGCCTCATCCAGCACCCACTGCCCTCTGCCAAGGGGCTCCCCTCCGGCACCCACACGTGGGGTTCTGCACAAGGTGAAACCACGCAGCCCCTTTTAAAGGGAGTTTGCAGTGGGGAGGACAGCAACCGGGACGTCCTGAGAGATCCAGCAGGAAAAAAAGAAAAAAAAAAAAAGAAAAACCAACACTTTTTTTTTTATAGTAACTGTGATTTTGCAGCTTGTGAGAGTCACAGAAATAAACTCCCGGGAGGACTGTCAAAAAAGTCCTAAAAAATCCTGCCCTCGTTATCAGATGTGCTGAACACACCTTTCTCGGCGAAGTTTGGGCAGACTTGCTGAGTGCTCAGCACTTCTAAATATCACCTAGGTGCCTAAATAGAGATTTGTGAAGTTAATGAGAGACATCTGTGGGTTTGGGGTGGCTCGTTTTTTTTTTTTGTAAATCCGGATCAGGAAGGATTCTGCAGCAGGAGAGTTTATCTGCACGTTCTGGATGTGCTTTGCAGGAGCAGCAGCTTTAAAAAAAGCTGTCTCAGTCCAAAATTGAGATTTTTTTCCATGTGGAGTCCTTGGCAGAAAACGTGAAACCCCCCAAAACACTTTTCAAAAGTCACTTTTTGCACAACAGACCCCAATTCCAGAAGCAATGCTGATGGCTCGGGGTACGTGTGTGTCCCTCAGCACGCTGCATTGCTGTTTGCAGCCTCTGGCCTTGGTTAAAACGAGTATCTGAGAGTCACTTGATTTTTTTTTCTATTTTTGGCTCATTTTTGCTCCTTCTCACACCCTGTAATTTTTCCCCTCCCAGCATGGACGGATTCCGGCTCGTGAAACTCAACGAAGTCATCAGACAGGTCGACATCGTCATCACCTGCACAGGTGCGCGGTGCCGGGGGCGGGCGGACGGGTACCCGAATTTCGGGTCCATCGTTTTCCAAAGGAAAGGGCAAAACCACGGGGAAGGTCACGGGTGACGTGCCCCTGCCCGTGGCAGTATGGGAACGGGCTCGTCACGTCACTCCTGCTTTTGCATTTCATAATTTTTATTAACAATAGTGCCATTTATCATTGATACTGCCATTTATTACTGATACTGCCATTTATTACTGATATCGCCATTTATTACCAATGCTGCCATTTATTACTGATATTGCCATTTATGGCCAATCCTGCCATTTCTGACCGATCTTACCATTTATTACCAATATTGTCATTTCTGACCAGTATTGCCATTTATTACCAATACTGGCATTTATTACTGATATTGCCATTTATTATTGATATTGTCATTTATTACCAATATTGCCATTTCTGACCGATATTGCCATTTATTACCAGTATTGCCATTTATCATGGATTTTGCCATTTCTGACCAATATTGCCATTTCTGACTGATATTGCCATTTCTGACCAATATTGCCATTTATGACCGACATTGCCATTTATTACCAATATTGCCATTTCCGACTGATATTGCCATTTCTTAACAATACTGCCATTTCTGACCGATACTACCATTTCTTACCAATACTGCCATTTCTGACCGATGTTGCTGCCTTACAGGCAACAAGAACGTGGTGACCAGGGAGCACCTGGACCGGATGAAGAACAGCTGCATCGTCTGCAACATGGGGCACTCCAACACGGAGATCGACGTGGTGAGCGCGGGGTGACGGTGGTGCTTTCAGGGCCCTCTGGCCCCGGTGTGTGACCGGTGCCCCTTTAGCAAGCACCCTAGAGGAGGTGAAATAATCCGTACCCCCACAGCAGCCTCATCCCTTCCCCGTGAGAGGCAGTGGATCCCCTCCTCCAGCCGGTGCCTCTCCTTCCCTGCTGGTGCGCCGTTCGGACCCAGCCTGGTTCAGCCTGGTGCAGCTCGGCACGCTCGGCCCCCTCGCTGCACTGAAATCTGCCCAGCTGTTATTAGAGGGGGGCAGAAAACCGGGGGAACCTTGTCTGAAGGGAATTGTTTTGCCAAAGCTCCGCGTTTAAAGCCATTTTCTGTGCGGCTGAGCCCACCTCGCTGGCAAGAAGTGACCGTGGCCGTGTACGGTTCAGCTGGTGACCCTAAATCCTTCTCAGCCAGAAGAGCTCAAACAACTGTTGTCGCTGGAGCACCCTAACCATAAAAAACATTTTCAGGTTATGATTCATAAAGGTTTCATCGGCCTGGGACTGTGACCGGGCCCAAAGGAAACTAGAATAATGTCGGCGAGCTGCTTCCTCTTTTCCTTCCTCTTCTGTAGCTTCTCTTTTCTGCTCTCTGGCCTGGGCTTTAACCGTTCTAACGCCGTGTTTCAGGCAAGCCTGCGCACACCGGAGCTGACCTGGGAGAGGGTGAGGTCCCAGGTGGACCACGTCATCTGGCCAGACGGGAAAAGAATAGTCCTCCTGGCGGAGGTGAGTTGCACGCGGAGGGAATGAGACTGCCCTCCTCCTGGGGACGGAGAAAAGCAGGGCTGGGCACAGCGTGGAACCAAAACACTTCCAAAAATCGCCTCCTGGGGCTCAGCACCCAGCAGGCCCTCTGCTAGAAAGGGTTGGTTTCACCCTGGTTTGGCTGAGGAGTTGCTGGGATGCAGAAAAGCTTCCTCTGTTTTTCCATATCCCACCCCAGCGGCATCCCCTGCAGGGTTTTTCATCTGATTTTCCCTTCTGGATCGTTTTACTGAGTTCCAGGGACAACCGACACCTTGGCATTCAAGCACACGGATAAACGTTGCTTCATCCCAGAAGGGAGGCGTTTCCCCTTCTGTACGAAAGGCTGCAGGCTGGTGTTGGCGCCAGGCAGGGATAACAGCAGATTTTTGCTCCCCAGGGCCGCCTGCTGAACCTGAGCTGCTCCACCGTCCCCACCTTCGTGCTCTCCATCACTGCCACCACGCAGGTGAGCGGGGTTCGGGCCGCGTCTGGCTCCGTGGCGGGCTGCGGTTACTCACCAAAGGGTCTTCTCCACCCAGGCTCTGGCTTTGATAGAGCTGTACAACGCTCCCGAGGGCCGCTACAAGCAAGATGTCTACTTGCTGCCTAAGAAGATGGGTAAACCTTGCTTCCTCTTTCGTTTCTTTTTCCGACCGAGACCGAACAGACGGGAGGCTCCGCCAGGCTGGGCTGGCAGCAGCGGGGCGTCGCAGCCCCCTGGGCTCTCCTGTTCACCTCCCTGCCGAGCTCGGGGTCTTCCAGCAAGCTCCTCCCGCTGGGTCCTGGCTCTGTTTCGGAGCCGGACGCGTTGTTTCCCTGCCCCACCTGGGGGAAGCAGGCTGCCACGCTTGGCTCACCGCCGGCGCACGCCCGTGCTGATTCAGGAGATTTTCGTGCAGGGCTTCTGCCCGCAGAGCTCCCGTAGCTGGCCGTGAGGACACGTGGTCCCTGCCAGCAGCTCTGCCAGCAGGACCCCACCGAGAACGCAGCTATACGGACCGCGCTTTTGCTGCAGAACCGGTCTTTTTTGTCTTAATTGTGTTTTTTTTGGGACCGGGTGCAGCTTGTCCCTAGCTTGGGTATAAGTTAGGTGTCTCCTGCCTCAGTAGGGCATCCAGGCAGCGGGAAAGCCTGCTGCGTTCGTCACGGTGGAGCTCGTAGGGGAGCACAGCTCTCATTTCAAAACTGAACTCCAGCCTCATGGCAGCACGTCTGCTGTTCGCTCAGAGGCGCTGGAGCTGGGTTTGGGCGCCTCAACTTGACTCCTTCAGAGCCAGACCTGGATGTTGGCTGCCACCCGAAATACAGCTCGGTGTGGTGCCAGCGTGCTCAGCCCCTCAGTCCCCTGAAATTCCAGCAGTGGGATAAGGCACTGATAAGACACTGAGCGCGGCGCAGATAGCAGCGGGCTCCCTTTGCTGCGCCCAAGGTCTTGGGGAGAAGAGTCCTGGTCCTGGGTGCCAAGAACTGGGGGCAGGGAGTGAGCGGCTGGCCCGGGGGTTTGGGTTTTATTCAGTAGGGGAAAAGCCGGGCTGTGATGTAGGCGGGTTTCCAGATGCAGCCATCGATGCTGAGACGCAGGAGGAAGGATGGGGCAAGCACCTGGGACCTGCTACCACGTCCCAAGGGCTCGGCTGCTGCGTGGGGTCAGGACCATGCTTCTGCCACGGCTTGGGGACGCAGCAGAGGCCGGGACTGAGGCCACAGCGTGCTGCTTCCCCCAGGGGGGCTGCAGGGAGCTGGGCTTTTCGCCCTTCGTGCTGCCCCTTACGCCCTTTGTGCTGCCCCTTACGCCCCTTTTTGCTGCCCCTTTCGCCCTTTGTGCTTTCGAGAGCAGCAGGGGGGGCGCTTGCCGCTCCCCCCCCACTAATTTCCCGAGGCTTGAAATGGTTTCAGACGAATACGTGGCGAGTCTCCACCTCCCGACGTTCGACGCGCACCTGACAGAGCTCACCGACGAGCAAGCCAAGTACCTGGGGCTGAACAAGAACGGGCCCTTCAAACCCAACTACTACAGGTGCCGCTCGCTCCAACGCCGCGTTCCGTCCGCAGCGAGCCCGCGGGGCGGCCGCGGGGACTGGGTTGGGACCGCGGTGTCTGAATGAGGGGGGGACGACGGGATTAAGGATTTAATCCCGCTGGGGGGACGTGGGCTTACTGGCAAATCCCCTTACGGGACGGGGACGGCGCGGTTCGAGCCGACGCAGGGCGCTCATCAGGACGCGAGCCCCTGGTGTCTGGCAGCAGCTGTCACCCGGACGGGGCGAAGCTCGGCGCAGTGCCCTCGGCCAACTCAGATAGCAGCTTTATTTATAAAGCCTGACGAGCACGGGCTGGCACAGGGCAGCGTTTGAGCTCGCAGGCAAGCCTGGGCTGGCCCACAAAAAAAATAATCATTTTCGATCCGAGCCCCTTCTCCTTCCGGGCTCCAGATTCGGGGTGTCTTTGTGGCCAGCCAGGCAATTCACGTTCTGCTGTGACAGCTTTGCACACACGCAGACCAGCCTGGGGGCTGGAGCCCTGATGTTTTCATGCAGGAAAAGGCATTTTCTTGGCACAGCACCGGGCGTTCAGGTCTGCAGTGCCCCCGGGAGAGCAGTGCTGTGCCGAAGCACTCCACTTCTTGGGGTTTAGCGCGTTTTGCCAGATCCCGACCGTTTTTCCTGCCCTGTGCTGTGTACAAACAAACCCTCAGTGCTGCGTCCTGCCTTGCCAGCACTGCGGGGAGCTTCCCACGGGATTTGCCTTTGCCCTGGTCCAGGGCCGTGCTGCAGCCCTGACCCTGCAGGCAGCACCGGGTGGCGCGGTGCCCACGCCGCGGGGCCGGGGCGTGCGCGACAGCTGCAGCCGCAGAAACCCAAGCCGCCAGCGCAGCGTCAGCTTTTCCAAAGCTCCCTGGCCTGACGCTCGGGGCTGGGGGCGAGAGGAGATCTCCAGGTGCACGCACAGCCTCTTTTTCCAGATAAAAAGGGGCCGTTGGACTCCTGCTACCTGTGGCTTCAGTTGTGGTGGGGATTTTCTCCCTGCAGTTCCGAGCCGGAGAGCCTTGGAGCTCCCACTGCCCTGCGCCTCTCTCCAGTTTCTTTTAATAACCTCAGCTGGTTTGAGCAAGGCTCGGGTGCTGAAGGCATTTGCACCTTCCCTGCATCTCCCCCGCTCCCTGAGCTGGTGCCACCGCAAACCCTGGCCCTCGTGTCCCCATCATTCGGGCGCTGCTGAATTTTGCCCTTCCTGCATCCGAAGCGAGAGGCAGAGCCAAAGCACCCGGCAGCGAGGGCAGGCGGCTAAATATAATGCGGTATTTGTGGGGGAGGAGGAGAGGACCGGGTCCCTTCCTACATCACTTCTTTTCTTGGCGTCCACCCCCCTGAAACATGCGGTTTTTGCTCGGGGGAGCGTGCCATGAGGTTTGCGCAGCGCCGGGCTAAAACCTCGCTTTCTCTTCCCTTCCTCAGGTATTAAAGTTCCTGCTGCCGTAGCCAGAATCGCAAGGAACAAGAACCCAAGTCTTTTCTCAACTACTGTACAGGATGAAACAGTGCAAGCTTCCTAAGTTAGAGCCGGGCTTGCTCATGTAGTAGACAGTGTGTTAGGTTATTTATTTATTAAATTAGAATACTGTACATGCGGCCTCTGCCACTGGTGTTTGTACTGCCACGGGACTGGGAGACGGTTGATTCCTTTCCGTTTGTTTCATTTTTCTCTTTCGGTTGTTCTTTTCCGGGGCTGGGAGGATGGGAAGTGAGTGCTGCGGGGCGAGGAAGAAGCTGCTGGAGCCGATTTGCTGCAGGGCACCGCACGCTATCCGCTGTCACCGCTGCTCCGAGGCGTGCAGGCAGTGGGGAGGTGGAGGCTGCGCCCTGCTTCTGGTCCCGGCCGCTTCTTCCAGCAGAGTGCAATCCCCAGCAGCTGCAGGGACTGGAACAGGCGTGCAGGGCAGGAGAGTGCTGGGATTTCATCTCCCGTGCTGTTTGAAATGCAGCGAAAAAACGTGTCTGTTCTGGATGCTGCTGATGGGCTGGCGGCGAAGCAGCGAACTGACCGGCGACCGCTGGGGAAACCGCTCGGAAATCGGCTCAGCTGCCCCCGGGACAGATCTGCCAGCGCCTCGGTGAACTTCGCCTTCGCTCTGCTGAAAGCTGTGAGGAAGGGTCCGAGCCCTGCCCCGAGGACGTGTCAGGAGCCGGCGGCAGAGCGGAGCCAGGTCCGGCAGCCCCCCGAAGACGTGGAGGTGGTGGCATGGACGCGGCCCCGCTCCCCGCCGAGCCGCTCCGCGGCGTTGTCCTGCTGCTTCCGTTCCGAGTGCCAACCTTTTGCCGTGCAACCAAAGCTATTTTCCTCGTGGGGCCTTGCACCGCCACTGACGGACGCTGCTCACGCTTCTCCGAAACGCAACCAGAGCGCGCCGGGTCTCAGTCCTCCCTGGGAGTCTTAGGAGTCTGATTTTCTGGTAATATTTGTCCATTATCGTGATAAATCAGGAAATCCCCTTCGAGTGCAGGAGATGTACTCCGGAGTAATCCCCACCCCGATTCTGTGCACGGGGCAGAGGGTCGCAAGCAGAGTTCAGAATCACAAAAACCCTTCAGTGGCATCAAATCTTGACGTCTTAGAGTCGGCGGACAGCAGATTTGGCACCGCTGCCTGTCGGAGCCCTGGACGTCCTGCCCCAACGCCGCGACCAGCACCGCGCTCCCCAGGCGCGTCTCACCGGTGTCGCTTACGGCTCGCCCCGAGAACGTGGCCCTTGTAAAGTGAATTTGCCGACCTTGGGAGCACAAAAGCCTTTCGTTTATCCTGTGGTTGCTGCTTCGGTGCCCGAGTCCCCCATGAGATCCTCGTTTTGTCCTCGCGGGCTTCATGAAGACTCCCCCGAGGCAGCTCGTTCACGCACAAGGAAGGAGAAGCCGTGGCACCGCGGTTCCTGCGGCCACGTCCTCCGCACAGCTCCTGGCGGCGAGGCCTCGCTCAGCTCCTCCGCAAGGCGCTCGCCTCGGGGGCAGGCTTTCTCCTTCACTTTCTTATTCCGAGTTTCTCTGAAATTTGTCAAAACGAGAGAAGCGAGGGACGCGTCGTGGACCGGTCGCTAACCACGAACTCGAAATTCTCTCTACTTGTGGCTCTTACCCAGATCCAAAATTCTGGGAAGAGTGCACCGAGCTGCTGCAGATTTCGTGGTCGGGTCTTTCCCAGGGCTGGGACGGTGGCAGCCCACCCCGCAACCCAGGGCTCTGCCGCTCCCCGTAGCCCAAAAATCCCGCTCCCGGCCCGGCGTGCCCAGGATGCTCGTGATGCCTTCGCCTCGCACGACGGCAGCAATGCTTTAATGCCCTCGGGGATGGCGGCTGCAGGGTCATGCTGAGCGTCCTTCGGGTCCCCGACGCAGCCGATTCTGCCCCGAGGAAGCTCGCCCGCCGCCGTCCGTCGCTTGCGCAGCGCGCGGTGGTGCTGGCCTCGTCCGCCAAGTCGCTCGTGCCGATTTTTTTAAGCCCGATTTATCTTCCAGGTAGATAGGAGAAAATAAATAAATAAATGAAAATCGCCCCACCTGGCTTTCCCCCCCCCTCGATTTTTAAAGCTCTTCTCCATGTCGTTCCGCTTCTGTAAGCTTTTTCGCTTGCTTGGCTTTTCCTAATCAATCTGGAATCATATTCTGTGATCATCTCTAAATTAACGTGTAATGGGTTTGGGTTTGTTTTTCTCTTTTTTTTTTTTTTTTAATGTAACGCATTTTTAAAGAATTAGGAAAAGGAGATTTAGGTAACACCAGCAAAATTGTATAAGGAAAATAATTCTGTTCTGAACTTCACAGCGAGACAAAACTGTCATCAGCCTGCAGTGGGGAAACGAAAACTTTGCAATCGTAACATTTTCAAAAGGATGTTTTAAATATTAATGTATGAGTGATTGTATTAGATCAGCAATAAAGACTCTGTAATCTCAAAACACAAATAAAACATTGGAAAAACGAGCTTCTCCGAGCGTGTTTCGGGGTGGCGGTGGCGGGCGGCGACTTCTGTCCCTCGTCCCAGCTGTGGGAGCAAGAAATGTCCCAAATCTGGGACATGGGGGGGTGAGGGAGGGGGACGGGGCTGCCGTCCTTGGGGCTGCGTGTCCTTGTGGCGGCCGAGATGTTGTGGCCCCGGGGACTGTTGTGGCTCCTGCGCTGGCCTTGCAGCGGGCACGGGGCCATCCCGTTATCACCGCTGCTCCCGGTATCACCGCTGCTCCCGGTATCACCGCTGCTCCCGTTCCATCGCCTCCCGCTGCCAAAGAGCAAAAGTCCAAACACCACGGGGCCGGAGCAGGCGCCGATGCCAGGCTTCATCTTTTCCAGCCGCGAAGCCACACGGGGTGCTGGGTGCCGGGTGCTGGGTGTTGGGTGCTGGGTGTTGGGTGCTGGGTGCCGGGTGCCGGGTGCTGGGCGTTGGGTGCTGGGCGTTGGGTGCTGGGTGCTGGGTGCAGCCGGCGTTTGCTGAGTGGCACCAACGCGGCGCCCACTGGCTTGCCCCTAAAAGCAACCACCCGCACTGGGGGATCCAGGGGGGACCGGGGGGACTCCCCCACACACACACACCCCCACTCCCACCCCTCGTTTCCAGCCCGCCCCCGGCAGCCACCCGTACCCCTAATGGTGGAAATGGGGGTGCTGGCGGCCCCCCCATATGCACCCCAACACCCCTACTGCCCCCAGCACCCCGGGGTTCCCCAGGTCCCCCCCTGCACCCCAACACCCCAATAACTCCCCCATGCACCCCGAGGTGCCTCATGTGGCTCCCATGTACCCCAAACACCTCATAACCCCCCCATGCACCCCAACCCCCCCCCCCATGACCCCCAGCACCCTAGGGTGCCCCAGACCCAACCCCCACCCCAGCACCTCCCCATGACCCCCAGCACCCCAGGGCGCCCCATAGCCCACCCCAACACCCCCCAGCACCTTGGGGTGCCCCAGACCCGCCCCCACCTCCACCCCAACACCCCCCCCATGACCCCCAGCACCCTAGGGTGCCCCAAAGCCCACCTCCCTCCCCCCAGCATCCCAGGGTGCCCCATAGCTCCCCCCCCCTCCCCGCACTCCAGCCCCCCCCCCCCACACACTCCCCCAGCACCCCGGGGTGCCCCAAAGCCCCCAGGTCCCCCCTTGCACCCCAACACCCCCATGACCCCCCAGCACCCCGGGGTGCCCCCATGCCCCCCCCCCCCAGCACCGCCCCTCCCCACCCCACCCCTCTGCTGTCCCCACCCCCTTCCCCTTCTCCACCAATAGCATGGCGGGGGTGTGTCCTCCGGCCCCGCCCCCTGGGACCAGCAGACCAATAGGAGCGGGGGGGCGTGGCCCGGAGCCCGGCCCCCACGTGCTCGGTGGCGCTGCCCCGGGGTGGGGGGACCCGGGGGGGGGCGCGCAGCGCATGGAGGCGGCGGCGGCGCCGGGTCCGGGTCCGGGTCCGGGTCCCGGCAGGGCTCGGCCGGGCCCCCCCCAGCCCCAGCCCCAGCGCCGGGAGCTCTTCAGGGGGCAGCGGAAGGAATCCGAGGTAAGGACCGGGGGGGGGGGGGGCGCCCCAAAGTGGGGTCGGGCTGGGGGGGGGGCACGATTCGGGCTTGGGGGTGCGGATCGAGGCTTTCTGGGTGCCGGCTCGAGGTCTCTGGGGGTCCGGAGGGGTCTGGGGGGGCTCGGTCCCGAAGGCCCCCCCCCCCCGCAGCCCCCCGGTACCGTGGGGTCCGCGGGCACCACGAAGCCCCCCCAGGGGATCCCCGGGAGCAGGGCGCGGGGGGGGACCCGGTCCCTGGGTGCCCACCCGGGGTCGGTGCCCGAGGGGGGGCTCCGGGCTTCGCCTTCCCCCCCCCCCCCCCCCGCTCCCGGAGCCTCCCGGCTCCCCGAATCCCCTCGCCCCCACCGGGCTCCGCGGCTCCTCTGCCAGGCTGCAAAAATTGGGCAGAAACCGGGGCAGAAATTGGGCAGAAATCGGGGATCTGCGCTGCGCATCCCGGGGGGGGGGACATCGGTGTTAACGGGGACAATTAACGGGGACAATTAACGGGGACAACGCGCCCCGGTCCCAGCCTGGCTGCCAGGAGGGTGCCGGAACGCGGGAGGGGAGCTGATGGTAAGGGCATTTATTTCACGTTTTTTATCGATTTTTTTTTTATTATTATTATTTATTTTATTTCACGCTTATTGCCCAGCCGCGTGTCCAGCCACTGCGCCTTCTCCGCGCTCCTCCGCCAGGTTTCACGCTCCAGTTCCTCGGGAGCAGCTGCGGGGCTGGGGTCTACAGCCCCCCCCCCGCCCCGGGCACCCCAAAACCTGGCGTGGGGATGGGGAGGGCACGGGGGTCTGCATCCCCCATGGGTGCCCTGGCTCCAAACCAGCCCCCGTTTTAAGCCAGGAGGGACGGGGAGCACGTGTGGAGCTCTGAAGGCAAAAAGCTCCCGGGGGGGTCCTGCCTGGGTCCTGCCCGGGCTTTGCCGTGGCTCTGCTGGGGCCGGGGAGCGCTATTTTTACACGCACCTCCCCAAATCTGCCCCGTGCCAAACGGCCCGGCCAAGCCCTGGGGACCCGAGCCGAGATCCTCAACACACGAGTCCCCGCTGCGGCGGCTGCGGGAGCTCCGGCACAAACCCTGCCAGCACCGCGCTCCCCGAGCGGCCTCGCAGCCCCGTCCCGATGGCTCCCGACCGGCCCCCCCGGGACGTGGGAGCCCCCCGCGCCCACCACTCACCCCCGCTGCTCTCCGCAGGGCTCCTTGGACTGCCCCAACCTGGAGTTTGGATACGGGGACGCCGACGGCCACGGCGCAGAGCTGTCAGGTGGGGCCAGCGGGGCGTTTCGGGGCTGTGTTGCTCTAACGGGTGTCCTCGTGGGGTGGGAGGTGGTTTTGGGGTAGCACCATCCTGGTGTTAAAAGAGCACGAGGTTTTTATTAGCAGTTTATGGCCCCGTCCCACATCTCCCCGCGGGGCAGTGACTCGGGCTGCTTCCACCCCAAAACTGCCGGGGTCCCCCACGGTGCTGCTGTAGGAATTACCTAGGGCTGTGGGAATTATATGGGAATGGGCACAATGCCGCGTCCCTCCGGGTCCAGCCCCGTGTGCAGGTGCCACAACCTCCGAGCCGCTCAGCGTGAGATCAGTGCAGTTCTGCCTGGCTGCACGGGTGCTTCTGCAGTCCCTCCCTTTGCAAATTGACTGAACCGGGACAGAAATTTACCCCAAAAACCCCTACGGTGCTGCAGATGCAGCGGGGCAGGGGCGTGGGAACGGCCCAGGGGCGAGGAAGAGGAGGGGGAAAAGCCCCGGGGAACAGAAACCGGAGCTGCAGCTGCAGCGAGGCTTGACGAGACCAGAGCATCATGCGGCTGTGTGGGGGGCTCCGTAGGGCTGCGGATCCTGTTCTGATTTTGTCGGATTTTATGGCAAGTTGGGTACCCGCACTGCCCTCCCTGCTGCCCCACGGGCACAAAGCCTCCACCCCCGGCTGCAAATTAGGGCTGCAAATGATGAATTTGGTAGCGCTGGGTGGGTACCAGGTGCCCAGTGGAGCTACAGAAGGGCCCAGGGACAAGTTGAGATCTCTGCCCCATTTCCTCGGGCACGTGGGGACATCTCAGAGCCCCACGAGGAATTCGGTGGTGATGAGGAGGGGGAAGCCCCCGGCTCACTGCCGACCCCTTTGATCCATCAGAGCTGTACAGCTACACCGAGGAGCCCGAGTTCGGCACTAACAGGAGATGCTTCGAGGAGGATTTTCACACCCAAGGTACTGGCTCCGGGCTCAGCGCCCCGTGGCTTGGGGCTGCCCCGCCGCAGCCGGCACCCGCCTGGTGGTCGTGGTCGTGTCCCCTTCGCAGTGCGGGGACGGCGGTGGCTGGAGCTGGACAGGGCACAGCAGAAGGCCTACGTCATGCACCTGCTGGATGGGCTGGAGGTGGTCAACAGGGACAAGAGGCTCAAGGTAGCACGGGCCATCCTGTACCTGGCGCAGGGTAAGGACCGCTGCCTGGCTCCGGCGGGAGGTTTGGGAGAAATGTCATCTCTGGGTGGCAATCCTGTGCCAGCTCGGTGCAGCAAAGCTCCTTCCCAGGATGGCCCCGGGGCCTCCAAAGCAGCTTCCTCCTAACCACTGCCTCCCTTGGGGCCTCTCCAGGCGTGTTTGGAGACTGCGATAATGAAGACGATGTCCTGCACTGGTCTCGGCACAACAGCTTCCTCCTCTACCAGCTGGGAACCTTCACCGCCTTCCTGGAGCTGCTCAACATGGAGATCGAGTGAGAGGACCTGCACTGCCCTCGCCCTCCTCCTCCTCCTCTTCTCCCCATCCTTCTCCTCCTCTTCCCCCCTCTTCATCCTCCTCCTCCTCACCGCGGACCAGCAAGGTGCCGTAGTCGTGGCACAGCCCCGAGTGCTGCGTCTCCACCTCCAGGGCCGTGGGCTGGGATTGGGGCTGGGATTGGGGCCGGGGGTGAGGAGCAGCCAGTGCCTGGTGGCTGGTGCTGAGCCATTCCCTCCCCTGCCCTGCAGCAACAGCCAGGCCTGCAGCAGCGCCCTGCGGAAGCCGGCCATCTCGCTGGCCGACAGCACCGAGCTCAGGTACCCCCCTCTGCCCCCTGCCAGCCGTGGGGCCGGCATCAGGGACAAGCGCTGGGGACCCGGCGTCACCTCCCCGCCGTGCTGTCCCGGCAGGGTGCTGCTCAGCGTCATGTACCTGATGGTGGAGAACATCCGCGTGGAGCAGGAGTCGGATCCCCCGGAGTGGAAAACCTGCCGGGAGACCTTCAGGATGGAGCTGGGTGAGCCTCGGGGTTCATCATGCGCCAGCGAGGTCCCTTTGCTGCCCCAGCTCCGTGGGGAGACCTCGGGGACGGGGCTCTAAACCCGCTCCTGGTCCCTCTCCCTGCCAGGGTTCCCCGTGCGCACCGAAGAGCCGTTTGCTCTTCTGCTCTTCACGATGGTGACCAAGTTCTGCAGTGGCCATGCTCCCCACTTCCCCATGAAGAAGGTCCTGCTCCTGCTCTGGAAGGTGCTCCTGGTGCGTGAAAACCTTCTTTTCCCAGAACCTGGTAATTCTGGGAACGGCGCTGTGCGGCCCGGACACTCCCCACTGTTCAGTGCAGCCACGGCGGGGTTATTTAGGGTGGCACAAGAGGCTGACCGAGGTGAACGGTTCCCTCTGGGGTGAGGTTTCTCCATCCTCAGCTCTTCAGTTCGATGGCCTCAAGCCGCTGCTCCCCGGGCAGCCCCGAAGAGCCGCGCGGCGCGGGAGGGACCTCCCCTGCCTGCTCCGTCACCTCTCTTGTTGGTCCCTAGTTCACGCTGGGAGGATTTGAAGCCCTGCAGGCGATGAAGGTGAGGAAGAGGGAGGAGCTGGGCCTGCCGCCCCTGCCGGAGGACAGCATCCAGGTGATGCGCAGCATGCGCGCCGCCTCGCCTCCCACCTACTGCATCGAGCTCGTGGAGCAGCAGCAGCAGAAGCGCGGGCACCGGAGCCGGCGGGTAAGGGCGAGCGCGTCCTCCCGGGACGTGGACCAGGGTTTTCTCATGGGGAGGGGTTTTCTCCTGCTCAGGGAGCCAGCCTGTGCTCGGGAGCACGTTTTCCTTCCCCCTCCAAGCGCTCATGCATTTCTCAGCTTATAAAAGCTGCTGCAGATCAGCCCTGTGATGTGCTTGATCCGGAGGAAGCGAGAGGATGTCCTGACCCTATGGCAAAAGGCTGATAAGTGCTGAGCACCCAGCTGCTCGCAGCAGGCTCGTCTTTCTTTAGCTCAGTTCTTGGCATTGCGGGGTTACGGTCAGAGGATGAAAACACTTCTTGTACTAAGGGGGAGATATCGGGCGGTAGCTCCAACAATTAAGGTGGAAAATGGGGCCACACTTCCCAGAGCAGCAAGGTTAGAGGCACAGAGGGAGCTTGTTCCTTGTCCAGACTCTGGTGGCAACAGATAGAAGGGAAATCCTCACCCAGGGAACACCTGGGATTTCAGCCCTTCCAGGATGGAGATGTCTGATGCCGGTGGCTGGGAGGGAAATGAAATCTGTGGTGTGACTTCAATTTCTCCATCCCATTTTGCTGCAGCCCCTGATGAAGCAGGACAGTTTGGATATCTACAACGAGAGAGACCCCTTCAAGAATGATGAAGCAGGAATTGATGAAGAAGAGAGCGATGATGTGGACAGCGGGATTGAGGGGGAGCTGGACCTGATGGAGCGGGATGCGATTATCCCCATGGTGCCAGCCCAGCGCGCACCTATTGAAAGGGTGTCGTTCCCCAAAGGCCTCCCCTGGGCCCCCAAAGTCAGGTAAATCCAGCTGGTTTCATTGCCATCCTCCCCAGTCCTACCAGCTGCCTGTCCTGGAGCTCATTACAGGCTGAATATCTGCCTGTGGCAAGTTTGTTGGCTCCTGGCAAGCCGAGCTGAGGTGACTCCACTTCTTTTTCGGTCTCAGTTGGCCCTTGCTGGGCTGGGTTTAGCTTGACTTTACAAGCCAAGTGTGGCCAAGGCCGGCCAAGGAGTGGAAATCCCATTTTGGAAACCCCAGGGGCACTGGGAATGAATTTCTATGGGAACAGGGCCCATGGGCTGGGAGCAGGGCGAGTTGTCCCAGCCGGCACCGATGGGTCTTGGTAGGGCAGGGTCCTTGATTAATCATCTGGTTAATGAAAGGGGCTCCTGCTCACTGAGTGGGACCCCTGTGTTGCCAAATGAATCCTTCTTGAGTGGCCTCGTAGGGTGAGAAATGGGAGAAATACAGCTGATAAAACATGGTGCCTTCCCTTCCTAGGGCCAATCCTGCTACCTGTGGTATGGAGGAGGGTTAGGAAAAAAGGGTGACCCTCTGCCCTCTCCTTCAAATCCGTGCGAGCTTCTTGCTGCTGATCTGAAGCCTGGATTTAATCCAGTATCTTTAAAACGCAGGAGCAAATACATCTTTCTGCTGTGGGGGCAGTGAGGGGTTAAGCGCCTCTATCCGCAGCGCTCCTGGGGGGACGCAGCGAGAAGCCGTTTCCCACGTGGGTCCCTGCACACGTGGTGCCATCGTGCTCCGCGTCAACGCGCTCGGCTTTGGAATCAAATGACCCTTGTTTTTCTTGGCTGGTGCCTGGGAATCCGGCCGTTTTTCTCCCTGCCTCGGCTCCCATCTCCGCTGGCAGCGCTGAGACCCGAGCCGTTCTCATGCAAGATGCCCAAGGCGGACGAGATGTCAGCGGCCTCTCCCGTAGCAGCACACGCTCTGCGAGGCTGTGGAGATCACGTTTGTTCGCCCCAAAGGAGCAGGTGCTACTTGCAGTTGCATGTGCTCAGGGCAGAGAAGTGCAAGGAGTTCCTGGTCATAGGAAACCGCTCGCCGTTTACTTGCACTCTCCCGTGGAGCTGCTCGGCAAATGCAGATGGTTTTGGCTCACGTTGTGAGCAACGGTGGCTGTAGCCAGCAGCTATTAAGACCTTGAGAAATCGATCCTAGAAAGCTAAGAGGTTCTTGCCAGCCCCATTCGGGAGCTCTTTCTAGGCAGCGGAGGCTGCGTTCTGATAAATGTCTCTTTTCCTCCCTTCTCGTTTTCGTTTCTCTGCTGCTCCATCAGACAGAAGGACATCGAGCATTTCCTGGAGGCCAGCAGGAACAAATTCATCGGCTTCACTCTGGGACAGTGAGTGTCACGTGCACAGGGCCAACAGAGCTGTCCCCTAGCTCCCATCGGTGCAATTTAACTGCAATTTAACCCACAGAGCTCGGCTGTTCTCCGCTCAGCCACCCTAAATCGTCCCTGGGACGACGCGGAGCAGCGCTGGGTTTTGCTGGGGCTGCAGCACTGCGCTCAGCATTATTAGAACGCGTCCTTGAGGATGCTGGCCTCTGGGGACCTCCTTCTATTAAAAATCAGACCTAGCCCAGAATAAGTGACCCCTGTCCCGAGCAAGAGCCCACGTTGAGGGGAGGAGTCTGGGTGATCCGATATCCCCAGCAAATTACCCGCTCCGAACAAACCAAGCTGCGAGCGCAGTCATCCTGGCCCGGGCCCAGCAGGGTGTACAGGATGTGTTGGTTTGTAGGTGTGGTGCTGAGCACGGTCAGGACAGAGATCTGCTTTCACCCAAATCCTTTTGCCAACGTTACCCCTCTCTCATGCAGACTTTGCCGGGGAGGAGGTGGGAGGTGGGCAGCCCACACCAACACCTCTCCCAGCTCCCCACCCATCCAGGCTGCGTTCGGTGGGCTATGGCCTCCCTCCTTTCACCTCGTGTGAGATGGAAGTCACCGGGATCACCTCCCCAGCCTTGTACTTACCTTCTGTCCTCCCCTCCAGAGACACCGAGACCCTGATAGGGCTGCCACGGCCGATTCACGAAAGCGTGAAGACGCTGAAGCAGGTAAGGCATCGCGCCGTGCGCAGCGTTCGGGTGAAGCAGCCCAGAAAGCCCTGGGGAGCTGCCAGCTGGTCCAGCCTCACCCCATGCTATCTGTGCATCTGCAGATGCTCTGAGGAGGGATCACACCCATGGGGATCTCATAGAGGTGGGGAAATCTTTGGCCAAGATCACCAGGGCCCTAGAGGGACTGCAGGGCATCAAGTTTCGCGTGCATTAACTTCGTGCCACAGCACTCACTAAGAGCTTCAAGTTACTCACATGTTCTCTCAGCGCACCGTAAATGATTCATGCACGTTCAGTCCTCTGCTCCTCTTCAGCTGATGTGCAACGACACGCTGAGCCTGAGCTCTCCATTTGTTTGTGGGGAGATCCTAGGAGGAGTAGGTGGAAGCAATCACAAGCACGATGGGTGAGGGGCTTCGGGGACAGAGGGATGTCCTCTGCAAAGAGAAGTTCTCCACGTGTGTGCTGTGACCTGTGCACTTACCTCGGATACGAATGAACGCCACAGGTGTTGTCACTGCTCAGTGTTCCCTCCCGCAGCTGTGGAATTTCTCTGCCTCTGTGTATTTTGCCAGCACAAGTACATTTCCATCTCAGACATCCAGATCAAGAACGAGGAGGAGCTGGAGAAGTGCCCCATGTCTCTGGTAAGGAGATGTGCTCCCCGTCACTAAACGGACACGTGGAGAAATTCACAGAAATCCACACATTTTCCCTGATCCTTAAACACACCTTGGATGCTCCTTGCTCTAAAACACTGTATCGTGACCAAATCAATAAGTCCTCAAGTTAGGTTTTAGTGATGTGACTGACATACCTCAATTGTGCAGACCAGAAATACTTTTTCCCCCTTGTTTCTAATATTTCTCTGTGCTACAGGGGGAAGAGGAAGTCCAAGAAACCCCTTGTGAGATCTTGTATCGAGCCATGCTGTACAACCTCCCCCAGTATATGGTAAGCCCGTGTTTTTTAAAAGTAAAAACGAATTTGTGAGCGGGGAATGGTGCCAAATGGCGAGCCGACGAGCCGTTGTGCGTGGGTGCAGGCATCGTCTGACCCCAAAAAACAAGCTCTGGACGTCCTTGAGCAGGAACCAAACTGCCCCATCGTGTCGCTTTGGGTGGCTCTGCGAACAAACCAACCTGGGGAGTGCTCTTAACAGCTAATGGGGAGTCTGTAAGGTGTGATGTTCCCATGGGGACACCCCTTGCAGCTTTCCCATGGCCCCAAGAGATTCTCACACAGTACAATGTGCGTCCCAAAATTCAGCTACCTTGTGATGTTAGTGGGCGCGTGCCCTGCATCCATGGGAAGAGGCAAACAGATTTAAATGCATTAAGCTCCAGGCGACTCTTGCATTAATTTATCCATACTGCTAGCGGTCAGATCCATCAAGTAATGCCAAGCCAGAGGTGCAACTGGCTTGTCTGCCCAGGGTGTAAAGGTTGAGGCTTGGCATAGTCAGTCCATCACCATGAGTGGAGCTTGGGCTGCTGAAATCCCGTTGAGTTGGCTTGAAGTTGTCCAGCTCCGGCAAGTGAAGGCGAAGGAAGGAATTCCCCCTTCCCAAGACCATCCCTCCACACCTGCCCTCTTCTGCAGATAGCTCTGCTGAAGATCCTCCTTGCTGCAGCGCCTACCTCCAAAGCCAAGACCGACTCCATCAACATCCTGGCAGACGTGCTGCCGGAAGAGATGCCGTAAGTCCCCAGGGAGGTGGCCACCAGCTGTCCCCGCTGTGATGTGAAGTCTTGGACCAAGTGGGAGAGTTGGGGTTTGCCAAGAGGTTCAGGGGGCTCCAGATTTGGGGATGGCTCTTTGGATAGATCCAAGCTACTGGGATGTGGTTTAGTGACGGGACGCAGTAGGTCAGGTTGATGGTTGGACTCGATGATCTTGAAGGTCTTTTCCAACCTACATGACTCTGAGATTCTTCTGTTGCTGCTGGGGAAGAGGGGTGAAAGCCACAGAAATGAACACTGGCTTGGGGGGGGTGTAAGGGTTCGAGCGCAGTCAGCTGCCCTCTGTGCTGTTCTAGCTAATTGACACAAATCATGAAATCACACTAATTGAGGCAAGTCGTAACTATCCGTGAGCATGTGGTAGGCATCCTCCACGCTGCTCCCCAGGGTTGCTGGCTGAGGGCAATCAGCTCTTCTTTTCTTGACACACTCTGGTGTCAACGGGCAGAAGGGGATAGAAACAAGACCTGGAAGGTCCCTGCGGAGCCGCTCCAGATGGATCCGAGTGCGCCAGTCCCTTCGTGTACCCGCTGCGCCCTTACCTTCTTTCCCTCCAACCCAGCATCACCGTCCTGCAGAGCATGAAGCTGGGCATCGATGTGAACAGGCACAAGGAGATTATCGTGAAGAGCATCTCGGCTTTGCTGCTGCTGCTCCTCAAGCACCTCAAGCTGAACCACATCTACCAGGTGAGCGCTGAGAAGGGGTCGGCCACTGCCAAGCCGCTTGTGCAGTCGGTGTGTCCCACGGTGCTCTTGTGGAGGACCTCTCCAGGAATCGTGTCCGTGGGGAGCTGCAGGTGGCTTTTCTGGAGAGATGAACCCTAGCCCCAGGACACGTTTTTTGTAGCGTTACTCGTGCAGGGATAACCTGCCTGCCGTATGTCTTTGGCTGTGTTTTGACGGAATCACTTCCACCCACGTGGAACGAGTTCCCAGAGTGCTGGGAAAACTCACGCTGTGGCTGATCAGGTTAAAATTCCGGAGATCTCACAAGAAAGAGCCTTCCCTGGCAGAAGGGTATGGGAATAGGGATTAGGCAAGACCCTCCAGTGCCGAGAGGTGGTGCTGGGTGGGACCTCGTGAGGCCAGCCAACCTGGTCCTCTGCCCCTCGGCAGGGTCAAGCTCTGGGGGCTCCGGTTTCAGCAGAGCTGAAGGTCAGGGTCCCAGATGCAATTTGAATTTTGTTAAATAGGTGGCGGTTTTCTGTTTGTTTGTTATTTAAGAGGTTTCCACGTGGTGCAAAGCCATCAAATCCATCCGTTTTATGAAGCCCACTGATATATGCACATATATATATGAGGTTAAATAGAAATCCATGTATTGGATTGGGTAAAATGGAAAAAAAAAATCAAATTTTCCAATCCTGCCTTTGCTGTGGGTTCCCGTATCCCCCCCCCCCCCCCTTTATTTTTTTATTTTTTTTTTTTTTGAGGTGTGGGAGCAAGCTGCTCCTTCCTCCTGGGTTTTGGATGATGGATGGTGAGAAGCATGGATAGGCTGGGCAGGGCAGGATGCGATGGGGTCGGACGGCGTGGGCTGCGTGAACGGGAGATTGCTGCTGGTTGTATCCCTCCTTTAGAGGGCGGTGGAGATGTGTTGTGTTATGCAGACCCAGGCCTTTTAACGTTTAGAGAGGGAGAGAAATTAAAAGCGTACAAGAAGGTAAGGGTACTTTTTCAAAAGTCGAAATTTAAAAAGGGGCTGGGTTAGCATGTGCTGCAGTAGGAATTTCTCAATTTCCTCTCCTAGTAGCTCTATCTCCTCCTTCCCCATATACTATTTTGTTGCAGATTTGATCTTGAAAAGTGACCTGCACACACTAGGTGCAGCTGTCCCTAAACGGAAGCTATCCCTAAAACACAGAGGCTGGATGTCCACTGTATGGCAAATGCAATTTCCCCGCCGGTGGGAGTTGTTGTATATGGTGCAAGCCTTTTACAGCAGACTTCGGCACGGGGAAGATGGTCTGCTGGGTGTCTAGAGCAAACCATCGAGGCTGTGTTGCTTCCAACTGGAAATGGGTTTCCATTCCCAGCGTACGCTCCTGTTGCTCCCGCTAACGCTGACCCATCTCACTTCTCTTCCTCAGTTTGAGTACGTGTCCCAGCATTTGGTGTTTGCCAACTGCATCCCGCTGATCCTGAAGTTCTTCAACCAAAACATCATGTCTTATATCACTGCCAAAAACAGGTACAGCCACTGCTGGGGAAGAGAGAGGTGGTGGAGCAGGGAGGAATGTGCATGAAGACCCCAAACACATGAACACGCGGTGGGGCTGAGTGACCGCTGGCCCCAGAGTGGCTTGGGGCAGCGGGTTCTGCACTGCACGGAGGGGTGCAGTGCAGGGGGTTCCAGACTCTCCCTCACTGCTGAGGTATGCCCAGACCCATCTCGCTCTCACTGGGCTGGTTTTCATCTCTGCGTGGCCTCCTGGAAAGCATTTTTTTTTTTGCCCCTGGGCATCTGTGGACCACAGCTTCACAAAGGCGAGGTGGGGCAGAGCCTTCTGTGTCTTCTCTGCTTTTTATAGCCAAAATTCAGCTTTCCCGACTCCCTCAGGTCTCACGTAGTTGTCGCTGCCTTTCCCTTTTGAGCCTGGCGATGTCAGGATGGGAGGTGGCAGCAGCGATGCTAGTACCTGGGTGGCGCGCGGCGCTGAGCCGTGGGCTCCCGCTGGGACGTCAGGGTTGCATCTGCTCCGTGCCCTGTGTCAGGCTGTGGCACCTGGGAGCCCACGAGGAGCATCCGGCCCCGTAGACAGTCCACAAGAGGTTTAGCCTGACTTAGGGCATCTCTAGACCTTGTGTCTCTACCCTGAATTCCCGCTGGCTTGGTGGCGGCTGAGCTGTGGCTCAGCTGCTGGACTTAAAAGCAGCAAGCGGCAAAGAAGGGGATGGAAGGACTGACGCTGCGAGACTGATAGTGCAGGCTTCATTTTAGATCCCTGCACGTCTTGGGACATAGATAGCATCAGTGAGTGTATATGTACATATTATATATTGTATATTATATACATCATATATGTAGTATATATACTATGCATATTATATTATATATTGTTTAATATATAATATACATAGCCAAACAAATATAATATATAAATTAATATAAATTATCAAATTATATAAAACTTATCTAATATAATTTATAACTATCTAATTTATAATTTATATAAAATATGTATACAATTTTTGTTTGGGTACTTTTACAAAGTCAATAAACCCAGAAGGCCAGGAAAGACCTGATGCCCTTACCGTGCATTTTCTTGCTGGTAATATTCTGCCAGATGTCTGCATTTTAACCCAAGATCTGCTTTTCGTATGTGCTTGGTTTTGTGTTGTGGTTTTTTGTGTGTGTGTGTCCATACGAATAACTAATCTGCCATGTCTTAATGGATCCAAATCCTCCGAGCCCTCACTAACACGCTTGGGACACACTCGGGAGCCACGAGGGCTCGGCGTGCTCCGTTAAGCTGAGGCATGGGGCAGTGGTGGTGCTGGGAGCCCAGGAGGATGCTGACGGTGCTGGGCAGACGCTGTCACCAGAGGTGGCTCTGCCCTGGCAACTCAAACCCCAGCCATGAGGCAGGAAGACGTTGCAGGTTGCTGGACGTAGTCTCATAGATCATCCTAAAAAGTTGCTCGCATGCCGACCTGTTCTGTAACGAGTCCCTCCTTTCCCATCTTCCGCAGCATCTCCGTCCTGGATTATCCGCACTGTACGGTCCACGACTTGCCTGAGCTCACTGCAGAAAGCCTGGTAAGCAGCACATAGGCTCCTTGTAACAGTATGGTTCTACGTGGGAAGGCGAGGAAGGATTTTTGTTTTATTACTTCTGCCCTCTCTATACCCATTCAGTCCCAAATTAGACTTTTCCCCTCCCCTCCAGACTAGAAAATTCCTCCCATCCCTATTCTGACTTATTACCAGCTACGGGGAGGTGGGGCAGGAGGCACGGGCAAGCTTTGTGCACCCCGTACAATCTGCTGGGCTTAGAGTTTTCCCTTTTACTTGTCCAAGCTAGAGAGCCTGCTTCTAAAAAGGCTTCAGCCAGAGGCTGTTGCCTCCCAGGCTTTAATTGCTCAGCGCTCACGCTCTGTGAGATGCCAGTAGATGAAGGAATAAACCAAATTCCCTGTGGAGAGGAGCCTGAGCATTACAGAGGCCAGCCAGCACGATGGGTACGGATGAGAGGTTAATGCTGGAGGGTCCCTAACTGCCACGACTGCAGCACGACGTGGGCTGCACGCGGGCTGCGATGCTCTTCCCGCACAGGGCGCAGAGCGGGCACAAGCCTTGTGGCTAACAGGGAGGGGATCATTGGGAAGGGAGACCCTAAATGCAGCAGGAAGCATTTAGAAGGAGCCTGATCACCGGCAGGGGTGATCGCGTGGTGCCTGGCTGCTAAAATCTTAAGCCCCTGTTGTTTTCCTTAGCTTTGAAGAGGTTACAGCCACTGAAATAACAAGAAAGGTTTTCCGTGGTGAAAGGTTTTTCATGAGCCAAAGTTGCTCACGAATCCTTCCAAGGCTGCGAGCAGCTGGGGCAGCAAACATGAATTTATCAGCTCTGTGTCCACCACAGTTCCAACGCTCCTGTGATGCAAATCCCTGTTGTGAGCTGATTTTGCCAGATTTATGCCAAACTTACACAAAACCCCTCTGCGGAGCACGTACGGGAAGGCACGGGACGGTCACATGTGGCCAGCTGGGTCCTGTGCCGCCGCCGTGCCACCGTTCCAGCTCGGGATGTTCCACAGCTCTGCGGTTTGGTGCTTTCCACCAACACTGCCCTGGGTGCCTGCTGGAGGCGGCAGCTCCTGCCCCTTGTGCAGGGCCGGGGGTCTTGGCCAGCCCCGCTGGGCTCCCACGGGCCGCATCCTGGCCCGACGGGGACACCTAGCGACGTGTCACTGAGCACTCCGATGGCTCGTGCTGGTCCTTAGGTTCACGCTAGGTTTTGTGGCTCTAAGAGAGAACCTAACTTTTCTAGGGAAAACATTCGCAGGTGCGTTTTCCCAGCAGGGTCCGCTCCCCAGTCTGGGAGCTGCTCTCACCCCTAGGCAGGTTATTTGTTATATATCCTATATATGTATTATTTCTGCCGTGCTCAGTGCTGTCCAAACATAACATACTGCCCCCTCCATCAGCCACTGCTTCCCTCCAGCAGACAGGGGTGTTATCCTCACCGGAGATTAATTTAATTAGACATGCCAAAGCCAACTTGAGTGCTACTGCGTGTGCATGCCTCTGGGAGGACGCTCGTGAATGTAGGATCTCAGAGCCCCTCAAGGAAAATGTGATGTCTGGCAGGAAGAAACCTAACCCTGCCTTTTTTCTCCTTGAAACCCTCTCCTTGGAAAGTGGCAATTCGAGGCTGCTGCTAGGGAGGGCTCCTGCAGAGCTACTTGGAGAGGTTCAGGCAGGAGACAATTAAGTTCCAGTTTTCTTTTTCTCTCTTTTTTTTTTTTTCTCCTTGTTTTTATTGGTTGGCTCCGTGTCTAGAAATGATGCAGGGTGTATTCCTATTAATTAGACACTGCATTTTGGTAGGCATAAAACACAGCCTGGTTCTTCAGAGATGTGTTTGTGCACGTGTTTGTGTTTCTTTTCTTCAGCCAACATTTTATGCAGTTTTGGCTTTTTTTTTTTTTTTTTAACCCCGATACGCTGATTTTAACACCACAGCCGTAACACATTTCTTAGCAGATATAACAGAAGCTTGTGCTTTCAGTGGGCTGAATACAGGAGGGCGTGCTTGGTTTGCTTCCACGGAAAACTAGGACACGTTCGGCAGCGCCGTTCCCAGAGGAGGGACCCTCTGGCTGTCGGTAGCTGCTGCTCTTCCCACGCTGTAAATCAGAAGCGGATGAATCCTGGCAGGGTAGCAGGGACCTCTTCCATCCTCTCGTGGCTCAGGCTTCTCAGTCCCATCCTGGTCCCCGTCTCCCCTTTGGTGGCATCTCGGTGACATCCTGCCTCTGCGCTCTGCTGCGTAGGAGCCTCCAGCACAGACGTAGCCTCTGCTGGCAGAAGAGTGCATTTTCTCGGAGTGGCTTTTACCAAATCCCGGCATTACAGTGCTCCCAACTGGCAGATTTGTTTCTTGTCGGCCTCTACAAGTTACACGTACGCTAGCGCTTTTACCAGCTTCCTGAAACAAGGGGTTTGGTGCTCGCTTTTAAGAACAAAGGTATTACGCGGGCAGGATTTTCTTGGTAAATCTAGCTTCAGAGCTGGATTAGGCGCTGACAGAAGCGTCTCATTCAAATTCTCCTCCCAAGGGTGCCCAGAACGTGAACAGGATTTTTTTTTTCTGTGGTTAAGGCTGCAGCTTGCTGTAAGTGGCTCATAAATTAAGCAGCACTCGTTTCTGCTCTCAGCCCCAAGTAGGTTATTTGTGGGACACTTGTGCCGTGCTCCGTGCTGTTCAAACAAGACAGGTTACTGTGCTGGTGGAATTACAGCTCAAACGTGCCATGAGCACTGTTTACACAAGCCAGAGCCGGGGGTGCTGATGTACAGCTAATATTTAAAATTATACAGCTACTATTTCAAAAAACGTAGGAGCTGCACTTAAGCTGGCGAGGCTCTCTGTTACAGAAACGTCCCGTCTTCCCAACAGGAATGTTTGTCATCCTTCATCATTTTGTCTTTTCTTTTTATTTGTCCATAATATTTCCTCTAAGCATGTGGCAATTTAGGAATTAATTTATATAATTAACAAGAAGCTGTTCTCCGAGCAGTGGTGATGACTAGGCTGTAATTTGCTCTGTAAAACAAGGAACACAAATCTACCGAAATATATATTCCCCTTGACAGAGCAACGTGATTTATCTTGGGCCCTCTTCTAGACCCAAATACAAACTAAAAATGCCGATTTTTGTCCGAGGCTTTCAGAACATTTTTCCTGGGGAAAAGCTGCGGGCTGTCAGTGGTGTAATGATAGCCCAGGCGAGGAGGCGGCTCCGCTGCTCGTCCAAAATAAGATTTGTGCCACTGAAGAGCATCAGGGAGGGCATTCTGCACAGGGCAGAGCTGCTGAGCACTGCCCTTAGGGTTACCCTCTTCCCTCTCCTCTTGCAGGAGGCCGGAGACAACAACCAGTTCTGCTGGAGAAACTTATTCTCCTGCATCAACCTGCTGAGGATCCTCAACAAGCTGACCAAGTGGAAACACTCGAGGACGATGGTAGGGTGGAGAAATACTTTTCCTCCTGCAAATAGTACTTAGTTTTACAATCCTCGAGCCCTCTGCAGCAGTTTTGGGATACGGTGACCACCCCTATTCTGTCTGCTCGGGGTTTGTGTGACATGGTAACACCCAGTGCTGCACAGGCAGTATTTGCTTTGCTTCCTTGAGCTCGTGGCCTTGACTTGCGTTGCTCTCTTGGCAGATGCTGGTAGTCTTCAAGTCGGCCCCGATACTGAAGCGAGCGCTGAAGGTGAAGCAGGCCATGATGCAGCTGTACGTCCTCAAACTGCTGAAAATCCAGACCAAGTACCTGGGGCGCCAGTGGAGGAAGAGCAACATGAAAACCATGTCCGCCATCTACCAGAAGGTGCGGCACCGCATGAACGACGACTGGGCTTACGGCAACGGTGAGCAGAGCCGGGGACGCATCCTGCACGCGGCGGCACAGTCGTTGTGTTGGGGTTCGGGCGTGTTTTGTCCTAGGACCTGCTGGGATACTGTAAACTTGGTTGGGTCAGCACTGGGGATTTTTTTCGGAGGCCTTAAGGCACCATCAGGAGGAACCCAGTTGCATGAGGGAGGTTGGGAATAACGAGATCAGGCTGGGACACAGTCCCACGAGGTCTTCAAGACAAATTTCCACCAAACCCAGCCCTCCAATTCTGCACTCCCAAACCGATGGCTTTTGCCATCAGGGCACTGACTTGCTCCGCACCAAACGTGTGCTTGGGGCAGCCACATGTCTGGGATCTGGGCGGCAGCCCTGCAGTGCACGCCGGAGAAACAGCGGCGGATGCTGAGGATCCTTAAGCTGAAGACGTGCCGGTCTGTTTCAACAGCTCTTACGTGGCCTAAAGCTGTATTTTTAGAAGGCTTAATAACATGGTCCTGAACTGTTGCTTTGCATACATCTTCTTTTTTTTTAAAGAGAGTTAAACAGAAAAATTGGGTGGCATCCCTGTTTGAAAAGGAGACAGGGCGAGACGTAAAGGCCTAACATCTTCTCTTCCTTACAGGGGAGAGAGGCATTATAATTAGGGTGTTAATTTCTACTGTAAAAGATATAATTTATTTTTCGAAGACGGGTATGCTTTTGAGAGTTGTGATACCGCTGTGCCACTGATTCAGAAGAACCAAAATTAGACTCGCTATTTTTAATTTCCCTGTAAGGCTAGTGGAGTTCCCCAGATGCCCAAGGGCCGGAGGGCTGGGGAAGGCTGGGGACTCCCTTTCCTTTACAGGGATTTCTCTCGCCTCGCTGCCTTGCTCAGCGCACTCGTCTTCCCTGCAGGGCTGAATGCAGCAGCAGGACTTCTTTATGCCCGCGATCGCATAATTCACTACTCAGCAGGCGCTGCTTCTTGACCTGGGCACTTTGCCGTGCCAGGACTTGGCTTGCAAAGACGAGATCCGGAAGGGTTTTTCCCCAAGGATTTATTTTTAGCTTGGTGTATCTGGACTGAGATGCAGCTTGGACTTCTCCCTCCCTTCAGCACTGCTGAGACCTTGCCAGTGAATTTGCTGACCCTTTGTGGAGCGAATGGCTGGTTCATATAGATTCAAAGCTCATAAAGACCAAGTTTTGAAATAGTAATTTTTTGGAAATGGTACATATTTACATAATATTAGATGTTTAAAATATTGTGGTTATTACAGTCAGTTGTTAGCTTCCCAACCTTGCCCAAAATTTAGAAGCCTTTGTTTTCAGTAGCTTATAGTAAATTTGTGAGGTTTTAGCTATAAGCTTTAAATCTTGATCCCTGCCTCAGACATCTGCGGAGATCTTCAGTAAAAGTGGTGGGGCCTTTCCAAAAAAAGCAGGAGCTTTGTAGTGGTACAGAGTCCTTAAACCATGCTGAAGGCCAGAAATAATTGCATTTCTGCATGAAGTTTTCTGACTGCTGAATTTACAAGTGATTTTAATATATTTTATTTAAATACCTTAAATTAAATGCGTGCATAACAGCAACTGATTATGAATAATAATTACCATAGAATTAGAAATAACTGACTGGCTAATATAATACTCTTTTTAGTTCAGGCACATGACTGCTGTAAATTCTTGATCCTTTCTTTTGGTCAAACCGTACCGGAGTCACTTTCTCCACTATGCCGTGGTCTTGTTTCTTCTTGAACCTAGATATCGATGCCAGACCGTGGGACTTCCAGGCTGAAGAATGCACCCTGAGAGCCAACATCGAAGCCTTCAACAGCCGGAGATACGACAAGCCCCAGGATTCGGAGTTTGCGCCGGTGGACAACTGCCTGCAGAGCGTGCTGGGCCAGCGGCTGGAGCTCCCCGAGGACTTCCACTGCTCCTACGAGCTGTGGCTGGAGCGGGAGGTGTTCTCCCAGCCCATCCGCTGGGAAGAGCTGCTGCACTACCAGTGAGAGCCGCCCCGTCACCTGCCGCCGTCCCACCCCGGTGAGGACCCGGGGGCTGGAAAGGAAGGTGATTTTGGACCTGGGGGTTCTTAAGTAAGGCTGGAAAAAAGGTGACCATCTTTCTAAAGAGGCCAGGCCTCTTTGTATCTACCCAAACATCCTTGGTACGCAACTGCCATCTATTTGGAGGTCTTCCCTTTGGGGTGACCTCTTGGAGACTGTGTGGTAGCAACGGACCTGCACAGAGGCCAAGGACCAGGTTTCAGCATCACGCTGGTGGCAGTGTAAGCAGCATCCTCATCTGTTTTTCACTCCAAATTTACACCAGTGCACGAGAGATCAGAGTCTGGGCTGTCCCTTTGCTTGGTTCACGCATGCAAGTTTGTCCTAAGAGAATCTCAGCAGTGGAAGGTCTCCATCTCCCCCAAACGCCCCATGCTGCGCTCAATTTGTTTTCATTTATCCAGTTACGGATGTCCAAGAACGTGCTCCAGACACCCTACTGCTGTGAGCAAGGTGCCCTGGCTCCCTGATGAAGTGGAAAATAGGTGGCACTTGGTGGCGATCTTGAGCAGAGGTGACAGGTTGACTTGGCAAACGGAGATGACATTACTGCTTGTCCCCAGGCCAGTGCTGCTGCTGGGATTGTGCGGCCTGCGTTGGAGGCTTTCTTCCACAACTGACGATTTTGCATTCTTCACGAGGGATAGTAATTACCTTTTCCACTGCTCCACTTTGCTTCACCACTTCATTCACTTGCATTAGAGTAAGATGCACAGTGAGCTGTGCATTGCTTAGAGCTGCTGAGGACATTGATTGCCTCTCCATCTGAAATGAGCCCAGAATTATTGGCACAGAGGTTACTGACCCAAACTACAAGACGTCTGAAAGTGCCACGTAAAGGATTATTTCCTCATCCATCAAGATGCTCCATTAAGACGTCCATGCAGGAAAACAAAGTGCAGCAGGCTGATTGGTTTTGAAGGATAATTACTGCAACATTAGGTTTCCAGGTTGCTTTCTTCACTGCTCTTTAGCCCTTCTAGCCCTAGAGGAGAAAGTAAATGCCACATCTTCCTGAAAATAACCTGATTTTTGCACAGGTTTTTGGCTCTTTCCTTTAAGTGGGAAGGAAGAGTGCTTTGGGTAACACTTTGCTGCCATCACATGACGAAAACAGCAGATGCTGCAGTCCAGAGCTCTCAAAATGAATAGCAAACTGAGCTGAGAGCTTTCTATAACAAGGAAAAACCCTCGTGGGCAGGGGATAACCCACTGGGTGAGCTTCTGCTCAGCACTGTGCCTACCTTCTCCTCGGCCAGCAGCCCTAGTGCTGGGCTTCCCCGTGCTTCCTTCAGGATCCTGATGGGGTCTGAGAATTCTTACCTTTTTCTACAAAACGTTGTCAGTCCAGCACAGGGAATCCTGGGGTTAACCTTTCCTCCCTTATGAAACCAGATCTGGTGTCAAAGAAAAATGTGTCAATAAACATGGGCAAAATTTGGCTCCTCTCTAGCTGTATCGACGTAGCAAGCGCACAAGTGATAAAATCACAGGTATTTGTTATGGCAGGATTCGTGCTTATTGCTGTAGAATTAAACTGGGAATGTTTCCTTAATGTGGTTTGCAAAAGACATTTTTCAATGAAATAGCATTAGTAAACCTGCTCAAAAAGGCTTTTGTTCAAAATAAACCAGAGCAACTTTTGAAGTTCATTCATTTACTGGAATATTTTTCTTTGTGCACCTTAATTTAAATGCTGCTTTTGGTGGTTAATTTTGTTTGTTTGTTTTAGGGGTAGAAATGTAGTATAAATGCTACTATTTCCAGCCAGGTGCTAGGGGACAGAGCCCAGGACTAACTGGACAGTTTAGGATTTTCTCTGTGATGATTCATCTGGTTTTCCTACCAAATGTGCAGTTTTTCCCCCATTTCGCCCACAGGCCAGGGTCCTGAGAGCTGAGCTGTACCCTGCATGGTATTACATGGTCTGGCACAAGGGACACTTGTCTGTTCTTTTTTTCCTGCCTTCTCATGGTGACCCCACACTGAAATAGTCCCCGTATTTGTTTCCAGCTGCACCACTTATTTTATGATTCCTCTGCTATTCTATGCTTTAGAGTGATTTAGAAAACTGTCTTATTTCCTAACAGCTAAGTCTGAATGTAAAGGAAGTATTACAGAAGTATGAAATCCTTTTAGTCTTAATAAACTAAGGGCACGGAGGTGTTTCTTCAAGGGGACAAGCAAGTTGATTAGTTATTAATCAGAAACTTAGAAAAGCCCTTCATGTTTGGCTCAACCCCCCCCAGGTGTCTCCTTCACCCACTGTTTGTGTGGGTACTAGTTATTCTCTTTGATATCGTGTTCATTTTTCTGCATTTTGTATTTAAATTCTGCTTCATATGAGGTTTCCATAGCTTATCAGTGCCTTCCATCTTTTCTGAGGTATGGAATAGGAATACAAATTCTTACCTGGATCTCTGTGGTAGAAGGAGGTATGAGCTGTTATGTTTGAATACTATTAATTTCCAACACAAGTTAAGCTTCCTGGAGATATACCTCTATATAAAAACTGAACCTCTGTGTAAAAAAATAACTAGGGAAAGGTAGACTTTTAACTTAAATGCTGTATCTCATCACGGATTTATCACAGACTGTACGTTTATCGAGATAGGCCATGCTTTGTGAGGGTTTCTTTGGGAAAGAGGGGCAATGTGGGTGTCAGTTCGGGCTGATAAACGCTGCTGGTCTCCCTACAGACCGCACAGCACGCTGCAAAGCAGCCGTGCAGCTGAAATGCCATTTTGACAGGAACAGAGGAACCTATATTTTAATAAGTTTATTCTAGTTACAAACAGATGCAAGTCAAGGTAATAATGCCAAGGCTTTCCCTAGACACATTCGAGCAGTGTATTCACTGAGACTCCTCTAGAAAACTCCCTTACCGTCTCTGACAGCCTGAGCTGCTGCTCCTCCAGCGGTACGAGAAAAGTCTCCATCCTGCTACGAATTCTCAAACCGCAAGCTGGTAGCAGCTTAAAACGTCTTTGCTTCACAGTGAGCATTTTCTTCTCCCTAAAAACCTAAGAGTCAGAAGGCAGCAATTATGGGATAATCATTCTGATACATAGGAAAGAAAAGTTCTAGAATATAGTTTTCTAATGGTTTCTGTACAGCTGAAGGAGCCGTATCTTATCTTACCCCAAACATTACTCCTGATTCCAGGAACGGTTGCATATGCTCAGTTTCTGTTGAAACTGCGTCTGCAGAGCTTTTTTTCAGCCTACAGGTGGTTGCAGAAAGCTTTGCTGCTGCTAAGTCAGTATCTTCAGTACCTTAAGATTCTTCTGTTCCTAATTTTAGCCTCATTTCCTAGGGATAAAAGGCACCGGCAATTGCACTCCTGGTCTCTCAGTGCTCTATAAGCAACTTTTGAGCTGGTTAACTGATCCCTTGCAAATTTGAGTAAAGGATAAAAGGCCTCCAAGATGTTGTGTTCTCATAAGAGTTGTGAAAGGGAGCATCTGAGTGGAGGGATAGACCCTATTAATGCCCCAGCCGAGGCAAAGCGGGGCAGCTCAGCCGTTTCTCATTCGGTTCAGCAGGGACCAGCTGCCCAGTCCTAAAAGAAGAGCTGGGGTCAGTGCTGGGAAAGGACAGGGGAGAGGGGCTGAAGGGAAGGGATGCACGCCGGTGTGACACTGGGTTTCAGTAATTCCATGACATAGGACAGCTTGTTTAAAAAAAAAAGAGAAAGATATTATCAACTTGTTGGCATACAGAACATAAGGCAGTATGTTCTTCCCACTAAGTCTCAGCAGTCATTTGATTCTCTAGTTGGATGCGGTCCCCTGTGTAAATTTTCCACTCTCTCTGTGAAAAGGACCATACCCTAATAGCCCTCCTTCTTCTTATCTGAATATTTCTGTAAAAATAATGATAGTGAGATGTCCTGACCTAACAGCTGCACTCTTTATTTATCAATTTGTAACTACAGCGGTGTCTTTATGAGGCCAGGTTTATTATACTCCTAGTTTGCAGGAACCTCCCTTAATTATTTATCAAAACCCTTGCATTTGTAAAGAGCAGCTTGCTTTGTAGCCAGCTCCAAGTATCTTTACAAAAAACAAGTTGACTGCGCAGGCTAATTTTTGTACGCTTGATCTAATTTCTGACACACTTGTCATTGCTGGTACTTCATTTTACCCTTAATAGTAAAATGTGTTATCTTGACAATTGCTTTTGCTAAAAGGAGACAATGGGTATAATTACGATCACTTCTTTTATGCCATGTGGTTTGTTGATTAGAAAATTACATAAAATCATTTTTCCGTGAACATAGCAAAAATATTTTTTTGTTATTTTTTCATTATTCGTTCATCATTTTTTTTATTTATCCCAAGCTTTATTCAAAAGTGTTTTACTTAGAAAGTCTACAGACAGTATTTCTGAGCCATGTTTCTGACCCTTTTCCTATTTTCTCTTGTTCTTTTGCTTCTTTCTCTGTCCTTTTTGGCTCCTTCTGATCAGGTACCAGGATTCCCCTGAGATTTTCCCCAGCAGTGAAAGTTCTTCTTGCAGGGCTATTTGCATCTCAGAAAGCTGACCAATTCCACTGCCTGTGGCCTGTTAAGAGGCAGGAATGGGAGAGAAATAAGCAGCACGACGAAGAATGTGGGAGCTGCATTAGTACACAGCCACTGAAAAAAAACAGCCACGGATGCACCCAGACCAACCAAAGCCTAAGGCCTTGTTCCTTTTCAAATGGCAAGGAACCTCTTTAGTCCACAATTCGTCTTCTACATGGCCCTGACAAGCTTGGTCTATGATACAGGGTAACAGGATCCCCCATTTTCCTTTGCAGCTGAAGACAAAGAAGTTCAGCTGCTCCATCATTTCGTCTGAATAGAAGGGAGGTAACGTGCTCATTAGCCTCGGTGAAGTCTGATACTCCCCACTGATCAGAAAGCAATTCCCTTCCAATAGCACTTTCTCCTGTGCAACAAAACCTGCATCCCACTCATGGCAGCAGAAAGCAGTTATGAAAGGGAAAAGGCTAGTATTTTCTAGAGCAAATAAAATATCCATGAGAAGTAAAAGAATCGGAGATGTATGTTTCTAGGCTGCGTGTCTTATCACGTATACTTGGAAGCATGTAACATGTCCAGATTACAACAGAGAAGTATTTCCACTCGCTTCAGAGAGAGGTACCGCATCATATTTGTGGTAATGACAGTCAGCTGATCACAAACGCTTTATTACTAACATTACTTCAGAAAGACAAGCTTCTGTTTTCCATTAACTCAGTCCCTTCCTCCTCAAGGCAAGTAAGTCTGATGGTTTATATTCCGTGTTTCAAAAGTGCCTTTCAGATTGTCCTCCTCAGCAGCACCTTGCTCTCTCCGGGCTTCATGGCAGCCGTGGTGTCGGGTGATGACCCAGTTGTTATTTCCAAAGTTTCCTGGTCTCACTTCTCCACTGGGCCTGCACTCCTGGCTCAACTTTCCCTCCTGATAAAAGAGATAATCATTAGACCAGTGTTTTGCTGAGCTGTGCCTTTGCTCTTTGACTTCCTCTAGTCATCACCAGGTACGTTTTGCTGCAGCCTATCAGTCGCACTCATTCCTGTCACTTTGCCCTCTTTTGATATCTAGTCCACATGCAGGTAAATATTTTCCTGCAAAAATTTCCTCCCTACCACATTATTCCTTTCTTTCACTGATACATTTACTTCTCTTAATGTATCGGACCGACTCCTGCTCTCCTTATTGTTCTCATCTCTTCTTTTGCTTTCACTTTTGGGAGATCCGTCATTCTTTATTAATCCATGCTTTAACCTAGTAGGTCACAGGTCTGGCTCACTCTCCGTATCTCCTCCTATTTTCAGCATACCTGACTGAGATACTCTCCCTGCAAACACTTCCTCCAGTAGAGCTGGCCAGTTCCCCCTTGAACTTCTACATTCCTAACCAAGTATATCCCCCCTTGTATCAGTATTAAAATGCTTCTTTACAGAGTCTGCATACCTTCTAACCACATCACTTACCAGCATCCAAAGCAGTAACTGAATGCAGATTAATCATTATAATTACATGAGACGGAAATTTATGTTTGCAATAAATCCAACAATAGCTGTAGCTGCCAGGAAGAGGGGAAGGGCAGGAAAGATGGTAGGGCATCTCTGTAAATCAGAATTGTTTCTTCTACCGACAATCCTTTCCAATGCTGATTTACTTAAATGTTTGTATTTAGTACACTGTAATATATACAATTATCATACTAAGGGAGAAAACAAAGGCTGGACGGCTATTATATCTGATAAATAAAATAAATTCATTTCTATTTAAAAAAAAAAAAAGCTTTTAAAAAATACACATAGGTCTGCAGTACGTACCATTGCATTAAAATGCCTGTCATTTGAAATTTATTTTGTAGCTTCCAGCTCCGAAAATTAAGGGAATCCTTTTTTTTTTTTTTATGTTGAAATTATTCTGAAACAAAGCTGTCTTCCTACAGGTTCACGTCCCGTTGCCCTTAAATACCATTTCGTCCTCCCCACTGCAGGAACAGCACATGCTGCTGCCAAACAGACTAGAGAAGGGCTGAGCTGTGCTGACATTTCCTCAGCCGAGATATTAATAGTGTCTGTCTCCCACGCTCGGCACAGCTGACAATTTTCATGAAACTCATAGGAAATTAATATATTTGAACTCTTGGCTTTGTGTCAAACTCGGTTAGAGCTGGTTTGAAAGTTATGGCACAGGGGAGGGCAGGCAACCCGTGTGGTAGTACAAGCCCCTTTTCCTTAGGAAACTGCACTAAATTCCAAGCTCCTACCTGAAGACAAGTTTGAAAATATGATAAAGTGCATTCTACAGGCTTATGGACAAGAAAGCAGATTCCAAGAGGCTAATATCTGAGAGAAAAATGGAACCGGGTTCTAGGCAGACTCATCAAAGTGTTGGGGTTTGGCGATAGAATGATTACGAGCTTTTTATTTGTTTTAAATTTTATTTATTTATTTATTTATTTTTATAAGGTGATTCAGCTCCTGATACTTTCCACTTTTTGCACTTTTTGCTTTGGACTCCTGTCACTTTGCAGATGGGAGCGCACAGCAGCGAAAGCCTGGTGCTGAGGGATGTGGAACAGAAACCCGCCTCGCAACCTCTCCACAGCATTTAACAAAAACAGTATTTGTGAGTAGTACCCTGGCTGTGAAAAAAAAATAAAATAAAAAATGAAAAAATAAAAAAGGTGCAGGGCACCAAAATCGTCCCTTCAGCTGCCTGCTCCTCCCTGTGACACCTCAACTTCATGTGGCTTCACTTATACCTTGGATATCAGCTTTATTTTTATCACTTTAAGGGATTTTTCAGAAAACATCCAAGCTCTGTTTGATGCCCGCTCTCTGACGCTGTGGTTCTCAACTCAGCCCAGATCAGAAGTTGTTTTTAAAAATGTTTCTGTGGTACGTGACACCGGTTTAACTAAGAGCACACCCCACGATTGTGCAGACCATAGAGGTGCGAGCTGCGCCTCCTCCAGCACAGCCCAGAAGCTGAGGCCAGGGATACCCCAACGCAATTTTGTGTTTTTGCCCACAAATACCCCAACCCAAGGCTTTCTGCCCCCAAATACACAAAAGCTCACTTAATACTCTGTGAAACCCCGATTTTTCCCACAACCTTTGAAAAAAAAACGCGTTTTCTTTCTCTAAAACAAAAACTATTGCGGTACTTTTTTAAAAAAAAAAATGTATTTATTCTTCCAGCGCCCTTCCGCGGGCCGTTTCGTTCCCCTCAGCGCGGGGAGCTCTTTCCCGCCCTTTTCCTGAGGCGGCCGTTGCCGCCCCAACGGTCGGTGGCGGCGGGTTGGGCCTCGCCGCCCTCCGCTGCGCATGCGCAGGGGGACAGGTGGGGGGGGCGGGCGTCATGGCAACGGGGCAGCTGCGGACGGGGGGGGCCGGGACCGGGACCGGGATCAGAACCGGGACCGGGATCGGGATTGGGATCGGGACTGGGATCCGGACCCGTTCAGCGCTTGGGGTCCGCCGCAGGCAGGGCGTGGGGGTGCGGTGGGCTGAGGGTAGCGCCGGATCGCCGCGTTACTGGGGGCCGGGAAGAAGCTGTGGAAAATTTTTAATGAAATTTTATATTTCTTCTATTTTTTTTTTTCACGTGTGGAAAAGGGGACAGGAAGGCTTTGGGAGCTGAGGAGGGAGGCGGTGGGATCCTGCCCTGGGCTACCCTAGCGCTGCCTACTACTAGGGTCTCGCTGTGGAGCCACTGGGGGCTGTGGCCCAAGCTCTGCTCTGCTCTTTCCTCCTCTCCTTTCCTCCTCCCTGGCCAAGCACGTTCTGCTAGAGGAGATCACAAAGTCTGTACAGGGAATCTCCGAGTCCTGGACCCTGGCAGAGCTCAGAGTTACCTCACTGGTGGTGCTGTGCTTTTAGGTATGGCACCCCGGGACCTGGCTTTCCAAGGACCTATTTTCCCACTTCCTTTATCCTCTAACTAAAGTTTAGGGCAAATAATACTAAATTGTTGCACACCGTGTAACTCGCTACGTGATTGTGTGTTGCAGGGACCGTCTTCAGGGCTTAGCGTGGAGTCTCCCAGCTCACTGAAAGGACTTAACCATGGTAATGCAGGTTTGATTCTTTCGATATGTGTTGATTCCACATTTTAAGGAAGGGGCGTTAATAGCCAAAAGGCTCCATTCCACAACTGCAGGGCGTAACCTGACCTGCACACTTTCATGTTGTGTGCAGGTAAGCCACACATTCTGGTTTTTAGATTTTTCTTGCTGTTCTCGCTGTTTACAGACCATAGGCTGTAAAATTCTGTAGGCATCTTAGAAAGCCCCAAATCCAATTCCTTGTGGGTGAATGAAAACACCACACAAATGCAGATATCCTGGTGGTTTTTTGAAGAGTTAGGAACTCTGATCTGCTTCAGTCCTGCCTCTAACTGCCAAAAAAGAGCTGCACTCTGTTCAACTTTGCACTCTGTTCAACTGATTGCCTGATAAATCCATAAGAAATTCCGGGACTGTTGGCTGGTATGCTGTGTGTTGGCTCCGGCACTGCCTTATGTGCGTGTGTATGCACGAGGTGTGACTTCTGACAGCGTTTGTGATGCTGTGCTGGAGGAGCTTGTTAGCTTCCCACGTTTTGGGAACCCCTTCTCTAGGCTGTGCTGGAGCGCGTGAGCTGACTGCAGCTTACCGATGCCACCACATTTAATAAGAGACAGAAAAGACAGTTGCTGACAATGACTGACTGCTGACATTCAAAGCCCTGAGGTCAGAGGTGTCTGTTGCAGAGAGACAGCAGGAGCAGTGAGTCAGCTTTAGACCAAAGACATTCCCTGCTTCTCACTGCAGACTTATTACGACAGCTTCGCCTTACCTGTAAGCACCTTTTTTATTTTGAAAGATCAGCTACAGGCCAGATTCTGACCAGGAACCTAATTAACGCTCACAAAATCTGCCCATGACCCTGCTGGGAGCACAAACTGGGAGCGTGGTTCAGGAGGCTGGCTGAAAAATCTGATGTAAGCATCCACTCTGAAGTGTACACATTCCAGCACATAAAGTATTCAACAAATTCTGTCCAATTAAGGTCTGTATGAAAGGCTTGTCGCCCTCTCTGATGCATGTCTGGGTTCAAGTAGTTTGCAGTCTGCATGACTGAAACTTTAGGAACAATGCCACCAGCATCTGCAGCTTTCGCTCTGTATTTTCTGCTGGTCTGTCTTTTTTGTTTCTCTTGTGCGTAGTGGTGTGTTTTGTATGGACCTCTTGATTTCTATTTTTTTTTTCTATTTACTTGCCCGCATTCGTTCACGTTGTGCTCTTGGCTGACTGAAGATCGTACCCCAGAGTTCTCATTCCCTGGAAAAATATGCTACACGTACTGCCTTCGCCTAGTTTGTGCCTGGCTGATAGTTACATACGGCCTTTGCACCTATCCGTTTTATTCTGAATGAATCGCACAGAACTGTTAATTAGTGGTATGCAAAACTAGTCAAATAACAGAAATGGGTGGGCAGATGCAGAAGGTGACTCGGTGTGTACTAAAAGTGCTCTTGGCGTCAGACCGGGGGTCGAATACTTTCAGTCACTCGTGATGTGCAAATATTCCTGTCCGGCCTTTTCTCTGGGACTAGCTCTTGCTCTGTCCTCGGCACTCCCGGGACGCTGCCCACCTTGTGGCTTCGTGTTGCCATCACCGTCTTCCTGCCCACACAGCAGCAAGGAGAGATCCCTCCGGGTCCCCAGGCTGCTTTCTGTTGCTCAGTGCCTGGAGGCAGCATCTTCCACGCACACACGCTGCAGGCTTCCTGCGAGGAGTGCCCAGGGTGGGTGAGAAAATAATCCCGGGAGGGAATCAGAGGCTGGCAAATCCCTCTCGGAGGCACGAGGCTGGGTGTTCAGGCACCAGCACTGCTCAGGCGGAGTTAACGGGAGTCTTTGGCCCGCTCCAGGGCCTGGATGAGTGTTGGCAACCCCGCTTCGTACACAGGGAGTGGCAGAGCTTCTGTTTAGGTTTGTGTTACCACCAGTGGTAGAGGAGCGGCTGTGTCACGGTGCCTTGCAGAGGCCACGGCTGTAGCAGAGAGGCCTGCTTTCCCAGTTCATCGTCCGGAGGCACAACCAGACGCGCAGTGTTGGATGGAAACACAACACAGGCTTCGTTTAGGGCTGTATCATAATGCATTAATTAAAAAATCAATTGAATGTTTGATTTCCATTATGCACAACCCTTTTTTAGCCAGGCAGAAGCACAGCGGAACACTAATCATCCCTGTCTGATGACTTGAAAGATCCTTACAGGCTATAGAGCAAATATGGATTTGGTGGAAGTGTATTAACGCTTGGTAGTCCATATATAAAATCACCACAAAGCACAGGAGTCTGGTGAGAGGCTCTGAGCTAATACTGCAGGCCAGGACCGTGATGCAGTGAAGCTGTTCAGGATGTCTTCGATCCTCTACCCAGAAGCGAAACGATCCAGACACAGAGCTAACTGTGTGTTTTTGTGGTCATTTTCTCTCTGCAGGCAGGTAAAAGCAGTAAACCCAAGCGTGCCAAAGGCAAAAGCTCCAAAAAGAAAGGGAAGAAGGCGGTGAAAGACGTGGATATCCTCAGCCCAGCTGCCATGCTCAACGCCTACTACATCTGCCACAACGCCCCCGCCTGCCTGGAGTTGCGGGGCTTTCCCTGGCCTGGCTCCCCCAAAAAGAAAGGGAAGAAACGAAAGTAACCGGGTGGCTGGGAAGCAAAGTACACAATGAAAACCCAGCTCCCCGGTGAAGAAGAATATTTTTTGAGTATTAGACTCGTAGTGACGCCTCCAGTAGTTAGCTCAAACGTGTTGCCATAACCACTGCTGTGTCCGTACAAAGACACTCGTACGTAGCTCAAGCACAGGGTGACAAGTGGTGAGTGACGTCTGTGCCACTGTGACTTCAGCCGTGGCCCTCAGCCCTCCGGTTCTGTGTGGAATAAAATGTTGTGCCTCAGCAGTCTGAAGGGTTTGTGCTGGGTTGTTTTTTTTTTTGCCCCACAGGTGGGAAGTGCTCCCCAGTACGTTCTGCATTTAGTGACGGAGCACCCCCAGCTCTTTCAACCAGTGCTGGTGGAAACGAGCTCCGACAGTGGATACCGCAGTAAGATCAACAGCGTTAAATATTTCTACAACATCAGCTGCTCTGAGAGTCACCCAGCGCTCCCTTTCTGGGTCAGCGGAGAGCTACGCGATGCAGTCTGTGTATCTGCGTGATTCACCTCGCTCTGAAGGAAATGGGTACGTTTGCTCAGATGAGCAGTGCTTGGAGCTCCGGTGAACGCACCGCCAGCGCTCCTTTGGCTGTAGCGAGAACCTGGAGATCCAGCTCGGGTGTTATCAGTGATGTTGCATTACAGTTAGAGGTGACGGTGCGCTCCCCTGCCAGGTTGCCCCTTACGGTAACCACTCGTGGCCCAAACATCCTGGCTGGAAACCACAAGCTTTGTGTTACAGTTCAGAGCTGCTTCGCTCCGTTTCCACGTCAGTTTAATGCAGCCCTTGCTAAGTTGCAAAGCAGCATGTTGAACGAATCCGTATGTCCCACGGATTCTTACAGCACACCGACTGGAAGGACGCAGTGGAGTGCCCGGGACAGGAGAGGATGTGTCCAGAACTGGTGCAGGCTGTGCAGAGATGGGAAGGAATGCAAAACGGCTGGAATCTTGGAATCCAGGAAAAGAGAATCTGCTAGAGTTACTGCAAGGGGAGATGTTCCAGGGCGCTCGGATACACGGTGCCTGGGAGCGTGTAAGACTGCTCTCTACACCGAGCGGCGCCGTGAGGCGCACAGGAAGTGTCACGGCAGCATTGCAGTTGGTTTCTTGGGGCTGAACATTTGTCTGCGGGTGCTGAGCTGGCAGAGCAGTGAGCCAGCCCTGGAGGAGTCACCTCGAGGCCGTTTCTCACTGACTTAACTGCAAGGGGAGGCGCAGCACCCTTCTGACTTCCAGGTAGCTTGGTGTTACGGGCAGCAGAACAACCAGTTACAGCGTGATTGACCCAAACTGGCAAAGGCCTGTAAAGCCTCATGCTATTTCTCCAGCTTAAAATTTTTCCCTCCATGAAGAGATCTCGATAAAATCATAGTTGTGTGGTGGTGCTTGCAGGCCAGCTACTATTATATATACTATTATATAGGCTACTGCAGTACTCCACCAAATTTCTTTCATCTACATGTCAAGAAAATCCTGGTGGGGATCCTGTTTCCTTGCCGATTAGCCTGTAGCTGGCATGTTCTGCTGAGTCAGAGATGTGGTTAGCAGTGCCAGTTTGCTCTGTTCATAGATGTGTCTTCCTCAGCGTTTACTCATATTCTTGCTTCCCCATCGCCCACCAGGAAGTCTGGTCACAGCATCTAGTTGCAACTATTTCCTCCTAGTAACAGTGTCCCAAAGCAAGTGAGGACCGAAATTTGCTCTCTCTGTACTTAGCATTTCAAGCTAAACGGTTAAAAATAAAATCGTTCCCTCTTTTTGTGATATACTTGCTACACAGAGCTTTTAAGGGACGGGTGTTTCCGCACACCGAGGAAGGAACTCCTTAACACCGTGGGGCAGCCCACCACTGTCAATGTTTCTCTGCTTCTGCTACGGGCTCAGTTTGCAGGAGGAGAAGCTGAAGAGCAGTACAAGCTCCTGCCAAAATGAAGAACCCAGTTTAACAGCAATCACATGCAGGGCAGGCATTTAGGAAAATAACTTCCTTCTGGGCAACTTCCTCCACAACTACCTATGGCAGCACCGTGCGCGGGTTCCTCTGAAGCAGCTGGTACCTGACCAGGGCGGCAGGCAGCACGCCGCTCGAGACGGATCTGATCTGGTACGACTGCTAAAAGTAAGCAAAGCCTTTTTTTTTTACAGCCATGGTAGACTGGAGCTACGGTGATTTCAAGACTCCGGATCAAAGTTTTAGTTTGCAAAAATGACTGGAACAAATAGTGAAATATCATTATACGTTTTCTCTTTAAAAACACAAAAATCTGCTTTTTGTGTGGTGCAGTTGAGCACGGCAGATGGTGACCAGCGAAGTGCAAAGGACAAAGACTCTGCTTTCTAGTATATCTGAAAAGTTGCTATTCATTTCTCTGGCAGCAGACGGAAAACCCTTCCAACCATCCCAAGCTGAAAAATAAACGCTTTTTCTTCTTTTTTCCCTTTTCCCTCTCTCACGCCTGGATCCATCTCAATTTTGCATGCAATCCAGGCTCCCTGTTGGTTAATGAAAGCCAACGGACACCTCAAAAGAAAAGTTTGGACTTCAAATGGGTTGATTCTCTGTTTGAATACGTTGCTTCAGAGTGCTGCAGACTGCTGCCAGCTTCTAAGGGACAGCCTGGCTCAAGTGGACGTGACTTCACAGGCAGTCTGTTGCTGCTGGATGACACAGATACTTCTGTTGTATCACAGTGTGTAAGAGCTCGATTCTGTGGCAGGCTTTTCTTCCCGCCGGAGTGCAGAGTTTATAAGCTGAGTTTAAGGCGAATAAAGCCAATTCTGCTCAAATCCCCAGAGAATCTTCTGAGGGGAACCTGGACGCTGGAGGGGCCCTTCGCTTTAGGGGCACGGTGCGAGGGAACTTTGCAGCACTGCGTGCGGCATCTTGCAGAAGGACATTTTTCTGGAAGTAGGGCTTCCTTCGTGCTGCTGTTACTTAGCAGTCGTGCAGCGTGCTGCTTTGAGTGTATTAACGTTTCCTGGAGGAAGTTGTATACCGAAACCAGGCTGTTAAAAATACACTGGGTGCTGACGTACGTGTTTGTGGGTGGGGTACGGGGGGGGAAGGAGGGCCACAGGGCTGTTGTTGTGCAGAGTGAGTGATGGCTATTTATATAGCAGTTAAAAAAAAAAAAGACATGATTCACCACACTTGGTATTAGAACATCCTTCAGTCACTGCTTCTGTATTGCCTGGTATTTCCTAGCATGTTGTTTTCACATTAAGAAAAGCATTGTGGATCTTCAGGATACATAAGAAAAGCTTCAGAAGTGGCATGCGCCCTTTTGTCTCATTTTGCTTTTTAAGATATGCCCTGGCTGTTACTTCCCAGCTGCAGGGGAGGATAGCTGAGGACCTTTTGGTCATAAATGCTATCTCCATAATGAAAAGGTTACTATGGTGAATTTAAAAACAAAACAAAACAAAGCTTTTGCCCAATATATATATTAGATGTTGGCACTGAATAGTGTCAGCAGAAATAAATAAAAGAATGTTTTTGGTAGGTTAACTCCTGTCTCATTTGCCCATTTTTCCTAGTCTTCCACTGCCATTTCAGATGTTCCTCAGAAACAAAAAACCTCATTGAATTTTAATGTCTTTTTTTCTAAGCCTCTCACCTTAGGTTGGGAAAAGCTTGTGCCTTTTTTTCTTTTGCTCATAATTGTCGCACAAGACTGGAAGGAACAAAAGGTGAGAACTTGCAGAGGTGGGTGCTCTCTGAGACGTGGTCTGGGTACCGTGACACTGGCGAGTATCGAGGCCTTCCATTCCAGATGCCGAGATGTTTTTGTTGCATCCTAGTGCTACCCAGTCACTGGTAGTTTCCTGGAGGTATTCCATGAATTCAGGAGTCCTGCTTCTTGGAGATGTTTTTGATGATCCTCTTAGAGGAAGCTTATGAGGTCTCGCCACCCCTGATAGCCTCAGACCATAGATTAGTTATGAGAGAATCTGAGGGAGAAAATAGCTTTTTTCTCTTTTTTTTTTTTTGGTTTAGGCTGCACATAATTTTGTTATTCTTTTAAAGTAAAATACAGTCCTTTAAGTCGGCAGTGTTCCTTCTAGGTTATTGCGATATGACTACAGGAGAAACATAACCAAAGGGATTTTTTTTATTTACTCTTTCAGTCTGATATATTCGGGACTAAGCTAGAATAAACTGAGTGTGAAATCTTTTTTTATGCAAAAAATGCCTTTGTGTCAGCATGTCTCCCGGTCGTCTTCTAGCTGTAATTGGCACTAAAAGAGAGAAATGGCTAAGAAATATGATGAAAATGCTTCATGCAGCACATGGCTACAATGGCTTCCTTGGGATGCTGGTGATTGTATGTCATGAATGGAGCGGTTTGCTCTTTGGTGAAAATGCTTGAACCAAATTCTTTAAAGGTTCACCTGTAATTACTAGTGAATGTCAGAATATTTTTAATAGCTGAAACTGCAGGTGATAGGCCAAGTGCTCCTACAAGCTAAAAGGAAGCCCTTTTTTAATGTTTGTAGGTAGAATGGAGTACCTGGATTATATGAAGAAAGCAAAAATACTTAATGCTGCTTAGTGCACGTTGAAAATTACATTTAGCTTCAAAAAAGTCTTATTCGGGGTGGTTCAAATAGGTCACGCATCTCTTGGGGGTACTTTTTCTACAGCATGTAATAGGAAGAGCCTGTTCCGGGAAGTACAAAAAGCCAACTGGGGAAGAGTTCTCCATGCACGCTGAGATGTTAAATCACAAGCTGCAAAACTGATGCTTGCATTAAAGTTGTAAGCAATTAGTTACAATAATTACTGCAGATGTTTTTTGTTTGGTTGGTTGTTTTTGTGAGTTTTAAATATAAGACTTTAAATATGGGTCATCTCACCTCGCTTTGCATGTCTATAGCACAGGTATATCTCTGCCTGAGCAGACATACGAGACAGGACCATGTCTGCACCAGAAAGTCTGACAGTTCTTTTCCACATTCATGGCAAAGAGCTCATTTGGTGAAGTATTTCATTCCTGAAAACAAAACAAAACAAAACAAAAGCTCTGCGTGAGTTTCTTTACCTTTCTTGGTCTGAAAAAAAAATGTTTGCAGAATAACTCTGCCCAAATCTCTGTCGGATCTGATGGATGTAGTACTATCAGACACTGCCTGATGTAGCACTTGCATGTTGAATACACAGTTACAGCTGTTTGGATTGCTCACTGCATTCCAGGAATGATCTGGGGCCCTTCTTGTTTACACAAAATGTTGTCTGTGATAGCTTCCACGGATTTCTTTCAATGGCAGTTCAAAATGTTACGAAGGTTGGCCAATCTTCTTGAAACTGTCATGCTTACATACGGAGAGAATTCCTGTTGTGTGCTGTTTGAGGATTCTGGGGGTTTCCCTTGCTTGATTTAATGTATCCTTCACTACAGATTGTTGTGGAGGAGCAAGTGGGAAAGCTTTCTATGCGTAAGATGGATTTTCTCATCAGAGAAGGGGAAGGACCTGCTGGGGTTATCTGTAGAGTTTCACTGGGCTGTTATCAGATTTTATTCAGCCCTTGAGACAGCAGAAGTGAAGACTGGATCACAAGTGGTGTAGATGAATGATGTCATGTTCCTATCTTTCTTAGCGTGACCTTTCTATGGAAAGAGAATTATCTTGCCACGAGTTGCTTTGTACGAGAGCTTCATAAGGAGAGTTACGCTTGGCTTAAAGCTTCTGACGTGACTTGCAATCTGCTTGTTGGCAACAGTCTGATGCTTGAAGAAATGAAAGGAACAAAATGCCAACCCTCATGAAATCACTGTGTCTACTAATAGTGTTGATAGTATTGCCTCCTTAGTGACCTTAATTTTGTGTAATCTTACCTCGTACTTCAGATCTTTAAGGTAAGCAGTGCCTAAACAGACGTTTTCTGCTGGGGTATATTAGACCTTTCTAAGTATGAGGCTCTTTGCTTTATTCCGGTAAAAACCCTTGAGCTTTCTGTGGTGTCTAACTCATCTGAACGATGTGACCAGAAATGGTCATGGAAGCAAGAGTCCTTCTTCTGTCACGTATTAGTTTGTCTCCTGAGATATTTAATCCAGGAATTTTTGCACCTTCTGAAGAGATATATTTTGGGAGTACCTGGTAATTACAGCTTGCCCTCTGGGAACTGTCCAAGCTCTGCTTTCTTAGAAGTGAGGTGCTTTGATTCTTTATACTTCTCCGTGGCCTTATGCACGCAGCTTCCATCATTTCTGTTGCCATCACCAGCAAGCAGGTAGCAGAATAAATACGAAGCATTTCGAGCTCCTACACTGGCAGTTGAGACTTTGCTGTTCTTCCCTGGACCCGCAGTTAGGGCCTGTCGCAATGCTTTGACAGCTCTTAAAAGGTCTGGCACTGCATGCTTCCTTGGAAGAGGAGACAGAATTAGTTCTAATAGTTTGTGACATTTCAGACTTGTGACCTCCTCGGGGTGTCTGCGATGAGCTGCTCAGTGCTTCTCAAAATGCTTCCTAATTGTCAGGGAATGAAGGAAATCGCTGAATTGTAGAACCGGAGTGTTGGCAGGGCTGCAAGAGCGAGTGCCCAGGGTCATCCAGCACTCGCGCAGCTCCAGGGCCGTTCCCATGCCTACACGTGTCAGGGCTGTGCTCGTCCTGAGCCCACCAGCAGTCATAACCCACATTGTCTTCACAGTGATCTTTTGTGAAGTGAGGATTGCTATGTCTCCCTTCCCTTTGAATTCCTTCGTTTCATCTCTTTACGACAAAAAAGTGCACCACTTTTTGCCTTTCATTCCAATGTCACATTTTTTAAACCTGTTATTCTTGTTTTCCTCAGTGCTTCCCAATGCTACTGCTTCGTCAGCACAAGGTGACAATTAGCACCTCTGACACAGTTTTTCTCCTCGCATGTTGCTATATGGGAGTCGTAAAACTGAGAGTCATGGGATTAATCTCCCCTAAATCCAAATATCTGCATCAAAGTTTGGACTAGTCATCTAGATTATCTAGTTCATACGGTAAGAGGATCTCAGGATGTGATTCTTCTGACTCTACGTACACAGAGACTTACAGCAGCCCGGGGAGTCCTGTTTAGATACAGGAACCCACATCTAGTGAGACAGATCCCACTCTCTGCGATGCGTAAGATTCTACTGGAAAAGCAAATTGAGGTTTAGTGTGGATACAGAAATGTACGTTCTTTACAAAACGAAGATTCCAGGGAAACCAATATGGCCACAGCTTAGAGACCCTAAGGAATTTGGGCTGAAGGCCATAAAAACGAGTATCAGAAAACCTGAGACCTTCAGTGACTCTAGCGGCGTGGATGAAGAGGGTAAAATCACGTCAGAGATGCAGTCTAGCCTTCCAATTAAAAGGAACCCACCTGGCCTGCGCCTTTTGGGCATCCCTTCTCCGAGTACAAAAATACCTCCCGAGTTGAGGACGGCGGCGTCTCAGACGCGGAGGAGTCGAGCAGAGCTAGACAGCTCCTTGGAGAGGAAGTGCAGTCGTCTTGAGCTTATCACTCCTGCACAGTTGTAAACTCAGCCCTGCTCACTCTCGCTAATAATAGCCAAGTGGAATTGTGTTCAGACAGCTAGGCCAGCCAGGGGAAAATCGCCCTGCCTGCTACGCAGTTTAGGCAAAATCACCTCGAGTAACGAAGAAAAGCAACTCATACATATCCAGCTTGGTGTAATCAGCCTGCAGCGACTGTTTGGGGAATTTATGTCCCTAAGAGAAGCAGATCGGACCTGAGGAAATACCTCACAAAGAGCAGTCTTGCAGCCCTGTACAAAAGGCATCAGAGCAGCAGGTTATTTGGAAGCACCGTATGCCACAGCCAGCATCAGGAAGATGTCGGTGGCCTAACAAGATGCCATCCTGCGGCAGGGCTCCAAGCTCACCGCGGTCATGCTGGCCCCAGCCACCCCGGTGGCTCTGTCCCACAGCTGGGGACTGGGCTCTCAGGGGCTCCAGCATCAGCGCAGTGCTGGTGCAGGACAAGCTTCAGCACGGACATTAGATACTCGAGTCACAATCCGGCTACCCCTGTCCTAAGAAGTGATTAAAAGACAATCTTTATCAATGCATTTAAAAATAAGCTCCAGGCAGCATGTGGGGATGGGAGAGAAAAGGTTTCCTGCCAACAAAGTTCCCAGCGCGTTTCTTCCTTTTTTAGTGCCTCATCTTTGTCTCTCCATTAACTATTTCTGCTGTAAGATCGACTGCAGTTTGGTGCTCAGCTGCAAGAAAAAGGCACCGAAAGGCTATACATAATACATAAGTGGGTTCTGACGTGCCGGTCTCTCTCGATAGTTGTTACTATTACTGCTGTTTCATAGAGATGAGAGCATGGCACTCAGCCAGCATTACTGGCTTTTATTTCCAAATACTCTGGGCGCTGGCAGGATAGAAACAATTAATCACTAGTTATGAGAAGTGAAAAGGCAGGTTGCTGCAAGGCAAGACCAAAATCCAGACTGCTTTTGGTTCCTGGATGCTGCGAAAGAGGAACCACAACAAGTAAAGCTGCTGACCCCAAGACCCGTCACATAGCGGGTTTGTGTTGCTGCCCATTGGGACCCCGTTTTGTTGCAGAATCATAGGCCCCAGTCTGCGTTACCTTCTAGATCTTCACACCATGCAGCCCTTCGCCCTGCTGATGAGAGAATCGAGGTCTCGAGAGTCCGTAGCACAGATCCCCTTTCTGCTGGTAATGATCTGAGGAAAATGCTGGAAATGGTCTGAGGCTTGAGGCCGCCCTGGAGCGCTGCTGGTCCAGGCAAGTATCTCAAGAGAATTTCAAAAAACTATGCAGTAGAGTCCTAAAATCATTTATTATCACCCAAGAAAACAGATCTGGAGAAATTATCTGTTGGCTGCCTGGTTGCTTTCCACTCTAGGGTTTTTCACAGGTGAAATTATGAGCGTGAGCTGGCTCTGCGTGGTGATGCCAAAGAGTTGTAAAAAAGGGTAAGCTGTACAGCTAGAGGTACAGCCAAACAGCCCAGAGGGGCCACACTGGAAACTCTGGTCTTGAGATAGCTATTGGGGAACTTGGCCTGAAATAAACAAAAAACGCTCTGGATGTGTCTTTTTCATGGAAGAACTGACAATCTGGGAAAAAAAGACCAAATATGTTAAGTAATAAAAAGCCTGAAGAACTGGCCTCCCTCTAGCAGCTGGCAGGGCTGGTCACGTTATCTTCAGACTCTTCTCTTTTACCCACCTTGTTCTGTAAGTGGAGTTCAGGTGCTTGTAATACTCTGTGCAGAAAAATGGAGAGATTGGTGTACGCGGAACTTTCACCGAACTACATTTGAGCAGGAAGAGAGAAAATAAGCTGAAAATATCTGAGGAGTGTCATTAGATACCGCAGCACGAAGCTGAAGAACTAAGTGTAAAGATCTAAACTGCCGAGGGGATATTCAGATGAATGACCAGAAACTTGTGTTTGCAAGGCCCCGTCAGGCTCTGGGTGATGCTGCAGGAACCCGCTATCCTACCGGTAGTATCTCTCCAGAATGACTGGACCTGTGTGTGGATTTCGGTGGCTAGGAACTTTAACAGAGCTTTTCTTCAAAGGAATCTTCCCAAAACTCAAAGGCAGCTTTGGCCTAATCTGGCTGCAGGGAAGCTGTGGCATCCAGAGCCCAATCAAGGCTACTTATAACGAACACATTGCCCTATCAACGTTCTCCCTAGGGTAATGAAAACGAGCCTGGCTCTTTATGAGCTGTGCAAATCTGTTTTATTGCACATTACTGAACAATCACTGTTGCAAAGACTCATATTAAAGGAAAGCAATGGCTGCATCCTTTTTTTTTTTTAATCTGAAAAAGAGAGAAAAGGAAAAAGCCACGCAGCTGTGTCTGTAGTTTTCCTCCTCAGTCTGCACTGTGAATGTTTAAAAACTGCTCAGTTACAAAACCGCTAAATCATCAGGGTGTTTGTTGACAGCACAGTGGGTGAATCAATTGCTTTTCTCTTCTGTGGGCTTAAGATGCATGAAAACTCCACAGGCAAGAAAAAAGACGGATCTCGCTTTTTCTCTCCTGATGATACAAGATGCACAGTGGCTGGGTTTCCTCCTCATACCGCTTGCAAGCACAGGCAGCTAGAAAGTGCCAGCAGGCAGCAGCAGATTTTTTAACTCTGAGGCAGCTAGGACATTTTGTAGGAAACAGAACAGAGCTGCTGCCAGGAGCACGTCTTCCGCTACACAACCACGTGCAGCTCCTTCATCTCCAGCACGCCAGAGACCAACCTTCCTGTATAAACCCAGTGAGATAACAGGCTCTTGTTCATTGTAATGTCTGCTGTCATGAAACAAGCACGTTGGTGTGTTCAGCAAGTCCTAAAGCTACACCTGTCTCTCCAAAACACTTCTTGGAGAAATTGTCTTTCTCCTCCCCACAGGGGCTCAGCTGATGGGAGTAATGTTGTCGATTGAGCTGGTCTTCACTGGAGGCTGACCTTGGGCTCGTATTTGTGCATTGACCCCACCGCAGCACCTGAAAACATCAGCTCTGTGACCCAGGGCTGGTGGTGCTTTTAGGCCAGTCCTGATGCTGCTGGCCAAAGCCCAAAAGCCACTTACGCTGCTACTTCTAAGCCACCCATCCTACAAAGGGAGCAGCTAATTGACACGGGCACTCCCAGTGCCCTTACGCTTTCCCATGCACCCTTTGCTAGGCGATCCTTCCTTGTTACTCATCTGTTTTCTTGCTCTGGACGAGAATTCACCAGCCAAAGACAAGGTGAATTGCTAAAACACCTTGTACAGTCCCCTGATGTCTCTCCCGCAGCCTCACAGCACCTGAGCAGGCACAACTCCCTTTTCCCACCATGCATCATTTGCCTTTACGCAGCTAACCTCCTCCCCTCCTTCTCCTCTATGCTGCATGTGACATGTCCTGACCAGCCCTGGCATCCCCACAGGGGCGTGAGCCAAGCTCCCTACCCTTCTGCTGGCAAAACGTGCATTTGTACTTGCAGTTAGCCTTGTGCCGACCCTTATCCTGTGGGGTTATGGGTCTACGACAGGAGGCAGCCTGGGCTTTGCAGGATCTCCCCGAGAACCTGGGGAAACACGTGCTGATGCTGAGTTTTCCAAAGAGGCAGAGTCGGTTTGTTCATACTGGGAAAATTTGCCTCTCGAGGCCCCTTTTGGTGCATCCCAAATGAATGTCCACACCATTCTCTGTCAAGAGCTTTGGGTCCTGTCTGCTCTCTTCACGTAAGTGAGCGCTCTTTGGGAGGGGTGGAGAAGAAATGAGCACGTGTTAGGCCCAGCCAAGCACACCCAACAGCCACTGCCTTGTAGATGTGCACTTTCACAAGCCCACGGGTTCATCTGCCCACTCCAAACCCATTAGCAACACGTGGCCAGGGAAATATGCAGCCAGATGGGACCCTGAGACGTCATGTCAGCCATCCCTCTCCCTGAGGCAGGAGCAACTCTACCTACAGCATTCCTGAGCAGCATTTGCCCAACCTGTTCTTAAAACCTCCAAGAGGGGAGACTCCAGAGCCTCCGGAAGCCCTTCCAGTATTCTGTCATCCTACCATTACGAAAGTTTTTTGGTGCCTCACGTGGCTCTACCTTCCTGTGATGTACAGGGAAGTGACCTTCCTCCCTCCAGCCCACTGCGGGTTACACCAGGCCTGTCGGGTGGCACAGTCCCGGCTCTCCGTGCTTGTGGCCCCGTTCCAAAACTGCTGATTAGCACAAGGGAATTCCACAGCTATTACGGTCCGCATCAGCTGCCTCTACGTCTGCCTGCACCGGCAGGGCATTACCCTGTCTTCACGGAGCAGCAAGCCACCGCCAAGACATGGCTCTGCAGCAAGAGCTACATTCACCTCAGCAACTGGTGTAAGTCATCATTTGGCCTGGATCCACATTTTGTGCCTATGGGAGACCAACGATGGAAATCAAGAGCATCCCAAACTCAGAGTAACTGAGTCTACGGGCTAAGATGGCATTCGTGCAAAAAGCAGAGGTGTTTTTCCCCCAAAAATGCACTATGAGAGCGTGCACGTGGCTGCAGAGCTCCCAGAGAAACTCAGGGGCACCGCAGAGGCAACAACTGGAGTGTGACTGCAGAGTGGACATTCGATCCCGAGCTGACCTGACACGCATGCCAATTGCCTCGGCTGGCTCTGCAGACGAGGCACGTCTCTGAGAGGTTTTCGTCCTGTGCTTTCCATATTCTTGCATCTTCAGATGGTCGTAGTGCGGTCATAACTTCCTGCCCTAGGAAGCCATTTACAATTGCTTTATTGCATTTGTTAATAGAAAAATTGGTGGCTGTGCTTCATTCCGCCTATGGGATGAAGTTATTTCTGTATTTGGCTATCAGTTTATACAATTTGCAGAGTGCTGTGAGCTGGTAGGCATGTGAGATACGTTCCATTTTAGAGGGATTGGTATTGCATGCTTCAAGGGAAGCTGTAAAATTCCAGTAGTGGATATTAGTATAATGAGAAAAATATCACTTTTAGTACAGTGACATACCCATGGAAGAGGTTTCTACTAGGCACAGATGGTAGGCTGACGTCCTGAAATAAAAAAAAAAAGTATATGCAACAAAAATAAAACCATGATTGCTGTAATATAAAAGCCTACTGAATTTTTGACCTGTCAGGTCTCTAGTGGAGCGCTTAACATACATCTAAGATCTTTATGGAAGGAACATTACTGAAAATATTTTGCTTTCCAGGCTGCTGTAAACCAGCTTAACTTTTCTCTTGAGCACCCGTCCACGTTGCACTTTCCACGCCATTCTTTAGTTGAGGAGAACACATCTTCAATTTGTCGGTTTCGGTGCATCAGTGTGAAGTCCCTCCTTAAGACTCCCTCCTGTAAATCACACTTGTATCTATTTTTACTATTTTGTACTATTTTTTGTGCTATTTTTTCCTTTTTCCTGTATTTTAAGTGCTTTACACTTCAGGTTCCCACTGAAACCACAGGCTGCCCTCGAACGCGGACACCTTCCTGTGACAGGGCCGCGGTCCCAGTACAGGTCTCTGAGCCCTGATGTGACAATACAAGAAAATGTTAGACCTCATGTATCAGAAAGAGCAGCTTCGTGTTATTTTGCGTTATTTTTAAACCCGGATTAGCTCAGCAATATGGCTTCTCCTACCACCGAACTAGGGTTTGGGGGTGGTGGAGGTGGGAAGGGACGCCCGAGCGGCGGGCCAAAACGTTGCGAAACGTGCTTTTTTGTTTTTTTGACAGCAAAACGCCACGGGGATGGCCGGGGCCGCCTCACCGCGGGCAGCCATACCCCGGCTCCCCCTCAGGGCTTTCCCGCCCGCCTCCCTGAGGCGCGGGGCGACCTCCCCAAGATGGCGCCGCCCCCTCCCTGCCCCCCACCCCCCCCACGACCTCCCCAACATGGCGCCCCCCCCCCCAACCCCACTCCCCACCTTTACCCCCCAAACCCCCCCCCTCACCCCTCCACCACCCCCCGACCTCCCCCACATGGCGGCGGCGCCACCTCCCTCCCTCCCTCCCCAGCCCCTCGCCCTCCTCCTCATGGCGGCGGCGCCGGGCTATGACGCCATACTCCCTCCTCCCCCCCCCCCTCCTTTCTCCTTCTCCCCCCCCCCCCCCCCCCACTTCGGCCTCCTCCTCCCGCCGCCGCCGCCGCCGCCGCCCGCCGCTCCCCGCCTCTCCCGCTCGCCATCGCGGCGGCTCAGGGCGAGCCCCGCCGGCGTCCCCCCCCCCACGGCTCCGCTCCCTCCCTCCCTCCCCGGCCTCCACCCGCCGCGGGCTTCCACGGCGCAGGCCCGCCGCAGCGCAGCCGCTCTGAGGTGAGCGTCCTACCGCGCAATCTCCCAGCTCCTCCAGCCCCGGCGCAGCCGCAGCAACGCGGGGGCCCCCGCCGGCCGGCCCAGGCACCCCCCCCCCCCACCCACCCCCGGCGCCCGCTCCTCACCTCACGGGGACGGCTTTGGGCCGCGCTAGGCCTCGGGATGAAGGGGGGGGGGGGAGGGGGGGGGACGGGGACACGACACGCACCACGACGGGGAACGGGAGGCGCCCGCCCCGGCCGCCGGGGGGGGCTGCAGGAGGCCTGAGGGGAGCCCCCGGGCCTCGCGCCGGTGCCGGGCCCGGAGAGGGAGGCGCGGGACCGGGCAGGGCCGCTGAGGGCCGGGGGGGGGGCACCGGGAGCACGGCCCCGGTCCCTGCAGGCCCCCCCCCCCCCCCCCCTCGGGTCTCGGCTGCCCCCGGGGTTTTACCTCAGGGCTCCGTTCGAGTTATTTCCCCCCCCTTTTTTCCCCCCTTCTCACTTCTCCCCGCGTTAATTCCCCCCCCCCTTTATTTTTTTCACGCCTAATTGCCTTACGTTTTTTCCCTCTTCCCCCCATTTTTATTTTTTTTTCTTTTCCCCTCCCCTTTTTATTTTTCCCCCGTTTTCCCCCCCTTTTTTAATATTTTCTTTTCTCCCTTTTTAATTCCTCCCCCTTTTTATTTTTTCCCTTTCCCCCCCTTTTTAATATTCTTTTTTTCTCCTTTTTTAATATTCCACCTTTTAAATTTTTTCTCCTCTTCCCCCCCTTTTAAATTTTTTCTCCTCTTCCCCCCCTTTTAATTTTTTTCTCCTCTTCCCCCCCCTTTTAATTTTTTTCTCCTCTTCCCCCCCTTTTAATTTTTTTCTCCTCTTCCCCCCCTTTTAAATTTTTTCTCCTCTTCCCCCCCTTTTAATTTTTTTCTCCTCTTCCCCCCCCTTTTAAATTTATTCTCCTCTTTTCATTGCCCTTTTAATTTTCCCCCGTTTTATTTTTCCTCTCTTCCCCCCGTTTTATTTTTTCCCTCTTCCCCCCGTTTTAATTTCCCCCCTTCTTACATTCCCTCTCTTTTTATATTTCGACCCCCTCTTTTCTCCCTTTGTATATTTTCCCCCCTTTTTATATTCCCCCTCTTCCCCCCCTTCTTATATTCCCCCCCTTTTATTCCCCCCCTTCTCCCCCCTTTTTATATTTCTCCCCTTTTCCCCCTCTTTTCATTCCCCCACCGTTTTTTATAAGTTTTTCTCCCTCTGCCCCCCCCCATTTAACATTTCCCCCTTTCCCCCCAGAGGAGCTCCCCGTGCCCCGGTGCCCCCCTGCCCGTCCCAGCGGGGCTCAGCAGGGGCAGCGCACTCAGGGGCTCATCCCCACGGGTTTTTGCCCCCCGCGGGGCCGCGAGCCTTTCCAAAATCTGGTGGTTTACCCCCAGAAGGGCCCTGCAGGTGTGGTTTTACCCCTGCGCAGGGCCCTGTATGCCCGGCCAGGCTGAATGAGGCTCGCCCCGCGTCCGGACGCGGGCATTTGCTCCCCGGTTTCACTGGGGGACGTCACGGCTTCGGGGTCGCCCGCACCGCTGCTGCTCGTTCTTGCAAGCTGTGGGGTTGCTTTTATGGTGCCTGAATGCTGGGGAAACGGGCGAGAGAGAGAAAGCGTTCATTTATTTTTTTTTTTATGGTCAAATTGGGAGCAACAGGTTTTTCACTGAGGGGTAAGGTGAAGGACCTGCTGGTCGCGGTGGCACTGGAAGGGCCGGGATCTCACCAGCGCCTCCTTTAGGGTTTTGATCCCATCCATCACGGAGGAGCGTTACAGGGTAGCGTTTAAATCTGAGATCCCCCCCCCCCGTAATTTCCTACGCGTGTTGCTGTTTTATGGAGCGTCGCGTGGCGGTTGTTCCTCGGGTCTCAGCCCGTTTAGGTGCGGGCTTTACGGTGAGCAGCGGCTGCGCTCTGCCGAAGTTACCCAGGCACAACTTGAGGCGGGGATGGGGGACCTCGGTGTGCCGGGGAGCGCCCGGAGCCCCGAAGCGAAGCTCCAGGAGCCCGAATCGTCTTTTGCAGACTTAATAGAGCTCGGTCCCCTCTGGCAGGCTCAAGCCCGGGAGATTTCAGCCTCCTAAGTGAAAATAAAGAAGCGCAAGTGAGTGCAGGAGCTCGGGATGGGAGCACCGGGGCAGCCCGCAGCACAAATCCTGCTTCAGGTCAAACTTCTGCTGCCGTGTGCGCGCTGGGAGCGTTGGCGTTGCTGCTTCCACCTGCTCCAGCTGAGATTCTCCGCAGCCTCTCGGTCTCCTGAAGGCTTCGGGGATTCCTTACGGGTTTTGCTGAGCCCTCCTGCGATCTGGGAAGCAGCCCGGGAAAGGAACTCGTAGGAAGGAGGGGGCGCAGTGACCGTGGGGCGCCCCGGCATCCCTTCTGCCACGAAAATGCGATGCTTTCGTACAGGGTGTCAGGTGCTGGCAGGAGAAAGGGGCTGCCGCTGATATCGAGGGCAGGTACTGTTGTCAAACTTACCTTCGGCCTTTTTCTTGCCGCAGTTCCTGCAGATCCCTAGGAAAATACGTGTAATTAACACTTCTCTTGTACGCCTGATACTCAGTGCCCGAGTTATTTGATAAATTAAGTTTGAAATACGCACCTCGGTCTGTTTCACGAGCATCCGCGGACGGACCATAAGACAGCGTCACGAGCGTCTTCTCTCTGCTTCCACCGATTATTGAGCTTCCACCGGGAGCGCTCAGCCCCAGGCGCAGGCATCCTCAGCCCCCTGAAGCTTTTCAGGCCCTCCTGGGGCTTTGCTGTCGGCAGGAGCGTCGGGAAGAGCCTCCGTTAAAGGCTGGCCGAGGCCCCAGGGCTGTGTTTCTGCGTTTTGGAGCTCTCCTGATGGCCCGGCCCCACGTGGAGGACATCCAGCCGGTGGCTTGCTGCGGACGAGTCCCCCGTCGGACGGACAGAAACCGGGGAGGCGGAGGCTGCGCCGCGTGGAGCGTGCAGGAGGGCGGCGTGGTGCACGCCGACGTCCGGATGTCACCGAAACGCTTCTTATATCCTCCTCTGGGACGGACGGGCAGAGACTCAGAGCACTTTGGGTGGAAGGTGTGCTCCCCCTGAGCACTGCCTCTGTAGAACTGGGGAGGCCAAAGATTCCTTTTTTTTTATTTTTTTCATCCTTTTTTAGAGACCGTGCTGCTGTCAGCGGGTAGCGGCAGGGTACGAAAGCAGGTAGGAGAGCAGCGCGTCCTGCTCCTGGCGCAGGGCTCGGCCTCTGCTTCCCCGTGTGCGTTACTTTGGCCAGGTGTGGATCGTTTTTTTTGCCTCTGTGAGGCTGCGCGGAGGGGAGGTGTGTGAGTTACTTCGTCCTTTTGCTCCCCGTGCTGTCTGTACGGCCCGTAAGCAACAAGTGGATCGCTCAGGCTCTGCGCACCGATGGCCGCGGGGAGCTTTTTCAGTGCATTTCCACAATTCCTCCCATTCCAAACCCATAGGTGGGAAAACCCAAAATATTTCCCCTTCCGGAGCGTGCCTTTCGCTTGTAAGCAGCGCGACCGAGTAACGCAACCCGAAGAGGAACGATTCCCACCCACCGCTCGTTACGTAACCGCCTAATTAAACTCATCAAACGGGGATGACTCCGAGGCTTGGGAAACTTCCCCATTGTCTGGGTCAAAAATACTTGCAAGACCACAGCCCCGGAGTCTCCGTGCCGTATTTACATTGCGACATCCTCTGTGCTGTGTAAATTAATTCTCCCCGTGAGTTTATTTTTGGCTTCAGCCATTGGAGCCTCCTGCTCTGCTTGGGCGCGGAGAGGATCCTTGTGCTCCCAGGTCCTCCCCTGAAGGGGAAGGGGCTCGTGCTGCCGCTCCCTTTCTCCTTAGGAAGAGCTCTCTGGGTCGAAGCTCTTCGGGCGTTTGCCCTGGGCTGCAAGTTGTTTGTTTCAGGCTTTTTATTTCTGCACCGTGAGCGTTGACGGCAGGGAAAGCAGTAAGGTGATCTCCTGCCCGAGAGGGAAGTGGCGTGCATTCTGTGGTGGCCGCAGGGCTTACACCCCAAAAATGAGGGTGAGGAAAAGCCAAAGACCTCTAAAATGCAGGACACAGCAGCAATTAAATCTTGTGTTCCATTTTCTGTTCCGTTTTCAAATTCCTTGCTCTCGAGTTCAGCCTCACCTGCAGGGAAACCGGCTGGGTGGTGAGCGCTGTCATTTCAGGTGGCCAGGTTCATGGGCTCCTTCTCAGCCCCGTGGAGGGAAACAAGTTCAAACCAGGACTTAAATGCAGCACGCAGGCGGGGGTAACTTGCAGAGGAATCTTTTGAGCCGAGCTGTAGATGCAGCCTCTGTTGGAAAATTCAGATCCTCATCCTGCACCGTTCCCAGCCGCGGCTGTGCCTGGCGTTCCCAGCACGCGGTGCCTGTCCTGCACGGGGCACGTTTCCCTCTCTGGGTTTTTCTCCTTCCCTTCAGGCTTTCTGCTGAGGAGCTTTGCCCGTCGGTGGGCTTGGAGCTGAGGAGGAGGAATCCCGGGTTTTACGGGTGCGGACCCGAGCCCGGCTGTGCTTGAGGCTCGGGCGCCGTCCTGTGAGCCCGGAGGAGCGTCCCCAAACGGAGCAAAGCGCACGGCTGCCTTCCTCCGGCTGGCACATCCCATAGCGGGTGTCAGAGGCTGTGCCTGGAGCTTTTGGGAAAAGAAGAGAGGAAGAAAGCTTAGGCAGAGTAAGATCTTTAAAAGAAGCGTTTTCTTTGTGTGTGGTTCCCCTCGGCATGAGGACGGAGCGCTGGATGTTAATTACGAAGCCCTATCAGCTGGAGATGGCTAACTCGGTTGGAATGACTTCTGGCTGTACAGTTTGGAGCGAAATAATTTGGAATTGGGGTTTCTGAGCGGTTCTGGAAGCGGCAGGATGCGTGCGTTGAGGTGGTGCTACCTCCGAGGCCACAGCTCGGCGTACGGCACGGCGCCCGGGCGCGCGTCGGACCGCGTCCTGCAGGGGGTCAGCTCTGCCCCAGGCATTCCTCGTGGTTGCTGGGGGGAAGAAATAAAATTAAGTTGCCTAAAATTTGGGAGAAAAAGAGGAGAAAAAAAAAAAAGGCAGATCTGGCAGCGGTTGGTGCTACAGGTGTGAAGTTAAACCGCAGGAAGGACTGGCTGCAAATCGCAGCGCCCATTGCGGGATGAGCGGCCTGTCTCGTTTCCAGATGACGGCTTTCAGCAGAAACTTCAGCAAACAGGAGCTCGTGCTCCTAATAAATGTGTGCAAGATCCCGTTTGTCTCTTCTCCGGGCAGCGTTTCCCGCAGTGCGATGCGTTTGTTCTTCTAGGTGAGCTGGTGATGAAACGAGCGCAGGAATGGAGGGGGTTTTGGTTTGGTTCCCTAGAATTTATTTGTTTTAGGACTTTTTTAACGCCGCAACTGGTAGCGTAGGGATTGTTTCCACCCTAATTAAAAGGATAATTGTATTATGCCACAGGAGGACGCTGTGGAATGAGAGCTGGGCGGTTTCAGTCCCTCTTAGAGCTTGGGTTGCCGCGGCTGCTGTCCCCGTGCACAAAATAAAGCGTTAGCTTCGGTCCTGATGGGAAAGGTGAAAGCTGGCGTCCGTTACCTTGCCGTCGTGCAGGGTGTGCGCGGGATCAGCCCCGGGCCACTGGCCCTGCCTGAAGTCTTGCACGTCTTCCGAGTGCCACGAGCTTCGCCAAGCAAAGCCGGGTTTTGTTGGACCGAGGCTCGGGCCAGCAAGTTCTCTCCGTGAGCACGGGGAGAGCGTTTTCCACAGGAACAGGACTTGCGCATTTAAATGAGGGAGGGTGATGATAAAGACAGCAATCAGTCTCGCCCCTGATTCATGGCGTTGTTTCCTCATCGAACCTGCAGTGGCAGCCCCGCGGAGGCACGCTGTTACGGAGCAATGGTATCGTGCTCGCCGTAAAGGTGAACGCGTGGACTAATATTTAACCCGCGGGAGATGCCAACGCAGCGTGACGGATGGATGCGGTGGAGAGGGCTCCGTCTGATACCCAGAGTCTGAAGCCTCCTTTTAGGGAGGACGCGAGTTCCTCTTTCTTTTCTCCCCTCTAAGAGGCAGGAGGAGGTCTGGGTTGTGCCTGGCCGCGTGCGGTGGCGGAGCCACGCGAGGCGTCGCTTCCCACGGAACCGTGAGCTCCACCTGGAAGCGGTTTTGGAAATGCCCTGCGAGCCAGGCTGGATGGGGACGGCCCCGTTTCGCTTGACGTGATGCCCCAGGCAGTGATCAGCTCTGCTCCCAGCTGGAGGAGGAGTGTGGCCAGGCCAGCCGTGAGCCCGGAGCTCGCTTAGAGGCTGTCCCCTAGCCCTCAGCTAGGGGCTGGCAGCTCCTCCAATTCAGAGAGTCTCAGGACCTGTCAGAAACGGCCAGTTTCTGGCTACTAGAGGCTGCTAGGCTCGAGGCTAACGAGGTTTGGGTGGCAGCCGTGATTTTCTTGGTCTGTGTTTCTGGGTGAGGTTAATTCCTCGTGGTGAGCACGACCTCCGGGGTCTGCTGCGGGGATGCCGACGGGACCAGGAAGCATCTGTGTGCCTTAAAAACTGCACAGGGGGCTTCGTGCCAGAAGAGCAAAAAGCAGTGCCAGGCAATTTCAGATGCGTAATTACACCCAAACAGGGCTTTATTTTATTAGTAAATGGCGAATGATTAATTTCTCCCTGGATCATTTTTCACTTAGGAATTATTCCAGGCTGTCTTCGCAGGGAGTTCAGAATTTATCTGGACGTACAGCAGCAGTTTGAAATAGCTTCTAAAATAAAACAACCTCGGGCGGTGAGTGCATAGGAAGTGCTTTTTAATCTGATTTCACGCGTGCAGGATGACCCGCGGCAGTTAGCTGAAAAACTCCCCGTCGCCTTGGCCCGGATCACCGAAGGTATTTGAGATTTCCCCCCCTTAGGCGATGGTCACGGTGGCAGGAGGAGCTGTTCCAGCCGCAAGCAGTTTCTTTCTCCCCCCAAGTTCTTGAACTAAAGGTGGGCCATGCGCTCTGCCGTACCTGCTGCCGCGGAAACCAGCGGGGCTGGGGAGCGAGGCTCCACGTGCCAACGTTTTGGAGACCTTCACCGTGCGACCCTGCTGGCGGCCAGGGGATGGTGCTGAGCGTCGCGGCGCTTAGCGAGCAGACCCCGCAGCTCCCCTCCGAACCGGGGGAAGGAGAAAAGCCGAGCAGCAAACGGCTCCGAGCTGCTGGAGAGGCCCGTTTCCTCGCAGAGGTGCTGCTGGATGCCCGAAGCCCGCGGAGCTGCTGCACGGGATTTAGCACGCCCAGATCACAGCGGCCCCGTTGCTTCCCGCTCCACAACGAGAACAAAAGTGCCAGTGTGATGTTGGTTGTTTAATGCGAAGCGAGCGATTTATTTACAGGGGAGGCTTGAAGCCGTTAAGGGCGTATTAAACTCCAGATGCTTGTCGGCTTCACACACAAAAAAGAAAGAGTGGAAGAAAGGGAAGGAGGTGTTGCACGTTTCCTGGAAGAAATCAGCTCTCTACAGCATGGAGCAGCGTTCCGTTGAAGTTAAAGCCACGAGGAGGGTGCCCGGCTTGAATAATGAGACGGATTTTTTTAAATTTTTTTCCTTTTTTAAACCAGTCTTGAGACGGGGCTGTGCAGCGCCAGACGGCAAAGCGCGACGTGCCGATCTTCCGTGCGGAGCAGGGTTGGCGATAAGGAGCTGGCGCTGAGCACAGCGAGGGGATCAACCAGAAAATGGGTTAGGAAAGAGGAAAAAAAAAAGAAAAAACCACAAACCCAACAGGAGTGGTGCTGTTCCTTCGAAACAAATTAGGAAATGAGCCGGAGGGATTATTGGTGAGAGCGGGTGTGTAAAATTGGCCCCCTCTTGGATAAGCCCTCTAAATTAACTTCAGGTGGGTCTGTTGCTACCTAGCAGGCTGAGTTATGCCTTAGTGAGGAAACAGCTCGTGCTGGGGAGAGCCGTGCCTCTGGGGGTGCTGCTGCACCCTCACACCTTTGGGTGCGGAGTTGGGGTGATGGGAGGAGGATGGGGAGCAGCCTGATGCAGGCTGCCTCGCTCTTCCAGGGCTAGGAGCTGCTGCAAGCTTAGTGCCCCTCTTCTTCACTCGGTACTGCTTCCCGTGGCACCTAGTTTGCTGCTTTATCATCAAAATTTAAGCTCTTTTCAGCAATTGAAGGCCAGTTCTTTGGAGAGCACCGGGTGGGTCGTGTAACCCAGCCTTTCTGCTCCGTCTCCCCGCTGGGAGGAGGAGAGGGTTGGTGTAAAACGAGTACAGGGCCGGCACCCCGTGCTGGAAAGGCTAACGAGCCTATTAAACGAGGTAACTGCTGACAGTGATCGCTCATCAGGTGCCTTCTGGAAAAGCGTGTGAGTCTACACAGGGGAAAATTCGGGGACTGGCAGCTTCCAGTCCTGTGCTTACCCCATACAGAAAGGTGTAAGGCCGGCCCCTGCGCCTCGGTGCCCTGCAGTCGCTGTTTCGTCCTCCCCCTGATCCGTGGTTTTGCATCCATTCTAAAATTATTTCACCTGCCAAAGACATCAGACCCAGCAGCTCTTTATTTCATGGTCAATCTGAGCAGGGTTTCGGGTGAGCCAGGCATGGTGCTGGGTGAGCTGGTATTAAAAAAAAAGAGCCACCCGATGTGAAGTGCCGGGGGAATTTGGGATGCTCACCGCAAGGCTGGCTGCCTGCAGCACCCGGAGTGCTCTGAAGGATAAAAATAAGCTCAGGCCACGTCTGGTAAGGGTTTTTCCAGCCGGGCTGGCGTGCCTCATCGGTTTGTTCTGGTGTGGACACTTTATTTTTGGCTCAGTAAAGCACCCGTGTGGCCACATGAAACTTGGTAGAGGAGAGCTGCTCCAGCAGGGCAGCCTGCATGGTTTGGGGTCGATCTGGTTCCTTCTCTTTACGTCCACACCACAGATTGCACCGAGTAGATGAGACCTCTGTTTTAATCCACGTGGCTTTGAATTTAATGTAGAATTCATGGGGTTTGTGTTGTTTTCTGCTGTTCTGGGTTGCTGTGCTCCTGCTGCGCCTGGTTTTCTTCCAGCTCTGGTGCCAGCAGCCACCGATCGCAGCCGACGGTGCAGCAGAGGGACCCCGACACGGTCGTGAAGCCTCAGCAGAGGGCTTTATCCTCATAATTTCTTTAAGCACTTTAAATGACTATAAAAAGTACTTCTGGCTGCCGACCAAGGCTTCTGGACTGAGCTTGAACCACCAGGAAATGTCTTAGCAGGCATCGTCGTGCTGTGAGCGTTTCCTTACACCCGAAACCGCTCTCGCTTATGGGGTGCGACAGGAATAAACATGGCTTTTCTGGAACGGTGAATGCTCATTTCTGAAATAAATCAGTAATTTGGTAATGGCCAGCGGAAGCTTCAGGTGAGGTGCCTGCTCACAAAGCCTGAGTGTCAGGAACCCTGCGGGAATACCGTGAGTATGTGAGGAATACGGGTAACTACCTGAGGTTTCAACACAGCTACAAGGCTTTTGCCCTTTGGCCTGTGATTTTGGGGACGTTTGGGACCTTTCTGGAAGGAAAACGTGCGGATAGGAAGAGTGTGGAGGTTGGAAAAGTAGAAAGTCTGCGTCAAGTGAAGTCAGCTGTCTGGTTAAACTTGGAATTAATTCCAGTTACGACCTGGAAATGAGTTATTGGAGCTCGTGGCACTGCCACGTGCACAAATGGGGGGGGAGCAGGAGGACCCGAGGTGCCCCCAGCCTCAGCTGCGCTTCTGGGAATCTGTTAGGTCTGGTTGGAATCGAGTGGGCTTCACCTCTACGTAATCACTAGCAAGACCCCTGGATTTATCCCAGTTGCTGGATTTATCCGAGACTGTAGCTGGACGCAACCACTTCCAAATCTGCCGCGCTTCAGCCAGGCGTTGTGCAGGATGCATGCCCAGAAAACCGAGGGCAGACACCGATGTGAACACGCTGCCCGTGAGGAGCACTGCTCTCGGTGACCCGTGCCGACTCAAGAACACGTGGCCCAGTGGTTTCAGTCTACGACCAGTTTTATTTATAAGAACAGCGTCCTTCTGAGGGGTGTCAAGAGCAGAGTGCCTCGATCCGAGCACCTTTCCTCCTAAAGAAAGCGGTGCCTGAAGCATCGGTCACCTCGCAGGCTTGTTTCCCAGTGAGCTGGGTGGGTACTGCACTTCGGTGGTCATATTCTGGTAACGTTACTACACTTTTTTATTTTAATAGAAGTCCTTAAAGTTGTATGGCACTACGGAGAAAGCAGCAGTGTGCCCATTCAGGAAACCCTGGCCCGCTGAGCTGCTCCGTTAAGGTTTGGTGTGAAATCTCTGCCACGCTCCCCCCGTTTTTTCCGTGGCAATGGCAAAATAAGGCCCCTGGGAAGAAGATTACAGTTGATTTATTTCAACTGGAATTTTTCATTTTGCTTCAACGTGCGTCGGCGTCTTAGGCCCTGCCTTAACGGAGGTATTTGACTTGCTGTTTTGGGGTGGTTTTGACATTGTGGTCTGGTGTGTAAGGAGGGCTGGACAAGAGCATCCAGCTCCGTTAGCCTCTTTTAGGGCTGATTGTGAGCTGGGAAGTGGTTTGGCTTTAGGTGTAGCCTCAGTGGGCTTGCACACCAGCCGGGTGTGTGAGCAAACCCTTCCTCCCAAATGCTTGGGAGCACAGCTCTCTGGTTTTAATCACTCTCCCCCGAGCTGGGGCTCGCAGACCAGCCTCGCCCCAACATTTAGGCTATTGCTGTGCACTACAGCAATGCGGGCACCCCAAGGATGAAAATCTCCTACGTAAATACCTGCAGTTCCCTTCTGCCTCCATCCCGCTGTGTTGGAGGAGGCCAAATTAACGGGGTCGGCTCTGATGCTCCGCAAGGAATTTAGGAGCTCTTAGCAGAAGCCTTTCATTTCACGTGCCTCTTGTTATTAGAGGCGTGTAGGAGAGAAACCAGCCCTACAAAAGTAAAGTAAAAGGATTCCGTGCCCTGGATCCTTTTCTCTGAGCTGTGAACCCACGGTGTCGAAGCTGGAAGGCAGCTGCTGGTGGCTTCTCTTCTGTAGTCGCTGGAGGGAGGCTGGTGCTTCGCGAGGAGTTGGCTGCGCTCTGGATTCCGGCTGAGCAGACAGCATTGAGCGGGGTGAAATGCTTTGGAGATTATTTTTGGCTTTTGGGGAAATTCAGTAACACTTCGAAAGATCTAGCTGGATTTCTTCGTGTTTGTAAGCAAGAAGCCGTGCCAAAATGTCTTAGGAGGATAGAAGAAGAAGGAGCGTTGTGCGCGTGGATTTGGAGCTCCCTCCTCCTACAGCCTAGGGTCTGCTGGCCAGGGAGCTCTCCGTTGAGCATGTCGGCCTGCCGAGCTGCCCATGGCCTTTCCACGAGGAACAGGGTGGTTGCAAACATCTTGTCCAGCTGGACAGGTCCTCAGGAGGTGACGGATTGCAGCCAGAGGTAGGGCAGGATCGGCACGCGTGCGTTATCGTGATCTGTGCAGCGCTGTCGCGATAACGGGTGTTCCGGCGGTGTGCCCAGTGGCTTGCTTGGCTCCTTCCAAGCCTCCTTTCAATGTCTTGGTCTCGCTGCTGCTCCAGAAACTTCATCTCGTCCCCGTTCGATGGCGTTTGAGCAGGGAGCTCGCCCTTGGCGCTGCCCAGGGGACGTTCTCCCCGCGTTTGAGGTGCAGCTTTTGTTTGTCAACACAGGTGTGCTCGAATCAACTGCAGAAAACGATATTGGAAAGCGTCCTGTTCGGAGGGTGGGGCTCTCTAAAATAATTGCATCCTTGGTTTTGGTGTCTCGGAGCTGGAACTGCCTTTGGAAGAGCTGTTCTGTAAGTGCCCCTAACGTTCGGTACGCTGAGGTACAAAAGGCATTGTAAGGCACCTGGAAGCAAGCCTCTGGAAACCACCTGGTGATGGGGGGGGGAATCTGTCACGTTTCAGCTCCTTGGTCAGGGGGTTTGAGGTAGAAATAAATGCAGCTAAATACTGGCTGCTTCCCACCATGCCAGTTCTTCTGTTTCTTGTCTACGGCAGTCGGTTCCTGGCTTCTGAGCTTGTGCTCCTTAAAAGCTGCTGCAAAAGATGCTACAGCCTTGGACGTGCCTCGTCCCTTCTTTCCCAAATTCAGTACAAGACTCTGGTTCTCTCCTTTGGCCTCCTTCTGCCTTCCACCAAGCACCTCAATTTGTGAGGTGTCCTCCACTCCTCCGTTTCTTCCAGAGAGTGTTCCACGTTTGTAATCATCTCTCTTGCAAGGTGTCAAGTCTTTATTCTTTCTGCGCTCTGGCTGCTGGCTAGGTTGGCCAAAACAACTTTGGCCAAGCGCTCTGCCTCCTGGTGCCATCGTTCCTGCCATTGCCTTGCATGGTGGTCACGATGATGTGTTGGTTTTTGGTTTTTTTTTTGGTTGCCATAAGTCTGTTGATTATTTTGATAACGAGTTACTGAAAGCTTTGGAAGTGCAAAGCCGGGTGCGATGGCGTCTCTTGTTGGATGGAGCTCATGGGGCAGCTACCCGGCCCTGCAGCCGGGCTCTCTCCTCCCAAAAAGCTGAACAGATCTCCACGAAGAGGGTGTTGGTGAAGGGTTTTTAATTCAGTGGCTGTATTTGCGGGGTCAGAACTCCAAGGAGCCCTGCTGGTGTGATGCAGTAGCGTGTGATGTGCTGTTCTTTGTCACCAACATATTGTAGATGTAAAAATACCCGAGCCCCTCCTGTCGTGTTCCCCCTGCCCAGATTTACGCTCGTGCTGCGTGGTCCAGTGCCCTGCTGACCGTGTGAGCTGCTACTTGGCTCAGTGCTTTACCACTAGATAACTTAAATATGCTTTGTGTAACGTTTGTGCTTAGCTGGTAAGGATTGTGCCTGCTTCTGGCCCCTAAAAAGTAAGGCAGCAGAAGTCTGTAGGACGCAGCCTGCTGCCCGTGAGCTGTGCTCTCGGCGTGACGCTGAGCTGCTGAGGCCGGAGGAGCGGGGCTGAGCACTGCCGCTGAGCATCTCCCCTTACAGCTCGGTCCTGGAGAGGCAGAGCTGAGTTCCAGCTTTGGGCAGGTATGCGTGGGCAGGGCACTTCATCCCGGGGTTACCTGGTCCGTAAAAACCTTCCCTCCAGCAAAGGCGCCTGCCTCCGGGTGCTGCGTGTGCTGTTTGGAAGCAGGGATTTTCTCCAAACGCTTCAAGTTCCTCCTCTTCCTCCTGGTGAGGTTATTTCCCTCCTGCAGGAGACCACGAGGGGGGTATTCTGTTCCCTCCCGGTCACAGCCTGCTCACCTAGCTGGCTCAGAAACCTCCTACTGCCCTCATGTATGGTGCATCAGTGTCCCTAACGCCTGTCCTGTGATTTATTTATTTTTTTTGGTCTCCCTTCACAGCCTCTATTGATGGAAGAACACGGGGTGACCCAAACAGAGCACATGGCCACCATCGAGGCCCACGCAGTGGCCCAGCAGGTGCAGCAGGTCCACGTGGCCACCTACACGGAGCACAGCATGCTGAGCGCGGACGAAGACTCGCCGTCTTCCCCCGAGGACACCTCCTACGATGACTCCGACATCCTCAACTCCACGGCTGCCGACGAGGTCACGGCGCACTTGGCCGCGGCAGGTAACGCCCGCGGGATGCTTGGTGTTGTTCCCCCAATGCCGTGCTCGTACAGAGGTCCCCAACAGCACTCTGGGGGGCCAGGCGATCTTTTCACCCCCCCGGGAAGCTGTGGATGCTTCCTTATTGCTCCAGCTCCGAGAGCAATTCCTCGCCAGCCCTGCTGCTTGCTTGGATGTTGCTGAGCTGAGCCACGTCGCCTTGTCGGTGTGTGCTGTGCAGGCGCTGGGAATAAGAGGTTGGTGTGTACGATGCAAAGGCCCCTAGTACATTCTGCCTCCGAAATGAAGCTAAAATACCAAATATGTCGGAGAGCAAGCTTATTTCATCCCCACGTAAACAACAGCCAAAATAACCCAACAGTGCCACGCAGCTCTGCGTAGCCAGGGCGCTCACGTGCTAGGGCTTTCCCAAGGAGATGCCACAAGCGGTGCTGGCGTATCTGGAGTGGAAAAGTATTTCAGGATCACCAGCTCCTTCCAGCAAAGCCCCTGCCAAGCACCCTCAACATTTGCCTTGTAGCGAATCTACCTCCCTAGTAGAAAAACGCGGCGATAAATAAGCACTCGTGAACTCCCATGTCTGAGGAATAAAGCTCCTGACCTGCTTCGTGGAACCCGTGAAGTTGTGGAAAGCAGCTCAAGCGTGTCAGCACCCCTGGTGCAGTGAGTGTCCCTGCTGAGGGGTGTACAGACATGCTAAGCAGTGAACCCTTGCTATATAAACAGCTTTGGCAGGAAGACTTGCCTATAGGTTGTCTCAACAAGTAAGTAAAACCTTTCGGAGTCTCTGTAGAGAGTCGTGAAAAGGCAAAAATGTTCCTGGAGAAGCTTTTCTGCACTTGTATGACACGAGAGGAGGCGGATCACGTGCGTTAAGAAAGATACAAGAGCAGATAGAAACGGAGAGGAGATGTTTGAGCAGAGGTTACTGGCGGGGGTTTGAAACTTGGACAGAAGTTTCAGCAGAGCACGGCAGGGCTGGGGAGCTGCTGCCACCTCTGGGAGCCGGGCTGCTGCTGCTCGTGGGCATCTGCCACTTTCGATCCATTGAAAGTGTCCTAAAACCACCCCAAATTTGGGAAGTAAACTTGCCCTTGTCCCTTCCCTTTGTCCTAGATCCCGAAGCGCTCTTCTGCTTTGCTTGCCCATCGCGCGGTGCATTTCTGTTTAAATTCCACCGGGATTTTTGATTTTACCTCCTCCCATCTGCACCTTTTGCCTCTCCCCTTTGCCGTCGCTTTCTGTTGTGGCACCTCCACGTGGGTCTGACTGCCCAGCTGCTGCTTTGGTAGTTAAACCCCAAACCTGACTGACTCGGGTCTCCTGCCCTTCTCTAACCTGTGGCTCCTCTCTGCTACCGCCAGCCCTTCCTCCCCAGCGCACCAAAGCCTGGCCCCCTGCTTTGTCATGCATTGCATGCCCATCTGATCCATTTCTGCTTTATTTACTTGACGCCTTCTCGGCTTTATTTGCCTTGAGGTTGGGTTGACACACTGACGTGAAACCTGCTTGAGCTGCGATGTAAAAACTGCGCCCTGACCATGCACAGTCCCTCCTGGGGCTCTGCTGTGCCTGCACGTTCACTCTCGCAGCTTCGTGGTCCTGAGTGCTGTCCTGCCGAGCATCCCAGTCCCTTTGATTATTCTTTTGACAGCCTCAACTCCTGAAAGGTTTTGCTTTTCCTTTCCAGCAGCCTGCCAGACCCATCAGGGGGTTGCAGGAGGGTCTTGCTGCACCCCAGGCATGGGCAGCAGCCTGGCCCCAACTCTCCCAGCCCAAAACCTGCACACAGCACAGCTTCTTTGCAGCCAGTGTTTCTCCAGTCCCCCAAATCAGTGTTTTTATCCTTTTTTCCCCCCACACAGGACAACAGAGCACTGCAGGGCTCGATGTACCTGTGGCAGGTAGCACCCTGGTGGCTACTGATAACCAAAACTGGGGTGGCGGTGTCAGCCCCGAGCCGTGTCCTGCCTAGAGAAAACGCAGACATCTGACACTGCTCTGGTGCCGTGGGTTTGGTAGCGAAGGGCTTCCTGCCCCGGTGGCTGTATCTTTGTTAAACACAGAGGTGCAGAGCTTTTGGGCCGCCTGATGTGGTCTTTGTCCTCTGACACGTGGAGAAACCACGCAGAGCACCTGTGGGGGCTGCTCGGGAGTCAGGGGCAAGTCCTGGAGCCTGCGTTAGAGACCGTGAGATCGCTGACAGAAGCGCAATTCACTGCGTGTCACTTGGTTCACCTAGTAAAGCCGGCACCAGGAAGACGTGGACCTGGTAAAATGGGTCCAGAGGAGGCCACGAGGATGGTGAAGGGGCTGGAGCCCCTCTGCCGTGGGGCCAGGCTGAGGGAGCTGGGGGTGCTCAGCCTGGAGAGGAAAAGGCTCCGGGGAGAGCTCATAGCGGCCTTCCTGTACCTAAAGGGGGCTTAAAAGAAAAATGGAGAGAGATTTTTTCTAAAGACGTGTAGTAATAAGATAAGAGGTAAGGGTTTTAACCTGAAAGAGGGGAGATTTAGACCAGATATAAGAAGAAATTCTTTATTATGAGGGTGGTGAGGCCCTGGCCCAGGCTGCCCAGAGGAGCTGGGGGTGCACCAGCCCTGGGGGTGCCCAAGGCCAGGCTGGCTGGGGCTGGGGGCAGGAGCTGTGCCCGTGGCAGGGACTGGGACTGGCTGGGCTTGTAGGGCCCCTTCCAACCCAAACCCTTCTGTGGTTCTGTGATACTTCGTCTAACTTAATTAACTTCCCATTACACAGACTGTCCAAAGTGTGACCGTGAAAGCAATAGCTCTGCGCTGCCGTGGTCCTTGCTGTGCTTCGGGGCCCGTTGTGGGACGCTGCCAGTTATTGTGGAGTTACAATTTCTTTCCCATCAGAGCTGGTCTTTAATCCCCAGGGAGAGCCACAGGCCCCTAACGCTGTAGCTGCGGTGGCTGAGCAGGATTCCTGGCCCTGCACCAAGCATCTCCTCACCTGCTGCCAGGATCTCCTCGATTGCAGTTGGCTGTTTAAGCTCCTGGAGTGCTTGAGTCTTTCAGTGTGTTTGGAAAGTGAAATACATAATTACACGATTGGAAGGAGAACTCTGGAGTAAAATCTGTGACTTTCACCTGAGACTGAGCCGGGGCTTGCCAGTCTGGAGAACTGGAGACCCTTCTGATGCACTCGATGCTGAGAGGAGGGAGCCCAGGGGATTTGGGGTCATCCAGGGGGGATGCCCCCGAGCTGAGCCCTTAGGGCTGTCCCTGGGGGGCCAGATCCTGAGCTGTGCATGCTGATTCACCCTCTGTGGTTTGATTTCCAGGCCCCGTGGGGATGGCAGCAGCCGCTGCGGTGGCAACGGGTAAAAAACGAAAGCGACCCCACGTTTTTGAATCCAACCCATCGATCCGCAAGAGGCAGCAGACGCGTTTGCTACGGTAAGGACTCCTGCCTGCACCCTGACACTTTGGTCTGCCTCCTTGATCAGCTTCCAGCACTGTCAGTGATGAGACCACGTGCTGCCCACAAATCCTCCAGCTTGAGGAGTCTGGGGCATCTCTTCTGGAACCCACGAGCTATATTTTAGTTTGCAGAAATGGGTCAAATGGTTGCTTTGCTCATTTTTAACGTGGTCTTCTGATCACTGGGGCTGACGTGACCGTCGTGGTGGGATCCACACTGAACACTGACCCAGCCTGCAGTGCACAGGGCTGGGGGAGAACTGAGGGGAGATGCCCATTAAAGCCGATCCAGACCCTCTTTGGCTTTAGAAACTGTAGAACTCGTTGGGCAGAAGCCCCTGTAGCCCTTGGGGTGCTGCATCACGAGTGCTCTGAGCGTGTCCGCCCACCTGATGGCCACCGAGGAGCACTGGTGCTGGAGTTCTGCAAGCCTCTGAAGATCACCTGCAATTCTGTCCTTAGGAAACATCTGTAACTATTGGCTGGTACCACTTATAAAGCTTTGGAAGAAGACAATTTTAGCTTTTTAACCTGTTCTGGCCTTAATTGGGCTGTATCAAAAGAGTTGGTGTATTTGTCAGCCTCTGTTACTTGCTGGCTTCCTCCTGCAGGCACACTGAGCACCCTGAAGTAGGGAAGGCCAGTGTCACTTTTTCTTCCTCTCCTTGCAAAGTTGGTGAGAAATTAAGTTGGTTTCCTTATGTTCTGCTTATTCACCTGCTGAGTCCTGCAACACCCTTTGCACGTGACCAAAGTGGAGAGGAATACAGCAGGGTTAGCGTTAAATGGTATTTCCTGGAGTGGGCTCCCTTTCTTTTGTAGCTTCATTTCATTTTTCCTTCCCCCCACCTCTGCTGACTCAGCCATGTTTGTGCAACGTTTCTGGAGAGCAAATTTTTTAATCTCTTGAAATGGGAACAATATATTTTAAAAGAGACTCCTCTGTAGAGGGATTACTTCTCCCTTCTCGCAGCAGCTTCATTTTGTTACGTGTAAAACACCAACAAAATGCATAACTTCTGTGCGTTCTGACGAGTTTAATGAGTTTGTGTAAACACCAGGCACCAGCGTGCAGCAGGTGGGAGGTTAGTGTCCGATTCTGGGATCTCTGCAGAGCTGGTGATGGTTCTTTGGCAACGTGTCTGCTGCTAGCAGCAGGTCCTGAAATGACCAGGACAGAAACTAAACTGTCGTCTTATGGCCGTGCTCACGTTGCCTGGTGGTAGCTGCTGCTTCTCTCCTGCTTAATGAGGTTCTGCCAAAGTTTCCGACACGTTCTCTTGCGTTGCTTGGAAGTTAATAAGAGGAGGAAAGTCTACGATGGAACATTTTCTTCCTACAGAGAGATCATTCCAAAGGGACCTGCTGATGCGGCAGGTGTTGGAGTACGTGGGTTCCCTGTGCTTAGCTGTTGCAATATTTCTGGTTCTTGCCTGTCGTGTAGCTGTCAGTTGAGTGCCTACGGTTCTGGTTCGAGTAGGGCTTTGGTGCTAGGGAATTTTAATGTGCTGTTATGGGGCTGAGTGTAAAATAACCTGTTTGAAGTCCTCTTTTGTTAAAATGTTCTTTACCTTACAATTTCTGTATCACTGATGAACTTAGCCAGTGACAGAGTGGATCTGCAGACCCCCGCTGTCCTTGGCTTTGCTTCTCTTTACTTTGTGCATCAATGGAAAAAAGGAGAGCGGGGAGAATAATTGATATTTGAGCTGCCGCGGGGCTGCAGGGAGCACAGCAGGCCTGCGGGAGCAGGGCAGCACCGTGCGGCTGATCCGACCAGCTGGGGCTCTGCTTCTCACCTGGTTTGTGAATGGGGGGCATTAAGAAAGGGACTCCACAATGCGAAGGGTTGTGTTTCCATCAGCAGCTGATAGCTGCTCACTGCTTCGTGCCTCTGTTTCAGGAAGCTCCGAGCAACGCTGGATGAGTACACCACCAGAGTGGGGCAGCAGGCCATCGTTCTGTGCATCTCACCCTCCAAACCCAACCCCGTCTTTAAAGTATTTGGAGCTGCACCCTTAGAAAACGTGGTAGGTGTCTGCAGGAAAAGGTTGTATCATAAACTGCTCACCTTCTCCACAGCTTTCATTTTGGCTCCAGGCAGCTTTGCAGGCCTGGTAGCGACCTGGAGGTCATGTTTAAGACCCTGGAGGTAGGAGTTCAGGTTGTATGGACATGAGTCTAGCAGTGAGGTCCTGTCTTCTCTATGTCAGTGCTGAACATCTCACCAGGGCTGAATCGCCTCGATTAAAACTCGGGGGGACAGGTAGTGTCGTGTCCTTGAACTCAGCTCAGCTATCAGTGCTCGCACCTTGCCGCAGACCAGGCAGTAAACGGAGCAGACCCTGTCTGTGCTAAGCCTTGCTTCTGAACTTTTCTTTTAATCCCGTAAATACTTCCACTTGGTGGCGTTACTTGACGTTTCATCATCAGCTCTCTGATGCAGCCAGGTCTTCAGGGCCCGTGGGTGTTTTCACTTGCCAGCTGTGTCGTTGTTTGCTCCTTCTGTTCCGCAGCACCCCGGGGAAGGCAGCTGGCCCTGCCTCCTCACCCTCCCCTCTCCTGGTGCTCCTTACCTTGTTTACCTGAGCTTAACGATTCCCCACAGGTACGCAAGTACAAGAGCATGATTCTGGAAGACCTGGAGTCTGCGCTAGCGGAGCATGCTCCCGCGCCTCAGGAGGTTAACTCGGAGCTGCCACCCCTCACCATCGACGGCATTCCTGTCTCAGTGGACAAGATGACCCAGGTAAGCAGGCAGACACGGCAGAAACTTGGCAGAACCAGAGAGAGAGAGAGATTTGGCACCTTACAGTGAGCTTATGTCTACATCCCCAGGGGATGCACTTAATCTCTTCTTTCCCAAGGGACTGTGACAGCTCAGATAGAAGTTAGCCGTGAAGCTTTGTTATTGGTGCTTATTTTCTGCACGCAGCAGTAGAGATGCGTGTCAGGACTCAAGGTCAGGCTGCTGGGAGCGTTCCCCTTTGAGCTGTTCTTCTCACCTCCCCTGTGCTGGGAACAGAGAAGCCATTTGTTCTGCACTTTGCAGGGATTTTTAGGCACTGAGGTCAGGAAGGTGGCTTTTGCAGTACCGCTTTTGGCTTATCCTCCTTGGATATTTCTTGTGTGCTCTAGTTCCTTCCATCCTCCTCTTCCTGCCGTGGGCTGGAGCAGAGAAGAGCTTGTTGATTGCTTAACTCCACATCAAACCTCGAGATGTTGCTGATGGAGACGGGGAGTTGTCTGCCCTAGGGATGTGGGGGACTCCCTTTCTGTCCAGGTCCAGCCCCTTGCTGACCTCCTTACTGCTGGGGAGAAGGAGAGGGGGCCCCCAGGGAAGCTTCCTTGGTGTGGGAGGGATCCTGCAGGGATTTCTCCTTCCTTGGGGGTGCAGGACCTCAACTCAGCGTGATGCACTGTAACACATTTAAAATGCTGAAAGCCAGCAGCAAGGTGGAAAGGCCGGGGGCTTTGGGGCAACGTACAAGCAGTGTGACGGAGCAAAAGGTGTGCTGGTTTCCGCTGTGCTCTGCGCAACGATCACGTGCTGGTCACGACACCAGCTCCTGTGCTTGGGTCTAATCAGACACGCTCACGCTTTCTCATGCAGTTTTACAAAAGCCACTGTGCCTTAGCCGAGGTATAACAGATCACGTTCCTAATCCACGACAGCGCAGGGCAAAACGTAGTTGCTGGTTTTGTAAGCCGCCGGGCCGGTACTTGCAGGTCAGCTCAGAGCTGAGCTGTTGGAAGGCAGCTTTTGGTTTGGGTGGTTAATGGCTTCCCAGCCTGGAAACAGCCTGCCGTTTTGGTGGTCTCTTCTCTTCCTCTAAGAGCACCGTACGGAGGTCTGGCATTCAGATTAGCAAACAAAGTTTCCCTGTCGCCTTGTCGTTGTAGTAATTAAACAGAAGTGCCTAGGACTTAAAAACGAGGAGGAGGAGACCTCGCAGTGGATTTTTTTCAGGCAGAGGGAAGCCGTCCCCGCACGCTGTGAGCAGCGAAGGTGCCTGCACCCGCAGCGTGGGGGCTCTGAGGAAATAACAAGGAAATGAGCCGTTGCTAGTGAAAGAAATAAGAGCGGTGAAGGTGGGTGGATAAGGTCAGGAAGTCCAGTTTTTGCAAACCAGTGACACGTCTGAGAAAGTGGTTCGCAGTGTGCGGAATATGTGCAAGCATAAACGGGTCCGTAAAAAGGTCTCCTTGGCTGTTAACGTTGCACGTGCCGTCAAAGCAGCAGTAGAAGTGACAAGCTCTCACTTCAGAGAGACCTTCCACTGCATTTATCATACAAATTGTTTATTTGTTATGATAGAGTTGGAAATTAAATATTTTGACGGTAAGGAGTGCTGAAGCGTTCTCTGCTTTTCCTCCGGACGTGGCTGTGCAACCCCCCCTCCTAAAATCTCTGAATAAAACACTGATGCTTTTCACGTTAAGATAACAGTAACGGTTTTTGTTTCTTTCCTTGCAAGTGTGACATGCCCTTGGTCTTCAGGAAACCTTGCCCAAAGATTTGGCCGAGCCACGTTGCCCCTGGGGTTTGGTTGCTTTGTGTGTCCGTGTGTGAAGCAGCTCTCCAATCTAAGGCAGTAGTTGCTGGCAGAGCTTTTTTCTTCTTTTTTCTTTCCCCACATGCACCGCTCCTGTGTTCCCAGGCTCCTTGCAGCTCTCTTAAACCAGAAATGCTTTTTCCTCCCCCCTCCGTATTTTGCAGGGCCTTCTGTCATCACGAACACAGCCTGCTGATGCAACAGCACAGCAACTTGGAGCCTCTTATCTCAAGTCCTCCCGTTCTGTGTTATGCTAAAACAAGCCTCCCGTTAGGAATAGCCTTCTTCCTTCCGATGTGTAAATCAAAACAGCTTTGTGAAGGCTTTTCCAAAGCTGTGGACAGGGCGACCTGGGCAGATTTGAGAGGTGGGCCTGGCTGGGGCAATCCCAAACATAAATCCAGGCTGGGTGGAGAATTGATGGAGAGCAGCCCTGAGGAGAAACGACCTGGGGGTGTTGGAGGGTGATCAAAAAGGGCCGGAGCCCCTCTGCTGCGGGGCCAGGCTGAGGGAGCTGGGGGTGCTCAGCCTGGAGAAGAGAAGGCTCCGGGGAGAGCTCCCAGCGGGCTGCCGGGGCCCGAAGGGGCTGCAGGAGAGCTGGGGAGGGACTCTGTGCCGGGGGTGTAGGGGTAGAACACGGGGAACGGCTTTAATCTGAAGGAAAGTGGGTTTAGATTAGAGATTAGGAAGAAATTCTTTACTCGGAGGGCGGTGAGGCCCTGGCCCAGGCTGCCCCGAGGAGCTGGGGGGTGCCCAAGGCTGGGCTGGAGGCAGCCTCACCTTTTGTGAATCGTCTTTTAAAAACCTGCACTCCTGGAACGCCTGCAGGCCGTCTGAGGACAGATCACCAGATTTAACTGACAGGACTACAGACTGGGTTCTCGCAGCGCAGCAGGTGTTCCTCCTGGTCAGAATTCAGGCAGTAAGGACGGTGCGTGTGGTGGCTATGAGATAATTTTGCTCTTGAAGGAGTCCAGCTGCCGTGTAGTTTTTGCCAGACTCGGGGCCAAACTTTTAAAACAGAAACACAACACAGATAAGCTGAGCATGATGAGGCTGCAATACTGGCAGTTTTTATTTTATTTTTTTTGCCACAGTGGGATTTGAAATACATCAGTTAGAGGTGGTGGTGGTGCTGCTGACTCCCAGATCCCTGCAGCCTGGCGCGTGGCTGGAGACGCTGTTGGTTTTTGCAGGAATTTGGATTCCCAGAGCTGCTGATGGAATTCTCGTTATCCGCTAGCAAAAAATGAGCTTTTTTTTGACTAGATGCTACAAAGCCCCGTGGAAAACCAAAATATTTACGAGTGTAAATTGGGCAGCACAATTCAGAGGCGTCTCTGGGAGGGGAGAAGCGAAGCCCCTGCGCCGAGCAGCTGCAGGTGGCTGCAGGCAGGTGGCGGAGGCGTTGGCTCCTCAAAGGGGGAGGCGAAAATCACTCTCTGTTTAATTGCTCTGCTTCCCTGGTGCTCTAAAGGGAAATAAAGCCTTTGCTGAGCAAAGATGCTTCCGAGCGAAGAGCATCGCCCACCTCAGCTGTGCAAAATAAGGCATTGCAGCGGGGCTCTTACCCTGGAGCCATTCCACAGAGAAGGCCCGTCGCTTTACGGGCTTTGGCGACGTGCACACCACGGCAGAGCTGAGTTTGCCTGTAAAAACTCGGCCTTGTTGTTCTCTGTGGCTCGCCGGTAGCATTAGGGAGGAAGCTCGGGTGATGCTGAGGCCAGAGCACCAGTCAGCTCTCATGAGAGGCACTAGAAGCTGCTGATGCTTTCCTGAACGGGTGTTTTGTTCTTTAATTTCACTTCAATTTTCACTTCTTTGTTCTTTGATTTCGCTTTTCTTAACCTAATGCGCACCTGCGGTTTGCAGCGTGCTTACGCAAGCCAACAAAGCTTACCCTGGCCTCGAAAAATTGTACTCGACGCCTGTTTGCGTGGTGCCGTGCAGAAAGCTTTAGCCCAAACAGCAGCTATCACTGCGTGCCAGGCTGTAGGCAGCAGACGCCGGGCACTGAAGGGCGGTATCTGCTCTGCCCGTGGCTCTCAGAACCTTTTTACAGGGATCGGGGCCAAGCCTGCGTGCTGGACCCCATCGCCCAGGTGCGAGGCTTGGGTGGTGCTCCCCCTGGTCCCCATCGGAGATGCGGTATGGGGACAGCGTGTTTCTGCTGTCCCAGCAGGTCGTTGGGGTGTGGAGGAGGGAGAGCGTCCCTGTTTCGCAGCGGAGGCACCCCAGGGTGAGAGACGAACGCTGCTTTTGCAGTATTTCAGCTCAGAGCCTGCGTCGTGCATCGTTCCCAGCAAGAACGAGCAGCGATGATCCTGCCCGCTCCCCTCTGACCCTTTAGAACTCCTCAGCACTTCCTATTTATGCCTTGACCACCGTTTCAGGGCGGAAGAGAAGGTAGATTTGCACAAAAATAAATAAATGTGTGAGCAGAGCCCTCGGTGGGGAGACCAGCAGGGCGTTGGTGGGGGCAGTTCAGCAGGTGCCGGCTGTCCTCTGGGCTGGGGAAAAGCAGTCCCAGGGCTCCCTGCTGGCAGCGCTGTGCCGCAGCCTTGGAAGGTGCCTTGCTTTGTACCCTGAACGTTAAAATATATATAAATACATATATTTATTTAACCGAAAAACAGAAGGGCAAGTGAACAAAGTACCCGGGGGGCTTTGCTGCCATTGCTCCTTTGCCCTCTTCTGCTTTTGGGAGCAGCCGAGGAGACTTTCGTACAGCTTCTCTCGGTGCTAGAGATTACAGGAGCCTTTCCCAGAGCTGACAACGGTGAAAACCAGAGTGAGCTGCGTGCTTTTTGGGGAGAAGCTTTCTTTTTGGGGAGAGGCTTGCTTTTTGGGTGGTCTGTGGCCGGAGCCAGCAGAAAGGTGGCTGCCCCAGAAGTGACTGCAGCGGCTTCTCCCGGCTGCGCCCTCTGAGACACGCGGGGTCTTTGTCTCGGTGCCCGTGGCAGACCCCTGCGAGCTGCCGGGGTGAGGTCTCGTTACGGCACTAATTAGAGACGTCCTGGCGCTGGAGCAGGCTGCGGCGTCGCTGCTGATTGTCTCCCTGGCGGATTAAAGGCGAGCCCTCCTTAACAAGTGCCTAGAGTAGCTCGAGCTGCCGAACTCCCCGGGACCAGTAATTAATCCATCTGGTAACAAGGAGCACAGCTCGCAGGCAGCGATTCCGGGAAGGAGACTTTTAACCGTTGTTGCACCGGGCGACTCGATGCCACCAGCAGGTTTGTTGGGCCGAGCAAACCTCACCGGCCTGGAGGCCGCGTCGTGGGCTGGAAGGGAAGACACTGCAGTGGTTGTACCCGTGTGTGGGCACGGGCGAGCTGGTGGCTTTTCTGTGCCCTGTTTGTAAATCGGGGTTTGGTTCGCTGTCCCTGAGATGGTTGAGGATGTCCTTGGGGTGGTGGGGGCTGCTCCGGAGGGGCTGCTCCATCTCTAGCAGGCTCTGGCCCGTTCTTGGGCTTGCTGTTAGCTCGGGAATGATGGAAGGGCTGAAATGCAGCCGCTTTGCTGGGCAGCAGAGTTTCTTTTAGGGTGGCAGCAGACACACCATGTCCAGACCCACGAGTACACTGGATTTTTATTGCCTTTAAAGTCCCTAGCCACTGCTGCCAACTGTGCAAGCAGCAAATCATGCGTTCAAATGAATTGCTTGGTTTTTACCAAAACACACTTCAGTTTTTCTCCTTAGATTTGTAAACTAGAGCCCAACATCACATCTTGTGGTGGGGCTCTGCCCTCGAAGAGCAGCCCTGTGCCCCGAAGAGCTGCCGCAGGTCGTGGTGCGTTTAGCGGGGTGCTGCGGGGTCAGGCGCTCTGCAGCCTCCCGTTCCTCCGACAGATATTGCACGCCAGGACAGCAGAACTCAAATGGCTTTTACGGCAAGTTCCGAAGGGATGCAGGGGGGCATTCTGACATGCAACTAGTTAGCTTGAAGTTAACACGTTTTAATTTGGTGTGGGCGGTCGTGCTCTTCCTGCTCAGCTCTACGGCTGCACCGGCCTCCTCCCGCACCTCCAGGCAGTGCCCAGGACAAAACCCAAACGTGCCCCAGCACCCTCCGTGAGTTTTATGTTCTAGTAGACGACTCTACGGACATTAGCTGCTCTTGGTGATGTGCCTGCTCAATTAGCTGTGCAAATCTCTCTTTCTAAGGTATGGTCTGCTGATGGTAAAGGCAGTCACCAGCTGGCCGGTTTCTGTGGGTGCCAAGGAAAAGCTCAATTGGGTTGAAAGGTGTCCCCGCTGGGGGAGAAGTTAAAAACAGATTCAGAAAATCAGTGCAGTGTGTGATATGTTCTGCAGGGGTAGGGAAGAACAGGTAAGAGTGTCTTTAAGCTCGCTGAAGCTCTGTCCTCTTTGCAACATCAACGTAAAACGTACATCAGCTCACAAGTGAGTTCTTGCAGCTGTAGGGACATGGAATGTTTTTTCTTTTAATTTTTTTTTTGTCCTGCGTTGTTCTAATTGTTTTATTTCCCCTTTCAGGTTGGTTAGCTCTCTTCGTGGTAGTGTTTAAACCAAAAAGCGTGCTAAGACAGCGTGTGTTTTGCCTTATTCTAGTTGGATTCATTTTGTTTCTGCTGTTCCATAATCTAGCGAGCTCTTCTCAGCTGAGACTTGGGGGAAGATGATACAGGATTTGTTTGTCCTGGGCACGCAGGCCTCTTCCAGGTCATGTTTCCAGCAGGATGGAAATGAAATGCAGTAACTTTGTCCTATGCATCTCAAAACTACCAGATCTGTGTTCCTACAAACCCTTTTATGCGCTTTGTTCCAGGCACAGCTGCGAGCTTTCATCCCGGAGATGCTGAAATACTCCACGGGTCGCGGCAAGCCAGGCTGGGGCAAGGAGAGCTGCAAGCCCATCTGGTGGCCTGAGGACATCCCGTGGGCCAACGTCCGCAGCGACGTCCGCACGGAGGAACAGAAGCAGCGGGTGGGTATCCCATGGGTCTGCCTTCAGTTTTTGGGGGAGCCGTTTTTCTTTCCCTCGAGTGATGGAAGAAACTGCATCATCCGCCCGTCCTTGGCTTAGTGTCAGACATCGAGCTCGGGAGAGCGATGAGATGGGAGGTGTAGCGTGCAACCTGCTCTGTCCCTGCCTGCGTGCTGCGACGAGCAGGTATTTGAAGCACATCTCCTTCTGCAGCGGGTGTCCTTCTTGCTAGCTGCATCACCTGCTCATCTCTGTGGCTTTTTGAAGCAGCCTTCCCAGCCTAAGACCAGCCAACTCTCCAAGTATGCAGCTCATTTACCACCGAGTTTGTGTCGTGGCCTCGTGAAGCCCTTGAAGGGTTTACTGTCCCATCCTGAGCAGGGACCTTTGTGCTTAAAGGCGGGTGATCAAAAATGTGTGGTGGAGCCAGGAAAAAGAGAAGTGAGAGAAAGGGTGAAAGGTCTTGGGTATCAGTTACAGCTGTGGATCCCACGCAGGTGATGTTGTCACCGACCTGTCACAAGGAGACTGTCAAAAAAAAAGGCTCCCAGGGTGTGAGGGCAGTGCTGATGCGGATCTGGTTGGGTGGGGAGGGATGCCTGGGGGGCTGGAAATGGCGCTGCGTCCTCAGCTCTTTCAAGGTGGAGGTGATTTTCTGTGTGTTGGCCTCAATTCTTTAAGCTTTCAAGGCAGAGAAATTTCATTGAGATTTCATTGAGAAATATGCCCTCCTTTGGTCAAGTATGCTCGTTCTGTATCCATACATAGAAATGCAGTGGCTCAGGGTAATTTCTGAGTCCTGGGGAATGAGGGGATGGAGGGATTAGGTACTGGGGGCATCTTGTTTGAGGATTTATTGAAAAGCACCCAGTAAAGGTAAGCATGCAAATCACAGCAGTAGCAGCATTCGAGCGGTTCAGAAAAGTTTTTACACGCTCTCAACTCCTTTCTGATTCTCCCGGTAGGTGTCGTGGACCCAGGCGTTGCGGACTATCGTGAAGAACTGCTACAAGCAGCATGGCCGTGAGGACCTGCTCTACGCGTTCGAGGACCAGCAGACGCAGCAGCAGACCACGACCACACACAGCATAGCGCACCTGGTGCCGTCACAGACAGTGGTACAAACCTTCAGCAACCCCGATGGCACCGTGTCCCTCATCCAGGTGAGAAAAGCCCTCCAGCGTTCCCAGCACAGCTGACTCAGGATCAACTTGCCTGCCTCTAGGAGGTGGTTTAGAGCAAACTCCTTTTGGTAGCTTGCCTTGTCCTTCAGGAATTCTCTTTATCAATCTCTCAGCCCTCTGGCTCTTTAAGCCAGTGCTCCTGCTCAAAGAAGCGGTCCCATCCTCTCTCTTCCCCGCTCCTATCCCTTGCTCTCCTGTTGTGGCAGCACGGACAGACCTGCAGCTATTTGGTCAAGTAGTTCAGGGTCTGACCTGGGTTTTACTAACCCGTTCGCAACCAGACACACAGCTCATGTGGCCACACAAAACCTGTGGCGGCCGTGGGATGAAGTGACGGGAGGAAACGTGATGGGACTGCTTTTCTTTAATGGTATGAAATCTACCTTAATCCATGGCATTAGGTACTTCTGTGTCCCCTGCTCTTACACCTGAAGTGTCTAAGATATAAATATTGTAATTCTCAAGCTGCCCCGAGGGAAGGATGTCTTAGGCCGCTTTAGGGGATTCACAGCTGAAGTTGCTGCTGCTGTATTCCCTTCTCCATGTGGGGCGGCAGCTTCTGGCAGCTCAGGACGTGGACTTTATTTTTGTTTTGCTTTTGTTTTTTTTTTGTTTGCTTTTCAAATGAAAGCTTTTCAGTGAATTGGCCCAGCTTTCTGCTCCCCCAAGGCCCAGCAGACGTGCCAAGCTGCTTCTGTTTGCTCACCTGCTAACAGACATTTTCCCCTTGATAGTATTCTCTTAGGTACCCAGCACCTGAGATCTCATCGACTTTCTAGCACCTACAGGTTTAATTCTGCTTAGAAACAAAGCTGCACATCTCCCAGATTTTGCCTTTTCCCAGCTGTTAAATAGGGAAAGTGTAATTTCCAAAGTCAGCAGGGTAGTGAGGATGGACTGATGTTTGCCAAGTGCCTGGAGAGCAGTGCCCCTGTGAGTGGTAAGTGGTGCTATAAATGGTAGCTGATACGCAGGGTATAGTTTTTACAGGGTAGGCTTTTTACACGACTTCCACGCGATGGGAGAAGTGTCTTGGTTCCACCTGTGCACCGTGCTCGCACCTGGGAATGGCAGTGGTATCCTGCAGCTGTTCTTTGTGAGGCTAGGAAAATAGCGAGGGCCTGTGTTCAGACAGACACAAGGGCTGTGCAAAACTCATTTCTGGGCCCTGTCCCCACTCTGGAAGCTGCTGCAGACTGACATTGCTTTAGCATGTTATTTTTTCCCCTTGGAGACAGCTCAGGATTTTCCACGAGCTCTGCCCATTACTATTATTCCCTGTAGATGCAATGCTTTGTAACCTGAGAGCGTTTGACTGTCCCTTTGTCTGAATTATATGGATGTTTTCCTGCACTAGCAAGCGTGTTCAGCTGCATCTTGTTGACTTCTGCAGGTTGGCACCGGTGCTACAGTTGCCACGCTGGCTGATGCCTCCGAGTTGCCTACCACGGTCACCGTCGCACAAGTCAATTATTCCGCAGTGACTGACGGGGAGGTAAGGATCCGGGTTGTGCCCGTCGTGTGCAGAGCACGATCATCCTATTTGACTTCATCAAAGTTAAATATTTGTCACAATTAAGTCACAAAAAAACACCAACCCTGCAGTGTTCAGGGTTAAAATACATGTGAAACTATACGAAATTTCATATAGGAAGTGCTGAACTGTTGTCGTTTTGACTCAAGAGCATACAAATGCAATTATGGCAGAAGCCTCAGCTCTGAATTTCATCCCATTTTAATGTCCTATACATTAATTCTGGGAGATCTGCTCCAGCAGATAGAGACCTAACTGCACAAATGCACGTTTCTGTGTTTGTTTGGGATAATTGTTTCACGTGTGCTCGAGATCCCGAGTTTTGCCAGTTCAGGGTTGGGGGTGACGCCTGGGGTATTCTGAGCCTGTGGTTAGTGGAGGATATTGCATGGCTGTGGGCAAATGGTGTGGTTCTTCGGCTACTGATCTCTGGACAAAATGGGACTGTTCTTCTTCTGCAGCTTTTAGAGAGGTTTGCAAGTGAATACCGGAGAGAGCTTCATAAATGCACGTTATATTCGAGACAACATGAGGTACCGCGGAGCGCAGTACTGTTCCACGTACTGTGAAAGCTTCTTCCAGTGCTCTAAAACTGGGCAAAGTTCCTTCTGTTGAGGAGTCCGTCAGACCACTTCAGCCCTCAAATCTGACCTCTCAAACTTGCATGCGTTTATTTTTTCCGCTTCTTTTTTTTAAACACGTTAATAAGTTTAAAGACCGCAAGGAAACTTACGCTTTTTTTTAACCTCTTTTTCCCCACTAACCCCCCTGTAAATCCATGAGGCTGCAGGCAGCTTTCCGCCCCTTTGCTGCGTGCCAGGCTGTCCGGCTGCGGACGGTCTGTGCAGGAGTGCTGGGGTCTGGTCAGCTCTGTGCGAGCGAGGCTTTCAGGGCGACAGGTGGCAGCACAGAACAGCTTTGTTCTGCACAAGACCCTATTTCCATCTCAGGAGCAAAGGGAAGCGGCCTGGCTGTGACCTTGAAGTACTTTGAGGGTTTTCAGAACCCTCTTCAGATGTCTCTTGACACCTGTAAGAAAATTTTCAGAGGGACAAACAGAAATCAAGGGAGTGCAGGCACCGAGCTCCTCCTGTAAATTAAACGTTTAAGAGATATTGGACGAAATAAAGATACAAAAGTTTTTTCATTGGTGAATGGCTGGGATCGCTATGTGCAGACAAATCCACAGCCTGCTGGCAGCGTCTCTAAGGATGTTTCTGCCTCGCTGTCATGCTGCGTGGAGATGTGAGTTAGCTCTGAGTAAGCAGACGTGTTTATAGGATGCAGAGCAACACGGAGCAGGGATGCTTGCTACGATCTCAGCAGCACAACTTTTGTGTTAGTGCGGAGAAGGGCCTGGACAATTCCTCCTCCTTTGCCAGGAGTAAGTCCTTCCCCCTTTTGAAACAGCCTAGGCGTTTTTGCAGGGTGCTGTGCGCCACAGTGGAGATCTGCCTGACTGCTGAATACATGTATTTGCAGAATATACGTATGTTCTCCTCCTGCATGGTGGTGGGAAGGGTGCCTTTCCCTGCTCGGGCTTGCTTTGCTTTGGTTTCGGCATGGCTAGGGAGCAGCACAAACTCAGTCCAACTCTCCTGAGATCCCTCCCGTCTGCGACTTCTTCCTCTCGAGGCACTCGGACTTGGTTCCATCTTTCCTAAAAGACTTCGCCTTCTCTTAACTCGGCTTCTTTTCACCTTGTCTCAACGCCCTGTCGCTGCTTCCTCCCTGCTTTGGATCCTTTCGCCCAGGGTCAGCTGTGGGCACAGGAGAGCAAAGCAGTTGCCTTGAACTGGGGATGGCCACTTTCATTTATTAAGCGTACTACAGCAAAACAAGTTCCAGTTGTGAGCTTTAGGTGAGCTTGAGACAAGTCCAGCACAAATAAATCCTAAATGGGAACACGTTTGGTTCCCCAAAATGACGGGAGGGGTGCAGACAAATGGAAACAGGGAGGCACGTGCAGCCCTTTGCCCTGTGGGATGGGGATCTGTGCTGAGCTTCCAGCACCGCAGCAGTGCGGCTGCTTTAAAAAGTGCCTGGCAGTTCTCGCTTGCAGACTGAACATGTGCAGAACAGCAGCTAGACTTGAGGGCAGGCTACAGAAACTCACTCATGGCTGAGAGAGGGTTGTAGGGTCCGTGGTGTTCTCAGCTGGATCCTGGTCTTTCCCCCCTGGTGCTCTCTTTTCCCTGTCAAAGTCTCTGGGAGAGAGTCAGAGTACGTGCAGGATTCTCCAAAGACTTCTCGAAACTATCTGACTTCTTTGTTTTAGGCAGCAGCCGTCGTTTCACGGGATGGCTTCACATCCTGGGACCTTCCTTCTTGTTCTTCCTCCGTAGGTGGAGCAGAACTGGGCAACGCTACAGGGGGGTGAGATGACCATCCAGACGACGCAGGCATCAGAGGCCACGCAGGCAGTGGCATCGTTAGCAGAAGCAGCAGTGGCAGCGTCTCAGGAGATGCAACAAGGAGCAACTGTTACCATGGCACTCAACAGGTACGGGGGAGAGGAGAAGGCTAGAAGGCTGCACGCGGGTGCTTTCTCCTAGGTTTTCACTCTGACAGTAAAAGGACACTGTCTGCAGTCCCGTGGAGGCTTTTCCTTAGCAGATTCCTAGTTCCACCTGCGTACAGGAGTCTGCAGGATAGTTTTCAGTTTCCACTGTAACAGTAGGAGCATGCTGACATGGAAATTTCCTGAAAGGGGAAACGGTAGGTGGTAACTGTACCCGCTAAATGGTTTGGGTTCAGCAAGGGTCCGGTTACAGAACCGAGCTTGCTAATAAGAGTCCTAACGTGCTGACAGTGCCGTTTGGTACGCTGGTCTGTGTATCCGTCAGAATTGGTAATAGTTCCTTACTAAAAGGCTGAATTTCCCAGTGGTGTGCTGCCTTGGTCTCTCGTCAGAAAACAGAATGTTGTGCTCAGCGCACCAACGGGTAAAGTTAGTAAAGTCTAGTTCCGTGCAGGTCCGCGCAGCAGGAAGCAGCGTCTTTGCTCAGCTCTGGGGAGTTTTTTAAGCTTTGCTTGATGTTCTTAAAAACTGGAAGTGGCTGGGGCACACTGCGGCTGCAGCCCGAGGGAGCAGGACAGGACGCGGCATCAGCCCCAGCAGCGCAGGAGGTTTCACACTGCTGAGGTGTGGGCAAAACGTTTTCCTCATCCAAATCAGGATTCTGGATTAAAGGCTGTCAGAGTAAAGGCTGAGCAGCCGTGGCTTGGGACACGACACGAGCCCACAGCGCTGGTAGTTGGGGTAGAGCTCCAAGACCATGCTATGCGGGGATCACAAATTACTAAAGCAGCCACCTCGATCCTGGGGTCCATCTCCAGCTTGCTTCCAAATTGCTGTCGTAACTGAATTGCAAACCCACCCAGAACTGTTTCTGTTCATGATCCAGATTCAAGTCCGTCAGATATGTTCTTCTCTGCTGCTGTAGGAGGCTGATTGAGTAGGATTTTTTTTTTTAACTAATAGTTCCACTGGAAAATTGCCTTTTAAAACCAAGTGATCTATTTAGGACACTGTAAGAACAGATGAAGTAACTAGGCATGGAGTTGAAAAAAAAAGAAAGTCCAGTCTCCTGGAATCTGGCTTGCAGGACCTGTGTCCTGCACGTTCCTAGTTGGTAGATTTTTTTTCTATGTACTTTTGAGAAATTTTTCTGAAACCAGTGTGCTTTCAATTTAATTTTGTCCCATTGCTACTAGTTCTGGCTCTTAAGGTCACCAACGAGCAGTTCCTTTTCCTGCATTTAGGGAGTTCAGAATCCCTAATAAAAAAGAAATGTTAAAATGAAATGAAGGCTCCTAGAAAACACGAGCGGAAGAGCTTTCAACGAGTAACGTAGTCGCTGTTGTGCCTCAAGACAGGGTCAGCTGTGCTTATACCCAGGAAGGCCCTGCAGTAAGTCTGAAACAGCTCGTAGCTCAGGAGCAACGTGAAGCCTGTTGCAGCATTGCAGTGGGAATGATGGGCCTCGCGTTTTATTTCACATTTTGTTGTCACCCTCTTTCTCTACTGACAGTGGGAGGGTTTGGGGTCCCGTCTGGGTGACTAGCCCCCCAAACCTTCCATGTGGAACAGGTGCTCGCTTTTCTTTGCCACCAAACACTGCTGGGGGTCTTTCCCCTACCTGTAGGAACATCTCAGCAAGTCCTTGAGAGCTGAAGGCTCTTCCAGCTCTGGAAACTTCATGCTTAATTTAGCTGAGGGCTGCTGTCTTTGATTTCCCTGACAGGGAGCAAAGGAGTCTCGTAGTCCGTGCAGAGCAGTGCGCCCGCGAACAGCATGTTGGGGTGGGTGAAAGCTCTGCCAGGGTTGAGGATGGGAAGTATGGGGCCTCCTGGTAAAGGAGGACAAAGTGGAGGTGCTTAATTCATTGATTTGAATTAATTAGTGTTTGTGGAGCACGCTGTAACTGGGCACAGCTCTTATGCTGTGTGGTTGTTATTATTTTCATAGGTGCAACCTTAATCAATGATTAAAATGCTGAATTGCCCCTGAAAGTGGCTTCAAGTAAGCGTGCAAAGTCTAGGAAATAGTGTTACCCCAGCAAGTCTGGGTTTACCCCCAGGTTTGCCCTGTTGTAGTTGGCCTTCCTGCACTCTGCCTCCACGTAGCTGCGGGTTCAGAAGAGAGATCAGCCAAAAGGGGTAGGGAGGCAGAACAAGAAAATATTCTGGCTCAGTAACAGCGTTTGAGAGCTGCCCTGAGTGACAGAGGGGCTATTGAGAAATGAAAATATGCCCTGAGTAGCTAATATTTATCCAAGGGGTCTGGAGAAGTTTGAACGGTTGTTGGAGGATGCTCAGAGCACTCGGACTGTACAACGAAATGGCAAATAGGATATCATCTCAATCCATGCCAAATAATCCACGCGTGAAGAAGTATCTCCTGTATAGACCCAACGAGGAACTGTTTGTTACCAGTTACCATTCAGCAAGCTCCAAGAATCCCTGCTGAGCAGGTATTGTCAGGCGAGTAAGTTGAATATTAGGAATTACAGGGAAGGGCATGGAGAGCAAGGCAGGATTAGGCCACTGTACTAACCCATGGGACGTCTACGTCTTGAATAATGTGAGAAATGGTCACACACACCCCTCAAACAATGTCTTATATTTAGAAAAAGTCTGGAAAAGGATGAGACTAATCAGGAAGCCAGGAAGAGCCCTTCCACAGCGAGCGGACTCTGTCTCTTCAGCTTGGAAAAGAGATTACTGGAAGTCTATGAAGTCACGAGGAAAATGAAAATGGAACTGTTATTTTCCATTTCTTGCACTATCAGATGCACAGGCTGCCCAGCAAGACCGAGGGAGTAGGTTTTTGGACTACCAGAATGCAACGTTTTTATTCACACGTCATCTAATTAAATGTGGGTCTCATTGACACAGGATGTTGGGGAAGCAAAAAGTATAAATGGGTTTCAAAGGGGATTAGAAAAATCAAACCTGATGGTCCAGATGCAGTCTCTGATGTAGGAAATCAATACGCTGCTGACTGTCGGAAGCTGAGAGGGTGTAGGAAGGGAAGGATCATACACACTCCTTCCTAAATATCTGATACTGGCTGTTCTCACAGCAGGGTTGCTGCATTAGGAGGGCCTTTGGTCTGACCTCATTCGTGCGAGGAAATTTAAGAATACCGTGCTTAGCTACCAATCACTCATTAAAAAGAATTATTAAACCACTTGGCTGGGGAGAGGTACTCTGTCTTCTCTAAATAGAGAGCTGCTGATGTGATCCTGGTAACGGTAAACCTCTGGGCCTTCTGCAGTGCGAGGTAAGCTGGCTGAATCAGTAGTGAGAGGGGGAGTTGGAAAATCCGGAGAGACCCGGTGGCAAAAGAATGAGTTTTGTACTGGAAACCAGAGGCAGGAAGGAGCCACGTTGTGTTACAACTTACTGGGATCGTCCAAAAGCTTTTAGTGAAGTCGCAGGCAAAAGGATGTTAAAGAAGGCACGGATATTCTAACTGAGAGAGATGCGAGCTGAAAAAAAGGCAGTGAAAGCAGCTTATTTCCTTGTATTCCTCCTCCACCGCAGATTTTCCATTCTGGATAACTTCAGCTGGCCCTGGTGAGAGTCCCTCCTTCCTGTGTGTGTTCTCTTGATATCAACGCCTAGTTAAATGGGTCCTACTGGAGCAGGGTTGCCTGGTGGACTTCCTAACCCTTCCCTTCTCTTTTCTGTGCCCCCAGTGAAGCAGCAGCCCACGCGGTAGCCACACTTGCTGAAGCCACTCTCCAAGGTGGAGGACAGATCGTCCTGTCTGGTGAAACCGCGGCGGCAGTAGGAGCGCTTACCGGAGTCCAAGATGCCAATGGTAAGGCTGCCGGAAAGTTTTTGCTTTCTGTTTTATTTTTAAATTTTTTTTTCCTTTGCTCTCAGCTAGGGTTTTTTTTTCCTCTCCACTTGAAATGTCAAGTTTTCCCCAGTAAAATAGCTCTGCCTCACTTCAGGTTGACTTAAAAGCCCAGAGAGCAAAATGATAGCACTAACTTCGTTTGCTTCCCTGGTGCTGGGGGCTCCGCTGTCCTCCTCCTCCTGCCAGCTTGCTCTTCAGCCCTAGTTTTATGGGGAAGGATTGCTCCTGTTCTGTCCCCGTACACTGCCCAGGACCCAGACTTGGTTGACACCGCTAGTCAGTGCCATGATAAGCTTGACTCCAAAACACTTCACTGTGGAGTGGCAGGGAGTATGACCAACACTTTATTACCCACTCGTTTCCTTCCTTCTCTAGTTGTCTTACTGTTTATTTTTATTCCTTTATGCTTGGTGGCTGCTCTTGAACAACTGTTGCTTTTCTGCTCGGTCGTCCGCCGGCAGCCAGCCTCAGCGTGCTGCCTTCTGCCTCGTTTCCCATCTTGCCGCCGCACGGCCAGTGGCTTAGTTCGGGGGATTTTCTGTAGAGCTTCTCACTCAGCATCTTTTTTTCCAACTCTGGGGACTTTCATAGATATCCAGACTAAGCTGGTAGTGAATAAATAAAACAGCAGGTTCGTGGAAACTGGTTCAGGATGGTACTGGGTCACACTGGTGTGCCTAGTTTACCTACCACCGCCAGTCTCGCTGTATCTGTCTGATGCCTTTACCACACTTCCCAAATTAAGAGATGAAACTCTCCGGTTATTTGATGGAATAGAGAGGAAGGCATCGAAATAAGCCCAGGAAGGATGAGGACTGTGAAGTTGTGTCTAAAAAAAAAAAGTTGCTATTTGGGCAGTAATTGTCAAAGGGGGAAAACGCGTGCGCAGCCGGGGGCAGACCGCTGAGTTCTCGCCTTGTTGCTCTGCATATAAAGCAGAAATCCTTCTAGGTCAGACGTCAGGTTCGACTCCCATGAAAATCCTCGTCTTGTAGGGAATGCGCTCGTCCTAAAACATCAGCGCCTGGGGGAGAGGAGGGAAGAGCGGCTTTCCTCAGGGTGCTGTGCTTGACGCCTCTTGCTGTGGAGTCAGCCGGCCTGAAGAGGGAGCAGAAATGAAATACCAACCCTGGTATTTCGCTGCGGGGATGCAGAGAGGGATGAGCAGCCGTGTGTTGTATTTCACCTCTCTATTTCCCTGCCTGCCGGGCGTGAGGGGGACGAGCAGCATTTATCGAAGGGAGAATCTGACCCTGGATGCTCAAAACCAGCAACCGAGCGGATCCGTAGAAGCGCTTTAGTGTCCTTTGGCAGATCTGCACCCCTTTTGGTTGGCTTCCAAAATGCTGTCATGCTCTGGATTCCTCTGGATGCTTCCCCTCAACACCTCCCACCCTTCCAGGCCCTGAGTCACTCCACCTCGCTTGCCCAGCTTGCACTAAAACGATATTAATGCTGGGGTTTTTTCCTCCTTTTTTTTTTCCTAACAGCGGAGCTGGAAATCAGCTGGGATTTAGAGTGCATTAAGGGGAGAGACTGCAGCGTTTTCCTCCGTGCAAAGCCTCACCCGCAGCCCCTCGCCTTGCTTCCACCCTTCGATTCGCTCTAATCTCCGGCGGCATTAAGGGGAAGGGCTCGGGCAGCCCTTGGAAGCGCCGTGCCGGTCGCTTCCTTACGTAACCAGCTAATTTATCTCCCCCGGGGACGGAGGAGGTGGCGGGTATCCATTCCTGCTGGCTCTGGCCGGGGCTGGAGAGCAGGTGGATTTGCGGCGTTGGCGCTGTCGCCGAGGGTTCGCTCTGCCTCTTTTCGTACCCCGCAGCCCCGGGGGTGAGGGCGAGCATCGTCCTGGGCACTCGGTCCCCTGGGGCAGTGGGGACACGTTGCTTTGCGTGCTGTCCTCTTGGGAGGAGAGCAGACGGAGGGATTTGGTGCGACTGGGCACCTAGGGGTGGCTCCCAGAGCCACAATGGAATTAACCAGCAAATACCCCTGCTCGCTGTTGCTTACGAAGCCTTAACTTGCCAATATTTTCAATAAATGCTTCTCTCTAGGAGTCTTACCCTTCCGTAGATTGTTTCTGAGGCATTCTGATCCCGTACCCGTGCAGTTTTCCCTGGGAGGGACATAAATTTATCCCCGTTTCATTGGTAGGGGAACTGAGACAGTAGTTGAACAGATTTGCTTGAGGTCAGGGAAGGTGTCTCAGTTCTTGATGGCAGCCACCAGATGTAATTACTCCCTTTTTTTTTTTGTTTTATCTTGATAAAATACTTTTCCTATCCGTGCTCCGGCATCCGAATAACAATTAACTGACCCCAGAAAATCAAGCTGGCTAAAAAGAGGCAAATTCTGTATTTTTTTTGTGTCTCAGAGGCTGGGACTCCATTCAGCATCGCAGGGAGCCCGGCGGCGGGGCTCAACTGCGAAAGGGCTGTGGGTAATCTCGTCGGTTACATCTACAGCGAAGGGAAATAAGATCTCCCGCCCCAACGCCGTGTCAGACGAGCTAAGTGCTTTATGGTTTCCTTGCTGCTCGGGAGCATCTGCTCCGAGCCGGGGTGCTGGAACCGCTGACCCCGTGGTTGAAGCCTCAGATGTTTTGGTCTGAAAGGGCCGGCATTAAAGTCCTATTTTGAGCAGGTGACCGGGATCGTGGCGGCACCTGTTCGTGAAGCTGGCTGCAAAATGGAAAATGCTCCGGGAAGAGGAAGCTGTGCTCCCTTGGGGGTGCTTTTGGAGCACGCTACGGGCAGCTCCGTGCGCCGAGCCCTGGAAGGAGCGGTGGCAGCGCCAGCCCGCGGGCTGGGCCTCGCTTCTGCGTCCTCGAGCTGCAGCCTTTTGTTTGGCATCGATCCGAGCGGGGCCTGAAAGCTGCCTTGGCTACAGGCTTCCTGACTTCATGCTTAAATATTGATGAAGCCTGTGCCTGCGCGGCGCTGGAGCAGCGCGCGGTGCCGCCCCGTGAGTATGGCAGGCGACGCACAGAGCAGGCTCCCTGCCCCGAGGAGGCTGCTCCGGTGTCCCGTGGAGCCCGGGGCTGTCGGTTTTGTGTTGTTGGTGGCGTTTTGGAGAGCTGCTTTGGAGACGAGAGGGGCTCCAAGCTCCAGCTGCAGTGGGTTTTGCCCTTCTCCAGCCCTCTGGTCGTCAGAACAAACTCAGAAAGGACCGAAGGAGGAGGCGCGCTTACGGCCGGGGGTGAGCCAGGATTACCGAGCTGTGATGGAAGCACGGGGAGAGCATTAGGGCTCTGACGTGAGCAAGGGGATTAGCAGGCTCCGTGCTTCTGCGAGCAGAGGTGAGGCATCAGTGCAGGGCCGCATCTTGCAGGCTAGCGCAGGACCAACGCTCCTGTAGGGTTATTTAGGGTGAGGGGGCCCCGTTGCACCAGAGCTGCCCCGCTTTTGGTGATTTCTGCACCAGGAGTGCTTTAATCGCTGCAAGGCTGCCGAGCTCCCCGCGTGAAATCAAGGAGGTGTGGGTGGAAACCTGCCTCCACCCTCGGTGCAGATGGGAAACGCGCGGCCGCCAGCCCCGGCAGGCTCCTGGCGGGCTGTTTACGGGTGAAAGCACAGCCAGGAGGGGAAGGCAGGAGCCCAGGTCCCGCTCCTGAGCGGCGTGTGTCTCCTCAGGAGCCTGAAAGCACAGGGAGCCACCGAGGGCGAAGCCAGGAGCTGCCTCTTCTTGCTTTGCCTCGGGACAGGGAGGTGCAGCGCCCTGATCCCTGGTGGCTTTTTGGTTTTTTATGAGAAAAGGGGAAAGGCAGGGGCTGGAGGCTGACCCGCTGCGAATGTCAGACTGTCAGACGTCTTTAAATAATAAATTCCCCCGTTAGATGTTCTTTTGAAGGAAGATGGGTCCAAACGAGTCGCTAACAGCTTGGCAAATTGCTGATGAGCTCCCTTGCGTCCAGGCGGACAAGAAGGAAAGGGTCGAGCTTTCTGTAGCACCCTCCCGGTAGGAACAGATAGTTATTTTTTTTAACGAGCGCTGCCCTGAAACGGGCACAGTTTAATCACCATCTGAAGGAGAAGCGAGGAATTTAAACTTTTGCAGGTGCGTGTCACCTGGCAGGGCAGGAGAGAGGACGATGGCAGCCAGCAGCGAGAGCTGGAGCGGGCGAGCAAAGTCCTGGGTGAGCGGAGCAGCTCCAGGAAGGAGGAGAGGTGTTCCCCAGAGGACAAATTACTGGGCATGAATGAGTTCTTGTCAACAGCAGGGCCCTGGTGAATGCTGAGTGAAATACGCTGGCACAAGCATCAGCTCAAACAAGTCTATTCCGTGTCAAGCACGCGGAGCTCCCCGCTGGTGCCTTTCGGAGAGGGGACGCTCGGCTGCAGCTCCGTCATCTCCGCGTCTGTCCCCTTTCTGCGTCAGCACTGGGCGAATCCCAGCGTGGCCGCTGAGGAATACGCGCTGCTGGGGTTGGGGGACGCCAGCCACAGCTCTGATGCCAGCGGTGCTGCTCGGGATTTCCCCAGCACCACGGGGGGCAAAGGATTTTGCAGGGCGCTCGCTCCCGGGGCTGCTGCTGCGTTGGCACCGAACCTCGCCAGCTAAGTGCTACCTGCTCGCTCTGGCACGGCTCTCCTTGCTCGAAGCCTCTCGTGGGGCTTCTCCTTTGTGCTGCAGCCCTGCCCTCCTCCTGGGCACGACCCTTTGCCTGCTCAGGCTGCCCTTCTGCCACGGGGCTGTGCCGGGCGCCGTGCGGCTCCGGCTCGACGCCTTGGCGCTGCTGACGATTAGGATTTGTCTGCCCACCAACCGGGGCTAAAAACGGTGGCTCCGACGGCTCCCTCTTGCGCTGTCAGACGCCAGGTTTTCCCTCTGGTCCTACAAACCAGGCGCCACCTGCACCAGCGGTTCTCTTACCCCCAGCACAGGCTCGGAGCCGGCTTTGCCCAGGACCCGGGCTGCTCCCAGCACCAGGAGTTTGGCCGAGTTAGGGCAGGAGGTGGAGGCCACGGCACCCGAGGGCTGGCTGTAGGGCTTCCCTGCTTATTGTGACCTCGGTAAGTCCCTTGGCTGACACCCCAAATGGTATTTCTGGGTGCAGTTTGTCTTTTCAGGCAGGGAGACTCACGAACTCACTTGATTTCCTTGGGCGAAGATATTTTTATAGGGTGAGCGCTACAGGACTCCTCTCTGCAAAGACAGCTGTCGGAGGAGTGCAAGGAAGAGCCTGTTGCTCTTTGCTTTTTTTGGGTCCCTTTTGCCGGTTTTTGTGTGTGTTCCTGTTCTATGCCCCCAAGTCTCACGTGAAGTTTACAGGCTGTTTTTTTAGCTCTGAAACATGCCCTCAAGCTTGCAAAGAGGGAAGGCAGCATCCCGGGGAGACACCGGGAGCTCCTCGGGTGGCCGTTGCCGTCCCCTAAAAGACGCTTGCCTTCGCTCCTCAGCCTTTTTGTGATCCAGAAAGGGAAACCGCCTTCATCAGGGGTAGGGAGTCGCAGCCGAGTCCTTTTGCTGCTTGATCATTTCCAGCATTTCTTGGCGTCCCGCTGGTTTCGGCGAGTTCCCATCGAGTCAGTGAGCCGTGCCCCACCTGGCCTCATCTCGGGGCTTCTTGGTGACCTTACAGCATCTCCAGCGCCTCCCCGTTTCCCCTCCCCTGGTGGGCTCTGACATCCATTCCTCTTAGCAGGCAGTTGAGACTTACAGGCTCCCCAGCTGTCACCGCCGATGCTGGCCTGGTTTAAGCACAGGCCATTTACCTTCCACGTGTCCTGAATTAGGAGAAATGGACAGGAGGGCTGGGCCTGTTTAAAAATTAAAGCTGATTACGAGGCATTAACATTACATTTAAAGAAATAGGCAGCAGCCCTCCTCTCTCAGCACAGTTGCAATATGTTCCCTTTTGTTCTGGGCTGGGAGAGGAAATGGGGCTGGTATCGACTCCGGGCTGAGCAGGGTTTTTTCTTTAGCTGTAAATTCGAAAAGTGGAGCTGTCTGATGCCTGCTGTAATAGTTACAGCAAGTCTGCTACCTAAGGCACTGCCCGTCATCTTCGTGCACGTAACAGAAAGCTTAAGTTCTCCTAAGATCTTGAATTTCTCTCGGAAAATTCAGATCTGGTGACGCCGTGCTCCTTGATCTGTCCCCTGAATTGATGCACTTGGGAGGCTCCTATTTGGGGGGACCCCAAGCACTTTAATTGGGGGGCCCCAAGCACTTTAATTTGGGGGACCCCAAGCACTTTAGGACCAAAACACAGAAATCCTGGATCAGAAGGCAGCAGTCGGGAAGAAAACTTTTCTTTTTTCCCCTTTTTTTCCTTCGAGAAGGCTCAGCTCTGCTGAGGCAGGTGGATGTTGAGGACTATTCAGTCCGAGATCTTCAGGGCAGAGGGACGTGGTTGCTCCGTGCCCGGAAGGATGGAAAGACATGCCTGGCTTGGCTGCGGCAGAGCACGGGTGGAAGCAGCAGGCAGGGCTCTGGTCTTCCTCCTGGAGGTTTGTCTCAAAGGGGCACGGCTCTCCTGCTGCCCTCCTGCTGCCCTCCTGCAGCAGTGGCCCCGTTTCTTGCTCCCGTAGGGTTTTTGCCTTCCCAATTTCCCACGGCTGAGCTCCCCTCACTTGGTCGCCCTCCATCGCAAAGAGCGACGAGGCTGGGAACGCTCTGAATGAACGTGCTGCCTGTCTAGAAATTCAGTCTGATTTTAGGCTGAATTAGAAGCCTCTTTCTTTGGCGTGTTTGTAGGATATTTATCCAGGCTCCTGCGCCTTCATCTCACGGCCCCTCAATAATTCACGTGGCTTCAGGAAGGGCTGCTGGGTGCGGAACGCGTACTGAGCAGAGGCCGGGCCTTTGGGCAGCTGAAGCGACGTGGGTGCTGTATAATCATGTTTCCTGGAGCTTGCTTTCTTCCGTATTCCCTTTAATGAGCAGCGATAGGACCCGAGGAATGGTGTCAGGCTGCGACAGGGGAGGTTCGGGCTGGACATCAGGAAGAGGTTCTTCACCGAGAGGGTGCTCGCGCGCTGGAACAGGCTCCCCAGGGACGCAGCCACGGCACCGAGCCTGTCGGAGTTTAAGAAGCCTTTGGACTGTGCTCTCAGTCACACGGTCTGAATTTTGGGGGTAGACCTGGGTGGTGCCAGGGGTCGGACTCGATGATCCTTGTGGGTCCCTTCCAGCTCGGGATATTCTGTAGTTCTGTGGCTCTACGATTTCTTAGCGAGGCTTTTTGCTCAACTGTACCGTTGCCAGTGCTCGCTGCCAGTTGTTTTAGCTGAGGGCGACAAGTCCCCAGCAGCTTGGTGGTGTTGACTTGGGATACCTGGGGGTGTTTTGTGGATACCTGGGGGTGTTTTGTGGATACCTGGGGGTGTTTTGTGGATACCTGGGGGTGTTTTGTGGATACCTGGGGGTGTTTTGTGATCACTTTTGCTCATAGGGAAGGTGCCTTCCCCCTGCCTGCTGCGTAACGTGGTGGCTATGGGCAGCTCCAAATCACTCCACATTCACTTGGCCAAGGGGATCGCATGATTAAAAAGTGCATGGGATCTTGTTTGAGGGTGTTTTTTTTTCTGATGGTAGATTGTAGGGTTCCCCCTCCCCCCCCCCCCGATGTGTATGCATCCTGACTGTGAGGCTTGGATATTTAAGAACTTTGGACCTAAAATAGTTTGGTTGCAGTGGGGCCTTCGGGGTACCTGCAAGAGATGGAGATCCTAATCCTTTGACAAGCTTTTATCTGAAAGAGCTGAGGTGGTATGGAGGTAGGAAAGGAAGGGCGATCGGTATATTTGGCATGTTTCTATGAGTATGTCTGGGGGCACGGAGCTGGATAGATAAATATTTCCTTGCTTGCCGCCGTTTCCAGCGCAAGACTTGGGATGCGAAGGGATGGAGGCGTTTGTGCGGCGTCTGCGAGCAGATCTCAGTAGTGCTGCTGCCGTTTTTCCGGGCGTCCTCCTCCTCGTGCCTAACCCTAACCCCGATCAGAGGCTTGGTTGGCACAGCGGGACCTGCAGGGCTCCTTCAGGGGGCTCCTGCCCCCTTCGCAAATAGGGCAGGGGCACCAGCGAGAGGACCACGGGCTGCTTCCCCCCCGCAGGTGATGCCTGTGCTGGCCGCGCGGATCTGAGCATTCAAACCCCTAAGAATTAAATCGGGTGGGTGGTGGGTTAAGCTGAGATCAAAACCAGCCCGTGCTCGCTGCTCCTTGTTCACTGCTACCACGATGAGGCGCACGTGGAATAAAATAAATACTATTAATAATTTGTTAATATAATTACAATGTTATTTGAATAAATAATTTATTCAAATATGTGCCGTGTGGCAGCCCACCTCCCCAGCTTTTGGGGTCCTGTGAGACGTTGGGAATCGTAGCCCATCCCCGGAAGGTTTTCCATCTCCCCTGGGGAGGAGACGACCAAGCGCTGCCTCGCTTCCCTCTGCTTGCACGATCCCAGGGCGCAGACCCCTCTGCTCTTTCTCCTGCCACCCCAAACGAGAGCTCCCAGCTCCCCTTCCCTGCTGGCAGAGGGACTTGGAGTTGAGCTGGAGCGGAGCGAGACTTGTGTCACTTGTGTCACTCGTCCCCATCCACGTGGTGACAGGTGAGCGCCGACGTCCCCAGCTTTGTCTGCGGTCCCGTTGCCGTTTTTCTCCCCGTGCCATCCCACTCTTACCCCTTGCACCATTCAAGGGCTTGGGGAATTGTGATTACGCTGCAGCAGGGCAGATGGAGAGGGGTTTCTAATCCCCCTGCACCCTCACGGCGCAGAACTGGGCTGCAGTCTGCTGTTTCGTGGCAGCAGGGTGCAGTCCTTGCCTTCCTAGCAGGTACCCTCGTGGCCACGAGCTGGGCTGGCTCGAGAAACCCTCTCCTGCTGTACTGGGAGAGCTTTGGAAAATGAGGGCTGAACGGATGGAGGCTCCTCTGACCCTGGGGCAGTCGCCAGCTCCCGGCTCTTAATGGCCAGCCGCGGGCGCAGGGTGCAACCTGATCCAAATGGGAAGCTGGCTGAAATCCCAGCAAGCTGTTGGAGCCCTGTAAGGCATCTGATGAAACGAGAAGGGTTTTGTGAACCTCCCCCCTGCTGGGCACCCCACTGGAAGGAGAGGTACGCTGCGAGCTGGGGCTTCCCCAAGCTCAGCTCCCGAGCGCACCGAGGCACGGTCTGTGTGTCTGCGTGCTTATGAAGCTAATAACCCCGTGTGTGAGACCAAATTCCTTCCCTGCAGAGCTGCTCAGCCTCCTGTCCGTGCTCCGATTCAGACCGTGGGTTCACCACGTGCAGAGCCCAGCTAACTGCGGTTTGCTCTCAAGGTTTGCTCCTTAAAAAGCTCCCTGCCCCTCTCTGAGAACAGCCTCAGCTGCTTTCTTAGCAGAGGCTGACCTCTGGAGTTCCCGGATTGCTTTTTTCTGAGCTCGTCTAGAGAATTATTTTGTGGCTGGACGTCTCCTCTCTGTTGGATCTCTGTAACAGGGGCTGATTTTTCAAGCCTAAAAGCACAACCCCATCTGTCTTCTGCCTCTGGGGCATAGTAAAGAGCCCCGTCCTGCAAGCACTAAGCACGTGAGCGATCTCGCTCGCAGAAATGTTTTCCTTGCCCACCAGCCCTGCCTGTGGCAGGATGATGAAGATGGCAGGCTTTAATTCATTTTCCCAGGAGGCTGAAACGGACCCGCAGACTTCTGTTTTTCCAACCGAAACCCGTTCCTCTTCGTTGGCCCCGGTGTTCAGCAGTTAAAGTTGTAGGTTTGAAGAGGACGTTTCTTGCTGCTTCCATTGGAGTTGTAGGTTTGAGAAGGACGTTTCTTGCTGCTTCCTTTAGAGTTTTAGGTTTGGAGGATGTTTCTTGCTGCTTCCTTTAGAGTTTTAGGTTTGAAGAGGACATTTTTTGCCGCTTCCTTTAGAGTTTTAGGTTTGAAGAGGACGTTTCTTGCCGCTTCCTTTGAGGAAGGATTGGCTTATTCATGCTCTGAGCTTGTGCAAGAGTGCTGGGGGAGATGCACCTCCACCTTGGCATCCCTTTACCGGTGACACTCAAGTGGCCTTGTCGTAAAGGTTGGTGACGTGCGCTTGTGTGTGCACGAGGAAGGGGAAGGTAAAGCCATCACTGCACAGCTCTCCTAGCCCTCCAGTACCTCGACTGCAGCCTGGCAGGCAGCGTGAGACCCAGATCCGGGGATATCCCCGCTCTCCCCTTTCCCGGGGTGAGTCCTAATGATCGCCGGGCAGACGGCTGGGAGGTAAAAACCATTTCTCGTTGCCCTCCGACCAGAAGGGATCGCCTTTCTCCCCGCCGGGAAGTAAATCGCCGCCGCAGCAGAGGGCGGTGTGTCTGTCCCCGGAGGCCCCTGTCTCCCAGTGACCTTCTCAGCTCACGAAGACAGCTTGGCTTTGCTGTAAAGCAGCTCATGTGACAGCGGTAATCCGCAGCCAGGAACCAGCTGTGCGGGGAGATTGCAGGGGAATCGCCCTATTTTCCTGCGCCGCGCACCCCGGCGGGCCGGCACACGAGACCGGGGGTGGTGGCTTCTGCTTGCTGGCTACCTGGGGGAGGCTGCCGTTTCCTCATCGTCCTCAAGCCCCTCGGCAGGTTGGTATGTTTGGAGGCAGGTTGGTATGTTTGGAGTAGCACCAGACACTGCTGCAAAGCACGGTTTCCAGGTCAGGAGTGCCCACGTGCTTCCGTGAGTCGATGGGAAGCTGCTCAAGTTCATAGAAGAAAAAATCAGTTTCTTCTGGTTTCCTCTGAATCTTTTCCAAAAACAGAGGTGGTGTTTCTAAGTCAGATTTTGGCTTGTTCCTCCCACTCCCACCCTGTATCCTTAATCTGTTCCCTAAAGCATCCAACCTCCCCTCTGTGTGGTGCTTTCTGATGGCTCACCTGGGCCCCCCTCTGCTGCGCTGCACGAGGCCAGCAGGCTGGTGGCCCGCTCGGGCACTGGTGGACTTCTTGCCACCTGCCCTCAGAAAATTAAAATTATGCCCTGGAGGAGGTGCAGGCTCTAAGAATGGAGAGACTGAGCAGAGCACGAGCTTAGAATTGGTTTAAAATCGATCATGGCTTTATTTGCTGTTGCTCGCCGATGGTAGCAAGCTTTCACTCCGTAAGGGTTTGCCTCCTTATTGCCCCAGATCCTGAACTTCCTCCTCTCTGCTTTCTCCCATGATTTTCGTCTTCAAAACCTCCAGCATGTCCAAAGGGGAGTTCAGGGGACCGGGCTGAAGCAGCCGGTCTCGGACCGAGAGCCAGACTTGAGCAGCCAGAGGTTCCCAGGCAGCGGCAGGTGTAAGCTGCCAGCAATTTGCCTCGATTCCCCCCAGGAGAGGTGCCTTTGATCAGGTAGGGAGCATTTTGCTTCGTACCCGTGTAATCCCTTGGTTTCTCCACCAGCCCTGCCAGAAACCGCTAAGAGCGCGTTTGTGGCATCAATAAGTTGTCCACCAGGACGCGGCCCGAGACAATCCCTCGTTTCGTGTAAGCTACGGAGCAGCCTTCAGAAACGGCCATCTGTTCCCGCTGCCCTCTGACAGATTTGAACGAGAGACCTAGCAGTGAAAGGCTCTCTGCTATTCCCCCGAGCCGCCTGATCTCTTCCCTTCCACCCCTTCTCCTCAAAAAAAAAAAAGAGGAAAAAAAAAAGCTTTGTACTCCCAAGCATTAGGGGACTCTAATTGGTGTGTGCACTGCGTTTAAGAGGAGGATGTATAGCTAATGGAAGCAGAGGTTTTATTGCTGGCATAAATATAGTGCGTTCGACTCCTTTGAAGTCGCAGGGATCAGCAGCCAGCGGTGTTTGTCTGCAATTAGGCAGCCCCCGTGGCTCTCACCCACAGCTACGTTGTCGTGTCCTCAGCCCAATCTTGGGAGGTCCTGGGTCTGGTTTTACTGGGGGCAGCCCAAGCCATGCTTCCGAATAGGAGCTAAGCGTTCAGAGGTTTGGAGCCCCGCTGCAAATCAACGAGACTTGGACTTGGCCACGTTGTAGGACTTGGCCACGTTGTAGGACTTGGCCACGTTGTAGGCTTTCTCCTCCTTTGCTGCTGTCAGAGAGCTGCCTTCTTGCTTCTGCTCCAGACGGCCCCGTGCTGCTCTGAATCACCCCCAGCAGATGCAAAGCAGAAAGGATTCTTTGGCCGCCCCTTCCTGCTCTCGTGGAGCCACTTTTCGACCTGCCCTGTCATGCCCCTGCACGAGGGGAGTGATGGACGGGCTCTTGCACAAGCGGCTGCTTGATCTTCTCGTGGATTTTGTGCCTGCCGGCCCTCCTCTTTGTGCCACGCGTCTCCCCCTTGCAGGCTGCTGTGTGCCCGGGCTGAGCCCTGCAGGGACAAAACGCGTAGATGACTTGGGGCTGATGCAAAGCGAATTTTTTGTTCTTTTCCCTGCAGACGTCGTCGCCTTCTCTTGGCGTGCGCAGGGGCGAGCTGCCTTCCCGACACCCAGCCCGCGCGGCTCGGGCTGTGCCCGCCTGCACAAATGTGCCTTCGGCCGCCAGGCCAGAGCCCAAGCTTGTTTTTATTTTTAAATCAGCAGATGTGCAGAGCTTAAAAGCAAGGAATCTGCCAGCGGCAGTAGCATACCAAGGATAAATGCTCTGGGGAGGGAGAGGTAGGAACCCACCCCACCTGCCGCGCGGTCCGGGCAGCGGGAGACAGCGGCGTGTGTGTGAAAAAAGGAGGAATGTGCACTGTAAAAACTTGCTCCTTACACGACGTGTTCCACGTCGGAGAGGTGTATTGGCCGTGATTTATTGCTCACCTTGCCGAGGATGGGCCGGGCGGTGCGCAGGGGGAGGGGACCCTGTGCCGGACGGGTGCCTCGTCCCGTAAAGGAGCGGGGCCGCAGGCACCGCGCACCACTGCGCCGAGGGGCGTGCTGGGTTGTAGCAGGGCTGCCGCTGTAGCTAGACGTGACGGGTATGCTTTGAAGAAGAGAAAAAAGGATGCTTAAGCTGTGTGTCCAGCCCTTTTTTCCCGAGGAAAAAAGAAGCGTGCTTACCTCCTTGCAGCTAGCGCGGTGGCTAGCGGAAGGTAAGGCTCCAGCGGAGATGCGACACTTGCACTTTCCGTATTTGCAAGGCAAAGCTCTGAACGCCTTCCCAAGGTGTTGGCGCCCTCCAAAAGCTGCTCACCTCTCCTGACTGTGTGTTCGTGACAGCTTTAGGGCTACAGGCACGATCTCCCCCAGCACGGAGGGAGGAGACTGAGCCCGGCGGTGCTGCGGGGCCGGGAACGCGGCGCTGGAGGAGAGCGCCCATCATCTCGGGCCCTCTCCTTGGCCATGAATGTGCACTCTGTTGTCGCGGCGAGGCTCCCGCTGAACGAGTCAGCGAAATGCTGGGAAAATGTTTTTTAGATGAAGCCAGGGCCTATCTGGTTACGTATTACCTTACCGCCAGAACAATAGCTGCTTTATATCCCCGTGTGCTAAACGCTCTGTAGTATATGCTAATGCCCGTGTTCACGTGTGATCTATCGTGCAGCCTACCAGCTTGTGAAACTCATTTAGATCCACGTCTCAGGTAGCCTTAAAAACACATCCAGCTCTTCCTGGAGACCAATGAGGCCGAGCGCCTGGGCTTCATGAACTCTCTAGCCTCGTGCTCTGGGGATGCATAGAAATGCCACTTTGGCAGCCACTTCTGCTTCTCATTCATTCCTCATCCCTCGTTACGTGGGGAGTAGGGCAGAGCGTTCTCGGAGGTGGCCCTCGCTTCTCCGAGATGGATTTTACTCCTCTCTGCCCTGTGCGGCGTCAGGCCTCTCTGGTCCGATTAAGCCATCCATCTAAACGTTTGCAAACTGCAGCACAAATAGCTGGGAGTGCCAGCGCCCTGCCTCCCACGTGCTCTGCCTCCCACCTCCGCACACAACGCTCCGTACAGAGGCAGAAACATTAAAGTTACTGTGCCTAACGCTGGGGTGTTGCTCGTACGTGGCCACTGAACGAAATGAAGGTCACGAGTGTTTTCTGTTCTAGCTCACCCGTTAAGCAAAAGGTTGTATTCCCCACGAAAACCCGAATTACCCCACCTAACGCCCCCCCCGTGACTGTAGCATTTGGCCTGTGTTCAGCCTTTTACACTTGCATTTTATTGTCAGGCATCCTAGCAGCAGACTGTTCAGGTTGCAAGTGGAGCCTAGCAGAGAGTTTTTCAGGTGAGTGGCTTTTTGTGGTGGTAGTTTGGAATAATGGGATTTAGCTGTCGTTGGCATTGCCAACGTATTCCTTTAGGTTCCTGACACTGTGGTGTTTCTTGGGGGTGAAAGGGCTGTATCTATTTCTCTCTCTCTTTTCTGTTTTTCCCCCCTCCTTTCACACTTTTAAGGGGAGGACATCAAACACTGGAGATATGGATTTATATTTGGAGATACGGATTTATACTGGAGCATCTCGTGGTGGCCGTCTCCCCCGCTGCTCTGGGCTGGCCCCTGGCCTGGCTGCAGGGTAGAGACGTGCACGCCTGCGGGGTTAATGTCTCGCAGCCCAATGCCGTTAGCCTCACGCAAGCCGAGCTCTCTTCTGAGCGTTACTTAAGTAAAGAATTAGTGAGGAGGCCAGAGCTGGGCTCAGCATGCAGTTTAATAACCCCCAAGCACTGGGGTAACGGCTGGGGCAGTGAGGTGTTGTGATCTTTGGATTTGTAAAATTCATCTTTTTAAAGGTCACGAACACAAGGCAGGCTTAAAGCAACACCAGAAAGGGAAGAAAACCCCACAGCTACGCCTCCAACACCCATCGGTTTTAAGAAATGATGGGCTAAATGTAGCAGAAACCTGAATAAAGATGTAGGTTGTCCCGTGCATGGCACAGCAGAGGGAGGTAGACACAAGAGCTCGTGTGTGCGCGTCCCTGGGCGCTGTGCTGGCCGAAGCTCGCCATCCTTTTGGACTCTGGGCACACCTGTCCTTTAACATGCAACTCACCCTTGCACTATATTTGATTTGCAAGCATGCCCAGGGTGTTATTTCTGCAGATAACTCCGCCAAATAATTATGTTCCATTAGAATATGTGATATTTTAGTACCTCAAAAAGAAACTTTCAATTCAAATCGCTTCTAAAGTGAGCTTTAATCATTCAAGTTCACGTAATACAACGTTTAATCACTTTAGATGGTACTCTGCCTTCGTTCTCGCAGTAGTCTTTAATAAAACCATATAGAAAGTACAGAATCCTCAAGGATTTAAGGACAAGAATCACTCTCGATACACCATTCTTCCTCTGGAAGAGACTGTGTGGATGTTAGTAACGCAGCAGGCGACTCAGTAAAGTATTTATGGCGAAATATAAGAGGGAGTCCCTATTAGGCGACTGCCCAGAAACGTTAAGGTGCTACATTGCCTGCCTGTCCAACCACCAGGTTAATACCTGATGTACCGTGAGAGGAACAGACTTCTAATTCATTCCTAGGTGTTTCCTGTCTCTAGTTTCTGCGAAGCTTTTGCACCTGTCTGGAAAAGCTCCCCTCTTGTTAACAGAGAGCAGGCTGTGAGCGGAGCAAACCCCGCGGGGAGCAGACGTTAGGGGTTGCTGTACTTTCTCTATTTTTAACTATGTTTCCTATATACATGACTGACCGTGGTAGACTGCTAATCTTATCAGGTGTGCCCTTCACTCCACAGCAAAGCCAGCCGATCAAGGAAGCTTAGAAGGGTTATTCGTTAAGCTTTCGTCTGTGGAGCACGGTAAAAAAAGCTTTCATTATACAGGTAGACGCATGCATGTTTAGACTCCTCTTCGCGTGTTTGTCACCTTTCCTCCCCACCAGATTGGCTTTGGGTTTAGAGTGCCTTGCCCTGGGGACCCGGTGCTGGTGTGTGAAGCCTGTGTAAGAACCAGGCTTGACCAGATCCAGCTTTATTCTGCCTGAGCCGATGTCCAGGTCCTGCCGTCATCCTGCTCTCGAGCTCTAAAATCGCCCTCAGCACACCATGGAGGGGGAGAGGGAGAGGCAGGTTGCCTTCTGTAGGACGCAGGGGCTGAAGGCACCAAGTTAATCCAGCGGGATACCAGGCTGGTGCTTCTTTCCCACTCACCCTTCCTCCCTCCCCCCCCTTTTTTAAATATTTTTAAATGAAAAAAAAAGGGGGGAGGGAAGCAGAGTTTCAGCCACATTGAAATAAAGGTGGAACAGAAGGCCCAGCATTTCCGATCGATCGTTTCCAATGTTTCCAATGTTAAAAATAATTGTCGATTTTTCCTTATGTTGCTATCCTCGCTGTAGATGATTGCAGGTGGAGGACTTCTGGTGTGTCAGGAAAGGGCTGCAAGGACAGAGATGCGTGGTGGTTGTGAAGTGCCATCGGTGGAGGAGGTGTTTGTCCCCACTGCTCGAAGACTGGGGGCCGTGGCTGTGCCAGGGACAAGTCTGGGTATCAGGCTGGCTCACTGGGGCCTTCAGAGGAGATAATTCCGTGGACACAGCTCAGTCCCTGTCTGTATGTCACTAAATAGGTTGGGGACTGAGGTTTTTGTCAATCAGGAATCTCGGCCCCAGTGTTTTTTGTATCAAAGTGTTGTAACTTCAGAAAACAAGCAAGCAAAAACTTGAAAAAACAAACAAAGAAAAAGCACAAAAAGAACAACCCCACAACCAGAGCAAACAACAACAAAAAGCAAACCCCCAAACAAAAGCCCCAAAAGCATCGTAATCCACTTCGGGGCACTTGTTAGTCACTTGAGAAGTGAGAGTGGTGTCCTCTAGATCCTAACCTCAGGATGAGGACCGGGCTTGGGTATCCTCTTGGCCTGTGTCTGGAACAATCGGGGAGGTACACGCGCACCAGCCCTGCCGTGGTCTGCTGGAAGGAGCCCTGAGTGTCCGAGCAGTCCCTTCATGAGGCTGTTTTGCCTTCCCCTCCTATAGAGGCAGGACCAAGGAATAAGGGAGATGAGCCCAAAGGCGTTTCAGGTCCTGGCTGAGCTGGGACTCTTCCCTCCACGTAGAGAGGAAGAAAACAGAGGTGTATACAAGACGTTAGTGTTGTCTCCTGTGCTTATATTCTGTTCTCAGGAAGAGTTGAGGCTATGCCGTAACCTCCTGGGCTGCAACGCTCAGCTCAGAGCTCTGTGAGCGGCCGTGACTCTTCTCTGCTGTCAAACTTCAGGTCCCTTGTTAGAGCTTTTTGTTGTGGTTTTCTCCGTAAAGGGATTGAAAAGACAGCTGATGGCTGACCTTGGGGTGTGCTTGAGGTTGGCAAGCAGAATGAGGACAGCGGCTTTTTTCAAATTATCGTTTGATGGAGCGATTTTTTGTGTTTGGATAGGAGTGGCACAGAGGATGTGTAGGGGTGAGCTGTGACTGTTGTGTGCCTAGAAAGTTCTCCAAGCTTAAAGAACTGCGTGGACTTCTTGTGATTTGTCAGTGAGGCGTTTCTGATCGTGGAAGTCCTTCCAACCATCATCTTGTTGTACGAGATGTCTAATTTGAGTTAGACGTTGATCCTCCAGCAATCATTAGCAGAGAGAGGCACGCATTCAGATTACAGTTCATCTTAAAGCAGGTGCCTTTATGAAATGTCTTCTTCCTTTGTCACCACTGAGCACGGTAGGACCCTTTTAAATGCTTGGCTTTGGGTGAAACCCCATCCACGGTGTCATGTCAACACCTTGTCTTAAGGAACGCGTATTTTGCAAATGTTTCTTCTCCATAGTCAGGGATTTCTCAGGGTAATGTGACTTCGGCAGCACTCGTTGGAGCTGGTGCACTCTGTATGTGCTGGAGAGCTGTGCTGGTTTTCTGAAGACACTTGCTCCTGCCTGTTGCCTGTCCTTCCTCCCTCCTGAAGGCCTCTCAAGTTAGTCCCCCAGAAGGGAGGTGGTCAGGATGATGATTTCTGGACATCTTGGCAAGCCAATTTCCAGTTGGCTTTCTGTCTGTATGAGTGTCCTTTCTAAAACCGGCAGCAGTAAAGGTAGTAGAGGCCCTGCTGCCCTGCCCGGTTGCTAAAAGAAATTTTATGTGGCTGGAAGAAAGGGGTGCATCCCCTGGTTGGCTAGGAACTGGATTTACTGTCAAGAAATACCTCCAGTGCCAACTGATTTGTCCAGCGTGTCCTAGCACTGTCTTGGACTTGCTTGGCTGGTGACCCTCCCATCTGTGGACCATCGCTTCTTTACATCGAGCGGAGCCTGCGAAACCTTGTTCACGTAACAGGCTGGAAGGGAATTCAAGTGGTTGCTTACACCGGCCCCGTGCCTGAGCCACCATCGGTCTCAGCCGGCTCTAAAAGACATCCAGTGCTGTTTCCCCACGCAGGTTGATCCGGAGCTTCACAAACGTATGTTTAATGGATATCCCCCTGATATCTAGAGCAGCTTTCCGTGCTGCTCTTAAAAACTCTTATCTTATTCTTTCCTACTGTGGAAAAGGTGATCGGGCTGGTCTCCTTTTCACATCGGTTTTGATGGATTTGTGGGCTGTGCCATGTATACAGACCAAGGCGTGCCCAGCGCTGTTTCAATTTCACTGTGCTGCCCGCTGAGAGCGAACGTTTCCTTGCTTGGAGATCTCCCCGAATCTCTTCTTTCTCCGTTAACACCTGCACACTGCTTAATTTGGCTCATCTACAGGGATTCTTCCATCGTGGCTTCAGATGTCGCCTTCGGCCCTGCACCAAGGGCTGCGGTAAGGGTACCTGCTGGGCTGCCTGGCCCCGTGGTGCGTTCCCTGAGCACAGGGCTTCTCGGCTCTATGCCTCCAGAGGAGGGGGGAAAGAAATTGCAGGAATATCTGCTGCAAGCTGCTGGGGCAGGGTCATGCTAAGCAGAGTTTGTGCTGGGTTCCCTTCAGTGCTAGCTAAGGAGACCGAAGCAAGCCAAAGGAGCTGGAGGTCAACAGCCAAGGAATCCCAGTGGAAAATTTCCCTCCTTTCAGCCTTCTCCATCGTTGGCCAGAGCACCGTAAAGCCTTCAGAGCTCCAGCAGTGCTCAGGGGGACCTGTGAGGCTGCTGGCAGCGGTCCCCTGGCTCTGCAGTGCTTGCAGATATCCAAAGGAAACGATGAACCAGGAAACCTCCAGCACTTACACCCCTTGGTGTCCAAGAGAGCAGAGCAAGACCTACCGACTTCTACGCTCACTGCTTTGGATCTGCTTTCTCTGCTCAAGTGCCAATAGATCCCCAGGAGCAGCACAGCATGCAACCAGCCGTGGCTTTTGGCTTCTGCTGATCCGAAGTGGGCTCTGGGCTCCGTTTGGAAGAAGACGATGTCCCTCCGTTGAGGTCTTGGCGTTTGATTGATAGGTTATGTCACCTTGAATTACAAAACAAAAAGTACCGTGCTCTGTTGGGGGTCTCCAAGGTGATTGCTGAGGTCATTGTGCATTATCTGTTTTGCCCCATAAAAGGAATCCCAAGAGCAATATTCTGTGCTACGTGGTGGCTCCGGAGCCGTGCTCCTCACCGCTCCGTGCCAGGCACCCATGGCAGTGGTTCTTGTGGCTTGGCAGCTCTTAGAACAGCAAAACTTGCCTCTGTTAATGGCGTGCCTCTCAAAGTCTTCCTTCGCTGCCCTCCCTGAGGGTGTATCGAAAAAAATCGCACCATCTTCTCTTGCCCACCGTGCTGGCGTCAGGCCGGATCTGCGCTGCAGGGCTGAGTATCTTCGGACTCTCGGGTCCCTGGTGCTGGAGCCATATCGCATGGTTTCTCGGTTTGCCTCTTGCTTCCTCACGATCCTCCCTTTCCTGAGGCTGTTCCCGCACGTTTGCAGGAGATCTGCTCTGTTGAAGTTGGTGCTACAAAGGAGGAGGACGTTGCAGCTCATGAAAGACGAGGAGACCGCTTCCTTCCCCGAAGGCAGGTTCAGCGTGGTGGCGGTGGCCGCGTTGTCGTGGCTGGCCAGGAATGGGACTAGTTTCTGTCTCAGCTGGTGAAGAACGGAGCTGGTTCCTGTCTCCTGGCCCTCCAAGGCTTTGCTGCGGTGCTGCTGTTTGAGAACCAGGCAGAAAACGTTACGCGTGAGCTCCTGCTCCTCAGGCTTTCCGTGGTGCCAAGGCATTCACCATCTCAGCTGGGAGGAGGATGTCTCCCTCTCCCAGAGAGGGCAGCGGGGAGGTGCCTCGGGATCGCACGTTGTTTGGTTTCTCCCAGCCATCTGCGAGTTCAGGTATTTAACGGGAGCATCAGACGTCCAGAGGCGTTGCACCGAGTGTCCGTGTGGTCCGTACAGGTCCGTGTGGTCCCCATACAGGTCGCTGAGGCAGTCGGTGCCTTGGCACCAGCCAAGACTTTTCTCCCCAGAGGTACATCTCGAGGTTTGCAGAACCTGACCGTCCGGCTGAAAACTCGCGCTGCTGCTGTGACGCGAGCGTAGCTGCTGTTCTCAGGAAACGGGCAGCTCGTGGAAGTGAGTGGGTCTGCTCGGCTGGGTGCCGTGCGTGTGCTTTGAGCACCTTCGCTAAAACTGCTGGAGGAGAGGAGATGAGGATGCACCGTGGGGAACGGACTCAGCCCCAGGTACCAGAAGGGAAAAACCTGTCTTGTGTCGCTGTCCCAGGTCTGGTGGGACTGGGGATGTCTCCAGCTGCTGGAGTTTGTGGTCTCTTCCTCGTGCTGTGCTTGCTTTGATCGCAAAGTGTTAAGGTTAAGCAGCAACTGCCTCTGACCCCAGTCCCCTGAGCATTGACTGCCCCGGATGTCTGGGGGCTGCTGAACCCCACTGCCAATTCCCAGGGCCCTGACTCAGCCCGGCCGCCCGTTCTTCTCCCCCAAACCCTTCCCTGTGCTTTGGTGCAGGCAGTAAACCTGCGATTTGGGATCGAAGCGGCTGGCCTCGTGCTGCTGCTCACCCTCCCTCCCCGCCAGGTAAGGGGTCTGCCAGCCACTGCTTGATTTTTGGCCTCTGAATCCCGTGGTTTCCCCAGACCCAGGTGGAGCCTGATCCTCACCCTTCTCCTGCGGGCTGTAACCCCTGCTGCAGTGCTGTTTTCTCCCTCTGGCCCCTTGCAGTCCCCCAGCTCAAATCCAGAGATCGCCAGGCCTGGCATTAGAGTACCTCTGGAGCCTTCTCCGAGCCTGGTGTCCCTTATCCCTTCCAACTCCTGATCTCTGGTGCCCCTCTCAGCCCCAGGGCCTTCCCCCAGCTCCCCGTCTCCCCCGGGTGCTGAGCACCCCTGCCCCTCCGCAGCCAGCGGGTGACGCGCTCGCCTCCTCCCTGGCCAGGATCCTGCCCAGCGCCCTTGTGCGAGGTCGGCGAGGGGCAGAGCCTGGGTGCTCCCCGGCTGGTCCGAGCCCCTTCCAGCACCGAGGTGAGGCTGGGTGGCCTTGCTGAGCTCCGCACCTCGCCCAGCACCGCTGCTTCCCAGGGACCTTTTCCAGCAGCACCTTGCCAGCGCCCCGCCGGCAGGAAGTCCCTGCACAAAGGGGAGGCAGGAGCCCAGCCGCGTCATCCCCTGCGTGCTGGGAGCCCGCTGGCGTTGTGTCCCCGCTCGGTGCATTATTCATCACCTCTCCCCAGGTAGGAGCAGCTCCGGGCTGCGTGCGGAGCTGGCGCGAGCCCTCCTCCGTCGCTCCCTGGGGCTTTCCCCCCTCCTGCACCCAGCACAACTTGACTTTCTTGGCAGTTATGTATTTTTCAGGGTCTCGATGTATTTTTTTTTTTATTTTGTCTAATGGATTTCCTGTTTTTAATACAATTGAAAGGGTCTGAAATCCACGCTTTAGATTAACATATGCCAGTTAGATTAGGGCTAATCAGGGCGCGGGGCTGAGCAGATGCAGCACAGGGCCAATCCTAGGCCTGATTACAGCATCTCAGGGGTTTAATCGTCTCTTCCCCCAAGGGCGATCATCTCTGCTTTAATGCACAGCAGACTTTCCAGCCCTCGCCCTCTCCTCCTTTGGTTCGTTACCGCTCCTGCCAGGACGGCCGCTGCGTCAGATGCTGAGGCGATTTGCTTTAATCCCGCGCAGAAAAAAAAAAAGGGATCTGCGTGTCGCCGTCTCTCGCGGAGACATCCCTGCTCTTCCGCGCGCCGTGCCCGAGACGTGGCCGGCCTTCGCCAAGCCTTGCGTGACACAACCTCATCCTTCCCCCCAAAAAAAGAGCCCCGTTTGCTTTTTCCATCTCGTCATCCTTTGGCAGAGCCCGTTTTTGGCAGCCCGGTTGGGGCCAGCGCGTGTTCGAGCCGTGCAGAGGGCCCAGGCTGCTCCCAGCGTGAACGGTGACCCTCGCCCCCTCGTCTTGGGGCTGGCCGCGGGGGCCGCGCTCCTCTCGGAGAGCCGCAGCAGATTCCCTCGGGTTAGCAGCCCCACTCACCCCGAAGGCTTAGCGGAGCTGTCGGTCTGGAGCGGGGATTTCAGGTGCATCCCAGGCCGCATCCCCTGCTCTGTGCCAAGAACCCGCTTAAAGCGGGCTGTGCCGCGGTCCTTGGCGGGCTTACTGGAGATTTGCTTCAACGGGGCCGAGCGTGAGCTCTCATCTCTTGTAGCCTAAAACTCTTACCTATTAGAGAGCACCCCAAGAACGTCGCGCTTCTGCCTCCGTGACAGCCGTAGCTGTTGGACCGTCACCCCGGGAAGGTGGCCCCGCGGTGGGGCTGAGCTGGACGAACCCGTAGGTGCCCCCGTTTGGAACGGGGACGGCCCTTTATGCTGGGGGGCTGCGAAACTTTCCCGTCTGCGTAGCGCTGGGAGATCCTGAGAGATGTCGGAGCAAAGCACGCTGAACTCCGCCGGGGTCACCCACCTGGTCAGCACGATTAGCTCCTGAAGCCTTCCTGTCTGCGCAGCGAGTTATCTGAGGACACCGCGCCCCGCTCGGCCGCCTCACGGCGTTAAACCAGTGCCCTTGGCAGGACGGAGCGCCCTGCCGGCCGCAGCAACCCCGAGCAGAAGCGATCCTGCTGCCGTTTCGGGAAAGCCCGGATCAGGAGCCTGCTGCCCTGATCCCCTTGGGTTTTGTTTAGGGTTTTTGTTTAGCCCCTGCGTGGGCTGGGAGTTGTGATTTCAGGGGGAGGATTTGGGGACCCCCTAAAAGCCTTCTTGTCCCAACAGATGTGGGAAGGTTCAGAAATGTCCTACGCAGGTGCCCTAAATCACACTTTGAGGAGCCTCCTTCCCATCCGAGGACAGCGGCGGCCGGAGGCAGGCGAAGCCTGGTGCCACCCCGCTGTTCTCTTGCCAGCCCCTAGGATTTGTTACTCCTTGCTGCGAGATCCCTTCCCCTGCCTGCCATCCCGGTGTATCTCGCAGTGCCGGCGCTGCTGCCCGCAGGTGTTTTCTACCTCTTGTGATCATTCACACCGCAGTATCCTCAGGGCCTCCTTCTTTTCTCTCGTCACCCTGGCTGCTACCGGCTAACCCCGGCCCCTCACCTTCACCACGGCAGCGCTTTCCTCCGGGAACGTGCCCGAAGCTTTGCGGGCTCAGCCAGGCTCCGGCTTCGAGCCCTTTCTGGGGCTGAAGAAGACGTTTCCCTCGTGCCGGACCCAGCTCGTGGGCGGGGAAGGGCCGAGAGGCTCCGTTTGCCTTCCTCCGTCGGTCGCGGTGTATGTTTGTGCGCGACGAGAGCCCGCAGCCGCGCTGCCCCGCGTGCAGCGGAGGCGGGAGGACGGGGCTGGGACGGGGGGCGCGAGCTGGAGGCGAGTTGGTTTGGGGGGGCCGAGTTGGTTTGGGGGGGCTGGGAGCCCTGCCTGCGTGCTGGGCGATGCTGGTGGGACCCTTCTCTTGCGTTGGGCAGGCGTTCGAGTCATTTGTGGTGTTACAGGAGGTGGAAGAGCTTCCCCCTCGGCGCGTTTCTTCTTTCTTTCCTCTTTAATGTTGTGTGGCTCCCCGCTGCTCCTGCCCGGACAGCCCCGTGGGTTGGGCTGCTGCCCCAAAACCCCGGCCGGCTCGCCCCCGCCTGCTGGATCCTCCCCTCCCAACGTGCTGGGGGCAGCCGTGGGGCCGCTCTGGCGCGGTCGCGGGGGCTGAGCTCCATCACCCCGGGGCTCTGAGCGGTTACACGAGCGTGACCCCCCCCGTGGGTGCCGTGTGCTCTTGGGGTGGGAGCCTCGAGTCTTCCCCGGCCGCCCCTGAGAACCGAAGGCCCGCAGGACCCTCGGTGCCTCCACGCAGCCCAAAAAAACCCCTTTTTGGGGACCGCGCCGAGCCACGCGGCCGCGCCACCCTCATCCCTTGGGGAGGGGGGCGGTGGGGTGGGGAAAAACCCCGCTTTGGGAGCCGGCGTAAACACACCTCACGCCCCCCCCGCTTCTCCTTTTTTTTTTTTTATTTATTTCGTCTCCGCAGGCCTCGTCCAGATCCCCGTCAGCATGTACCAGACCGTGGTGACCAGCCTGGCCCAGGGGAACGGCCCCGTGCAGGTCGCGATGGCACCCGTGACCACGCGGATAGCGGACAGTGCCGTCACCATGGACGGGCAGGCGGTGGAAGTGGTGACCTTGGAACAGTGACGGGCGCCCGCAGCGGGAGCGCGGTGGTGGCTTTCCTCGGCTCTTACGCGAATTAAATTTTTTTTTTTTTTTTTTTTTTTTTTTTTTAAAAAACGCCTCTCCAGAGTTGAAATCAGGTGGCATCGAGGCTCCCGGCTTTGGAAGCGAAGGTTTTTGTTAACCTTTTTTTTTAAAGGAAAAAAAGAAAAAAAAAAAAAGAAAAAAAAATAGCAGAGGATGCGTGTTAAGTGCATTTTTATAGCGCCACTCATCTCGTAGGAGCGAGCAGCCAAATTCTGACGGGACTTTCATTCAAAAGGAGGAAAAAAAAAAAAAAAGCAGCCCCTTAGCCCCCTTTCCCCCAGCATGGAACGGAGCAGGGTGAGGCCGGGGGGGGGCACGGACGCCCTCGGCCGAGACTGCTCCGGCTGCACCGCCGCCGCTCCCGAGCCGCGCCGCCCTCCGCACTTGGCAAATTGGGATTCGAAGATTTTAACGTGGACTTTTATATTAAAAAAGAACGACGACAACAAAAAAAGTGAATTTGGAAAAGGCTCCTCTGGGGAAAATGCATGTGTGACTGCAGGGGGGGGGTGGCAGCTTCCCCCCCCCCCGGGGGTGCCGCTCTGCCGGGAGCCCCGTGCCGGCGCGAGGACAGCTCTGCCTTGGACGGCCGCCGCCAGCCCCGCGCCGCGCTCCGCTCGGCTCCCGTTGGCGCACACTGGAGACCTGTCCTTATTCCTCTGCTCTGGAAAACGTACCTGCCATTTTAGATCTTTTTTTTTTTTCTTTATTATTAATAATAATAATTATTATTATTATTATTATTTCCTCTTGCGTGGATTTGGAACCGAGGGGAACCGCCTCGAGAGGAGCTCGGGCTGCGCTGGGAACGGAACCGGGGCTGCCGGGACCAGCGCTCAGCCCCCCCCTTGCCAAAGAGCCACCGGGGGGGCTCGACCCGACCCCGCTGCCACCCCTGGGACCCCCCAGGACCCCCGGACTGTCCCCTCTGGGGGACCCCTCGGAGCCGTACGCCCGGTCCCGCTCCACGCGCATCCTCCCCCGGCGCATCTCCGCTGCCCGCATCCGACCCGCGCCGCCCAAAAACCCTCCAAAGGAGGGAAGGGGCGCGGGGGCCTTTTTGGGGACAGACCCTACTTGACTTCCCAGCGGGCCAAACCTTTCCAGCGGCGCCCGGCCGAGCCCCCCCCCCCCCCCCCCCTCCAGCCCCGCGGCGCGTGCAGTTGTGCATGGTATTTAATTTGTTTCGTTTTTGGTTTTATTATTATTATTTTCGAGTGGCCATTAACAAAGTTCTCCGCGTCTTGCTCCGCCTTCGAGGAAGTTTTCAGATTCTTGTATTTACTTGTTTTATATGGGAAAATATCAAAACGTTCTTTGTATTACATTTCTTCTGTACTTTAACGAGGGGAGGGAAAGCTTGCCATAGAGACAGTCCTGGTTCTCCGGTTTGTTATTATTATTTTTTTTTAATTATTATTTTTTTATTGTCGTCGTGAAGATGTCGGTGGCTTTCGAGTCCGTGTTTCTTTGGCGGTGAGATGACGTTCTTCTAGTCTGAGAGGTTTCCCCCCTGCCCTCCCCCCCCCCCAAAGAGACAAAACCAGGCAAGTAGCAGAGCATGGACCCCCCCGTTGTTTTCCCAGTGTCTATTATTATTGCCTCATTCAATAAATTGTTACAGATGTGTCTACCCACGCCTCCCGCTCCTCTTTTGGGGCATTTTCCCAGGGTTTCGGGGGGGGGGGTCACCTGCCGTCCCTCCCCGGGGCTTGGTCCCGCACCCGCTGCCCGTCCCCGCTGTGTGTCCGGGGCCAGTTTTGGGGCAGGATTTGTGCTTGACGCACTTGGTGGCCACCTTGCAGCCCCCCCCAAGCCCCCCCGTGGCCCCCAGTAGCCCAGCGGGGGCGCGTTACCGGGCGGGCAGCCCCAGGAGGAGCGGGGCCGGCAGCGCCGCGCTTCAGCAGCTTTATTGGGGGCACCGCCGCCGTGAATCCTGGAGCCCGGTCCCGGTCCTTGGGGGGGCCTGAAGACAAAGAACGGGGACGGGTGGAAGGATGGACAGACGGACGGACGGACGGACGGACGGACGGACGGGAAGGAGGACGACGAGGCAGCGGTGGAACAAGGAGGCACCGGCGTGGCTCGGCCGGCACCCGAGCGAACCAACAGCACCGCACCACGGGAATTGGGGTGCATCCCCCCCCCCAGGCTGGGGTGCCCCGATGGGGCCGGCAGCACGGCCCAGGGGGGGTCTCAGCCCAGCAGACGCTGCCGCCAGGCTTTAATCTTTGCTAATCGGGCTTTAATAAGCAGGTCGGGGCCCCCCCGCCGGGGCGGCTCGCCCGGCACGCCAGGGTCGGCCCCGTTATTATCCCACCCCATAGCGGGGGGCCCGGCCTGGGCACGGGGAGGGTCCTTGGGGGCTCGGGGGGGGCTCCCCAAGCTTAGGCTGCCCCCCCCCCCCCCAAAATCCCCGTGTCCCAGCTGGGTTTGCTGCCGCAGCCCCAGCGCTGCTCTGCCCACAGCGGCCCCAAAATGCAGGATTTGACCCCAAAAGCTCTGCGGGGCCTGGGAAAGAGCCCAGTTGGGGATGGGGGGGGGGGGGGGGGGGTGTCCTTAGGGTGATTCCTGCTGGGGTCTGGGTCTGGGGGGGGGTCCTGGGGTGGGTGCTGGGGGCAGGGCCTGTTTGGGGGGTGGGTTATCGCGGGGGTGCGGTATATCGCGGGGGGCAGGGCTTGGGAGGACGCTCCGCCCCCGCGGCCCCGGGGGCAAGGCAGCGGTGTTGGGCTTGTGGGGAGAGTGTTTGGGTGACGGACGGACGGACGGACGGACGGACAGACGGACTGGTAGATGGAGCACTGGCTGGCTGGACTAACGGAGTGATGGAGCGATGGACGGACGGACAGACGCATGGACAAACGGGCAGACGGATGGACAAACGGGCAGACGGACGGACGGGCTGGCAGCTGGCTCAATGGCTGGACAGACGGACGGACGGACAGACAGACAGACGACTGCCCCCCCACAGAGGACGGCTGCGTGTGGACAGGCGGAAGGACAGACGGACCGACGTGTGGACGAGCAGCTGGGCGGGAGGCTGAAGGACGGATGTTGGCTAGCCGGGCGGACAGACGGACAGACGAAAAGACAGACAGACAGACAGACAGACAGACAGCGCTCCCCCCCCCCCCCCACCTGCCCCACGTGGGCGACCACGAGGCCCCCTTTCTGTCCGTCCGTCCGTCCGTCCGCCCCTGCCCCCAGCGCAGGGCGGCTGCTTCTGAGTGCGCAGCCTGCGGCCCCTAATCCAGCGTGATCCAATCTCCGCGGGCTTACGCCGAAAGCCCCCGTAATCACCCGGCGCTGCCCTACATATCCCCAGCGCCCGCCCGCCAGCACCGCCGGGGGGCTGCAGCACCCCCCCCAGCCCCCAGCCTGGAGCGAGGACTCCCCCACCCCAAGGTTTCAGCCTCCCCCCTCCCCAAAACGCTGTCGACCTCCCCACCTGCACCCGGGGACGGGCAGGGACGAGCGGCAGCATCACCGCTGCCTCAGTTTCCCCCCCCCCCCCGCTTCCTCGAGGCTGGGGGGGGCAGGAGCCGGCCACCTAATCCCATACCCCCCCCCCACCCCCCCGGCTGCCTAATGCTTGGAGTCAAGCGGGGACACGCGGCCACGATGCTCCAATGACCGCCTTCCAGCAGGTCCTGCTCCCAACCCCCCCTAAACCCCTCCCCAAAACCCATTTTAGGATCCCCAAGTCAAAGCAGAAACCCCTCCCCCCACACATCCCCAGCCCTGGGGATGAGCAGGGTGCCCGGCAGCACCCATGGGTGCCGGGGGGGGGCTGGGGGCCGTGTCTGCGGCGGTTCCCCGGGGCTGTAGTTGGCAAGTCTAGAACCACCGGATCCTGCTACCGCACCAGTGTGAGTTCTACCATTGCCAAAGGCAGCCCCAGGGCCGGCACCCGCGGCCGGGACGGGAGGGACGCGCTGCCGGGCCTGGAGAGCTGGAAAAAATAAATAAATAAAACCCCCAAAAAAATAAAAATCCCCCTTCCATCCAAAAAAAAAAAATCCCGGCTGGGGCTGAGCAGCGCCCTGATGCGGCGCCACAGACACTCGAGGTGCTCCATGGGCTGGGGCCGGGCACCCCATCACCAAAAAATGGGGAATGTGCCCCATCACCAAAAAAATGGGGAATGTGCCCCATCACCAAAAAAAACAGGGAATTTGCCCCATCACCAAAAAAATGGGGAATGTGCCCCATCACCAAAAAAATGGGGAATGTGCCCCATCACCAAAAAAATGGGGAATGTGCCCCATCACCAAAAAAAACAGGGAATTTGCCCCATCACCAAAAAAATGGGGAGTTTGCCCCATCCCTGCAAGGGCATCCACATTTCGGGGAGGTTTCCATCTCTCCGGGGTTCTCCTTGTCCCCAGAACGTCCCCTGTCCCTCTGTTGGGGACACACACAGGGGGAAAGCCGACGCGTTTCCCACCCCCCCGCCCCTCGCTGCTCTCTCCGCCTCCTCCCATATTGGCACTACACATAATTGCTCAAAATACATAGACAAAAGCAAAAATGTGCTAGTGCCAAAGCGGGCCGGGCGGCGTGGCGTCGGCCCCGCGGGGCTCGCGGGTCTTTCTCTGCTCTGTTTATGGCCCTATGGTAATTCACTGACCGCGGGGTTGCACAGTGAATTCTACCAGTGCCATACACAGAACAGGAGTAGCGAGCTCGCACCCCCGTTTTTGCCCGATTTTACCCCGAAACCTCGCCCTCCCCGCGTGCCTTTAGGTGCGCTGCAAGGGCAGCGTCCCTGCCCCCCGACCCCATCCCAGGGAGCTTTATTTTTCTTTGCTTGATGAAGACTTAAAAGCGGGGCTGGGCAGGATGGATTTTAATTAGGAAGCGTCGGGAAGATTTTTAATTGGGAGGGTGCCGCCTGCAGCCACCCTCGCCCCGCGCCCTCCGTGGGCGCCCACCGGGCGGCCCCGACCTCCATCCCCCCGAGCAGCCCCGTAAAAAAAAATGGGAGCAAACGGTTATCGATAAAAGGTCGATAAAAGGGCCGCGGGGAGACCCTCACGAGGTGCAGCCCCCCCGGAGGGGCTGGGTCCGGCCACGGCCCGCGGGGCTCGGTCGGAGCTGGGGCAGCCCCGGCCGAGGAACCGGGCACGGGGACAGGGACGAGGCACGGCCGGGACCCGGTGCCGGGAAGCCGTTTCCCAGCCACTGCGGGGGTTACACGGGAACGGGGGCGCCCCGGATGGCTGCAAACCCCGCAAAAAGCTGCAAGCCCCGCTGGATGCCCGCAACGCCCCCGAAATGCTTGCAACCCCCCGGCTTGGTTGCAAATGCCCTAAAGGGTTGCGAGCGCCCTAAAAGGTTGCGAGCGCCCTAAAAGGTTGCAAATGCCCTAAAAGGTTGCGAGTGCCCTGAAAGGTTGCAAAGCGCCTGGGTGGCTGCAAACCCCCAAAAGGTTGCAACCCCCCGGGTCAGCCGCAAGCCCCCCAAAAAGGCCGCAACCCCTCCCAGATGGCCGCGAAGCTCCGAAATGGTTGCAAAGCCCCCAGTAGGTGCAAAGCCCCTGAATGCTGGTAACCCCCTTACCTTGTACCCCTCACCTTGGGGTTAAAAAAAAAAAACACAAAACAGGTGCAAGCCCCCCCAAAAGGTTCCACCCTCCCTACCTGGTTGCACCCCCCCCCCCCCCCCAGATGGCCACAGAGCCCCCAGACGCTCCCCAAACCCCCAGCGGGTTGCAAACCACCCAACTGGTTGCAACCCCTCCCGGATGGCTGCAGACACCCCAAATGGCAGCAAACTCCCCAAAAGGCTGCCAAGCCCCCCCCGGATGGTGGCAACCCCCCCCAAAAGCTTTGCAAAGCCCCCCCCGCCCCCCGCCCCAGGTGGCTGCGAGCCCCCCGGCTGGCTGCGACGACGCTGTCCCCGCGGGGCCGTGCCAAGCGGCCATCGCGAAGAAGGAGGAGGAGGAGGAGGAGGAGGAGGAGGAGGAGGAGGAGGAGGAGGAGGAGGACACGGCACAAAGTCCCCTTTGTGTCGGCTGAGCCGAGGCCCCGGGAAGGGCTGGGGGTGCCTGGGGCCGCGTGCCGGCCTCGAATTTGGGGCCGAAGGAGGCCCACGGCCGCCTTCGCTCACCTCGGGCATCCCCGCGCTTTCGGGAGCCGCGGAGCTCTGCGAGCGGAGGGCTTCGGCCAGCGGGGACGGGTTTGTGCCCCCCTCCCCAGAGCCCTCACCCCGCAGCAAAGCTCCCCCAAAAGCCAGAGGAGCCCCCGCGGGGTCGGGATCGCAGCCAGGAAGGCAGCAGAGCCCCGAGGCCGCGGCCACGTCCGCGGCACCGCTCACCTCTGGCCGCGGCGGGGACGGGGGCACCTCGGTGGCACCGTGGTGGCTCGGGGACGCGGGTCCCTGGGGACGCCCCGCCGGCATCCTTGGCGTGACTTTGAAGGCGACGGCTTCGCCTAATCCCCGCGTGGTCGCCGTCCCCGTGCCCCGCGCCAGGCAGGATCAGGGCCCTTCCCCGGGGCGGCGGCGCGGCGTCCCCTGCGCCCCATCGCCCCTGGGTGCCGCGGACCCCAACCGGGGCAAGGGGAGGGGGTGGCAGCTCTGGAGGTGCCCCCTCGTCCCCATCCCTGTCCCCGTCCCTGTCCCCTGCCTCCGCCCAAGGCCACTGCGGCAGCCCAGGGCCCCGCCGGCCCCGGTGCTGAGCCTGCCCCTCTGCGGAGCCGCCGCACCCCGGGCAATGACGTTGGGAGATGCCGCATTGCGGATGCTGGCCCCCCCCCGGGGCCCCCCCCCCGGCCCCGCTCCCGGCAGCCCCCTCGAAGGGCTCTGCCGCAAGGCCCCAGACCTTCAGCGGGGGGATGCGGGGGGGTCCCCTGGTCCCCGAGCCGAGTTTAGGGTCGAGGGTCCCCCCAAAAAAAGCCTCCCCGAGCCCGAAACGCCGCGGGCGTCACCCAGGGACGCTCGCGGCCACACCACCAAGATGGTGCCCGGCCGCTGCCACCGCCCCGCAGGGGACGGGGACCAAAGGGGCTGGGGGCTGCCGTGGTCCCCAGTGGCTCCCACCAACGCCTGCCCCGTTGTGGGGTGCGGTGAGGGTGGGCGCCCCAATTTGTGCGGCCGCTGCCCCCCCTCCATGGGCACAGGCAGCGGGTGGCTGGGGAGAGCCCGGGTGGGGAAGGGGATGGGGACAGGGATGGGATGGGGACAGGGATGGGGATGGAGACGGGTAAAGGGATTGGGACGGGGATGGGGATGGGGAACGAGGACGGGAATGGGGACGGAGATGGATAAAGGGATGGGGATGGGGATAGGGAAGGGGAGTGGGGACAGGAATGGGGATAGAGATGGATAAAGGGATGGGGATGGAGAAGGGGATGGGGATAGGAATGGGGATAAAGATGGATAAAGGGATGGGGATGGGGACGGAGATGGGGACGGAGATGGATAAAGGGATGGGGACAAGAATGGGGATGCAGAAGGAGAAATGGATGGGGATGGGGATGGGGATGGGGATGGGGACGGGGATGGGGATGGGGATGGGGATGGGGACGGGGATGGGGACGGGGATGGGGACGGGGACGGGGATGGGGAATGAGAAGTGGATAGGGACGGAGATAAGGATATGGCGGGGGAAAGAGATGGGATCCGGGCTGGGGACAGGGACCGGGATTTGGATGGGTTTTGGGATGGAGACGGGGATGGGGACAGACTGACGATGGCGACGGGGACAGGGATGGGGACAGGGACCGAGGCTGCAAAGGGGACAGGGACGGGGACGAGGACGGAGCTGCCACGCACAACGAGGAGCCCGTTTTGAGGCTGAGCAGGGCGTATTTGTGCCGCAGTGCCGGTGACACCCGGGGAGCTGCCCAGGACCCCCCCCCAACCCCAAAGCAGCCCCCGGCCGGGACCAGGACCCCTCGGACGGAGCTCCCCGTGTCCCCCCCGCAGGGCTGCGGACACACCGGAGCCGGGGGCTGCTCTGGGGGTCCCTGCGCAGCCCCGGGGTGGGGATGGGCGGGGGTAAGGACCCCGGGGGGGCCGCAGCAACCCCCCCCCGGCTGCGGGGCACCCATGGGCGCTGCACAGAGCGGGGCCGCGGCCGGGATTTCGTTGCGGGCGCTGTCGGGTGGCGGCACCGGAGCCGCTGCCACCGGGGCCGGGCTGCGGTAACGGCGACCCCGGGGCTTTGGGGGCAAATAAATAGGGCCGATCGGGGCGGGGGGGGCACCCCGGCTCCCTAAATAACCCCCCCGGGGCCGAAGGGGGGCTGGGGCTCAGGGCTGCGCCCCGCTTTCGTTGTCGCCCCTTCGGACCCGCAGGGATGCGGCGGCTCCGGAGCCCCCCCCCCCCCCCCGACGGCGGAGGTTTGGGGGTCCCCGGGCCGGGGGAGGGTCCCTGAGTGTGGGGGGGTCATGGGGGGGGGGGCACTGGATGGGGTCGGAGGGGGCAGAGATTGGGATCATCCCGGGGGGGGGGGGGGGGGGGCTCGGTTTGGGGGTCCCCACGTCGAGGAAAAGCCGCGGGTGGGAAACGCAGCCCCGGGGCCGGATCCTACGGGGGGAAAAGGGGGAGGGGGGGGGGGTCCTAAACCCCACGGGGAGGGGTGGGGGGGGGGACAGCCAGGGCCCCCCCCATCCTTTTCGGGACGAGGCGGCCGCACTTACCTCAGCTCCGGGCGCGGCGCCTCGGCTCCGGGCGGCCCAAAGGGGGCCCGTCGGGGGTCACCGGGGGGGGGGGGGGGGCGGAGATCGGGGCTGAGGGGACCCCGCTGCCGCCCCCCACCCACCCGGGGTGGTGGTGGCGGTGGGGGGGGGGGGGGTCCCGGCCACCTCCCGCCTCCCCGGCGCTCGCCCAAATGGCGAGGAGCGGCGGCGGCGGCGGCCTTAGCCCGGCCGGGGGGACCCCCCCCCCGCGGCTGCAATTGGCCCAGGTGCCCCGGAAGGTGGAGCCGGGCCCGGGGGGGGGGGGGGGGGGGAAGAACCGGGAAGAAGGGGGGGGGGCCGGCCTCACCTCGGGCCACCCCCCTCCAGGAGCCGCCTTCCAACCCCCCCCCAAAAAAAATAACCCACCCGCAGGGTGTGGGGAAGGGACCCCGGACCCCCCCCTCCCCCCCCCCCCAAGCCCACCGGGGACCGGTGGACGGGGGGGGGGACGGGGATGCTGCTGCCCCCCCCCCCCCCCCCCCCCCCCCCCCATCCTCCCCGTGGCCTCGGGCCGGCTGCGGAGGCTCCGTCCCGGAGGGCAGCGGCGGGCAGGGGGCGGCTGCGCCCCGCTGCGGGCTCCCCCGGGGATTTTATAGCCGGGCCCGGCCCCCCCCCCCCCCCCCCCGGGGCCGCCGTCGGGGCCGCTCGCCGGCTGGCGGACACCGGACACCGGCGGGCAGCGGCGGCCCGGCCCCGCACCTGAGCCGCCGCGGCCGTCGCCGATCCGGTTTCGGTGCTCGGGGAGGCCGGGGGGGGGGAGAGGAAAGCGATCCCCCAACCCCCCCCCCCCCCTTCTCCTCCTCCTCCTCCTCCTCCTCTCCGCAACCCGAGCGGGGCCGCGCCCGAGGGGGGGGCACTGGGGGGAGAGGGGGGGGTACCCTTGGACCCCCCCCCGCCATGCGAAAAGCCCCCCCCCGGGGCTGGGCTGTACCCCTGGGGGGCACGGTTGGCTGTGAGAGGTACAGCAGGGTGTTCAAAGCGTGGCTGGGTGCCCCAGAAAGGCCCCAAATGCCCTCAAAACAGCCGCAAATGCCCACAGAACAGACACAAACACCCCCAAAACGGACACGAACACCCTAAAACAGCCCCGACGCCCCCAAAGCAGACAGCAACACCCCAAGCCAGCCCCAAGCACCCCTCAAAACAGCCCCGACGCCCCCCAAAAAAAACACGAACACCCCCAAAACAGTTAAAAACACCCCAAAAACAGCCCCAAATGCCCCCAAAGCAGACACAAAACCCCCAAAGCAGACACAAACACCCCCAAAAACAGCCCCGATGCCCCCAAAGCAGACATAAACGTTCCCAAAACCAGCCCCAAACATGCACCAAAGCAGCCCTGACACCCCCAAAACAGACACAAACACCCCCAAAGTAGACACAAATGCCCCCCCCAAGCTCCCCAAACCAGCCACGAACGCCCCCAAACCAGAGAGGAGTGCTGCTGAAACAGATGTGAACATCCCCAAAGCACACAAATGCTCCTAAAACAGACACGAAGGCTCCCAAAACAGCCACAAACAGCCCCGAAAAACACACTAACACCCCCAAAATACACAAGGTTCCCCAAAACACGGACATATATCCCCCCAAACTGACACAAACACTCCCAAAAGACACACGAATGGCCCCAAAACACACACACATATCCCAAAACAGACATAAGCACCCCCCAAACGAACCAGAACATCCCTAAGACACACAGGAGCATCCCCCAAAACACACAAAACCCCCAAAACACGCTCATAGACTGCAAAACCAATACAACCCCCCCAAAAATTTACATGAGCAGCCCCAAAACACGCAGTAACATCCCTGAAACACGCAGAGAAACATCCAAAACACACACGGACACCCCAAAATGGACACAGACACCCCCCAAAACAAACAAGAACACCCTTAAAACATGCACACGCATCCCAAAACAGACACAAACAGCCCCAAAACTGACACAAGCACCCCCAAAACAGACACGAACACCCCTAAAACAGACACAAGCGCCCCCAGAACAGACACGGGCATCCCCAGAACGGACACGAGCACCCCTAAAACAGACACAAACACACCTAAAACAGACACAAACATCCCCAAAACACACATAAGCACCCCTAAAACAGGCACAAACACCCCCAAAACAGGCACAAACAGCCCTAAAACACACACACGCACCCCTAAAACAGGCACGAGAGCCCCCAAAATAGACACGAGCACCCCCAGAACAGACACGAGCAGCCCTAAAACTGACACAAACTCCCCTAAAACAGACAGGAACTCCTCCGAAACAGACACGAGCACCCCCAGAACAGACAAGAACATCCCCGAACACACACAGCCCCCCCAAACCAGCTGCATCCAGCCACAAAATACGCTGCCCCCCCCCCCCCCAAACCACCCCACACACCCCCCCCCCCAACGCAAGGCCTGTGCACAGGCCCTGACCAAAAAAAGAAAAAAAACTAAAGCCCGTATGGTGTAACCTATTTTATATACATTTATAGGGGGCTATATACGGACACGTACGTGGGGGGGGTCACCCGAGCCCCCCCGAGCATGGCAGCTGCTGGGCTCGGGCCCCAAACCAGCCTGACCAGTTTGGGGCCTGAGGTGGGCTGGGACGGGCTCGGGATCGGGTTGCCGCAGGGCCTGGCGGCGGCCGCGCACCGGGTGGAGGTGGGCGAAGAGGGGTCGGTGGGCGAAGAGGGGTCGGTGGCTCCTCGGTTTGGGGGGTGAGACCCCAGGGAAGAGCCGGGGGGGGTCTGTGGGGAGCAGGGGGGGGAGGTGGAGGGGGCTGGTGCCACCGTCATGGGGCTGAGCTTGGCATCGGGATGGGGATTGGGATGGGGTCGGGCTGCTGGCGGATGTGGCGCCCCGGGATGGTCCCGGAGAAAGGAGGGACCCTGGAATGGTCCCCAAAAGGCCAGGATGGTCCCCAGGATGTGGGATAGTCCCCAAGAACCTGGGATGGTTCCCAAGAGCCTGGGATGGTCCCCAAGACATGGGCTTGTCCCCAAGATGTGGGCTTGTCCTCAAGAACCTGGGATTGTCCCCAAGAGCCTAGGATGGTCCCCAAGAGCCTGGGATGGTCACCAAGATGTGGGCTTGTCCCCAAGACTTGGGATTGTCCCCAAGAACCTGGGATGGTTCCCAAGAGCCTGGGATGGTCCCCAAGACGTGGGCTTGTCCCCAAGATGTGGGCTTGTACCCAAGAACCTGGGATGGTTCCCAAGAGCCTGGGATGGTCCCCAAGAAACTGGGATGGTCACCAAGATGTGGGCTTGTCCCCAAGAGCCTGGGATGTTCCCCAAAAGTCTGGGATGGTCCCCAAGATGGGATTGTCCCCAAGACTTGGGATTGTCCCCAAGAGCCTGGGATGTTCCCCGAGAGCCTGGGATGCTCTCTAAGAGCCAAGGATGGTCCCCAAGGAGGGGAGGTACCTTGGGTGGTCCCCAGGAGCCTGGCGTGGTCCCCAGGAGCTGGGGTGGTCCCTAAGAGCCCGAGATGGTTCCCAAAGACCTGGGATGGTCCCCAAGGACCTGGCTTGGCTTCCAAGCAGGAAGGCGCCTGCGATGGTCCCCAACAGCCGGGATCTTTCCCAAGACCCCAAGAGAGTCCCCAAGATCCCACCTGGTCCCTGAGCAGGGAGGCATCCTGGGATCATCACCCAAGATCTGGGACAGGCCCCAAGAAGGGAAGCTCCCTGTGATGTTCCCCAAAACCTGGAATGGTCCCCAAGAGCCTGGGATAGATCCTAAGAGCCCAGGATGGTCCCCAAGCAGGGAGACACCCCGGATGGTCCCCAGGTGCAAGGATGGTCCCAAAGGATCTCTGGATGATCCCAAAGGCCCCCAGGATGATCCCATGACCAAACCAAGGCCAAGTTTTTCCCCACTCCCCATGCCCCCATGCAGCTCCATGCCGCAGGCACCACCCCAGAAAATGGCTCCGACAACCCAAAAGGTGCAGGGTGCTACCATGGGTAACGTGTGGGTGCACAACACCGTGGTGGACCGGGCACGTAGGGCTGGCCGGGCTGCAAACCCCATCCACGGAAGGGACCCACGCCATCCTGAGCGCGGTGCGGGACCCCCCCGGCGCCGGGCTCGTCCCTCTCCCCGGCACCGTCAATATTTCGGCTCCGCCAGGATCCGGCCGAAATTTCTTCGCGGCCTCACCCCTACAGAAGCCGAGCGGAGCAAATGGCCCTGTTTAAAAATTTACACCGCCTCGCTTTGTTCCTAACCCGAATATTTGATGCGCGCGGACGCGGAGGAGCCTCCGGAAAGGCGGCGGGGGCCGGGCAGAGCCGCCCCGCTGGCGCTGAGGCTCGGGGCCGGGGCTCGGCCGGGGCCGGGTTTCTTTCCAAGGCTCCTCGCCGGGCTCAGATGGGGATGGAAACGATAATGCAATATTGATGCGGCGGGATGCGGGAGCGCAACCCGAGTACATTAGCCACGCGGCCCTCCCCGGCACGTTTTTATGGCTGTGGTGAGGCCGGGGCTGGCAAAACCCCCCTGAGAGGCCTGCTTGGAAATGGGGTTGGACCTTGGGGGGGAAATATTAGGGGGGAGAGGGGTTGGGAGAGGACGGGGGATTGTCAAGGGAGGTGGTTATTTGTTTTTTCTGCCCCTGAGATGCGATGTGAGGGGATCAGTGTCCCACCCCGGTGGGCTGGGGTTGGACACCCCGGCTTTGTGCCCCACTGTTTGGGGTGGGTGAGGAGCTTGGGGCAAAGCTGCTGGGCTCAGGTTCCCCCAGGTTGGTTCCCAAGATGCGGGGTGGTCCCCAAGAGCCTTGGATGGTCCCCAAGACCCTCGGATGGTCCCCAAGGAGGGGAGGTACCTTGGGTGGTCCCCAGGAGCCTGGCGCGGTCTCCAAGAGCTGGGGTGGTCCCTAAGAGCCCGAGACGGTTCCCAGAGAAAACGGGGGCGCAGAAGAGGAGGAAAAAAATCTCGTTTTGGGAAAAGGAGCTGCAAACCAAGGAGTACGGGGAGAGGAAGGGCCCCTGGCTGCAAACCACGGCCGCACGTGGGGCAGGACCACCGACTGCAGGGTGAAGGGCGACGTTTGCCAGCACGGCGCTGGGAGGGGGCTCCCCAGGAGCGCTCCTGCTCAGCCGGGACGCGGCAGGGATGCCGCTGAGGGCAGCTGCAGCCGCTCTCGCCCTCGCCTGGGTCCCTCCTGGGCGAGAACCATCCCTCCGCGTGGCCGCGGCTCCAGCCGGACGCGTTCGTTTACCAGGCCCCGGCCTGCTGCCTCGCACCGGCACCTCCAGCGCTGACCCAAATCGGCATTTGGGGCCCGGATGGAGCCAGTCCCTTCCCCAAACCCACCTCTCTCCCTCCCGTCCTCCCCAAGGGGTTCAGGTGGCGCGGGGAGGGGGTGCTCAGCACCATTGCAGGGGGGGGCCGGGCGCAGCCGTCCCCCGCCGGAGCATCATGCATTAGTAATGGCCACCGATCCGACCCGCGGCGCTGACGGCATTTCTTCCAGCCGGGGGAACAATTCGGGCCGTAACCGGAGCCGGCGCGGGGCAGGCGGAGAGGGCTCAGGTGTCCCCCGCGGCCCTTGGGGGGTCACCTGTCTCGGTGCCCGCTCCGAGCTGCACGTCCCCAGTCCCCGGGTCGGTGGCCGGGGCCAGGCTGCAGGGCTGGCAGCCCTTTGGGGGGGGGGCGCATCCGGATGGGGCTGGGGTCCTTCGGGCACCGGCAGCTCCAGCCTGGAAAAGGGGGCAGTTTTGGGGGTCCGCCGGGGCTGCGAGATCCCAGCCACCTGCTGGGACATGGGGACAAAATGTGGAGGGGGGGGGACATCCCGTTCACCCCCTGGAGCAGCCTGGGGACCGAAGTCCTGAGCATCACCATCCTGTCCCCGTGTCACAGGGGTTGTGCAGCCACCAGGACGGCACCCAGAGCCCCCCGGGGATGGCACCCACCGAGCTGCAGGGCTGGCAGCCAGGTCCCACGGGGGAAAGCACCCAAAGCCCCGCGAGATGGCACCCAGAGCCCTGCAGGGCTGGCACCCACAGCCCTGTGGAGAAGGCACCCAAAACCCCGTGGAGATGGCACCCAAAACCCCGTGGGGAAGACACCCAGTGCCTCAAGGGGCTGGCACCCAACGCTCTGTGGAGAAGGCACCCAGAGACGTTCAGGGGTGGCACCCAAAGCTCCATGGAGGCAGCACCCAGAGCCCCACGGGGAAAAAACCCCAAAGTCCCATGGAGCTGGCACCCAGACCCCCATGGGATTGGCACCCATACCTACGCAGAAGGCACCCAGAGCCTTTCAGGGCTGGTGCCCGAAGCCCCGTGAGATGGCACCCGTCACCCCATGGGGAAGACACCCAAAGTCCCCCGGGGATGGCACCCACAGCCCCACGGGCACCCATGCTCCGTGCCCTTCAGCATCGCACAGCTGGGCAGGATGAGGCCGCCGGGTGCTCCCGGGGTCACCAAGCGGCACCCACCCCTACCTGGGTGTCCCCATGTCCCCATCCCCGGCCACCCAAACCCGGTGAGCTCGGTGGGGTGGGAGGTGGCAGGAGGGGACACGGAGGGCACCACCAGTGCGCCCAGCTGTGCGCGTACTGGGCAGAGTGGGAGGCTACTGGTGGGGCTCGGGGGCCACCTGCTGGGCAGAAGGGACAGCGCCACCCCCAGCTGTCCCTAAAAGCCCCCTGCCGGGGGAGGGACACACAAAGGGGGGGCACAAAGGGCTGTGCCCCCTGCCCTGCTCCCTCCCCAGGGCAGGGCACGGAGCCCGCAGGGCTGGTGGTGGCCCCAGGAGGTGGCACTGGGACGGGGTGTCACCCCCCCCCCCCCCCAGCACCCAGTGTCACCCGAGGGTGCCAGGCCGGGTGCTGGCAGCAGGTGGCACCCAGCCACCAGCCGGGAGGGTTTGGGGGGGTTTGGGGGAACCGAGGGGAGGGTTCCCAGCCCCAAAATTCGGGGCTGCGGCAAGGAAAGCAAGGATGGGGGCGAGCCACTTGCAGGACCCTGGCGCAAAGGTGGGCTGTTGTCCCCGTCCCTGTCCTGCCCCCCAAAATGTCACCTCTGGGGACCCCAAATCCCACGGGCGTTAATTACCCCGCAGCCCAGTCCCCAGAACTGGTGTGTGCTCAGCACCCGGTGCAGCACGGCCCCGTTTTTGGGTGTCCCCCCCAACATCACACAGCACTTTCAAGGTGATGGCACTCTTCCAGGGGCTGAATCCAGCCCTGGCGCTGAACACGGTCACTGGGATGCTCGGAAGCAGGCAGCCAAGGAGGAGGGGGCTCTCCCAGTATCCCCAGTAAGGCACTGGGTGAGCCCTGAGCTCGGCTTCCACCTCCAGCCCGAAGCTGGCCGCGGGGGGCCACACGCGCGCAGCCCCCCCCCGGGACACAGCCCCAAGGGCCCGGGACCCTTCCTGCGAGAACCGAGCTGTCGGGGCTCAAGCACCAGGCGGGCTCCGAGGTATAGACATTATTTTTATTTAAAAAAAGTTTACAGTTCTTTCATTATACACAACTATGGGAGAGGTTATACTCCGAGAGCGAGGAGGCGTTTCGGCTGGGCGGCGACGTGCCCACTACATCACAACGCGGGGGGGGAAAAAAAGGGGAACAAAAAACCAAAAAAAAAGAAAAAAAAAAAAACTTAGACTCGAATGAAGGGCAAAACACCCCGATCTCTTCAAGTATCACACGCTAGGTACCAGTACAGGCAGTAAGACAACGGCCATTTCTCGTGCTGCAAACACCCCTGCTTAAAGTGCCAGCGGGACTGGGACAAGCGAAAAGGAAGGGAAAAGAAGAGAAAATGGTCAAACGCCTCCCGCCCTGCCCCGGGGATGGGCTCCCACCCCAGCGGGGTCTGCATGAGGCTCCCCGCTCGTCCCAGCCAGGCTGTGGGGTCTCGGGGTGGTCGCAAAGGGGCTTCGTGGGCTCCGTCCCACAGCACCTGCGGGGCCAAACCTGCAGGGAGGAGGCTGGGGACCACGGCCCCGGCCTCGAGGCAAGGTGCCGGTGACACCGAGGGGTCCCCAAGGAGCTGGGGGGGTGGTTTGCGCACCAAGAGGCGAGGCAGCTTTTCAGGTCACATATAAAAAAAAAAAAACAAAAAACAAAAAACAAAAACCGAGAGCAAACGGGAGGTGGCAGGAGCAGGAGGCGACGCGGTGCCACGTGGGCACCCAGGGGCTGCAGCAAGTTTTGGGGACCCAGGGACGAGCCTGGGGCTGGGGGCAGAGGGGGGCTGAGCAGCTCCCCCCCTCCCCACAACGGAGGGCATGGTGACAACCAGATTGGTTTCTGAGTAATTCAAAGGAAAAACAACAACAAACAAACCAAAAAAGCTCAAGCTGACCCAAAGAAGAGCTACCATGCTGCACCAGGGCTCCACCTTTCCCTTCCAGACCACGTAGAGGGTTTTATTTACAAACGACTTGTTGGGAGGGAGGCTTCTTTCGGGAGGAGGAGGAGGAAGACTCGGAAACCAAGGGGTGAAAACTGACACAAGATGAAGGAGGAAAAGAAAAGAAAAAAAAAAGAGTGGTGCGAGGAGGCTACAAGCAGGCGTTCCCGGCCCACAGCACTGATCCCTTTCCAGCTCATCCCCTAAAAGCATCTGACCCTAAAAGCATCGTGCGGCAAGGGCACGCACGCCCGCGGGCAGCAGCGGATTTTTTTTTGTGCTGTGCCAGGGTGGTGATTTTGGGCACAGCTCGGCCGTGCTACCCCGGGCAGGGGCATTTTCCAAGGAAAAACCAGCTCTAGACCCCAAGCTGGCAGCCTGGACTCGCGCCACGAGCCCTGCTGCGTCCTCACACCGTCATTTTGGGGGCGCCTTCTTTAGGATTGCGCTCACCCCCCAAAAGGAGAGGGGTACAAGCGCGATGCCTCGAATCTGACCTGGGGGGACAGAGTGATGGGGAGAGGAAGGGTTACCTGCAAAGGAAGGGGGAAGGAGGTTAATTAGAACACTATTTTTATACAATATTGAAAAAATACAAATTTTTATTGTGGTTTTTCTTTTTTTTTTCCTCCTTTTAAACCGAAATCACCACCCAGCACTTGCTCTACTCCTAAGTAGCACCTACGGTAAAGGTTATAGCACAAGCAGACGGCGGGGTCAGCAGGTAAGCGAGTTAAAACGGTGCCAGCCACCCGCGGCCCCTCCCTCCCCAAAGAAATGAGAAAAAACAGCGTGCTAGGTAAGAGTTAAGTACACCATTACATGTTAAATAGTTAATATTACCCTTCCAACAAGCCACAAATGCTAGATAGAGAACTTCAGCACAGTCACTAGCCACAGCCCTACATCACTGCTTCAAAACAAAAAAAAAAAGAAAAAGGGGGGGGGGGGGGAAGGGGAGGAAAACCCTTTGCTTCATGCCCGTAATTAACGTAAAGGAAATTCTTTGTATATTTTTATTAAGGAAAATCATGCTAAAGCAAAATGGTACGAGTTGTTTCTTTTTTTTTTTTCTCCAAAACAACAGCAAAAAAAAAATTGATTGTGCTTTATGAATTCGAAAGAGGATTGTAACCTTCCAACCCCACTGACTCAAAGCTTGGTGGCGTTTCTAAAGAAAAAAAAACAAAAACACACTTCTGGGAAAAGGAAAATGTCCCAATCTGACATCCAAAACTCCGCTCCAGAGTTGCACAGGGTGGGTCGATTTCCACGCACTGTCCTGTGGGTTGCACCGCAAGTGAAAATCATCTTGTCCAAACCCCTCCGAACCCCCCCCAAAATACAGCAGGTAACGTTCAACATTCTGATTGGAAATCCATCTTAGTTCAAACCTCCAACACACAGTTATCCGAGTTCAAGTATACCAGCATCCCAGGTAGACATTTGCTATATCGGGTTTTGTAGCATCGTAACAAAAAATCTCAGCTCGCTGAAAGACACCAAGACAAACCAAACGTTTCATACAGAAGTGTCCTGAAAGGAAGAAAAAAAACAAAACCAACAAAACAAGCAGATTCACTTGCTTCCTCAATTGGTGCTTTTAGTCTTTTTTTTATTCATCTCAATTTTTTTTTCTAGATCATATTCTTTGTTAACTTTACGAAATTTTTAATCCTGTTGTACACACACAAGCAGATGGCTACCAAGCTGGTGCAGAAGGGGAAAAAAAAAAAAAAAGGAAAATAAAATCAGTGCCGATGGATTCGTGGACTACAGCCAATGGGCCAATCTTCGTGGACCTGAAGCTCTCAGCAAGGCTAATCCATCTGGTCAGAGAACCCTCCTAGGGGACAGAGGTGTTTGCGAGGTGTTTAACCATACTTCAAGCAAGAGAAAAAGCAAAACTTGAAGCCATTAAAGGGCAGCAGTTTCAAAAACTATGACAAAGTAAGAGTTTGACTTCACATGTGCTCCAGCTAAATCAAAAGCACTGCTCAGAGAGCATTGTTTGTGTGGTTTTTTTTTTTCCTCCCGAGAAGGGAACAGCTCGTAATCCAGACCAAGAAAGTGAGCAACATCCAGATGAAGGCTTTCAAAAAGTCCCAAGAGCAAATAGACCAGTGGTTGTCAGTCCCTACAGTTCAGAAGGGCAGGCAGGAGTCCACGTACAAAAACGGACTGAAAATCCAAGTCACAATTCTTAAGCTTCAATGCTCTGAATAGCTCCATGCATTTGTGTTGGTTTTTATTTACTTTTTTTTTTTTTTTAAATGTGACTCCACACAAAATACGATCAGCAAGGTTGACCTGAAGGAGCACCTTTTCTTCCACTGTCTGATCTACACGGTTAGTATGTTATCCCCCAGATTTTTTTTTTTTCGTTACTTTGAGGAAACGCTGTTCCACGGCAGCATCCAAGGTGGTGTCTTTGGAAACATCGATCAGAAAGCAAACATCTCGGCTAACTCCCTACCTACCAGGGCAGCTGTTGTAGCTGACAGTTCAGTAGCACACAAGTTGACTTGGCCAAATGGAATCTGAATGCATGCATTCGGGCTGCATATTGCTACCAAAATGGAATGTGGGAATATGCTATGCACCTCGGGTTGAGAAATGACCAAGAAAATCAAGATCTAAAGGGTGATATATATATATATATCAATGCTATTATTCATAAAAACCTTGTTTAGTAATAAAAAAAATTGCTTTGTTTAAATATGAATATTATAGTCTGCTTCTCATGGTTAGGAAATTAGAGTCTCTCTGAAAAGCAGGTTGCCTCTTCTACTACAACTCCATATCCTGAGCCTCGTCTTCCGAGAAGTCGGACATGGAGCTCTCGGATGAGCTGTCCCCGGTGCCTTCTTCCTGTTCTTTTAGTGCTTCTTCTGTTGCATATTTCTGAATGTATTCTGCGTGCGACAGAAAAGAGAAGACATTAAACAGCAAATATTCAACAGGCAGAGGATGGCTAAGCTAGGACTAACAGCTGGCGGGGGTGACGTGTTGGACAGATCGTGCGCATTACAGCGGTCACCGCAGGCTGACCACATTCCTCTGACCAAAGGCAGCACTGTCCAGGAACACGGCAAGAAAACACTTGAAGACAATCAAAGACGTGCAAGACCCTTGAAAATGTGCAGTCTCCATGCTCCCACACCACTGGCACACGCGCACACACAGCTAGAAACAACCCAAGTTCTCCCTCGTAGAGTTTCTCTCACGTTTACTGTAATAGGATTACATTTACTGCCAAAACAGAAGCTTCCACGGTGACAGAGAACAAACCTAAAAGCCATCGAGAGGTCATTATTATATAGCCTGGCTTTAAAAAATTACAATCGGAAAGTTTAAACTGATAGCACAGGACAGGAGTCACTGGAACCTACCTGATAGACTGAGGAGGAAGAGGAGAAATCTCAGAACAAACCAGATGTCCCCAGTTTGGGACGGGAGAGACTGTGCCTAGGTGGAGTTTAAGGAAGAATGGATAGAGAAAGAGCAGAAGACTACTGCGGGAACAGGTTTGTTTAAGGGAATAGGTTTGTTTAAAGTGAAAACCCAAAGCACGTCCCCTTTTCCTCCTGGCTCCTGGAGCAGCCCCTCTAAGGCTCAAGGAGGGGCTGGTGTCCTCAGCACGCGGGTTATTTTGGCCGAGAAAACCTTCTTGCTACACATCCGTGCTGAAAAAGCAGCTTCAGGGCACGAACAAGTGAAGAAACATCCCGACAGCACCTCTTCCACCCTGCCTTTCAGCAAGGAAACGGGAGCTGTGCTTGCGCCGCCTTCGGGGAATTTCAGCTGCAAACTCGTCTCCTTTCCAGGCACGAAGGTACTAAAATGCAAAGCCTCCCCCAGACGGCAAGACTAAAACACTGAAGTGAGGGAGAATTCCGTCATCCCTTCGTGCTCGAAGACGGGTCCCTGCACGGAAACGTGTCACGTACCATCCCCAGCCCAGCAGCCTTCCGAATTGCGAATTCTTTTCTTTCTCCCCAGGAGCAGAAGGGAATGAGGTGCACAAGGATCTCCTCCGGGAGCACAGAGAAGTTTTTTATTCTGTGTCCCATTGGCAGGGGGATGCATTGCAGGGCTGCAGGAGGACACACCCGATATCTCTAAGTCCTAAAGCACAGGTTTCAAAGACTGGGCTTTTTAAAGACTGCGCTTTTTAAAGACTGCATTAGGACTGCCCTTCCTTTCAGCCTAATGGAAGGGACAATACTTGGCAAGAAATCTTTTATCACTCCCCCTATTTCTGGGGCTGATAGAGGGACACGGAGCTCAGGTAGTTGCCCCAGGCCCGGGAGGATGGCATGGGCAGAACCTGAAGACAAACCCTCACGGAGGGGTCCGCAGGACGGAGCAGCCGGTGGCCTCGGCAGCCCAGCTCTGCCCTGAAAAGCTCTACGTGAGAGCTGGCTGGAAGGTGCTTCTGAGCCCAAAGAGCTTCGGTCTAATGACGCACGTAGCGTTTAAGATACATTATTAACTCGCTCGCTCAGACTGCAGAAACTGCTGTTCGAATCTGTTTTACAAGAAGCTGTAAGAACCGATAAAGTATTAAAGGCAGCTCCGTAAACACCAGGAAGCAGGGAGCACTCGAGGCCTCTCCGCGCGCTGCAGAGACTCAGGGTGCTGCCGGGCTCTCGGAGCACACAACATGGACAGAAAAGTACCCTTGTCCTCCGTCCTCAGGTTCTGGTCGCTGAAAATCCTCTTCTCGGAAGGTGCTGGACTATGATATGATGGTGCTTAGGCCCTGCCTGATCGCATCTCCTACCTGTAGCGGAGATCGGGTGCTGTAGAGTCTGGGGGCAGGGGCCACCTGCCAGAAGAGACGGACACTGCAACGTGAAGGAAAACGAAGCAGCAGACCTAATCACATTTAAAGACGAGAGGAAGTGACTGAAAGAGGGATGCAAAAAAGCATCATGCCTTCAGAAGATTTACATGGGTGGGTGGGCAGCAGACGACGAGCAGAGATAAGGAGATGGGATGATGCCGACAGGACACGTCCCTGCAGTGGCCACTCCCTGGAGCTTTCCAGGAACTGATCTCCCAGATAAGCTGTTATTTCTTGCACAATCCAAAGGGAACCAAAGTTCCTTCGCTGCAAGACTTGGGATGTCCTGGATGACAATAGTAACCTCTTCCTGGGAACTTCAGGATCAGATTCACTCTACGCCTACTCCAAACCCACCTAGGATGGCAGGACAGGGGGCCAGAAGTGCTCCTTCACTGCCTGCTTCAAGTGTTCTCCGGCAACCAGTGATTTAGTCACAGAAGCCACCATTTCTTATGGAAAAGAAAAGGAAAAGACCTGCCTGAACCTAAATCGTTTCAGATAAAACGAGACTTACAAGCATGTCAAATGTAAAATGCCATCCTCTACCCAGGAAAACGACCAGGCCCCTGGGCTGGGCCTTTCTGGAGGTTTAATCTCAGAAAGGTCACGCTTCCAGGGAGCTTTTGTGCTGAACACTGCATTGAACTTGGATCTTCAGTTTATTAAGGGAAAATATTAAGGGAAGGACACCGAAACATCTAAATAATGCTGACAAACCCGCAGAAGCCCCTTCAAATCCACAAAGAAAAGCCTTGATGTACCCATTCCTACCAGGGAAATTCCACTCGGATCCATCTGTTTTTAAACCCTGGGGCAGGAAGAACAAGCTGTGATTATGCCCTGTGGCTGGTACACGCCTGTGAGCTTTTCAAAACACCAGCACAGCTACGCTGGAACCGCACAGCCACCAGGCAGGATGGGAGAGCTGCTCCCAGAGGTGTCCCCTGCTCCCAGCACCAACACCCAACCCACCCCTCAGCGCCCTTTGATTGCTGCTGCTCACCACCCTGCCCTCCCCAAAGCAGCTTTCATGCTAGATCTGCCAAAGAGAAGGCAAAAGGAAGACACAAGGGAGTTAACAGCTCAACAGAAGCTAATCTTGAGCCACTTTTCCCTGTCTGGAGCCCACCTTTTGGTGCCACACCAGCAGTAAGACAAGGCACCCTGCCGAGGAGCGTCAAAAAAAAGGAGATCTTTAAGGAGGACGTGGTTCTGTGTCCATTGACTGCTTGATCAACATAAAGGCTCTAAGGCTAAGCATCACATTTTCCAGCTTCGTATCAGTAATATTAAATATTTACACGTCCCATAACAGATCCCGATTTGTTTAGGGCTCAATACCAAGAATCACGGCAGCTCCAAACCCTGTGCAACATCTCTAAGTCTACGCCCGTCTTTTCGCTACTGCTCTATGCGCTCATAACTAAAAAATGAAGAAAAGCAGCGATAAATTATGTATTTGCAATACTGCGTTTCCCAGAGCAGGGAAGCTGTTACAATCCATTGCCTCAGTTTTTACGCGTCCAAGGCTATTTTTAAAAACACGACAATACGGAACGGCAACGTTGAGCTCTCTCCTGCTTGTCACGCAAGCCTGGGAAGAGACAGCAGAGGCAGGACTCTCGGGTACACGGAACGCGAGACATGTTTCAACTCCTTCAATCTCCTTCCAGATCACCTTCACGGGCTGTATCTGCCTGTTGGGACGGCAAGGAGGGAGCAGACTGCCCTATTTAGCCTCCCGTAGGCAGGCCCCTGGATGTTCCTTGCAGCACCTGCTGCTGGCTACCATCAGTCCGATCGCTTTTTCCAGGGTGTTTCTTTTTTTTCCCCTGGTTCATTAAAGCGCAGAGGACGCCCAAAGTATCCCTCATGCTGACCCTGGAGATTTTATGTGACAAACCACTTTGCCTGAAGGTTGTTCGTATGGAAAAAAAAAAGGCAATGGACTTGAGGATACCGAACAGGCCAGCTCTGCAGGGTAGTTCTTACGATCTTGTCACGCAGCTGTCAGAGGAGTCGAGCAAAGCGTGCTGAATAACTCAGCACTTAAATCACAGCTTGGCTTGACCTCATTTGGAGTTCCACCCTCAGAAAAACACCCCGCAGTTGATGAAGGGTCATTTTGCATCAGAACAAAACAACTCGAGGTTTAACCGCTCCGGCGTGACGTGGCAGCCCTGATGAAAGGGCTCCACCACCGAATCCCTCATCTCTCTGGTGTACCCGCGCTCCCTGAACACAGGGGGGATGTTGCAATGCTGTTAGGAAAGCTGTTGCCCCATCTTGCACAGGGAGACTATTAGATCGTGCTGCTGGGGGATGCTCCCCTTGCTGAGCAGGCCCTGCACACCCTGCTGGCCGGGCTCCCACGGACAAACGAGCCTCATGGTTATTCAGGGACCAAAAAAAAAAAAGGTGGTCGGGATCTCTATTCAAAACTTAGCTGGAGACCAAATCCGGACCAAAGGCTGTGAATTACCAGCTACGGGATGAAAATGACCAACCTCTAATTAAATACTGATTGTGATCACTGGATCGAGGGATAAAACGTCCGCAGCTTTTGCCACAGGCCCACTGCCTCCGCTCTTGCCTACGTGCAGCTGATTCTGGGGAAGGCCAAGCACCCCTATTCTTATTTTCTCTCATTTCTCAGGTTTCGCATGCAAAACTAATTCAGTTTATGCCTCACTTAGCTTGCCAGGACAGTACTCCTATCCTCAGTCTCATCCATACGAGCCCTTACTGGCACCCTTCCCTGACCCCCAGGAGCTACCGGCTCTTTATTTCTGACTTGGTTTCATTTGTCCTTCCGCAGGCAGACACAGCAGCACCCTCGCAGGCTCTGTCAGGGCTCACCCATCCTCCCCAGTCACTGTTAACGCTTAGCCGAGGCTCCCCGAGCTGAGTTGGAAGCCTGTGACCACATCCTGCTCCCGGTGATCCCAGCAGTCAGTCCCTTCCTATCTGAAGGTCCCTTTGACGTGTCTTCAAGCCCCACTCAGCCCTCAAAACTAAAACTCCTCCAGTTCTTTGCCTTTTTCATCATCAGAGGCATCTTCAAGACCATCTACCCTCGTCACACTCTTCAAGCCATCACTAACTGGCCTGCAGCTTTCTTAAATGGCACTCCCTGAACAGGGCAGAGCACTAATAAGCCTCAGCTGGAGTAGGCAGCACCAGTGAAGGATTACTTGGCATTTACTGAGAGTTCCTGCTCTGTCGCTGTACAGAAGCGCTTTCTGCAATGGTATCGCCGATTCTTTGATTCCTGCTCTCAGACAGATTTCCACAGAACTGCTAACAAGCACTTTTATTCAGTAATTGGGAACTGGATATTTCCATTTAAGCTGAGCACTTTTCCTTGTCCCTTTCTTCAGCGACATACTTTTTCTTTTTATTTTTTCCCCGATCTCCAAAGAACAGCATCAAATCCTAACCTACTACGCTTACCTCCCTGCTTAGGATCTGCTAACGAGTTAAAACCCTGGCCACACACTGCGCACACCATGCATACCATCTTCAAGCAGGTATTTACCCACCCCTTATTTCAGGCTACTTTCCTTTAAAACGAACAGGGCTGCTGTGATGGGAAGGAACGGGCACAAATCTGCAGCGAAGACAGTCCTCGATCCCCCAGGTGGGATCACGGTAACACTACTTACTCTTCAACGTGTTATTAGTGCCCTTACCTTTAATTTTCTGTTTGTACTCTTCTGGTCGGTGGAGGTACATGGCTGCAGCGTCGCCATTTAGAGGATCTATGGGGTTAGGATAGGCCAGCAGCTGGGGCAGGAACGATTCAAATATATTGGTGAGATCTGCAAGTGAAAGACATCCACGGACCAAGAGTGAGTCAGATTCATCATCCTGCAAGCACTGACACCAAAGAGCAGCACAAAGCTGGGCAAACACGCTGAGAACGTGGACACAAAATAAAGAGGAAGGCATCGGGGAAGGAGCACACGTAGCTGTGGCTGCTGCTGGAGACATGCTGCAGCTCTTCAGCTAACTTCACCAACTACTCAACATCCCTACAACGTAGCTACGGATATCCGCGGGTTGAAGAAGTGGAAGGTGAACTGTCTGGAACATCCGTGGAGACTTGCTTAGCCCTGGCTTAAAAATAAAAGGAGAAAAACCGAAACCAGCACGATTCCCCCCATCCCACCTCACTGAGTTCTTCTCCCACTTCTGCCTCCCTCTCTAAGCATCATTATGGGTACCTATCTCATGCTCCATGACTAAATGGACTTACCTCGAGCACAAAACACCTACAGATGGCCTTAGATGACGACTGCATTACCAGAAAGAGCAACCAACAAGCCACCCCCCCGCGACCCAAACCAATTCACAGGATGCAAAGAGACCCCCAGTAACGCCGCAGCGCCAGCTGGCATCTGCCGCTAAATAACCTCCACCAGGACACGTCCTCCTGGTGCTGGTAACTGCGGATGCACGAAGCCCTCTTCCCACGGCCCTGAGACAACAAGTGGGGGTGTTCAGCCACAGCCCTGCATCACTCCCCCTCCTCGGGGGGCTTCGGAAGGGCTCTGCAACCCCCCCCCGAGCAGAGATTAAACGGGGTTAGGAGGTCCGTGCTACCGCCCGAAGGTCACATCCTCTGTGGATCTACCACCGTGTGCCTTCTAAATGCGTTGATTTAATCCTACCCAAGGCCAGGGAGACTCCAGGAGCTGTCAGTTCTCTTCCCCTGCATCGATGCGTCAGGACACACGGGCACCGTGCTACAGCCACCCCAGCCACCTGCCCAGCACAAACCCTGCTGCTGGGTAGGAAGGAAGGCCATGGTTTATATACACTCAGGAGCACAGGGGTCGTTCCAGCTGGAACCACATCACCCAGCTGCAAAAAGTCAATGGTATCGATCGCTACAGGTCACAACCAACTGGTCTCTGCTACGCAGGGGCACCACTAAGAAATTAGGTGATTTTACCCTGAAATCTCTGCTGTTAGAAACCATTGCCCCTTCCACCGCCAGCAGAGGACAGTGACAAAGCCCTGTAGAGCGCACACAGGGTGAGAGCCGTGACCAAATTTGACCAGCTGAGCACTCAGTGCCACCAACTAGTCCTAGGATGAAGCACAGCAGCAACTGGAAGAAGGATCAGAATCTGGAAGAAGGATCTGAATCCGAAAAGGGACCACAAAAACAGTGACAGCGCTCGGCAGGAATGCTTTCTGCCATGGCCTTGGGAGTGGCCTCTCCTTGGAAAACCAATTTCACCATCCTAGGGATTGGGTTCAGACATATCAGCACGAAGTTAACTTCAGCTTGTGCTGCCACCTGCTCTTGGTGCAAATCTCCCCACGAGCAGGCTTAGATCAGGCTTCTCTTTATAGCCACTGGACACCTAAACCCTAGCGTCTGCTGAGCAGAGTCCTAAAAACTACCATGACTCACGGAACACACTGCGGGGAATTTTTTATTATTATTTTTAAGGAGACCCGAGGGACGTCCCCCTTCTTTCCGATCACTAAAAGCAGCGTTAGTTTATCGAGAACTAGTTGAACGTGAGCAGGAAGCCTAACAATCGCACCAAGGACCTGATACTTCATTAGGGAACGACGGGGAGCCTAGCCATGAGGTCCTCACGAATTTATTGGTGGCTATTCTGGGTCTCTTCCACCTTAGTTTCCTCCTTGAATTCTTTGACCCAGTTCCTCTGCCAGCGCAGGAGCGCTCTGGTTCCAAGGGGTAATGCTCCCCTGTGCCGGGAAGCACTGGGGAATCTTATTTCCCCCCCTTTTGATTGTGTTCAGAAGCCGGCCACCTCCTTATTTCAGGTGAAGCCCTGGAAGCGAGGAGGAGAGCTGTAGGCGCTCTGGTGTTTGACGACTCCTAACCGAAGGGGCAGAGCGAATGCAGTCATCCCAGCACCCCCTCCGCAAGCTTCGAGGCATCCTACAGTAAAGCCAGGGGAGCCTGCAACGAGAGGACTGCCAAAAAAAAGCACTTTGTAACGCCAAGTTTCACTTCGTAATGCCGAGATTCACCAGCTACTGAAAGGTGCTCTGTACAGAATCCGCACCTGATACTTTCAGGTTTCCTTGCATCGATATCACAAGGAAAAATACGGGAGATTTTTTTGCAAGCTTGCTGATATTAATACATCAGAAGCAAAGCAAAGACCAAGATATTTTTTCTACCTCTGTGAGCAACAAGGACAGAAATACAGCAGCACTCGTTAGGAAACCTCTCACAGAAAGCCCTCCTATGAAATCGCTTGGAAATAGCGCAGAAGCCCCGCCGTGACCGCCTGTGAGAGCATGCTGCAGAACAGAGGGGATATCCACACCCGTCTGCCGGGGCAGAGAACCAGCCCCGCAGTCGCAGCAGAGCGATTTCTTTCTGTCCAGCCACCCCCACGACCCGCGGGTGGCATCGAGGCTGTGCAACAGCGGCAGGCCCCGCGCCGAGCTGGATTCCCCCGTCGGCTGAACCACGCAGGCTGATCCCCAGCAGAGGGCTTGCTTTGCTGCCAGCTTTAAGTCCTTCGCCCCGCATCACATTCTCCCGGGACACAAAAGCCTTCTCATCCTCCATTAGCAACGCCGCCCGGGTCACGGCGAAGGCAATCCTTTACAGCAAAACCATGCGAAGCGTACGCCACGCAGCCGCGCCGGGAGGACTCGAGGCATTCCGATTCGGAGTCAGGTTCAACAAGTTGCTATAGCAATTTCACAGCCGGCGCTCGCCAAGTCTAGTGTTCCCTCACAAATTGTGCTCGTGAGGAAGGGGAAGTGGCTCGTCTCTCTAGCAACTGCTTGAAAACTCCAGCTTAACACGGGTAAAGTTGGGTTTTCAAGGGAAAACGTGAAGGATTTGACGTGTACGTTTCCTTGAATACTTTTCCATAACACAGAATTGGAACACCTGAAGAAGTTTATATTTTTTAGATTATATTTTTTAGAACACAGCCAACCTAGACTAGATTCTCAAACGTATTCCTTTTTTCCTCAAATGTAGTCCTTTTTAACAACTTCAGCCTTCCCTAAATGCTGTTTTAATGGATCTTCAACTATCAGTTGACCTTGTTACAGCTCTGCAAAGGAGAGTTACAGCCAGGGATAACAAGAAACCCCAAACCTTCTGCAGCAAGCAGTGCAGTTATTAGATACACGATCCCCTCCTAACCTGCGCTGAAGTGATGCTGCCGCGAGAAAGTTTCCGGTGTCACCTCCTGCAGAAGTGGGACCGTAGCCTCGTGCACAAAGAACAGCAGTTCGAACGCACATGCAAAACGTGGATGGGGTAGCTGAAACGAGGGTTCACTTTCCATACAGTCTCTCCTCTCTTTTGTTGCCGAATCACCCCTGGGTGCTGCTGTGTAGCTGCCAGACCCCACCAAGCAACGGACCGAGCGATTCCTTGTGAAGTTTATGGAACGTTTTTTTTTGCCTCTCTGGCATAAAGACAAGTCACGAAAAGTGTTTTCGCATGAAAATCTTACTTTCACGTGACGTTGGCTCAGCGAGAAGACTAAAATTTAACTAAAAGGAGTCAGCCTAAGATCATCTGTGCCTGTGTTGTGTTAACCCACCCAATACGGACGCTCGTGTGATTTTCGGGGGAATGCCAAAACTCACCGTAGAGAGCCGTCCAAGTTTGATTGATTACATCTAGACATACAGTTCCTGACCTGAAACACATGGAAAAAATTGAATTAAACACAGTCACACTCAGAAACACCCTGGGGATTTAACACAATCTACCCCCCTTCCACTGCCCTGCCTTCGCCCCGCGGTTTCAGATAAGCTGTGATTTACTCCTGTCCCGTGGTTAAGAGGGGGGCGGCCTTTAACTACACGAATCTTTGTACTCTGCACAAAGGAAAGCAAATTGGAGCCATTACTGAATTAGCTGGCCCATACGGGGACCTACTGGAGAGACCGAAGTGGAGGTGGCTCCCCTTAAACCCGAACTGAAAAATTGTGGCAAAGCTGATTTCTACTGTAAAGCATTTTGTCAAGAACGTGAACTTCGGCTAAAGAAGGAGCTATGGCTAAGCCAGCACCCTTCCCTGTTTCAAGAAAGCCAGCACGAGGCCAAGGAGAAGGGGTCTTACAGCTCCAAATTTTCTGTAAGTGAGGCATGTTACAGTGCAAAGACCCCATCTGAGAGCCTGCAGCACGCATCTCCCCATCGTGCCTACAGCCTGACCCACTCCTGGAAGTGGACTTTAAAAGACATCCACTTTGGACTGCTTGATTAGCTGGAAGCGTCATTAAAGTCTGGCATATTATTACAGAGCCAGGACACAGTTACCATTAAACAAAAGCCTTAGAAAAACCACACACATGGGATTTACTTACGCTTCATCGATGTTAGGATGGAAAATTTTATTCATGAATCCTGCAAAAAGAGACACTGGTAAATAGCAGAAAACAGCCAAAAGGTGTTTTTTTTTTTTTTAAAAAAAAAAAAGAGAAATCTGGAATTTACTGAACAAGGACTCTGCTTACTATTTTCACAGAAAAACCCGGCTTTGCTATATATAGCCACGTAACCTTTAAAATACGCAGCCAGCATTTTGACCCTGGGGTCCCCAGCCTTTCCCTTGAACTGCAAAAAAACCCCGCTCACAGCACAGCAGTACCACAACGGCTGTGGTCCAGCGTTAGCTTGAGAAGAACTGCCCGTCAGCACAATTAACCACACATCTCTGATTTATAAGCTGCAGGGATCATTTCAATACAAACCAAGCACAAATTTTAAGCTCTAGTTTAAGTTTTCGTCTCTTTTTAGAGATGTTTCTTAAAGTTTTTCTGCAACTTGAAGTTACAACATTAATCTACATTTGTAAGCCATTCAGGAGCAAAAAATCCCCTGGTTCAAGAGTTACAACACCGTGGTAGAAGATGCCTCGTATTTTAGGGACACCTCTGGCTGCTGCTACCAGACACAAAGCCACATTTTCCAGCTACGTCGTTCAGCCTTGAGTTAAAGACGGACCGAGCCTCAAAAAACTCCCCCTTCTCCCACAAACAGAGCTTAAAAAGCAAAAATATTAGAGGGATTCTAACATGCCACGCTTGCCACTGTAGCCTGTACAGAAGTAGAGCACATCGACCCCAAAAAACAAGTTTAGCATTTCGGGTGACTGCATGGGATGCCAAATCCTGCTCCCAAACCCCTCCCTTTCAGTAGGGGGGAACTAAAACCCCTGGTGAGGGACCCGTCCCCGCTACACAAGGGATGTGTGCCAAGGAAAACAGATTCGGGTTTTCCAGTTACTTCACTGGAAAATGGATCGAGTGTCCCATATACTTCTGCTGGGTCCCCTATACACTTCTGCTTGGTCCCTGTATATTTCAGCTCTGCCCAGAAGGGCTGGCTGCAGCCCCTGTTTCTGCACCACTTTAAGCGGCTCCCAGATCTTACCTTGCTGGCTTTTTCTTCTTCCCAGAAGGTAAAATCAAACCTTGCTTCCTTTGTCACATCACCATCCCTTTCCCTGTAAAGCCCTACAACCCCGCCCAGGTGGGAGCCCACAATCTACTTCAGCTAACAGCAGCTACTCCTGATAAAGGTGCTGCTTATAAAAACAGGAAAGAAAATTAAATCCGGGGTGTTGACTCAATCCATTTAAAAAGAAAAGACAGTTTTCTCTTCCAACCAGGCCACAGAAGCGTAGAAATACCTCGCGGCCCCGAGGAGCAGCAGCGATGCACCAGCTCTGCCCGAACCAGGAGCGAGCGCAGTTTGAGTGGCAGCTTGGTTCCCAGCTGGGTAAGAGCCGACATATGGAGTCAGCTCCCTTTCTTTCCACGTATTGTGACACAAATATAATTCCGTGTTTACTTGTACCACTCGGATTTTGCATAAATACAACGCAAGACTGAAACGATGCCCGGAAACAGAACGGTCTCTAGAAGGAAGAGCAAGAACTGCAGAAGCGAGCCCGTGCTAACAAGTGCCTTTCAGGAAAACCTTCCCGTGATTTAGCTTGAAAAACTGAAGCAGAGTGAAAGAGGGAGGCTGTAGTTCCATCAAATATTTACACTACGGTAGCTCCCTCGGGTTTAAGTCAGGTCACGGATCCATTATGCCAGGCACTGGAGAGATGCGGCGAGCAACGAGCCCAGATCTAAATCCTGCCTCTCTCTAAAAGGGGGGGGGGGAAAAAAAGGAGAAGTTTCTGAAAAAGCAGTAAAGGGAGGACAGGAGAAGGCAGAAGGCAGCCAGAACAGAGCAGCAACGTGCGGAGCTGCCGAATTAAACGCTGTCCGTTCTGATTTCTGGGCCGGAGACCAGCTAGAGGCAAGGCATCCCCCTGCCTCCTCTCCTTCGGGTTTTCTCCTTTTTTGGGTTTTGGGTTTTCTCCTTTTCTCAGCTACTTCCCAGGAAGTTCTCCCGCAGCCACCCGCGGCTGGTTGCACCACGCTGTGCCGCGCGGACACCTGCGGGTTTGGCAGACTGCGGCCACCCTTCGGTGCTTAAACCGGACACCACATCCACGGAGGTGACATCGGGCCACCCGCTCCTGCAGCTCCTGCCCTAGAGATTTCCAATTCTTCTCCGTCATCTTCGCGCTCACCCGAGGAGCGATCCCTTCTTTCAGTGCCCTTGGTCTCGAGCTCTCCACGTTGAACAGCTGCTGTTCGAGGCCGAGCACGAATATCCCCTCCCTGCGCTCCTCACGTCCTCGGCTGTTGCCGCATCTTCTCGCAACTCTCCAAGGTCCCCCCAGCCTCCTGCTCCTGTAGATGCAAACTGCCCACCCCTAGCACAACTTTGGTCGTATTTTCCCTCTTCCTGACCCAGATACGAGTCCAATCCGTCCTCTCCTCCTCGTTGGAAAGTCACCCTCAGTGACGAAGCACCAACCTCGCTCCGGTAACGCCGCCTTTCTCTGTATTTCTACAAATGCAGAGCACAAAGCAGGAGTGTCCAATTTGCAGAGGAAGCCAGGAGTGGAAAAAAAGCCTTTCCTGCCAGCATAAATACAGCGGCAGGTTCACTGCCACAGCACCGAGTACAACACATCCCTGATTAACTGATTAAATTAACTGATTAAAGCGCCACGCAAAACTTTGGGGAAGCAGCAAGGACCCCAGGGAGGTCCCAGGCCCTTGATTTTGGGTTCCCACCGCAGCCAGGAGCACGAAGCTGAGCCCCCTGAGCCTGTGCAGCCGTCGTTCTGGGTGCTGGACTGCCTGTGAACACTTCACTAAACATTTTAGCACTCACGCGGACCACCGATTCCCTGGAAAACCCGACGTTTAGGTGGAGTTCTGGCAGGGTGACCGCAGCCCGTATTTTCCATACGGAGACACCACGATCCAGGAGAGCCTCTCGAGGTAAAGCAGGCCTGCAGGAAACCTGTACTGACAACAAGCTTTGGGTGAAAGCAGAAAAAAAAATACACCCATAAAGGGGTTGCACAACAGAAAGGGACCTATCTGTTCCAGGGCTGGAAGGTGCTGGGACCCACACGCAGGTGCTGACCTTCAAAAACGGTGATATTTCTGCAGCAGCCCTGGAGTAATCGCTCCTTGGCTCGGCAGAGCCTTTGAAGGGAAGTGTATTTGTACATGAAGTCAGCTGGAAGAAAGGCTGTCAGTCTTCCCCGGCTGCTGTCAATGCTCACACGGTTGCGGGGTTGGCCGCGCTCCAGGTGAAGTTCTCCCACCGAGCTCCCGCAGCAGCCAGGATGAATCCAAAAAGCCCGGTGCTGAGCCGCGGTCGGGTCAAAGCGGTGCTGAGCCTCGGGCCCGGGGCTGGGCAATAGCTGAGCGCAGGGGAAAACCGGGAGGAATTTCAGACTTGTGTTGATGTCGAAGGATCTCCTGAATAACTCCAGCCTGAAGCTCTCAGGATCGGGCTGGGAAGCGCTGCCAGACCCAAGGCACTCCGGCGAGCTGCCGTGCCGGTGAGCTCCCCTCCAAGAGGCTCTCCTCCAAGAGGCAGAGCCCGAGCACTCTGGCGAGTTGGGAACACCGAGGGCACCCGGGGCAGCTTTGTCCTGCCTTTGTCCTGTGGAGCCAACAAGCAGAAAGCTCCTGCGAGGGGCAGTCCCACGCTGATCACTCCCCCTATCATCACGCCTGCGTGGCTGGACCATAATTGAGGCAGGGTCCTACCTTAGTACATCCCTCTTCTATTTGGGAAAATAGAAGGCTCTGGCTTTACCTGAAAACTTGCAGAAAACAGGGATCAGGCCTGGAGACCGCCTCCCTGCTCTTGCTACAGGTGCTGGCCCGCGGCAGCGGAAGGGTTTCTGCGCCCACCGGTGCTCCTCCAGGTCAGGCGCTGGGCACCATCCAACGAGCAGCGCTTCCAAAGTGCCCGCTGCTTCTCCAAGCTCAAAGGACAGCCAGCTTAGCTGTAGGAGAGGTCCCCAAAAGACCTGAGAGATCCCCCAAAAGATGCTTTTTTTTGCTGCAGCACAGCTCTTTAAAGCCGTGAAGCATGCACGGAGGAAAACGAGCAAGCGATCAGGGCATCCCAGCCCCCTTGCTGAGCAGGGGGACAGCTGCACGGGCTGCCCCACGCCAGTGGTAGCTGCAAAAGGACATCCCACCTGCTCGGGGGAACGTGCCAGAGCAGGGCCAGTTATATCTGGGACTTACCTAGCCCCCAGCCACCACCGCTTGCCCACGTGTTGGCGTTCTGCTGGCGAAGCAGGGCCAGCTGGACGTTTCTCCGTCCGACCAACTGCGACAGCACGTTCACGTCTACGTGCCACCGGCGCGCCGAGCGAGCAGCCGATCCGACAGGCGTACAGCCGCCTTCCCGGGCAGGGGACTGACAAGGCTGAAAGTTTTGTTTTTCAATGAGAGACTAAAGGCAAGTCAGGAAATCGCTCAGACTGCCTGGCTGGGGAGGTGGGAAGGTGGTTACGGGCTCTCCGAAGCAGGATGCAGTGAGTTTCAACACCGCACCAAGCCCACGTGGCTCGGGTGAGCACCCGAGGCGCAGGGCAGAACGATGTGCACAGAGATCAGCACGCAGAAGAGCCCGTATGCAGCACAGAGAGATCAAGAACACTTTTTCCTCCACTTTTTTTTCAACCACAGGACAACCTAGCTAATGGAAAAAAGTCTTCCAAATACTCGTGCTTCCAAATACTTGTGCAACGTTGCCAAACAGCCAGATAAGATTAGTCTAAAATTAATGTTTAGTACTTCCCTCCCCCCTCTAAACACTCAAAAGCCTGCAAGAGAACACACACTTTAAAAAAAAACAAAAAACCCCACGCTGCACTCATTTCAGGGACTGCCTGCTTGTGTAACCGATCACGAGCGCGCCACGCACCGCGGGTTGAGAAACCGCGGTGGGAGACGGAGGAGAGGGCACGAGAGCAAGGCTGCTGCCCCAGCCCTCCCCGTAGTCCCCTGGGGACACTGGGACTACTGGTCTACCTCGTCCGGCGCTCTCAGTGAGGTCTCACTGAGAATTACAAGGATTTCTTTTTTTTTTTTTTTTTTTTTTTTATGAAATTCAGGGGCTAGGAGCTCCTTCAGGATACAAAGTCGAGCACAAGGCTGCGCACCGACCGTGGAGGCATCCGTCACGGCGCTGGCGCGAGGGGGCTGCGTAACATCAGCTCGCCAACAGAAGCAGAACAGTTTATATTACCCCACTCAACTTTTAGTGGCTTTTCAAAACAACGCCATAAATAATCCCGCAGCAGCTTCCACGAGGGAAATATCAGGAGAGAAAAAAATACGGCCATAGGGGATGGGAAATGGTGTCAAGAGCTGTCAACTCCGGACCCCCTGCCCAGAGGGAATCGCTGAGCCGCCCCTTCCTGGGAGCGGAGAGGCAGCAGCAGCAGTTGGGGAGCTCGTGGCTGAGAGCTGCAAGCTCTGAGAAAATAAAAAAAAACCAAAGCAATTGCCCAATATCACTTTGTCTGACTGCTCAGGTGCACCGTCACCTGATGCCCAGAGCCTGGCACAGAAGGCAGCGAATCCGTGCCAAGCCAGGCTCGAAAACACCTCCCCAATTTTGTCTGGCTGTGGCAGGGGAGATGCAGAGGGTGCAGAGCGTGCAGCGGAGCCGGGAATACAGATTACCTTCGGGTGTCTCATCTTTCCCCGCGCACAAAGCCCGGCGTAGGGGAAAGAACGAGAGTTTTCACGGTGCTCACAGGTCACACCGAGGATCAACGCGCTCCAGGAAGAGCGAGCTCGGAGCGGTCGCCGGCGATGAGCAACTCATGAAATTCCAAGGAGCAAAGCGTAAGGCAAGCCGGAGAGGGGCTGGGAGTAAAAATAGCAGCTGCGGTTCAAAAGAAGAAATTAAGCACGGGCCAGGAGAGATCCGGCAAATCCTGGCTAGAGCTGAACGGCTTCGATCCCGTGCTGGCTGCCACGATCTTGTTATAGGCACACACCTCCGGATGTTCGAGGCATTTTGTCTGGGAAAACACCTCGAAGAGAGGTGAAATACAAATGCAAGGTATCTGCAGAGAGCGGGGACAGAGATGGGAGGAAAAATGAGAGCTGTGTATAAACGCACACGGGTTATTGGAGAAATCGAGGCCTCTGCGCCTATCGTGCACAAACTTGGCAGCTCTGACATTTGATCATCGAGGAAACAGGGACGCGGTGCTGGCCTAATGCTTCTGCAGATTTTTAGCAATAAAATAAACGCCATGGGGCTTCCGGGTAAGAGCTCGGGCTCCCGTGTTCCTGTATCTACTGCCCTGCTTTTAGCCTCTAAGCGAGGCAGGACATCACTGCTCTTCCTCCTGGGTTTCGGGTACCGAAGAGCATTAATCTCCAGCTCTTGGCAGGCGTACGGGCAGACGAAAAACATGCAAAAAACTTACACAAAGCGTTCTCGTGATATGGGAGCTTGAAAACAGTACTGCGAGTACTTCCCAACTCCCCTTTGAAAGGGCAGGAACAGACCGGGCACAAAGTGCCCCTGGAGATACCGAATCCCAAAGGGAAGGGAAAAGCAGCGAGGCAGTGCCAGCAGGGTTCCCGAAACCAGGAACAGCTCACGGAGTATTGTCTAGGAGGCAAAAAGGAACAAAACATCCAGCAAGGCAGCGCTTCGTGGCCTCGTAAGAGCAGGGATATTTACGTTAAGCGACAAAAGCATTAAGAGCAGCAGCGCTCGGTAATTCCAGAAATCAACAGGGCATTTTTCAGGGGTTAGGCTTTGTTCTAACAAACTGCTCGAGTCCTTTTCTTTCTAAATCCTAAAGACTTCGATATTTGGGGATCACAAGCAGAGTTAATCAACCTCAAGAGGAGTACTCAAGCCTAGAGCCAACATGATAGCACCACACCTCGCTCCATCTACATTTTTAGTGCGCGTTATTTCCCTTTTCCCATCCTTTTCCCTTTCCTCTCTTGCTAGGAAAAGCTATCCTGCACCAAGGTGGTCAGGAATCCATCTAATTACACAGCAAAGACCAAGCAAAGACCAGGTGCCAGAAATACCAGAAAGCTACTGCGGGCCGTGATGAAACCCTGGAAGCTCTCGCCGGGACTGCTCTTTTCGCAGATCCCCGGATGGTTCAGCTCTGTAACGAGAGGCATTGTGTGCACTGCCAGGAGAGCGCTGTCCCTGGGGTGGCATCATTTAATAGACCACAGCCATAATTACCAGCCTGAGAAGGAGAGGAAATCAATGCCACGCGTGTTTTAGGAGGTGACCCAGGACGGCCAGCGTGGCTTCACCAAGGGCAAGTCGTGCCTGACCCACGCGGTGGCCTCCTGTGGCGCAATGAGCGCCTCAGCTGACAAAGGAAGACCAACTGATGTCATCTACCTGGACTTCTGTAAGGCTTTTTGACACAGTCCCACACGCCATCCCCGTCTCCAGATCGGAGCTACGACTCGATGGGCGGACCGGTCAGCGGGTAAGGAGCTGGTTTGAAGGCTGCCCCCAGAGAGCGGTGGTCGATGGCTCCACGTCCAGGCGGAGGCCGGTGACGAGCGGAGTCCCTCAGGGCCCTGTCCTGGGGCCGGTTCTGTTTAATTGTTTAATATCTTCATCACCAACACAGACAGCGGGATCGAGCGCACCCTCGGCACGTTTGCAGGTGACACCAAGCTGAGTGGGGAAGTTGATACCAAACAAGGAAGGGATGGCATCCAGAGGGACCTGGACAGGCCGGAGAAGTGGGCCCACGTGGACGTAATGAGGTGCAAGGTGCAAGGTGCTGCACCCCCTTTTGGGGCAATCCCAGACACAAGCACAGACTGGGAGAAGAACCCACTGAGAGCAGCCCTGCGGAGGAGGACTTGGTGGAAGAAAAGCTCCACACGAGCCAGCAGTGCGTGCCTGCAGCCCAGGAGGGCAACTGTGTCCTGGGCTGTGTCACCAGAGGGGTGGCAGCAGGGGAGGGAGGGGATTGTCCCCCCCTGCTCTGCCCTTGTGAGGCCCCACCTGGAGTCCTGCGTCCAGGTCTGGTGCCCCCAGCACCAGAAGGATGTGGGGCTGTTAGAGCAGGTCCAGAGGAGGCCACGAAGGTGATCAAGGGCTGGAGCAGCTCTGCTAAAAAGACAGGCTGAGAGAGCTGGGGGTGTTCAGCCTGGAGAAGAGAAGGCTCCGGGGTGACCTCATGGCAGCTTTTCAGCACTTAAAGAGGGCTGATAAAGATGGAGAGCAACTTTGTGCTTGGGCAGATAACGATAGTACAAGGCGGAATGGTTTTAAACTAAAAGAGGGGAGATTTAGATTAGAGGCTTGAGGAAATTCTTCACTCAGAGGGTGGTGAGACATTGGCACAGGTTGCCCAGAGCAGCTGTGGATGCCCCATCCCTGGAGGTGCTCAAGGCCAGGCTGGATCAGGCCCTGAGGAACCTGATCTGGGGGGTGGCATCCCTGCCTATGGCAGGGGGGTGGAACTGGATTGGCTTTAAGTCCCTTCCACCCCAAGGCATTCTGTGATTCCCTGATATTTGAGAAGGGAGCTGCGGATGGGACAAGGGAGCTGAGATTCAGCAGAAGAGCCACCAGGCAAAGACTCCTGCAGAGACCAAAGCACCCTCAAAGGCAAGGACGACCACCGCTCTTCTAGGGTTTAAGAACAGGTCTGCACCACCACGAGTCTAGAATCCACTTTTAAAACCTCTTCTGTTCAGGTTTGCCAGGCACGCTTTGGAAAAGAACACCAGGTTGTGCTGGGCTACGTTTTCACGTACCTCATACTCAGAGCCATGCTGGGATAAAAGCAGTTTGGAGAGATTAGAAAGCGACTATTAGCAGTCATTTTTTCAGAAGCAGCTCCCTAGAACACATGGGTACGCTTCCAGCCATCACGTTATTTGCTGCAAAAAGCCAATACCGTGTTTAAGACTGCATTAAGGATTTCCAAGACAGAAAGAAAATTTTAGCCCGCAGTCCCGGAAGAACAAGGAAAGCTGCAAGAACAGCATTTCTGCTTTAAGCTTCATCATAAAAGCGCAATTTATTAAAGGAAACTGCTGGATTCTATACTTCATCCATCCCAGGGACTTACACAGCTGATTTGAACTCTGCACGTCACCGCAGCAGCAGGGATCTCGGCACTGCTGAGAACAGAAGTGCTGCAAACAAGCTACACGTGTGCTCTGGGCGACCTTTCAGTCCCTTTCTGGGCTCCCCCACCTCTGAAATCCTTCACTTCCCCCCTCTTTACAGATAAGGGACTCCCACAACGAATTCCTCCCCGTAACTCCTACCCCAAGCTAACCGGAGCTGAAGCTGGCTGGGGGTTAGGACGCTTGCGCTCCCTGGAACGAGTCCTGCAGCTGACCAGGGAGAGCAGAACGTCTCGCCTCGCTTTTTCTTGTCTCACCTGGGGGCTTGTTTTGCACCCAGGGCTGCTCCAGGACTCAGCAGGGCCGGGGACTTGCTCTGGCGCTATCTGCGCTGCCCAAAAACCGGCAGCACCGGGCAGCGAACGCCGAGCGTGCCTGCGAGCAGCGCGGATCAGCCCAGAGGAAGGGGCCGAGACTCTGCTGGGCCCTGGATGTCCCGATAAGCTGGGCTGGGGCAGCAGAAATGGGAACCAGACAAAGAAAAACAAACCTTTTCCTGCAGCTGGCTGGGAGCTTCGCCGGGTCCTAGAGCTCCCCGCGGTGCCTCTGCCCCCCAGCAGCACCGAGCTCTCCACCAGCTCCCGATCCAGCACCGAGTGCTTATTTGCCCTGAAACCTAAGCTGCGCGAGGCTCTGCCCAGGAGGCAACCAGAAACAGCAAGAGGCAACCCCCCAGAGCAAGAGGCAGCCTTCCGGGGAGCTCAGCACGAGCAGCCGTGGTTTTTAGCTGCACAGACAGGGACTCACGGCACAACAGAAGCACGCCGGAGGGTCCGACGAGTCCGGAATAAGGCAGCTGCGACGCAGGGGGACAGAAGCAAGCTGGCTGGACGGAAAGGTGCTGTACTAAAAAGGCAGGCAGCAAAAGCATCGTCAGAAGGGGCAAAGCAGCACGGTTTAACTGAGCAGGAAAACAAACGCAGCTGGGCCAGCTCCCAGCCCCGGTTGCCTCTCGCTCCCGCGCATCGCGGCCAGCACTGAACGGCCTCCAAGCCGAATCACCGAAAGGTCAGACCCACCACCTCCAGCGCCACTAACCGGAGCCTAAATCAACAGCTCTACAGATACACAAGAGCCTGGCCTGCGTTTAGCTGTGTTGGCATCACAGGGCTACCGGGAAGAAAGCTTGCTTTTCTGCATTAAGCCAGCCATCTTCGTTTCAAATACGGGCAGGGAGAACATCAGGAGAAAAAAAGTGCCGAAGGAATTAACAACAACTTTTTTCCCCTTAGAATTATCCGTAGCCAGCTCACGTTTAAGGCTGCCGGTGTGACAGTGCCCTGATCTGCTCCTCCTTATGGCACTCGAGGAGAGGAGAGGGGAAAGCGACTGGCACCAAGCCACACATTGTGCACCTCGATCTTCAATTTAAGAGGTTCGCAGCGAATTTCAGAGCTGACTCGAGAGGAAGCAGGAACTGGTTAGAGCTGCAGCAACGCTGCATCGCTGCTCGTCCGCGCGCACCCTTCTGCGGTTCGGTTAAGGTTTCAACAGAAAAAGAAAGGTAAAGGATTGCGTAAAAACAGCGCTGCTTTCCCAGAAGGCGCAGTTCACTTTCAGAACTAGACGGTTTATTTCTCACACAAGAGAGATTTTAAATAGATGGCACTTGTAGCTTAACAGCCTATTTTAAGCAAGCAGCCAGTACTTATCAGCTCCAAATCAGGATGTTGATATTGGAAGGGACCCATCTCGTCCATCCCATGCAGCCGAGTTCCCACATCATTCTCCCTAGTCTGTTTTTTCCATTCTTCGGAGTCCTCTGGTGGCTTAAGCCACGAGCACACCCTTCTGATAAAGGCCGTGTCACCGAGTTACCAGCTCTTATTTCACGAGCCAGAACGGAGACGTTGACAGTTCACGTCTCTGCTCCAGTTTTTCAAGCAATATTGGCTGTTTTATTTACAGCTCCAGTGAGTGGAAAAGGTTGGTCCTAGGAGACACCTGAGTTAGATCACCACCACCCAAGGACAAAGGCAGGATGGATAAAGCTTAAAGAACATTTCCTTATCAAACTTCCTATTTGCTTTTGAAAGTTAAACAAGCCCGACCAGCCAAGCCAGCCACGATTACTCTGGTGATAGCTCCTTGCTTCTACATTCTTCCACACGTTCTACGTTCTTCCACATACGTTCTATGTCCTTTCACGTATGCAACACCTACCCCAAGTGAACAAAGGCTTCAGCTCCTGTCTTTATTTCCATCCACTTCTGGACAAGAGGTCCCAACAGCTAGGTGAACCCCAAGATCATGAACGTGCACTGCAGGCTTTGCTCTCCATACTAAATAAATCGTTTTATACAACCAGTCTCCACCGTTCACGCTGTTATTTCAGAATGGCCAAGGTTGGAAGGGACCTGTGAAGATCCAGTCCAACCCCACTCACACCTTACCCATGAACAGATGTATCAATTAAAAAAAGCACGTGGAAGACTTACTTCATCAGTACCCAAACGTGCAATGAAACCAGATTTCCGGCTCCTAGCCCTTCAGCCAAGAGACCAAGCTTCCTCTCCACTCGACATTTGAGCAGTTTATTTGGAAGTCTACGGTAAAACCGTTCTGCAGACTTAAAGAGCAACTTCACCCGCAGCAATGCTGCGAGCAGTAACACCTCCCCTGCATAAGCAACAAGATTTTGACCGAAAGCGATTATTGGTTACCTATAGACGGGGATTTGAAAGGGTATTTATCAGGAAGGTCGACTCTAACTTTCCATACTCCACCTTCATATGGTGCTGCAAGGAAAGAAACGCAGGTATTAGACACACTTTGTAACTCGGGAGAGAATAAATAGAACTCCAGTATTAAGCAAAACACATCTTTGGAAGAATACTTAGTCCCATCAGGGGGTAAGATTTCACATCAAACCTCCTACGGTAAAAGCCTTTTTCCTGTACTGCCTCACAAGAAATACTTGATTTAACTGATACTGCAGAAAATCTCCGCACAAAGGCCCAAGAGCCTTATTCAAAGCAGAGTTCAGAATAATCTACTTACCTTTAGAGATGTCACTAAATTAAGGCATGCCGGAGACCTGACTTGTGATCTCATCACCAGAAAAGCCATCTTAATTACCAGCTCCACAAAAAACTCAGATGGTGGTGATGCAAAGCTCACGAGCCAGGTCTAGAAGAGCTGAGGATCAACAAGAGCAGCGCTGAAGGCCCCAGCAGAGGGCTCGGTGGTCGGGAGGCAGCGAGCGCCCAGCTCTGCTCAGCTTCAAGCGAGGTGGTTCATCCGTGTTAACGCCCACGGTTGTGTTTCCTCTGCCCTCAAGAGGTCAGCCCTCAAGGGCTGCCAGCCTTTGAGGTTTTGCCCCCAGTTGGATTTGCTCATCTCTTCCTTCGCTCCAGAAGGAGGTGTCATTACACTATTCCCCCCCCCACGGACCCAGTAGTTTGCTTTTATAGAGGGGCTGGGTTGCGTACTTACTTCCTTGTGGTCCGTAAAACTTCACAACGAATTCGTTGAGTCCTCCTAGGATTGTGACTTCGTGTTTGCTCTCAATACTGATAAGTCAAGTCAAGGAAAACGTTCAGTCTGCGAAACAAAGCGCTTACTCAGACCCAGGTAACCTGCTGAGAGCCTGGGGCACCGCACTGTTTGTTTAGAACCAAATATTCAAAGCACCTTACACCATACAACATGCAATTTGCGCGTCCTGACACATCTAAGTGACATCCAAGCGACCAAACCGCCACGATGACGTTACCAAGAGCCAATTCAACGCCCCGAGAATCCCCGCCCCTGCGTTGAGCAATCTCCAGTCAGCAGCGATGCCTCCCTCCCTCCCCTCAGCGCTATGTAGCGTTTCCCATTTATTTCGGCGGAGCTTAAGCTGCGATTTAAGAAGAAGCCAAGTCCCTATCTATCAGCGACGCCTCTGGAACCACGCCGGAGCTGTGCAGGGGAGCTAAAATCCAGCAATAGCTCCGAAGGCTCAGGGCACACAGGGACAAATCTCTGGATTGCAGGGGCAGCGCTCAGAGACCTCTCACTCCTGCGCCCTGGAGAGGAGCCTCAGGGCAGAAATTCGCCCTTCCAACGCTCACGTTCGATGTTTACTCTCCTGCCCTGATGAGAGGAGCAGACCTCTCCCCGACCCGTGCCCTGACAAACGCAAGCGCTGATGAATTCACTTCTCCCCGGCCGCCTTCGGCGCTGTCAGATGGCCTCCCACTGCTACGATGCAAATTACGGCAACCTCACGTTGATTTGACTTGCAAGACCAAAAAAACCTCGGCGTCTTCGGAGAGATGGCAGAAGGGCGAGACGACGAGGCACTGCGAGGGTGCTAAGAGACCAGCCGTATTTCCCAACATTTAAAGAAAGGAATCAAAGCGCCAGTGCTTTGGGAAGAAGGGAACGCAAACCGAAAGGCACGAGATTTTCGTTTCAAGGCTCAGTTGAGACAATTAGCGGGGACGTTTCGGCACCCAAACTTGCTGAGGAACTCTATGAATCAGGGCTGATAGATTGCGAATAATATCCTACAGCAATTGCCTGTAATCAATAATCGTAATGTGAATTGCGAGGGACGCATCCGAAAAATGGAGCAGGAAGAAATTAAAGGTTTTCTCCTATCTGAGCTTCAAATTGCTGCAGCTCTGCACCCCTGAGGCCACCCTGCTTTGAGAAAAGCGCAAGAGCACAGTGTCGAAGAAGAGATGCTTAATGTCTTCGCAGCAAGCTTGGGAGAACACCTTGGACTAAACGGAACCGAAGCTTCCACAACCACGATCCTTCCCTCGATGCAAACGAGTTTTCTTGCCGCTCAAGGCACAGCATTTGCCCATAAACCTCTCTACTTCGCAGCAGTAACGCTGATGCTCTTCCATCTTTGTGGCACCAAGCAAAACAGCCACCCGCGTGCCCTGGCACACACACACACACGCTCGCTTACACGTCCCTGACCCACCAGGACGTAACTGCTCGGGACCTACCACCAGGAACAAAGCTCTCGGCGCAATTCCCATCTCTGAAGTCTGCTTCGGACGCGTCACGCAACGAGAAGAGGCTCCGGCTCCAGAAGGGCCGATTCAGCCTGGCAGCCTGTGCAGGACATCCCCGTCCCAGCCGCAGGGTCCGTCAGGATTTGTACCAGCTCCTCGAGCACGACGACGCCCGGATCGGAGAAGTTTTCCTGCAGTGCTAAAAGCCAGACTCTGCTCTGTCCCTGAAGGTTTGGGGAGAACAGCTTAGCAGCTAAATATTGCAGCTTCCTTCAGACCCGGAGTTAAGGGACACTTGTCACCGCATCTCCTCACGTCACCCAGTGCCACGGCAGGACATTTTAAATGTAGGCTCGACCGAGTCTGAGCTCCTTTGAAAACACAGGCACTCATCTAACGGAGAACCATTCCCCACTCAGACAGGGGCTCTGACACGAACCCGTTGCGCGTGACGACGCCCCAGAGTGAAACGTTTAACGCCGAAGTGTGTTAACACTCAGAGCAGCTTTGCAGATTGGGTTAAACACAAATGGTTTCGCTTAGGACTCCATCAAGGGGCACTTAATAAAAAGCAGCTCTCCGAGCTGGACGCTCGGGGCAAGCTCCTGAGCAGCCGCAGGCTGCACGAATTAATGCTGAGCATAAATAAAAGCGGAGTTTTCCGCGCTTAGACTCAGGTCTAAGTGTTCCCAAATTAAAAAAAACAACTATACACCATAAAAAAAACAACTACGCACTATAAGTGGTGCGGTGCCGTATTTGATTGTTCTCCCTGTCGTGACAAGGACCTAAGATCCCTACTAAAAAGGAACGGTGAGTTAGATTTGCACAAGGAACATGCATTGGGATGCAAATGCCGTGTTTGGGAGCAGCCGCATTGCTTATCAACACGCACACACAACCTCAGAGCAAGGTGAACTTCAGAATGAAGCCCTCCTATCGACACAGAAGTCTGGAAACGCCCGAGCAGAACGGAGGAAGCCGTGTCAGCCGACCTTCCTGGGCACGAGGGGAATTCCACACGAAGCCAAACACAAGCGGGGCGAGCAGTCCTCCTCCTTGCACCAAGCTTTCCCTAAAGATGTTCAGGAATTTGAAATCCACTAACAGTGAGAGCAGCAGTGGGAAAAGTACATGGACAGTTACAGAGAATAATATTTACTCCCTGCGAACTCCCTTCCATCCCCAGGAAGTCTTCAGAGCCATTCCCTTCGTGCACACAATCCCCAGGAAACATTAAATGCATGAGCCAGGGCTCCAGGAAGACTCCAGGAGAACTTGAGGCAGACCCGAAGGCTTCTTCATCTCCCCTGTCGCTATAAACCGTACCGAGGAAATCTCTAAAAGCAGAAGGGGGGAAAAGTGCTGGGGAACAGCAGAAAGCTCCACCACGACCGAGGGCAATGCTTCTTGGAACAAAGAATGCCAGCTCTGCCCCAACTGTTGGCTCGGATCAGATGGATAATTTTTTCTCCATAAGGCAAAAGCCTTACAACCAAATCCCGAATGAATCCTGTTCCAAACACGCCAGTAATCGATCCAAGAGAGCTGGATCCAAGAGAGTTGCCACTTTGGAGCCCTGCAGGACTTCAGTAAGCCGTCTGTGCCAGGGGCACTACGAAAACCCCTCGCCTGCATTCAGAGCGAGAGGGGCCAGGTGCCGGATCCCGCAGGAAGCCCGGGTAGCTCCCAGGGAGTCAGAAATGCTTTGAAACTTCAGCGAACCAAGTACAGCTTCAGGAAGCCCCACAAAAAGATCGGTAATTTGGGGCCAGATGTCCACAACCGAGGGCTCTTCAGGTCAGCGAGGAATCCAGGCACGAACACAGAGCTCATCAGAAGCGACCGAAGTATTTAGTGCAAGCCCAAGTCACATCCCCCAGGACAGCTGTGCTTGCCTCCAGGATTCCCCCCCCACCTCTTCCAACAGGTCCCGACGCCAGCGCGCAGAAAACGCTCCTGGGAGCGCCAAGGACTTGAAGCACGCCGGCAGCATTGAGGGGGAAGCCCGCAACCCCCTCACCTTATTTCGGTCTGCTCTGCCCAGCTGCGTTCCTCTGAGCCCCGAACTGTTTCTGTCCCTGCGCTCCTCATCACGCAGATGGGAGGAAACGATCAATTGATGGATAAAGGCTTTAGGATTCTTGATGCTAGCAGTAATTCAACATTCGTGCTGGCGCGAGCAGGCTGCCCTGTTCCCAGAGCAGGGCTCACGGCCACTGCGTACACGGGGGCAGGATCAGAGCCACGTAACCAGCCCGTAACACACCGTGTGCGCTGAAACACTCGACAGAAACACATCCCAGCCCCTTTCAAGGCGCTCAGCTTGCTCCTGTAAGTCTAGGTGACTTGCGGCCCTGCTGCTTTTACCTCCTCACCACCTAGGTGTACTAATCTGACTTCGCGTCACGCACAGTCAGAGCACAAACCAGGAGAAAACGGCAAAATCTGGAGACAAATCAGGTGCTGTTTCTGACGGATAAGGAGTTCAAAAGCACGCCCACGTTACCACCACAGAAACTAGGAGGGAGTCCTGAGGACCCGAAGATAAATTATCTCCGTCCCAAGACCGTTAAGAGAATTTTAATGACAGCAAGTGTCAAAAATGTTTAGACGACGATATGGAAAGCAAGCTTATTTTGAAATATCAGTTCAGAAGGGGTTGCTAGGAGAGAGACAGAAGGGAATTTTTGCTGCAGCTGATTACAGACGCCCTATACAGTGCCTGAAATGTGCCAGAAGCGCAAAGGCCAAGCGCGCTACCTATTAGCATTATAGTAACACATCCAGAGGCCCCGATCAAGATCAAGGCTCTATTGTTCCGAGTTGAGCTCATAGGAAATTGTTTCTTCAGCCCGAATAAAAAGTGATCCACAGCATTTTGCCCATTCTGCTTTGGGACAAAAAAAAGCCCACACCAAAACACACAAAACCTTTCAAATCTAGGGAGATAGAGACTGCCCAAGCAAGCCAGAAATAAACTGGCCGCCGTGGATTTGCCTCTTCTAGGGTCAAGTTCCCATTCCCTCATCCTCCCACGAGGCCTCACACAGGGCCACCCACTGCTGTAGGTCTGGATCTCCCCTGCAGGAATAAAAAAAAATCTGTTAGGGTACGACTGCACGCCCAGATCTCCCGAAGTCCCAGGTGAACATCGTGGCCAACAGATGGTTAGTTGGCTGTTTTTTTTCCTGGCAAACATTCAGCCTTAAAATAAATTCCCCTCCATTAGGTTTCCTTGAAATTAACATAAGTTATAAGCTTGGGCAAATCAGTTTTCCAGCTAAAAATATTTCGCTGGAAATGTTTTTGCAAGCCTAGTGATACAAGTGGCCGTGAGCACCCAGCCGCAAAGGAGAAGACAGAGCAGAAAGCTGAAAAGCCTCAGGGAAGAACAAAATTGTGCATTTATCTACGTGCATCTCAGTTTGACTCTTACCAAAAAGCAAGTTCCTGCCTTCTGAGGATCCCTGCCACACGTTGTATTACTTACGGACACTCACCTACAGCTCTTCCAGCTGAAGAACCTGAGCAGAGAAGGAATTCTGAATTTGAGGAAAAAAACTAAGGCCCCACCTGTGTGCATTACTAAAGAATAATCAAGTCATCCAGCTCTGCCACCTCAGCAGCCAAGAACCTCTCTAAGGAATAAACTCGCTGTCTCTGCATGGTTAGTGACAAACAAAGGCTGTTTAAACCCAGGTGACTACTGTTGATTTGGCTCCTTGGTGAAGAGCCCTGCAGGTGAGCGCTGCTGTTCCGCGCGGCGAACGCGCGGCCACGCCAGCTGGGAGACCGAAAGCAGCGCTCCGGTCGAGGCATCGAGGTGTGAATTCTTCTGAAGCATTTGCAAGCAGAACCCTGCAACATAAATACCTTCTTGTGTTGGCCCAGTGGTTATGCAGACGTGTTTTCTTACCCAGGTGAGCGAGTTCCACTCCCACAACCCGCAGCGACCTGCGGGAGCCCGGGGATGCAGCAGCGGCACCGGCTGCACCGCCGCGTGGGCAGCAGGAGGAGCGCGTTCAGCTCGGTCGCCTCCCTGCCTCCGAGCCCTCGTCACCCTTCGTCACCCGCCTTGCCTCCTCTCTTTGTCTGGCATGGGCCGCCCGAGGTGCCGGCCTCACACGTGAAGCCGCAGCCGGCACCGGGACTTTGAAGTCGCTTCACTTCGAGCGTCGGGAATATCCGGTCCCGTTTTGTATTCAGTCCTGTTTTCTCCGGTCTTGTTTTCCCCTGTAAAAGTTCCCTGCCCTTTACTCCCGCTCCCCTTCCTTCCCACCGCGTTATCTGCCCCCCGCAGCACACCAGCAAAGGACGCTTGCAACGAAAGCGGGTCATAAAGAAATAAAAGCGTGCCATTTCCTGGCGGCACTTTAAGTCCCCCTGCACACTTCTTGAGAACTCCGGGCTCACCGCGCTCACGTTATTGAAATCCACTGGTTTTCCCCCAAGCTAGTTATTCCCGTTGCCGTAGGGCACAGCTCTGTTTGCTGAGCGCACCGCGTCGTGCAGGTTCTGGTGGAGAAATCCCCAACCCCCCCCGGCTGTGCCAGGCCCGGAGCAGTTTACCCCCACCGGGGTAACCTGCGGTTTACCTTCACGCGCCCGAGGCGTTGAATCCCAAAGCTCTGCTTTTTGAGACAAAGCTCCCATCGATCCGACAGCGCGGAGGAGGGAAGGGCACTACCAGAGGTAGCAAGACGACGGCGGCTACGATGGGAACTGAAAATACTCCAGAAGCTAGGGAACGGCGAGTGAATGGCTGAGCAGTAACCTGTGCTGGGTTTTATTTTGGACGCGGCACACAAGCCCGCTTTCTCGTTAGAAATGCGGTTTTTCTTAAAAAAAAAAAAAAAGCCCTCACTCGCTGCTCCCCTACCAGATTTTTAAGCCAGCCGAGATGCAAAATCAGACACGAGAAAACATCTTCAAGTTGTTTTGCATACACCCTTCACGATTTCATGTCAAGGATGGCAAATTTCCCCGAGACAAACACCCTGGTAACCAGAAACCCCGTCAAAAGGCCCTTCCCTAGCGCAGCCGCGTGTACTGAGACATGCCACGGGTACAAGCGGGGGCTTGGGGAGAAGGAGGCTCTAACCCAGCGAGCCCTCCGGTCTGGCTTTGCTTTCTTTGGAGCTCTCGATGATTTACGTCTGGCTGCTCTGCACCGAGCTTCGTGCCAAGAAGCTGAAGTAACGAGGATAAGGTAGAAGGCAGAGAAAAAGCCAGCTTTCTTCCCCCAGCAGACACTTTGCAGAGGAGTCTGTGCTATCGACTGATTTAGGATTTGGAAGCTAAGCAACATTTTTCCTATAAGGAGGACGCTCCAGGCTTCAAAAGTGGTCTTCTCCCACCAGAAGACGACAGCGAGGTGCACCTCCTACCTTGCTGGGCTGAGTAATGCCGTTTTTTTCCTCCAGGAGACAAACCAGTTCGTTGTCCCCCCCCCGTGCTGTCCCCTCGAAAAGTTCCAGCTTGTTTAGGAAAGGAGCAGAGCAGATATTGTCGCTGCAGAGAAATCAGGCTGGAATAAACTTATTTCAAAGCGCATTTTCGAGCTTACACCGGGTAGGTCATAACTTAATTGCAGCCGCGGCACCGAGATCCTTCCCAATCAGGTGAGACAAGGGGCACAATTAGCATCACTCTGACAGCAGCTAACGAGCGCCGCAGCCAAACCCCAGCTTTGCGCTGCCGATGACCGCGCGGCTCATCTGCATTTACAGCCAGGGAAGAACACAGCACGTACAAGCAGCGGGCCCTCGTTTTCCCAGCTATCGTTAGCCAAGCGCGATTCGGGAGGAGAACACGTACAGGGCCCAGCGGCACCTTCTGACGCGCGCCGCAGCGGAGCTCTGCCTGCGAAATCCCTCTGTTTTGGTGCCACACGTGCCGCTGGTCAGCCCCAAGAGCGGCACGTTGGGAGGCAAGGCTCGAAATTACTTAAAACTGGCCTCCACGGGGTCACTGAGGCACTCCTAGAGAAAGGTGGGGAGCTGTATTCATCACGGTGAGGGGAAGCTGATATGCGGGATTTTTAAACGCGAAGGGAAAGGACCGAACTTGATGAAAGGCAGTCGGAACGAAGTCGCGATCGGTACAACTTGACTGATGCTACCATGCACGACCATAACACAGCGGCAACGTCCCCTCCACAAGGGAATGGAATTGGTTCGTGTCTCAGTGAAAGAGGATGCACCCAACAAAGAGGACTTAAGGCCAATTAGTCTATAACAACTGCTGCTGCTTAGCAAACCTCTTAAACGGGTCCAGCTGGAGACGAGCGCTGTTTGAGGAAAGCATCCCATCGGAAAGGAAGGCAAAACGCAGAGCGGTGACGCAGGAACACGGAGCCTGGGCTTCTCTGGGGGTAATTAGAGAGGCAAAAGGCCCACACAACGCACTCGTGTCCCTCTGCACCTTCTGGCCGAACGCTCGAGCCTCCCAGAAGAGTCAGCACAAGGTGCTCACCTGGCAGGAGCAGGGCGGAAATCATCGGCGAGCTCGCGCTCTGAGCCAGATCCACGGACGCGGCGCTGCGCGGAGCTCAGCACCCTGACGTTTCCAGCCGGTCACAGGGCGAAACCCAAGTCAGAGCTGGAAGCCCCGCAGACGCCGGCAGCGTTAGCTTACAGGGCCACACACCTGCCCCTGAGCTGAGCCGTCAGATCCGTTCGCACCGCTCCGGCTCCCATCAGGAGAAGTTTGTTACCATGGCGATCGTGCTTACTGGTGGGAACCGAGTATTTAACGTAGGAATAATCAAACTTCTCAAACAAGCGAGAAATTCCAAGTGCATTTCAAGTGAAATAACAGGAAAAAAAAACCCACCAGCGTTTCTTTTTCCAGTTGCGTTTGGTACAGCCGATTTCCTTTCTTCGCGAGAATTCAAGAAGCAAAAAAAAAATAAAATAAAAAGCTTCGGAAAGCGAAACCGGGGTTGTAAAACCACAGAACCGAGAGCCTGGCTCCAAACGCGTGCTACACCTGACGCCGAGCGTGAGATTTAACCGCGCTGCGAAGGGGCTGTGCCCCACAGAGCATTTCTCAGGAACGCACCGGGTCTGGTGGAAGCAGGCGGCTTCGCGGCGCTCCCGCAGGTGAACGCTTCACCTGGAGCAACAGGCGTCCTCGGGAAGCCCAGGATGGGGCCTTGTCCCTCAGACGAAGCTTGAGATTCCTGCAGACTTCACTGACTCACTTCTTCGCCCCAAGAAGTCGCGTCTAAATGACAGTCATTTAGAAAGCGCAAGCGCGTCGAGCCACCTCGGCAGCGGCGACCCGGAACCCAAAGCCCTCGGGACACGGCGTGTTTGTGGTCACAGACACGGAGGAGGGCGGCAGCTGGGCTCCTGCACGAGGTCTCGGTTACGGGAACGCCAGAAATCTCAAGTCCTTCGTTTTGAAGATGACGGAGAGCTTAACGGGGGGGGAAGGAGAAGGTGTCAACACAGATATTTTCATTCTGGTACATTCGGAGCTAGGTCGTGCTGAACAGCAGCTTAATTTGAAGACGCTTTGGCACTGAGCAGTTGCTAGTTCTGGGAACGGATCCCCTTCCTTTGTTCCCCTTTCTTGCCTGCAAGGGATGCTGCAGCGGGCCAGAGAGACTCCCCGGGGGCACGCGGGTAACGCTGCAGCAGCTCGAGCCACATCCTAACGCCGAATTGAGGAGGTGTAGAAGGAGTCCCGCAAATTGTTTCAGTACGCGCTTCACACTGGGCTGTTTCTTCTTCAAAAATCCTGAAGCCCTCGCTAACAGAGGCGCCGCATGAACACACCCGAGCTTGAACCATTAAAGCACCGGGGCCGGGTGGAGGAGCAATGACACCAGAAGTCCTGTCCAGGACCTCGCACCCTCAGCATCAGGGCTGCATACACCACGGAGCTCTCTGCGGCCCACCAGGAACAGAATTCACTGCTATTTTGTTCTACAACCCCAGCAGAGGTGAGACTGCCCAGGAAACGCTGGTTTAGCCCGAAAACCCTGGCAGCACACCAAGAACTGCTCCGTGCGATAAGCAGACGTGAGGACAGCGAGACGGTCAGCTGCTCGGGCTGCCTTTTTTAAGACAGGTACGAAGGGGTTGGTTGGGCAGTGGGACTGGGAAGATGCTGGGGGGCACCTGCTTCGATGCACGGCCTCTGCTCGCTTTCGACCCGGACCTGCGGAAGAGCCTTGTGGGACAGCCTGCTTTGCTGGCCTTTGCCGTAAACCGACAGCTGGAGCAGAGACCTGAAACATCAGAGCAGAACCACGAGACCGAGCCGCTCCGCAGGCACCTCTCGCACCAGGAGACACTGAGGCACCTACGGCACGGCGCTGCTTTGGGGTTCCTTCCAGCCCCGAGCAGAAGGAAATACCCCACGAGGTACCACTGGGTCACTGAGCTCACACGCTTAACGCCCAACACCCTACTTCTGAGCCGTCGCCCGCTTCCTGTACCTACCAGAAAGGCAGTAAAGGTCTCTCAAAGAGATTTTGGAAATTATTTCTCCCTCTGAAAAACGGGACGCGAGTTACATTTGGTTCTTACGGGATACTTCGCTATTAGAGCACAAAGCTCCTGCAGTTCTGAGAGTGCCTGCAGAAGGGTTTTGATCTGCCAGTCCTCAAAAAAAAAAATAAATCCAAAAAACTTCACAACAAGCCTCAGAAACAACCAGCATTTCCACAGCACGGGTGCAGGAAGCAAGAGCAAACAAACTGAATTCAACCCGTGGATCAGAGCAGTTCCCTTGACCTCGGGTGGCACGGGGTAAAGCTGCTGCGTGGCTTCAAGCCAGGCTTCCCAGCACCCGCCGAGCCCGACCTGCAGAAACGCACGATGCCCTTCCCCACGCAGGTGGTTGTTTCAGGGCAGGTCGCGCCCCGAGGCGCCTGGGGGATTTCTGTGCCTTCCAAACCACTCGAATCGCGTTTTTTTCCCCCAAGAAGAAGTTGCATTCTGCTCTTCCTCAGACGCTGGGGCTCAGCAGACGACGCAGACTGCTCGCTAGCACGCGGAAAGTCCTCGGGACGAACACCGCCCATGGGGCTGCACGGCCATTACCTACGCAAAGGGGCTTACGCCGACAGGTTCGTTAACAAAACGCTCATTAACACGCCTGTTGATACCGCGTCCACAGCGGGGAAGCACAGATCTGAAGTCAGAGGTCAGGGCGGTACGCCTGTTAGAAATCAGGTGCGAAAAATAAGGATTTAGAAATCAGGTGCAAAAAAATAAGGAGCAGATTCGTCCTCGTCTGTGCCCCAGCAAGGAGCCAGCCACAGCTCCTGGAGGGATCGGATTTGCTTCTCCCCACCCCGGGTTTGTTAAAAGCTGTCTCGGGAAAGAGGTCTTAGAGGAACGGCTCCGATGGGATTTCCCACACGGAGTTTTGTTGTTTTACGCCAAAGAGACGTCCCGAAGGACGGAGGGAGAGATGCCTCACAGCCCGGATCTGAGCCGCGGGGCTGGCCACATTACGGCAACCACAGCCACAGCTTCCAGCACAGCCCGCACCCCGTTTGCCCTCAAACCGAAGCAGGAAGAAGTGATTTAGGAACGAGCGCCTTTCAGACCTCGCTCGCACGCAGCGGTCGAAGCTTACAGACGCCGTTCTCCTCCTTTCTAGGTCATCTATAATCCAAGAGGTGAAAACACCAAACAAAACGCACCGTACCAGGGAACCAGCTCGACTGGGCTGAAAGAAAAGGTGTAAAAGGAAAGGCGTAGGGCTTCCTGCGGACGACACGTTGGTACACGGATCCTACAACCACCCCAGGTGCCACCGTCACCCCTGCTAGACGACTTATCCCTCGTATCCTTACCGCGCAGTGGAGCACCGTGGCGTACCCAGCGCTTCCTCTGGAAGATCCCCAACCTGGATCCCACGTCCCAGGCAGGCTGTAGACAGACGGGGCGCGCAGGGCAAGCGGTTTGGCCTTCGCTTTACTCCCTTCAGCCCACTCGGCCACCTGTACGTGGTGGGTTCCTTCACGAGACGGACCTGTCGCTCAGCTTCCCGCGCCTGGCCTGGGAGCTGGAGCCAAGTTCAGGTCCGCTTCCCGAAAACCCCGGCAGACACGCTCCCAAGGCCGAGCCCGGGGTCTGTACGAGCCATTTCCCACCCCCCCAGCCACTAACGGCCACCACGGCGTGGCCCTGTTGGTCAATGACCAAACCACCTGCAAGAAGTTCACTTCTCACCCCCGGAAATTTAAGGAAGCGGCCCGGTGCGCCAGCCAGGCTCAGCAATTCCGCTTGCATCCAGCTCCTATCAACGGCTTCGGCAGCCAGAAGCGAAACGCTCGCCTTTTAACAAAGGTTTTTAAAAGGCCGGAGCTCTTCGGAGGGTTTTCTGGCCTTTCCCAAAGGATTAACCGTACAGGATTTTCCTGGAGTTTAAGGTATAAAGCTGCATTGTGTTCAAGAGGAAGACATGAAAGAGCCATACCCGGAGACGAACAATGATCCCCAAACGAGCTTCCTCGTGCAACGGAAAGGCAAGCTTTGGGGCCGCGGCGGAAAGGTTGCCAAGGAAGAAGCCTTAACAAAGCCTTCGGGGCTTTGTTCGGGGCTGGGAACGCACCAGCAGGCTCGAGCTCGCCAGCCGCGGACAAAACCTCGCCGAGGCAGAGCCGGGGCAGCACGGGCGCACAGAGCGCCCTCGCCCTGGGCCGGCGGCCACGCGGCATTCACTCCCCCGAAATACCTTCCGGATTTTGGAAGACCAGGCTGTGTCCCGAGTGCCTTGGCTTCCTCCGGCCCGGTGACGAAGGCTCCGCGAACCAAACTCGACCGCAGCACCTTGTGGGGGGGGCATCCAAGCTGCTTTGGCACACGCGGCGCCACCACAATCGGAGGAAGGGAAAAAAAGATATTAAAAAAAAAAAAACACACACGTTACAACAACACGACCAGCAGAACAGCAGCGGGTGTTCCTAAAACACAGGGAACACGCAGTCCTCGGCGCCCCGACCCGGCGGTTTCCTCCGAAACCACCTCGCCGAGCCCCAGGGGCAGACCGGGAACGTTCCCTGGAAGGGTTTGGAAGGAGCCCTCACGGCCGATAACCTCGAAGCCCTTGGAAGAGAGTCCCGGGGCTTCCCACCCTGCCAAGGTCCAAAGTCCCTTCCGAGAGGGGGACCAGAACAGGGTGAGTTTGTGTTTGCTCAGGTCGGGAGCAACTCCATCTCCCGGCCCTCTTGCTTCCGAGCCAAGAGCTTGCTCTAGCCCATCTGCCCGGGCTTAATTATCCCCTTCTCGCTCGGTCCCCTAACGAGGGGCGCATCGGTTAACTGAAGGCAGAGCCCAGGGGACTCTGACAAATTAAGCAGCCCAATTTATGCCCGCGTATCTCTGATAGCCGGGGGACAAACGCTCGCCTCAAGCTACTCCTGGAGGGACAGCGATACCTCGAGGTTTATCGTGCGGATCAGAAAAAAGCAGCAGCCAATTTAAAACCGAACTTTGGAATTGGGTTTTGCACGCACCACCGCGACACGAGCCGCGCCACCGATATAAAGGCTGTTGTTGGACCACCACCGGTCCGAGCTTTCAGCCTGCGTTACTGAGCTTCGGAGAGCAAAGGCGGCGCTTCCGTGTAATTCGTTAAATCCGGCCAGAAACAGAAGATTCCTTGACATCGTCTGGTCGGGTCACCGTTGGAGCAGGGACAAAGGAGCACCGCCGCAACTGCGCTCAGAACTAATTAACGCAGTTCGGTCGTTAGCGGCGCAGCTGCCCGGAAAGTGGGATTTTGTCACCGAGTTTGAAGTGCCTCCTCCTTCAGAGAGGAGCTGAAAAAAAAAAACAAAAAAAAAAACAACAAACCCCAAAGCTCACAGGCTGCAGAACAAGAAGCCGAGCAGTGACCTCTGCCAGATGCTCCGAATTACAGGCGACCCCCTGCGGACCCGCCGAGCGTCTCAAAGCCATGCATTTACCCCGGCCTTCTTTGAGAAATCAGAATTAAGACGACTCGACACGCTCTGAGCCAGTTTTGATGACAAGGCGCCTAATCCACGGAAAAACCCCCCAATTAAGCAGCAGGCTACCGCAAACCAACAGGATCCCGAAACCACCGGCCAAGGGAAAATAAAGAACAGCTTGGAGGTGCGGAACTACTGCTCCGCTCCCAGCGGGCTTCACATTTTCCATCGTGCCGTCAGCAGAACTGTTATTTCCCCCCTTTTTACTTATCTCTGCCATTTTAGCAGGGATGTGGGGCTTGAGAGCAAGAATTAGGGGATGCTCTCTGCTTGAGGGGTATTTTAATGCTAATGAGAGGAGCATCCCTAATGAGAGGGAGCACCCCCGGATCCAGCACACACCTCCAGCAGCGGGCAGCCGACGCGCCGTCCATCGGACACCGGAGAGGCTTCTCCTCCGGGAGGAACCATCAACCCAGAGGGGATTTGAGCTGGTACTCTGCGAGACGAAGAGCTCCCCCTCCGCCTCCCGTGGTGTTATTTAGCAACTCTGCGAGCGAGCCCCGGTGGCGTACCCGCTCCAGAAGCAGCAGCGGCCGGGGAATCGCCTCCGGCAGACGTACGAGCGGCCGCGGGGCGCAGCCCGAGCGACCAGCCCAGGAAACAGGGGCCAAGCAGGAGGCTGGACGCGAAGCCTCACGCTTCTGGCTCATCTGCTAAATTTAGCCCAGGCTGGTAACGACCTAAAAACGGCTGATGTGGGTTTCTGTGACTCACGGGGCAGCCTGGTCAGCCCCGTCCAGCTCCCACGAGGAGGATGCGCGCACCGCGGAGTCCTTGCATGCCTCCTGGGCGGCTTCGGAAGGGAGGAACCCAACGGTGAGTCAAACCTGAACGCCTCGGCTTGGAGTTAACCCGGCGGTTCCGGCTTCTGATCCACCCTACATCCCGCTGAGGAACGAGGGAGGCATTTCCTGCGGTCCGAAACCCCTCGTCAAGGGGAGGAAAAAGCCCTCAGCGCTGCAGGACCATGCACATGACGGCGCTCTCTTCTCCCGGGTGCTCAGCAACAGGTCCCCGGTTATTTGGGGTGAAACCTTCAGGGGTTTACGGGGTCCACGTGCCTCAGGACTTGCTTCTTGTGCTGTCCAAGTCTGCAGGAGGCTGACAAGTGAGCTGCACGCGGAGTACCCTGAAGTGTCCCAGTTAGGCTGAACTTCAAGTAGCAGGAAAGAAATCCGTGACTTTGGGAGCCACCAAGAGGCACAGAGGACAACTTAAGGACCCGCTTGCTGCTCCTCTGGATGTACGCCGAGGCTCTCAAAGAGAGCAATAAAAACAAAAGCCCTGATGCAGCTCCTGACCCCGACGACTCCGGCTACGCCCCTGCCTTACTGCGCAGGAAGCTCTCGCAAACAAACTGCCATCGAAAAAAGGAAACTACATCGAGTGCAATAATTCGTAAGCACAGGACAAACTTTTGGCTCTAACGAGACAGAGAAACGGGTGCAGACTCAAACCAGCTTCTTACAACGTAAGCTGTTCCCAGCCACGATCCCCCCTTGGTTCCCGCTTGAGCGACAAAATCCGAATAAAAGCCAAAATGAGGAAAAAAGCCTGGAAGGCGCCGAAGCCACACGTGCTAAGCAGAGGCACAAGGAGGGTTTGGGTCTCCCGAAGCACCCTTTGCTCAGATCACCTTTGCTAGAACCTCCACAGCCGAATAACCCAACAAAACACGCTCCTGGCTATGACTAACCAGGCACAACACAGAAATCTTTGCTTAACCCAGAATCTTTTTCCGACGCATCACGCTGAAGCGATGAAAGATTTCTCCTTTCACAAAAGATGACGTTTAAAAGAAAAAAAACCTAAAGCAGGGCAGTCCAAAGGGCCAAGTTTTTCGGCGAGTCCCTGCAGAGGTGAGTCAGGAGGGCGCACCTGAGGCCCTGCACAAACGGACGTGTGCCTGCAGGAACCGATGGGAAGCAGCTCAGGGAGAGGAGCTCCCACGTTGGGATCCGATCGCTCCAAATCCTACCACAGGAACCTAATCCTCCGGCTTCAACGCGTGCCGAGGGTCAAACGCTCCTCTCCCAGCCCATCTACACACTAAATCCGTAAAATTGAGTCGAGCACCAGAGACGGGCAGGTGGTTTAAGCGGCCGGTGGTCAATAAGCCCCGCAGGACTCGGCGTCAAGTTCGCCGCAGTGGGTCAGCGCGTTTTCTCACTTCTTTCAGAGCAGACACGTTTGCGGCGTGCCTTTACTAGCAAAAGAACGCCTTCTCCTGGACGCAAGGGCTTCCCACCATGAGAACGTTACTGCTGATCGTTTCAGGTTCACAATTTCTCTTTTTTTCCCCATTTGGCAAGACACGACTCTCGGAATCATCCCCAGGAAATTCAAGCGGCGGCTGATAACTACAACGGGGCTCGCAGTTCCAACACCTCGCTGAGGCCGTGGGGACGTATATCTTCTGGTCTGCACTCCTCGCAGCCAGGGCTTGGAGATTCCCCTTGGCGCAGGCAGCAGAGCACGGCCACTTGCTGGCGGACTCTGCTCCTTCGTGGCCCAAACGAGGCAAGTCTTTAAACTTACCTTTTACCGGCAACCTTCTGGTCACGTTGCCAACACCAAACAAAAGGAAATACGGCAGAAACCGGGAAGTTAAAAAAAAGAAAAAGGTTACGACTACGTTTCTCAGCAGCTGCAAGTAAGCCAGAATCTGTTTTAACCCAAGGTCTTTGCACCAAGCACGTGAATTCAATAGGGTCCCTGGTTTTTAAAGAGGGCGGAGCAGCGCTAGCAGGCAGCTCCCTTGCACGGGGCAGCTCCTCGCGTCAGGCAGGGAAAGGGGGAGCTCACACCTCCCCGCATGCCTTCCCTTTCAAGGAACACAGGCCCCGGGACTAGGTTACAAGGATCTGATTTCTGACAACACAACTTCGGGGCTGTCATCATCCCCCGCCCCAAGTCTCTCCAAGCCACGTTCTCCTTTTGGGACCTAAGCTCGCCCCGATAACTGTGCACGGATTCCTCCGTTCGGCCGCAGGTATTGAGTTACCTGCGACGGCAGGCCCGATAAACAAAGCGACGACGATTTAGCTTCCTTCTTCTCGCTGCTTCCCTCATTTCGCAACCGACACGGTGGCGGGTTGAAAGCCTTAAGAGGAAAAAAGAAACAAAATAGGTGGGAGGTTCCTCTGGTAGCACCGAGGGGCAAGTCAGCCTAACCACACTGAGTCACGCCGCAGCTGGATTTGACATTTCCACAAGTGCTTCGCTCCTGGAAGGGCTGCTTCGGCCTCGTTTACCTTACGAAGGATTACAAAGCAAGGCCGTCCCCAAAACTCTCGCAGGAATCAGTCCACGACGTGTTCTTTTCCCACCTGCTGCCAGCCAAAAAGCAGCGACCTTCGAGAAGCACCGTGACGGTCAGCTCCTCGACACAGACGCCTCCGGCTGCAGGACATGACCTCAGCAGGAGAGCGGCCCAGTTCTCGCCAGGTTCGGGGCCTGCACGGCTGGTACGCGAAACCAGCGCCCTGCACGCGCTCCCATTCAGCCGTGGGGGCTTTAAAGATTCGAGGGGCAGGTCGGCGAGGCTGAATTAACGGCGTTTGGGGCAGGAGAAAAACGTAACCGGTTTCGTTTGGCTTCGGGGGAAAGGAGATGGTAAAAGAGAATCAGCTTCCACCAGGTTTGAAGTCTTCCACCGATGCAGAAGCTCTCACTGAAGGCCTCAGCAAGGAGGTAACTTCTCTCTGCTCCTAAAAAAAGGGACCTTGACCTTCTCCAGATAAAAGTTTGGGAACCTCCAGGACACGAGGGCTAGTTCTGCACTGCATCCATCACCGACTCCATCCCACCGTCGGTTCCTCCAGGTCTCAAAAGCATCAGCTTCCTCCTGGCGCACATCTCCCAAGGTTGAAACCGAGTTTAAAAAAAAAAAAAAGCCAACAAACTCTCTCCACAAACACATTCGAAAGCCAAACCCGATTCTTTATGGAATAAAGAAGGTCTTCAAGCCCTTCGCAGTCGACTAAGCAAGACTCACAGCAGCAGCTTCACCTGCCCCTAAAGCCAAGGTGAGCCTCAACTCTTAAGCCATCTCCACAGCGGTGATAAAAATCAACTACAGGCCAGCAGCACAGTTTTAAAATACCATTTAGATCCCGAAACACCTCGAAGAGCAAAGCTTTATTCAAGCTCCAGCCAGCCCTGAGCACACAACCCGTTTTAGGTTCTTATCCGTGTTTTCTGCCCCAAAAAGCGGGCGTCTTATCGGACGTTCTCCCCGGCCCCAACACCGGGCTTCACAGCTCCAGCGCGCGGCCGATCCCGCCACCGTCGAGACGAAACAAAGCAAAAGGGCCAAAACACGCCGAGGCGCTCCAGTTAATAATTTATCAATTGTTTCAACATTGCAGCTGCTCATTTACCACGCGGGAGGTTAAGCGGGGACGCGGGAGCCTGCTTCGGTACCGCGTGCTTGGTTTTTTTTTTTTTTGATATATAAAAAACACGTAAAAACCTAATCCCACCCTAAACCCTGCTGGGTTTTAGTCCCAATCTCAGACCTTCCAGGCTGTGAAAGCCCCTCCGTGCAGCGCAGACACGCTTGAGCTCACCTCCCGGCGCCACGCCTCGCTCGGGGGCCGTGAGCCAGCGGGCCGGGCACCGTCCCCCCTCTCTCAACATTCGCTCCGCGTCCTTCCCTCTTGCTCGCCTCGGCTCCGGTATCGTTTGTCACGACAGAGTCACGACAGCGGGTCCGCAGACGCCGCCCAGGAACCAGCAGCCGTTACCCGAGGAGCGCCCCGCGGCGATTTGCACACCTAGCATCTACACGCTCGCAGGAGAGAGTGCCCGAGGCCGGCGGCAAAGCCCCCCCCCCGAATTTGGGGATAACGCAAAATTTACGTAACGAGCGGCTGCCAGCTTTCAACCTCAACCTTTCACGGGCGGTGACAAATGCCTCCAGGGGGAAGCCCCCTCAAAGAGCGCCAACCGTCATAAATGCAGCCTTTCCCTAACGAAAACATTAACGTTGACTTAAAGCGGTCATATTTAAGGGAGTATCGCAAGAAAAAATGAAGCCGGCTACGCCCAAACAGCACAAAACATTTCAGATTAATCCACCCCGACACACCACTTGTACAATCTCAGAGGAAGATATTTTACGTTTCTATCGGCATTTACTCCAGAAATTATTACATTTCGTTGGGGCCTGCTTTCCTTGGAGGAAAAGCATTCGACCCCCTGAGAACAACCGGGCGGCTAGGCTGAAAACCCCTTCCCCACGCTGATTCCCCGACGTCTGGGAGTCTACACCAGCCCCTGCGCGTTCCTGCGTGATCTGCAGGCAGGCCGTGCAGGTACGTTCTGTAATTTGCAGGTTAAAAGGGATTAAAGTCGATGGAAGAACAACAATACCTTAAGAACCGTCCACGCAGATACACCCTCTACCTGCTCCGGAGCACAGGACGCCAAAAAAAATGAACTATGAGTGGTTTGGCTCATAGTTCGTGGACGAAGAGACGAAGCCAAACGATTTAAGGTCCCAGGACAGCTCCTGGAAGCTGCAGCGGTGACAACAAAACCAACCTCAGTCCCGGGCCGGGATCGGCCCCGTTTGCAGGGAACTGTTAACGGCTGCGCGAGCCCAAGGGGCAGTGAAGTCGCCTTTCTCCAAGAGGCTGCAAATCCATCGCAGGTAGATCGTTACCAGAAAGCCTGAGGAACCTGAAGGTGAGGGAGAATGAAGGTGAGGACAGAATGCTTAGGTCTAAGTGGCCAAAGGGACCGAGCAGGGAGAGGAGGGGAAAGGACCTGGCAAAATCTGAGCAGAGAGCGCTTCAAGTGACGAGCGGCCGCGTGTTATTCCCTCCGCAACAGCCAAAGAGAATTCAAAGCGCCTCAGCACCAAGGGACGAACGACTGTAAGCATCCCAAGGAGGCAGAAAACGAAACGGCAATTAGCGGGGGAAAATAAAAAAAAAAGAAATCAGGGAGAACGTCGCGGTTCCGCCAGCAAGAAATCCGACTCTCCCAGGGGACGCGGAGCAAGGTCCAAGACCCGCGGCATCTCCTCGCGGGGCCGGCAGCTCCCCGCTGGCGCCCGCGGCTCGCAGCACAAGGCCGGCCGAGCTGACGGAAAGCAGAAACGATGCTGCAGTCATGCGAGCTCCGCTTGGGCGAGGGAACGCAAAGGGCGCTGCTCTGCGGCCGTTATTCCAGAAACGCGCGGACAAAACCCACGGGGAAACGGAGCTGGGGGGGGAAAGGAGGAGAGCTGAGCGCGCAGAACGAGGCGGCGAGCCGCTCCTCCGCGCGTGTAACTCACAGCCGGCATTAAAAACCGTTGTTCAGCCCCTCTCGCACCTCCGCGGGACAGCCGAGAAGAAAATCCAGCCACCTTTCCCCCTGCCGTCACGTCCCCTCCGGTTTAAGAGGGCGGCGAAACGCAGCTCTCGGGCTGGGAACCCGCAGAGAGCGCTCGTCCTTTTAACCGCGGGCACTTTCCTGCCTCAAGAGCAGCCCGGGACGGGTTTCTCCTGGCTGCGACCGCGATTAAATCGCGGTTTAAGGAGGGCGCTGAGCACCGAGGGGTGCTGGGCACGCGGGGTTAGGCTGCAAGCAGCCCCGACGCCCCGCGCGGGGCCGGTTTCGGGTGGACGGCTCCCTCCCTGACAGCCTGCTGCCGGCCAGCCCCTGCCGCCCTGACTCGCTTCCGGAGAAATTTAAGAAAGCAGGTGAGGAGGAAAGTTGGTTGTTTTTTTAGGATTCTTATTTTTAAGCACTTCTTCGGTTTCGCCTGCAAAAGGGGCGCGGGATGGGGAAGGGCAGCGGGTGCCACAAAGAGCGCCTTGCTCAAGAAACTTAAAACCAGAGCGTTTGGGGGCTTGGATCCACACCGGGAGTTGCTGCGGGTGTCCGTCTGTCCGTCCGTCCGTCCTCAGGGGCGCGGGCGACCCCACCTGCCCCTACAGGGCCCTGCCACGAGGCAGCGGAGGGGACACAACAAACCTGGAGCCTCCGAAGCGCGAGCCCCGTGTGCCAGCACACGGATTTCCACAACACCGGCGTTTTTATTTAAAAAAACACCCCGTAACCTGACTTCGGCGATGCTGCACAGTCACGGCCAGCGCCAGGACAAGGCGCAGGGCGCGCACGCGCGGATTAAACGCGATATTCATCACGCAGAGCCTCATCGGGGGGGGCGTCTTCTGGTTAATCCTACGTAGGAAGACTCCGGCTGGGTTTGGGAGGTTCCCAGCCCTGCTACGAGTCCCTCTTAGCGGTTCCGAACACGGGGGAGGGCGCTCGGCGAGACGGCTCCCAAAAACCTCGCCGGGATCCCACGACAGCCGCGCCGGCACCCGCCACGCTCCCCTGCCAACCACGGGGCCGAGCCCGTGGGGGATCCCCGCGCGGCTGGGCTGGAAGGGGCTCGACGACGGGCGCAATTCGGTGCTGGAGCGGGTGCACCACCGCGTTTTCGGGTCCGGCCGACGAGCCCGGGCTTCAATAGCCCCCCACCATCAAACCGACAAGGCAACGATGGACGAGCGGACTCCCAGCTCCGGCCAAGAGCCCGTCCGGGCGCGGGAAGGATCCAAAACCCTAAAAGCCCTAAAATCAGCCCTAAAAGCGGCGAGATGATGCCCTGGAGGTCGGCATTTAGGCAACCGAGATCCCCCCCCGCCCCCAGCTGGTTTGGTTTTGCAGGACGAAGCGGGGATTCAGAGGTCCCAGCGCGGCGGGCAGCTCCGCACGCTCTGGGTTGCGTTTATGAACCCCAAGCCGCGCCAGCGGTCCTGGGGGCGCTGGGAGGAGGCGGCGGGGGCTCCCCCAGCCCCGAAACCGAACCCCGAGCACCCCTTCACGCGTCCCGGAGCGCCACCGCGCCGTTACCCCCCGTCCCCGGGGACCTCGCTAAAGCGGAGCCCCACAAAAAAAGCAGAGCACGAGGCGGCGCGGCGTTGGGAAATTCGCATCCCGGTCGGGGGGGGGGGGGAGAAAAAAAAATAAAAGAGTTTTTTTTTCCAGAACCGTCTCTCCTTAAAGGAGAAAGACGCCGAGGGCAAGCCGGCCGCCGAGCCCTACCAAAACAAGACATTCCAGCGCACACGCTCTTCCCCTGGGGACAGGCCAAGGAGAACAAAGGCACGTGACGGCCCCGTTGCTCAACGCGCCCTTGGAAGGCGTTCAAGCCGGACGATAAACGCGCGCTGCGAGCCCCCCGGCAAGGGGCATTCCGGGCCCCAAAAAACGCGCCCGACCCTTCGCCTCGGCCCGTCTCCGCGGGGCCGCCAGCGGCGAACGCCCCGCGGGAGCTTCGCGCTTTTATTCCGCGGGAACGAGCCCGGATTTAGGCGGGGGGGGGTGGGGGAAAAACGCTCGGCGGATCCGGTGGGGACGAACGGGGAGATTCCTGGTGGGGACGAACGGGGACGATTTCCAATTCCTTTCCTGCGCCGAGCGGGGAGACGCTTCCCCTTTTTTTTTCTTTTTTTTTTCTTTTTTTTCTTTCCCCCCCCCCCCCCCCCGCCGCTTAAAAATAGAGCCGGGAGCATCTACCCACAAAAGGAGGGAAATAAATCAGCGAGAAATCAAACTCGCGGCCGGGGGGGGGGGCTGCGGAGAGCTCGCCCTGCTGTGCCCTGGCGTAGGGCAACAAAGCCCGGCCATCGGGGGGTGGGGGGGGCTCGGGGACCCCTGGGTGCACCCACCCCGGTTGGGGTGAAGGCCTGGGAGGGGGGGGGAGGCCAAGGCTCCCCATCAGCTGGCGGCTCGCTCCGCCCCGGCCGCGGTTTCCGGGTGGTAACAGAGCAGCCAATCCGCGGAGTTGCGAGCTCTGCCCGAGGCCTCTCGCCCGCAAAAACACCGCGCCGAGGAGGCCGAAGGCTCGCCCCCAAAAAGCTCGGGGGGAAACAGAATGGGTGGGGGGCATCCCCCGGGAGCCAAGGGCTGGGGGCTCCCCAAAGAGGCGCCCGGCGCGACGCCCCCGAGGATGGCGGCCGGCAGATCCCCGAACGTTTTGGGGGCGCGGGGGACGCCCCGGCAGGCAGCGCCCCCGGCTCCGTAAGGGTTTGGGGGTCGCCGGGAAAAGTTTGGGTGACCCTAACAGGGGCTGCAAACCCCCCCACCCCCCCCCCAATCCATCCCAGGACACGGGGACGCCCGCTGCAGGCCCGGCGCGAGCAGGGGAGAAACAATGAGCGAGGGACTGCGAGTTTCAGCACATCGCCGCCGAGGCGATTATTAAACGTCAGCAAGGGGCACGAAGGCGAGCAGCCGGCTCCCCCCCCCCCCCCACTTTCCCCCCCCCTTCCCCAGGAAATCCACGGGGAGATCCCGAGCGACCTCTCCCCCCTGCCCCCCCCCTTCCCCGCTCACAAAGGGGCGTCCACAAAAGGCCCCGGACGTGTTAGGATTGGAAATAAGGGGGAAAAAGAGGAAAAAAAAAAAAAAGCCCCCCCGCTCGGCTCCTAAACCTGGCAGGGCGGGAGGAGGAGGCGTTTGCTGGAGACGTCACCCCCCCCTCCTAAAAGCAGCCCCCCGGCAGGCCGCAGATCCGCGCCGTTACTCCCCAGCAGGAAGGCGAAAAGAGGCCGAAAACGGAAAAGTGTCACGAAAATGGCAGCAAAAACCTGGGTGGGGGGGGGGGGGGATAAAAGCGAGGCGACAACAAAACCCTTGAGGCGAGCGGCCCCCGCGCACATTCCTTCGGACCGCCCCCCTCTCCTTCGGGGCAGCCCCGAATTTCGGGTGGGCTTCCGAGCGGGATTTGGGATTTGTTTTTGAGCTGGACAAAAAAAAAAAAGAAAAAAAGAAAAAAAAAGGCCGGGGAGGGAAGGGAAGGAGGGAGGGAAGGAGGGGAGCCGAGCAGGCATCTGCCCCACGCGCAACTTCCCAAGTTTGTCGGCCGCGGGACGCCGGCCCCCCTAAACCCTCCGACCCCGGGGGGGTTTGGGTGCGACGGGGGGAGCCGGGCTCTGGGGAGAGCCTCCCTCGGGTTCCTTTCGTCAGGAAGCGAGGGGAAAGCAGCCGGGGCCGGGGGGGGGGCATTTCGGGGCTCGACACCTACCAGCGCGCAGCCCCCCGGCGCCTCTGGAAATAGAGAGGGGGAGAGGAGAGGCTTCGGAAAAAGCCGCAGGCGCGGAAAAGCTGCTCTTTGTCTCCCAAAACGTCCGCAGCGGTGGCTGCCAACGAACAAACAACGACAAAAAATAATAATAATAAAGAGAGAAAAAAAAAAAGAGAGCAGGGGGAGGGGAAAAGGAGAGCGGCGGCAGCTCAGGTTGGGCCTCGGCCCCTCTCACAGCCCAGACCTCTCCTGGCGCTGGCCCTACGCAAGTATTTTTTTGTGCCCCCCCCCCCCCCCCCCCCCCCCCAAAATAAAAACCAAAAAACCCCCCAACCAGCCGGAATCGCCGGCCCTCCTCCCGGCGCGATCGAGGCCGCGATTCGCCTTCGCCCTGTGCGCGTGTGTAACTTTAAACCCCCGGATAAAAAATAGCTCAGATTCAACCATGATCGCCAGTCATTTCCTATTTGCTCAGGAAAAAAAAAAAAAAAAGAAAAGAGAAAAAAAAAAACCACCAAAATACACCGAGAGCGGCTCCGGGAGAGGAGCGGGGCGCCCGGCCCAACGTCAGCACAAGTTTCCTTCGATAAGCCGCCCTCCTGCCACGAACGGCGGCGCTCTCCTCCCCCCCCCCCCCCTAGAAAATAACCCCCAAAACCCAAATAGTTTGTTTTTATCTCTCCGGGAACTAAATCAGACCTCGGGCCCTCGCAGCCGGCAGCCCCAGGTCCTGCTGGGGGAGGTCGGGGGGGGAACATTTTGGGTGCCATCCGCGCCCCCCCCCAATCTCTCTCTCTCGGCGCACGCCTTGTAAACAAAACCTATTAATAAAAGCGATCCCATAACCAAATCCCCGATGTTTTCGATGCCGCCCACGCTCCGGAGAGAGGCGGGGGGGGGGGGGGGGGAAAGGATTTTACCTCCCCACAAAGGGGGCGAGAATGAGAAGAGAAAGGGGAAAAAAGGAAAAAACGAGGAAGAAAAATATAAACAGGTCTAGGCTGGGGGGGGAAGACAACCCTAACCCGGCGCGTTACATAACGGGACCTCCTCGGGACGGGGCCCGGCCCCAAAAAGCCCTTTGCCCACCCGGTGCCGAGGGTTTCCTGCAAGCCCCCCCCCAAAAAAAACAAACTTAAAGCCCTAAAGCTGGCAGGTCCGTGAAGGGGCAGGCTGCAATCGCAGGGGGGGGGGGAATAATAACCCCAATAAAGACCCCAAAAAGGGTTTTTTTTTAGGGGATGGGGCCGCCCTGAGCCCCCTTGTAGGGGGCGGGGCAGGGCAGGGGGGTTAATGGGGAGGGGGCTGGGGGGGGTCACCCTTAGGGCTTAAGGGGGGGGGTCACTGTGAGGCCAAAAAGGGGGAAAAAAAAGAAAAGGGGGGGAAGGGGGGGATATAGGGGGGGATATGGGGGGGGATCTGGGGGGAGGGTTCAGGGCCTTTCCTGGATACGGGGGGGGGGCACGTCGGCCCTGCTGTGGGGGAGGCTGGGCCAGGGGGCCTCACAAAAGGGGGGGGGTGGGCGATAATGGGGGGGGGGGGGCGATAATCGGAGGGGGGTGGCGATAATAGGGGGGGGCGATAACGGGGGGGGGGTCCCGGTTCTCCCCCCCCCAGCCCCGGTGCAGGCCCAGCCCCCCCCCCCTCGCCCCCCCCCCCCCCCCGCAACCCGAGGAGGCACCAAGGATACAGCTTGACCACGTCGGTGTCCATCCGCCGCTTGCCCGGGCTGGGGGACGACATGGTGGCCGCCGCCCCCGGGGCTCCGGGCGGGCTGTCAGCGCCGCCGCCGCTCCCGTCGGTGAAAGAGGGGGGTTGGGGAGGGGACGACGGGGACCGAAAGGAGCCTGGGGGACGGGGGGGGGGGGGAGCGCTGGGCTGTGAGGGACCGGGGTCGGGACCCCCCCCCTCAAGCGAGGCCGGTGCCGGGGTCGCGGCCGCCGCCGCCCTCCTGTGGTGCCGCCGCCGCCGCCTCAGCCCCGCTCCGGCCGCCTCTGCCGGAGCCTCTCTCTGGCCCCCTGACGTCACCCGCAGTGACCTCACCGCCCCGCCGAGCTGCCATTGGGCGAGCGGCTCGGCCCCGCCCTGCCGCGGGGGGCGCTGGGAGGTGTAGTTCCGGAGAAGGGGGGGTTGTAGTTCGGGGGGGGGGGGGGGAAGAGGAGGGCCAAGGGTTCGAGACCCCGGTGGGGATAAAGGGGGGGGGGGCGCTTGGGGTTGTTTTTGGGGTCACCTCGGGGGGATTTCCCCCCCCCCAAAAAAAAATTCAGCCGTGTCACAGCCCAGAGAGGCACCACGGGATCCCCTGTGCCCCCCCCCACCAGCAGGGCCTGAGGTGGGGAAGCGTGGTCCCGGGGACGGCACCCACGTCACCCCCCCCCCCCCCCCCCGGCGCCCCAAAAATCTGTGGGGTCGCAGTTAGGAAGGCGTCAAACGGCCGGAGCATCGGCACACGAGGATTTCGGACGCCGTGCCGGTGAGGCACCTCGCCCTGCCTCAGTTTACCCAACCGGGACGGGGCTGCGGGGGGGGGGGGGGGGCACCCGAAGGTGACAGCGGGTGGCAGGAGGGTGACGTTATAGGGGGGCGTCCTGCGGGCTGGCGTGCCACCTCCACCTCCCCGGGGCGGACACCCCGCGTTCCTGACCCCGGCATCACCAAAAATTTCGTCCGGCGTCACCTCCCCGTGCCCGCGGTGAGCCAGCGCCGCTGTCCGCGGGGAGGAAACGCAATCAGGGAACCCCGTAAAGAACCCATAAAGGGGGGGCCCCACCCACCCTATACGAGCCAGGGGTTGTTTTTCCTCGATTTAATGCCCCGCCATCCCCGAGCGGCACCTCCATCACGGGGCAGGACGTAACCCACCCCCGAGGGGTTGGATTCACATCCTGGGTGAGTTAACCCAGGAGGAATCCGGGAGGAAAACAGGGACGGGGTGAGTACAGACGCGGGGTTACGGGGTCCCCGTTTCCCCTGACTTTGACGCTCCTCGGTCGGACGCCGGCAGGAAAATAGAGGGGAAAAAAGCAGGGTTTTCTCTTGGTTCCTTTAAACGGAACAGGGTGACAGGGCCCCCCACGGCATCCCGACCCTTTTTGGGGGTTTATCCTCGGGGTGCGGCTGCTGGCGGTCCTGTGGCAGCACCCCCACGTCCACGAGGTCCCCGCGGGTCCCCCCCCCCCCGAGACAAAGCCCCCTGGCCTTTGTGATCCGTGGGGTGAAGGAGCACGATTCCTCTTTGGGAAGGAAGAGGAACCACCCACCCTCCAGCCCTAGGTGTCCCCCAGAACCCCCCCCCCAAGAGCCACGGGCAGGTGAACCTACAAGTTTTGGGGGGTTCAGGGCCGGCCACGGTGGCACCGTTGCGACCGAGGGCGGGGACCGGCCCCAAGCGCGGTGGCCGCTGCCTTCCCGGGAACGGGGCGGCCAGAAAATACCCCAAAAGACGAGGTGAAGACGATTCCGTGAGATGCCCTGCTGGGGAAACCGAGGCAGGGCCTCCGTATGTGACAAGCACCTGGCTCAGAGGCGTCCCGGCCCCTAAAACAGGGACAAGGGAGGGGCTTTGCTCTGAAATACGGGAACCACGCGTCCCTGCGCCTTCCCTCCCGCCGCTTTGGCGGCAGCAGACCCCCGGGGACGAGGTCCAAAGCCGCTCCGGGGGCAGCTGCGGGGGCTGAGCCCATCCCCGAAGCCCCTTCCACATCCTCGAGGACGGAGACACCAGGTCGGGGTTTCCTCCCTTGCCTTCTTCTCCCTCTTCCAGGGGGGAGGAGATCACCACCTAAGCCAGAAGCAGCCCCGAGCAGCGTCTTCCACGCTTCTTGGCTGTGTCTCAGCCTCCCCCCCGAGCTCCCGCCCGGGTGATTTATCACCCCGGGGGCAGATGACGGGGCCGTTATCCGCTCCCCAGCAGCCTGGGCGCACCCGGCTCTTTCGATCGAGCCCGCCGGCCCGGAGCTCCCCCTGCCCCGGGAAGAAAGGGCCACGGGAGCCGTAAGAAAAAAGAAAAAAACCAACGTGAAATGTTTATTCCCACCTGGCGTCGCCTCCCCGTGCTGCCGGGGGCAGGCCCGGCTGACCGCGGCCCCACGTCCGCCCCGCGCGGCCCCCAGACGGAGCCGTCGAAGCCCTCGGGGCCGAGGGCTACGGCGAAAACTGCTGAAGGCTTTGGGGTTTGAGGAAGGGGGACTGGAGGGGGGGATCCCCAGGGGCTGCTTTGGCACCGGGGCAGCCCGGGGCTTTCGCAGCACGCGGCTGAGCCCTCCCCGGGGCACGGAGCTGCCGAGGGAGCGACCGTGAAGGGGATCGGTGCCGGAGCGAGGCGCTGCCCCCGGCAAGGGCCTGCGCGCGCGGTTCCCCCGGAAGGCGGCGGCAGGTTCAGGAGGGATTCGCGCTCTCCCACTGCCGGAAAATGCGGAACACCTTGGAGGACTTCACCGAGAGGCTCTGCGGGAGAGGGGAAGAGAGCAAAGCAACAGGAGGTCAAAGCGCCGCGGAGGGACCCGCAACCGCGGAAGCGGCTGGTATTTACGGCAGCCCTCCGACGGCTCCGCTCGCAGCACGTCGCGGGCGGACGAGACCCGGCCGAGAGGCCGTCGAGAGCAGCCGGAGGGGAAACGGGCTCCCGAAGACGCGTCCCCGGTCCTGTCCGCCCCGTCGCCGGGTCTGCGTTTAGCCCAACGCGAGCTCGTCTGCCCCGAACCCTGCCCGTGGGCTTTTCGGCCCCGGGGGGGAAGGCAGCAGCGAGCAGCGCTCGGGTGCTGAGGTTTGGGGCTGGGAACCCCGCAGGCTCACCACGGGCTCCGTCTCGGGCACTCTGTCACATTTTCCGATGGCCAGGAGCACGTTCAGGATCGCTTGCCAGCCCGGCTCTGCCTTCGGGGGCTCCTTCTGGGCCGCAGAATCGTCCGGGGCCTCCGCTCCCTCCACCGCGTTGACCCAGGGGCACCAGTCGCGATGCTGCGAGCTGGGGTCAAAGAAACTCCTCGAGGAAGCATCCTGGGCAGGCAGAGAAGACGGCAGCGAAGGGTATCAGCGCCGGGATCGCTTCAAACGGGCTCCAGCGACGCGATAAAACCCTCTCCGCGCCCAAACGCCAGCCCCGTGGCACTCACCGAGCTGCCGGAGGAGCAGAGCCGTGCCCGCTTGGCCCTGCGGATGGGGCTGGACGGCACATCCACGGCCGCTTCGCCCTGCCCCATGCTGCGGGTGACGGGGCGGCTCCTCGGCGTGGGGCCGGCTGCCTCCGATTCGCCTCGCTCCACGGGGCTGGTGGAGTCCCAAGCCCGCGGGCGAGAGACCGCCGGGGACGGGCTCTTCTCCTGCTGCCGGCGGGGAAAGGACGAGGGTTAAGCCGGGCCCGGGCGCCGGGATTCGCTGGGGGAACCCTCCTGGGAAGCGGTTCTGCAGAAAAGGAGCTGGGGGCCCGCCGGACGCCGAGCTGAACGCGAGCTAGTGACGTGCCCCTGCTGGCGGTGCCCCTGCTGACGGGCAAAGTATCCCCAGCGGGTCAAGGGAGGTGGTTCCGTCCCCCTGCTCAGCCCCGGTGAGGCTGCACCTGGGGAACTGAGTCCAGTTCTGGGCTCCCCAGTACGAGAGGGACGCGGACGGACCGGAGAGAGCTCAGCAAAGGACAACGAAAACGACGGAGAGAGACTTTAAACGTCTCCGCTACGAGGAAAGGCCGAAAGCTGGAGCCCAGGAGGTTCCCTCCGCCCACCAGCAGCACTCCTGGGCTGGGTGGGTGCCGGAGCCCTGCGGCGGGTACCCAGAGGTTGCGGAGCCCCCTCCTTGGAGAGCTTCTTGGACGTGGGGCTGGGCACCTGCTTGGGGTGGCCCTGCTGGAGCAGGGGGGGGACCAGAGGGACCCGGAGGCCCCTTCCACCCTCAGCCATCCCGTGGTCCTGTGGTTCCTCGGGCTGCCAGCACACCCCCTGCCCGCCGGGGACGGGGAGGCGCCGCGCGGCTCAAACCGGAGACCAAAACCCCCTCAAGCTCTCCCGGCGGGGGCTGTGCCACCACCAAGGCGGCCCACGGCACTGCCAAGAGCCCCTTTGGGGGTAGCGGACCCCCAAAGCTCCTTCGGGGGCCTCAAGCCCTGCGCGCCCCCGCAACCGAGACGCCCTGAGCCTGCCGAGCACGGCGCCGTACCTGCTCGGAGCCCGGAGGAAACGCGTCTTGGCTCCGCGTCAGCATCCTGCGAGGGGACGTGGGCACGGGCGGGCAGCGCTCGGCGGGTGCCGTCGGGGCGCCTCCGGGGCTGCACGAGTCCAGCTCCGGGCCGCCGGGCTCGAGCTGGTGGAAGCCCCACAGCCCCACCTTCCTCATGCAGCGCGAGCAGGTGATCACCGAGAGGAGCGGGGAGCCGGGCACGGCGCTGCGGGGACACGGAGCCAAGGCACGGGGTGGGGGGAAAGGTTGGGGCGAGCCTTTGGGGCCCTTCCCAAAAACCGCGGCTTTCAGAACGGCCGCGGGCGCGCAGCCAGCGGCCCTCAGCTGAGGGGCAGGCTGGTTTGGTAGCCCGGCGTGCCGGGAAGGACGCGAAAACCCACCCGTATCCCCGATTTAAACTCTTAAAAGTTTACGTTTCGGTTTGGCACGGACCGGGAGCCGTCGCGGGCTCGGCCCCGCACTCACCCGCAGGTCCAGCCACACAGCGCCAGGACGCAGGCGGAAACGTGCACGGGCAGGGCTTCCGAGGTGAACCTCGCCGGCGGCTTCTCCCCCTCTGCTTTGTGCTCGAGCTCCTCCCTGACCAGCTGGAGGAGCAAGGAGATCTTCTCCTCCGTCAGGGACTGGGGGACGGAGAGAGGCTGGCGGTCAGAGGCAGCGCTCACCTTTCCTTCCGACTCCATCGGCGTCTGCGGCTGGATTTGCCACCCTGCCCGGTGCCCCACAGCTCCTTTTTTTTTATTGAAGTGCTGCCCTCGGGACTCCCGGCCTAGCAATAATACTGAAATATGGAAACGAGCGCAGGAAAACCCCCGGTGCGACAGATGAGGGACTCTCTGGTCCCAGTTGGCCGCCCCGAAGGGCACGAGCTTGCGCGCTCAGCCCTTAAATTCTCTGGTTAGCACGCAGAAGCCGCCCGGAGCGACGGCCCTCTCCTTCCCCATGCCCGTCTGCCTCTCCCTGCTGCCCGCACTCATCCAGGCACTGTTTGCTTCCCCGGATGGAGAGCGGGATCTCAGCCCTGCCGCCCTGCTGACAGGCAGGGATTGGGAGGCCGTCTGCGTTTGGGCAAGCCAAGAGCACTTTGGGGGCCGTCGGCGAGATACAGAGAGAGAAAAGAGCCCCCGCGGGCTACACTTCGGCTCCTGCCTCCCTCCCGCAGGGGTAAGCTCTCACCTCCGGCCTCTTGTAGGACCCTCGGAGCCCCTGGAGGTAACGAATGAGGTGGGGGAGTTGCCAGGGGAAAGCCCCAAAGGGCTCTGTGGGACCCAAAACGCCTTTTGCACCTTGCCAGGAAAAGCAGGACGCCGGCACCGCAGCCCCTCGCCACCGGCAACGCTGTGCTGGCACGAGGCAGCTGCGCCCGCGTCGGGCAAAGGCTTGCGCGAGCAGAAACCCTCCCGAAGGTGGCAGAAACCAACCCAAACGCGGCAGGAACCCTCCCGAAGGCGGCAGAAACCCTCCCGAACTCCCTTTGAGGCGCTTCCAGAAAGGCCAGGGGAAAAATCACCCCGCAGGGAGCGCCCGCGGAGAAAGCCAAGGCGACGGCGGACCCTCAACGCGCGCGGTCCGGGTCCTCGCCCAGAGCTGTTTCGGTCAGGGGGCAGCGCGGCGCGGGCGCCGCTCGCCTCGTCCCGGGGGGGGCCTCGAGCAGCCCGCCGGCGAGGAACCCACCGTGGTTTTCACGTCCTCGGCTCGGAGGGAGGGCAGCTGCAGCTCCAGCTGGCACAGGCTCTGGAAGCGCTCCAGGAAGTCCTGGAGAAGGGCCCGGGGCTCGTCCACCAGCAGCAGGGCGAAGCGGGCTGGCGGAGGAGGAAAAAAAAGGGAAAAAAAAGGAAAAAAACGAAAAAAAAAGAAGAAAAAAAGAAGAAAAAGCAGCCTTAGGTGCGACATCTGCCTTCCCGCCCCTCGTTGGCCCGCAGGAAGAGAGGAAACGAGGCCAGCAAACGGTCTTTTAAAAGAAAAGCTGAGCAGCCTCTCGTTGCTTCGCCAGGACCCATCCTAGCGCTTTGAATCACGGAACCGTTTCGGTTCACACCTTCAAATCACCAGGAGGACAAAGCTCCCGCTCCCCGCTCCCGCCTACAACCCGGGCAGCGTTTTCCCTGTGCCTCCTCCTGGGCAGGAAGGTTGACGGAGGCAGCGCTGGCCCAAAACCCGAGGCGTGGGGGCTCCCGCTGCCGCTCGGAGGCTCCCCCCTCTGCTGCTGAGCTCCCACGTCCCCGGGAGAAGGTGGGGGGGAAAAAGGGACTGGGACGACACCGCCTGCTGCGGGAGCTTGGAGAGAAGCCACGGAGGCGAGAGGAGAAGAGAAGAGGAAGGGAAAGGGAGATCCCAGAGCGGTGCCGGGCTCTGCGGGACCGACCTGGGCAGGGGCTGTCCGGCCAGAAGCAGAACTTCTCGTGCGCGGTGCGCAGGGACTTCTTCAGCTCCAAGCAGCGCTCCTTATCTGCCAGGCAAAACCCGCCGCTACGCCTCGGGGAAGGGGAGGGGGAGAACAAACAGCAAGCAGGGACATGGAGGGGGGGGGAGCCGCAGCAGACGCAGCCCAAGTCAGCCGCTGGGGCTGCGCCTCCGCTGCTCGGCGGGGAACGAGAGCGGGGACCCGTAATAAAGGGAAAAAAAACGAGGCGAGGAGGTGAAACTTGGCGGCGGCGGGCAAAAAAAAAACCTTTCCAGGCACCTGGGACAGACCCGGGTGAAGGAAAATCAGGGTTTGGGCAGGGTTCGGGCTCGGGAGCCAGCACCAGGACAGCCCTGGCGATCCAACCTGGCGCAAATATTGCAGCGGGGGGCTTTCGGGGTTAAATCACGCGAGGTGAGCGCCTGCACAGGCCGGCAGGGCCAGCAGCCCCCCGGTCTTCTTAATTAAGAAAAGTTTAAGGTCTTTTCGATCAAGCCAAAGTCTTTTCAATCAAATCAAAGTCTTTTCAATCAAGCCAAAGTCGTTTCAATCAAGCCAAGGTCTTTTTTAATTAAGAAAAACCAGCGGAGGACCAGAGCAGCGGACCAGGGAGCCTGGAAACCCGCCTCCGAGAGCGCCGCCGCGAACCCCGGGAGCTTTATCGGATCCGTTTTCAGGGACGGAAGCGCCCAGCGCCACCCAGGCAGGCCCACGGGCTCCGTTGGGGCGCGGAATCCCAAACCCCGCACCCGGGAAGGTTCCCCCCCGGCCCCGGCCCGCGGCATACGCACACTTGGCGAAGTCGAAGGCGAGCTGCAGGCTGGCGCAGAGGAAGGCCTGGCAGCTGGAGCACTTCAGCACGTCGCACTCCACGTTGGCCCAGCCGTACCTGGCGCACACCAGCGGGGACAGCTCGTGGGGTTTGCCCGCCCACTTCAGCGGGTGCCCGGCGTTAAGGACAAAAAAACCTCCCCCCAAAATTCCCCGGCTCATCTCCACCGCCTTTAGGCGCCTCGTTCCTCACGGGGCGGCTCGTCCCTAGGGGAAAAAACAAAACAAAAACCAACCAAACAAAAAAAAACCAACCAACCAACCAACCAAAACAAAACAAAAAACCTGGGGAGACGAAGGGAACCCTTGGGGACGGTGAAGCGGGGAGAGGGGAGGCTGGAAGGATATAGTGAAGGTTTCCACCCGGCTGAAATAAGCCTCTCTGCTCGTCGACTCCGAGGGGGGAGCGTCCTCCACCTGCAGGGATCCGTTGGCGGGCTGCGGCCAGCCCGCCGCGTCCTTCCTAGGGGGAAGAGCGAGTTAAAAAAAAACAGCGAGCGAAAACGTCCTTGCTACCCCCCCAGAAACTTTCCACTGTCCCGTCCCCAGAAGAGGCGGGAGCTTTCTCGGAATCCCCCCCCCCCCCCCCCCCCCCCCCCGTAAGAGCTGAGTCTCTCGGAGCCCCCCTGGTGCCCACCAGTGCTCTCCCCCCCCCCCCCCCCCAGCCTCTCGTTACCCGCTGCTGCCTCCCAGCGTCCCAGCGCCTCCCAGTACTTCCCAGTTCCTCTCCCCGTGCCTCCCAGCGCCCCGTGCTCCTGGCACATCCCCTGTTACCAGCCCCAACCACCCCCAGCACCCCCCAAACCCCCCCCGGCGTCCCCCAAAACCCCCATCAGCACCCCCAACCCCCTCAGCACCCCCAAACTCCCCCTCAGCGCCCCCAAACCCATCATCCCCCAATCCCCCCTCAGCACTCCCCAAGCCCCCCCCAGCACCCCTCAACCACCCCCAACCCCCTCCTCAGCACCCCCTTAAGCCCCCCTCAGCACCCCCAAAGCCTCCCAGCGGCCCCCAAACCCCCCCCAGCACCCCCAATCCCCCCAACACCCCCAAATCCCCCTCAGCACCCCCAAACCCCCCTCAGCACCCCCAAATCTCCCCAGTGCCCCCAAATCCCCCCCCAGTGCCCTCAAACCCCCCCAACGCCCCCCAAATCCCCCCAAGAACCCCCCAACCCCCCCAACGCCCTCAATCCCCCCCCTCATCATCCCCAAACCCCCCCAGCACCCTCCTAAGCCCCCCTCAGCACCCCCAACCCCCCCCCATCGCCCCCAACCCCCCCCCCAGCGCCCTCCCCTCAGCGCCTCTGCCCCCCTAGCCGGGCCTAGCCCCCACCCCACTCCCCTCAGGCCTTTCCCCCGTCCCCCCCCGCCCCCCACCCGTCGCTGCCGCCCCCCTCCGGGGCGATGCCGCCGTCGATGAGGTCGCGGATCTGCTGCGGGGTGGCGGCGGGCGGCCTCCCCCGGGCCCCCGCCGCGCTGGGCGCCGCCATCTTGGTCCCTCAGCGCGTCCCCGTCGCTTTGGGGGGGGCGGGGGGGGCGGGGCCGAGCGGGAAACGCAGCCCGCGCACCTTCGTTCCGCCGCTTTTTCGTTCCGCGTCTCTTTCGTTCCGCCCCCCTGCCGGCATCCTTTTGGGGGGGGGAGGGGGAGGGGCCTGCTCCCAAGCTCGGCGCTCGATTGCTTCTGCCTGCCCGCGTCCGCGAACCGCCCTTCCTCCCTCCCTCCCCGCCCGCCTTCCCCCACCTCCCAAGAAGGCCCCGTCTCATTGGCGGGGTCCCCAGAAGCCGCTCTCTGATTGGGCGACGCGGGGGTGGGAGGGAAGCCGCGGCCTGGCGGCGGCGGCCGGGTAGAAGACGGGAGCTATGGCGGCGGCGGCGGGCGGCGGAGGAGGAGAAGGAGGCGGCCGGGATCCGAAGGGGCCGCGGGGAGCGGCGGGGGGGGAGCTCCTCAACCGCTTCGTGCAGCTCCCGGGCAGGCCGCAGCCGGCGGGTGAGCGGGGGCCGGGCCCTGAGGGGATGAAGGAGGCCGCGCCCCCCCCCCCCTCCCCCCCCCACCGGGATCACCTCACGGGCCCGGCCCCCTCATAACGGGGGGGTTTTGGGGTCCCGGGGGAGTTTTGGGGTCCCTGGGGGGTCCCGGGGGGGTTTTGGGGTCCCGGGGGGGGGGTTCGGGGTCCTGGGGCCGTTGGGAGCCGGGGGCGGCGTTAACCTGACCTGATCCCCTGGGGGGGGGTTCCTCCGCCGCCCCCCGGCCCCTTTTTCCCCCTCTCGTCCCCTTCTTCCCCCCTAATTCCTCCCCCTCGTCCCTTTTCCTCCCTCTTTCAGACCCCCCCCAATCCCTTTTCTCGCCTTGTCTCTTCCTTCCCAATCCTAACGGGCTCGGGAACCCCCCCGGGGGCAGGGGTGCCCCCATCCCAACAACCCCCACGTGTTTGGGGAGCACCCCAGGGTCACCCCGCAGTCCTACAGGAGGCATGGTCGCCCCCGTCCTGTCCATCCTGTGATCCTGAGGAGGGTCTGGGGCACCCTGGGGTCACCCCGCAGTCCCACAGGAGGGGAGATCACCCCCATTTTATCAGTCCTGTGATCCTGAGAGGAGTTGGGGGTGCCCCAGGGTCACCCCACAATCCCTCAGGAGGGGAAATCGCCCCCAGTTAATCAGTGATGTGATCCTGAGAAGGATTTGGGGCACCCCGGGGTCACCCTGCAATCCTACAGGAGGGGTGTTCACCCCCATTTTATCAATCCTGTGATCCTGAGAGGGATTTAGGGCGCCCCGTGCTCCTGTGGTGCATTTCCCATGTGGTTTGGGGTTCCCCTCCTCGTGCCCGTAGCAGCCCCTCGCCCAACAGGGCCGCAGATTTCGGGGTGCTGCCACCCCGGAGGGGTTCCCAGCCCTTTCTGCCCCATCCCCACCTCACCGAGCCCTTCAGGGGTGCGAAGCCCGCCCCGGACCAGCAGCTCCTGGGCCGCCGTTTGCACCCCGGTGAGGCCTCAGGAGCAGTGAGGACGCCCCCGAGCCTCGCGGGAGCACCCAGGGGATTTGCCGGGCGGCTCCACGCCTCCTGTTTTGGGGCAGACGCTCAAAAAAAACCCTCCCTTCCTTCTGCGATGGGGGATTTTCTTTCGGTAATGCGAGCTGGTTATCCTCCCCTTCCTGAATTCTGATCCTTGCCTCGAGCGCGTCCTCCTGACGCAGTCCTAACGCTCGCATTCGGGGCTAAAATCACCTTTTTTTTTTTTTTTTTTGGCTAAGGAGCGTGCCTGCACCTGGAGCTCAGCTCGGCGCCGGCGTTTTGAGGCCGCCTGCAGCTCACCGGCGGCCTTTCTGAAAAGCCGGCTGGTGGAAATCCTCTCCTGGAGCTCACTGGAGTTTCCCCCCCCCCCGTCTGGCACCCGCTGAGGTCCTATTTTCGGCGCCCCAGCAGCTGCCGAGACGCAGAGGGGACGTTTCTTCCCCTCCGTCCGTTTCCCCCAGCCGGGGTTGTTCCCTTACCTCTCGCTCCTCTCGAGGAGCTTCGCATCCGTGCTTTCATCTTCCCACCGTTTAGGGCCCTGGAAGCTTTCCGCGAAGCGTGCTGCGGCTTTTTTTGCTGCTTTTTCCCCTTTTTTAGAAGTAATTCCTGCTGTAAATGCTGCAGGGAGCTGGTAGCGTGCCCTGGCCGTGGACGTTTTCTGTTTTCTCTCCGCCCCTCCCTGCAGAGCCCTCTAACCCCTGGTAAGCCGGGTGGCGTTTCGAGTAGTTTCTGGGTTCGTTTCTCGCCAAAACGGCACCAGAGCATCCACGTTTACGTCGGTGCCGCTGTCCTCGCGTTCTCCCTCCGTTCTTTCTTACGCGGCCACGAAAAACAGATTTAACTTACAGCTTCTGCCTTTTTCACCCCCCGGAGAATTTAAAATCCCGCGGGGAAGCGGCGGAGAAAGGGGAGGGGGAGGGCTCTCGGCAGCTGCCGTCGGAGCTGGGTCGCCGTGGCCGCTTCCTCGAGCGGGACGTTTCTGACGAGGGCTTCTCAGAAGAGGCGTTCACGGAGCAGTTTCTGCAGAAGAGTCTCGCCGGCGGCTTGGCAGCTGGAAAAAAAAAAAAGCAGTTTGCGTGTGGTTTTGCGCTCCTCGGAGGAAATCCTCCCGTCCACGCCGAAAACGGAGCCGCGGCAGCGATATTCGGCTCTCTTCGTCACCGCTTTGAGGGTTCAGTGGGGCAGAAACGAGCCGGAGAGCTGAATTACCTCCCTGCCTCTCCCATGCTGGGCTCTTCTCTTTTCCCAGCTGCAATAGGGTTGGAGGGGTTTTTTTTGGGGCAGAAAGGTTCGGAATTTCTGATATGTCTTTAAAATTATACCAGGAAAAAAAAAAAACGAGTATCCTGTACCCGTTTGTGTCTTGAGGGGGGGAGCAAGCCCAAAGCCATTTGTTTGAAGAGTGCTGTGTGCGCGACACCTGAATTTTCCGGAGCCCCTTTCCTGCTTTTCCTCTTTACAAAAAGCAAAAAAAAAAAAAAGGGAAGCTGCCCGAGGCGCGCCCGGTGCGTAAAAACCTGCCGCGATCCGTTAACGTTCAAGTTCACGGGGGTAAAAAGTTTCTCCTGGTTTCTCAGCCGGCCCCCTGCCCCCCCTGAGGACCCCGTTCCGAGCGCCGCCTGGAGGATCCGGGCCCTTCTGCTCCCTTCCCGCGTGGACGGGAGCGCTCGGGATGAAGGAGCGGGTCGGGAGGAAGGGGAGATGCTGAAAAATACCCCCGAGCCAGCAGGGGAACGCGCAGGTCTGTGATAAAAGCACTGAATTTGGTGGGGACGATGGAAGAGCCGAGCGACGTGCCGCTTTTCGTCGAGCCCGGGGCTCTGGCAAGGCCCCAGCAGCGACGTCCAACGAGTAGAAGAGCCGGCGCGCCACTAACGGGACGGGGACGGGGAGGTGACAGCCCGGCGCCCGTCTTTTTCCCCTTCTCCCAGCAGGAGGATGACCGAAAGCCGCGGGAAACGCGAATCGAGGAGGTGTGGGGGCGGTGCCTCCTTCCGCAGCGTTCAGGCAAAATGCTGAGGCTCGAAGGATCTCGTCGGAGGAGCCAGGGGTTCCCAGGGGTTCCCCCGAGGCGTAAAAGACCCGTCCACGGCTGCTCGGGCACTCTACAGCCAGAAAGACGCGGGAGGCACAGCGAGGACTTGGCAGCCCTCGTCCTTTCGTCCCCCAGGTGCTCCTGGCTGGATAATTTGGCTGTTTGCGCTCCTTGCGGCTCTGAGCGGCCAGACCCAGCTTACTTCAAGACCTTTTTTTAGAAATTAAAACCGCCCTCGCCTTCCGCGAGACCTCGCCTCGAGTTCCGTTACCTTCCCGCGCCTTCCGCTCTGCGAATCGCCTCCCGGAGGACACGCCGCTGAAAACGGGCTGAGCAAAAAGAGGGCTGATGCGGGGAGGCGCCGGGGCTGCCCTCCCCGGGGCCGCTCGAGGCCTGGTAGCTGCCTCTCCTGCCCCAGGAACGAGTTACTGATCTGTGTTCGTGAGCTTCGTGCCAGGTGGGCTGCAGGAGAGGGAGGGAAGGGCTCGACTGCTTGGGCGCAGCCTCCAGAGTGAAGCTGGAGCCGCGTGAAACGAAGAGGACTCGCGGCTGTACGCGCAAACGGTGTCACCAGTAAATACGGGGGTGACGAACGGTCCCTCCGGCCCTACGAGGAATGTCTCCGGGGGCCGTCCTTTAAGCAGGAGGGAAACTCGAGGGCATTAAAACCGGCGGTGCTTTGATTGCAGCTCAGGAGTTTCTATTTATTTGTTATTCTCTCAATTTTGGCCGAGCGTTCCCGTTGCAGCCTGGCAGGACGCGGTCCTTGCTTTCAGCACTACCTGCGTGGAAGGATCAGCCCGCAGCGCTGACCCGCTTCGGTGTACGCGGCTCTAGTTTTGGAAGCAGAATAAGCTGGAGGACTTGGGGGAACGCCTCTGCTCTGAGGAGAAGGCTTAGGAAGGGCGGTGCTGGCACCCCTGGGTGGCTGTCACGGGCTTACGGCTGGTCGCCCATCGTCTCAGTAAAACGGGGTGTCGGAAGCAATCCTCATTTGGCAGGAACGATCTGTCAGCCCTTTCCTCGTTTTCGGAGTCTCGCCGTATTTAAAGAGCTTTGAGGCTGGACGCGTTGATTCGAAAACCACGCTGTTGTTTTTTTTTTTAATGCACGCTTGCAGTACCGGAGTCGTTTCTCAAGCGCATCTCGGCTGGAGAAGAAGCGAGGCAGTTGCTCGTTCCTTGAGATTCAGAAACGCCGGCGGCTTTTGTTGCTCAGGTTCTCTTCTGGAGGTCAGAAGCCAGGCGCTGCTCCTGAATTCGCCGTGGATTTCACCTCCACGTGGACGCCCTGATCGCCGAGACTGGCCGTGCTCTTCAACTCCGGTCGTCCCCGCCGAGGTGACAGATAACCGCGCGTGTTCTCCTTGCCGGGGAGCGTCCGTAATGACGAGCGAAACCTTTCAAAGCTTGCATTTAATTATTTTGGTGACTGCAGATTCCGGACGGAGCAGGCAGTTCTCTCTAAATTCCGTCGTCTCCAAACTGGGCACCTGCCGCGCAGACTCTGGCCACCCCGGCTTGCGAAAGGATGTTTTTTTTGCGTCCCCAGCAAGCACCAGCACGCGGCAAAGCTTAGAAATGAGGCCTCGTGATCGCGGAAAGGAGCTGTTGCCACGGATTCTGGTGGCCGTGCTGGTGGAAGGGCATGGCCTGCGTCCGCTTCCAGAGTCTCGCTTCTTAAGCCCGAGGCAGGCAGGTTCACCTTGCGTGGCTTTGCTCCCGAAGGACCTAGGAGTCGTTTTTTCCTCCTGCAGGTTGCGAAGGAAAAGAGCGTGGCATCGCTCTGCTGCGAAGTGGTAACGAGGCGCTGCGGCGACTAAAGAAAACTCCCGTAAAAAGTAAAACTGAACTCTGCAGAAAGCTGATGGCGGAGGCAGACCTCGCTCTGCCGAGAGCTTATTACCGCTGATGAACGCATTTATTTCTGCTTTTCTGGCAGCGTGCTCACAGTAAGGACAAGGCTGGTTTCGTGTAGGCTCTCAGGGCAACCCAGTATTCAAGTCTTCCGTTGTTTATTTATATTTCTGATCACTGAATCTGCCTCATTCCACCTTCTTTAAACTAATAAAAGCCGTCTGGCTGGCTTACCGACCCGCTCGCGGGTATTCCCCCCGCTGTTAACCAAGCCGGCGAGGTGCCGCCGGCGTTCTTTTTCCTGCGGCGATCGGAGGGCGGATAATCGGCTGGAAAGCGGGCGCCTTTGTCCTCTGCGCCTTGTCTCGGCGCTGCTCCGTTGGAAGAGCCTCTCACCTTTTTTGCCGCCCCGTGATGCGGTGGCCGCACTGACTCAGCGCGTGCTCCGCCGTTTAATTCTCCTCCCAGGTAACTTTATGGAGCTGTTGAAACGCAGCGGAGCAATCCGGCCGGCTCGGCCGGAGCTGTTGACACGCGGCGTGGTTCTAGGCGAGCCGGTAGCATTTAATCTGCTGCACAGCTTCAAGGAATCTGACTTCTTGAACGTGAGTGGTTTTTCCAGGCTTTTCGTAGATCTCCGTAGCTCGCAGGCCTCCCAGTTGGAATTTAATAAACTTCGAAGCTTGCGTTGGGGAGAATAGGAACGATATTTACATTAGGATGCAATTCAGCTTTAAAACTCTAGCGTCCTCCTCCCCGTAAGAGGGACGTGTTGACCAGGAGCCTCGTTGGATGCCATTCAGGACCATTAAACCTTCCTCCTTTGACTTGAAGGGTTCCTGTAAGCGTTCTTACACCTCTCTCCTCTCCTCCTCTTCTCCCCAGATCTGTTCTGCCTTCGGAGCTCTCCGAGAGGTAGGGATCAAACATCTCCTGTGTCAGGGGCCGTGCCGCGTCAGGAAGCCCGGCAGCAGGTGCTCACACCGCCTTTTTCCTTGCCCCCCTTTGTTCTGATAATACCCCGTGCCGGAGAGGTGTTTAATTAGGAGGCAGCTCTAACGAAGTTCACCTGGGCCGTGCGAGCAGCTCCCTCTGAAGTCACCTAATGAATCCCCTGCAGAGGGCGGCTTGAGCAGGGCGTCAGCAGGTCGGCGCGTAAAGGTAGCCGGCGAGCGAGCTTCTATCGAGCGGCTCCGTCCTAAATTAGGAGTGTCCTCGTTGTGTCCCTGCCGCAGTATTTCAGCTTAATTCTGGCTGGGTGGCTGCTTATTCCCGTTCCTGCCCTGAGCACCAAGGGGAAGGAGTCTCCGAGGACTGCACCTTCCCGTCCTGCCGGCTCGCTGCTGCTCCAAAGCAGCCACGCTGGGCTTCACAGCCTTCAGCCGGCCACACAACCCGTTTCCCAGTGTAACTCTCCGTAAAGCCGTTTTCTCTAACTGAATTACTTAATAATTAATAATCTAACTGGAGAGTTGCTGGCGAGGCCCTTGGCCGGGGGTTGTGCAGGCTGCAGGAGGAAGGCAGCAAACCTGTGGGTGTTTTCCTGCACCACCAGAAGCTGCTGTGCGTTGGGTAGGCTCGTCGCAGCTGCTGACGCTCGGAGCAAACACGTCCAAAACGTGCGTTAAGGATTTTGGCAGGAGCCGCGAATCATCGAATAGGGCGTAATTAAATGGAAACCCGTCTCCTCGCTGGAGGTCCAGGGCGTAGAGCTTGTCTGCTGAGGAAACCGATCTGAATGAGCTCCTAAGTACGTCCAGCTCGGACGGTTCCTTTCTTTAACAGGCAGAACTAGAGAAAAAGGTTAATTTTCTAGAGGTAGAAAACAGATTTCTGTATAAATGGGAAGATGCGTACGTGCTTGGTGCACCCCTCCTGCTGTGCCGGGGACCTGCCTGCACCAGAGCACTGAGCCCTTCGTGTCAAACTGTAATTTCTTGACAAGGCCAGGCGCCTTCCCTTTTCATTTTGAACGAATGCCTCCTCGGTTTTGTTTATTAACGTATTTTCTTTGAATTGGGCCCTTTAATCCGCTCGCCGTGTGCGAAGCTCGGCCTTATTCCCCTCTTCCCTCTGCAAGGTTCTCCCTGCAGGGGTTTTAACAGGGAAATAGGATCCGCAGTGAACGTAAAAGTCGTATTTCAACTCTTAATTCCCTATTACCACTTAAACACGGTGTGGCTGGACTAAACCTCCCCTGCCAGCTGTGTGCTCGGTGCCGCTCCCCTTTCAGCCCTTCCAGGCTCCTTGGGACCGCCGGGGACGAGGCAGAAGACGGCTGGAGCCGGGCGAGCTTCCTTTGGCCGAGCGCAGACACGTGAGCCCTTCTGTAGGATTTCCTTTATGGACTGGGAGAGACACGGGCACCTCCCGGGCCTGCTTTTGGCTGCAGCCATGCAGGGTGAGAGGAATCGCCCTCTGGAGGTGGCTGCCTGCGGGAGGCTGAACCATTGCCTTCACCCCGAGTACCTTTATTATCGCCCCTGGGCTCGCTTAGGGGAAGCGAGTCCCTTCTTCGGGTAGTTCCAGGCTTTAAAACACGAAGCCAGGAGGGACGGATGCTCGTTGCCCTCCGTGAATCCCCTCTGAAGCACGCGGCGCGCGTTAGCAGCTCAGTCCGGCGCCGGGGCCAGGAGCTTGCTGGCTGCAGCCCTCGGAGCTTTTCGTAACCACCCCTCGGTGCGGGTGCGCGGCTAGCTGGGAGCACGAAGCTGCCTCAGCAGAGAGGCAGAAGACGAGCGATTTTTTTTTTTTCCTTCCCTTTCCTCCCCTCTCTTTCGTTTGGGGCATGCCGGGGCCCTGGAAGCAAGCCAGGGCCATGGAAACTTTGCCGCGAGGCGTCTGTGTGAACTCCGAGCAGCTTTAATGCCGCACGCGAGCTGGAACGAAAAGCGGCAGCAGCACGCCAGGAAGGTGCAAGCACAGCCGCTTGTGCTGAGCTAAAATCCGCAGCTTGGTCTGGACAAATCATTTATTTCACCTTTCCTGCGGGAAAGATGCTTGCTGCTTCGTTTGTTGTCGCTCCGTGCGTCCGATTCACTGCTGATAATCGTAACGGGCTCTAAGAAGAAACACGATGGGTCCTACCGAGACCTTTCTCCGGGTCCTGTTCCATCTTAAAAGTCCCTAAAAGAGCTGTGAGGGCAGGTGGGTGGTGCAGATCACGGGTTGCTGGCTCTGAGGGCAGCTGTGGGGATCTGCTTTTGATTTTTATTTTTTCCTTTTGGTCTTTATTGTCAGCTGAACCAAAGTCTGCCGTGAGGGGTGATTGAAGGGTGGTGGTCACCCGCTGAAATTTTAGGGGAACATTATGTATCGTCCTTCTCGAGGTGAAGCTGAGAGGCAGTCTCACCAAAGCCGCGTTATATTGCATTAAAAAAATGAGTTTTGGAACTTTCCTGGTCTACACCCGCCTCATAACCAGATCCTTTGTTCGGGGACCCGACCGTTTTCTCCTTTCCTCTTTCTCCTCCGTTACGTGGCCCCATGTCGCACTGGAGGAAAACCCCTGGCTCTGCGCTGGCCTCTTACGAGCGCTGAATCGGAACAAGCGTGGAAGTTTGATCGCTTGTCGGTGAAGACTTCGGATACCCAACAAGATCATTGCTGTTGAGTTTATCCCGGACCGACCGCCATGCGTGTACCGGTCTTGTTTGCCTCTTCTGGTTGAGACCTGAGCTTGAGCTCCCCGTCGGCATTTTGGAGCTATTTCCTAAGTCAATCAGTCACCCAGAATGCCAGAAAGGGGAATCGGTTAACAAATAACAGCTAAAAAAAACCTTGAAGCTAGCTTTTGCGGTAGGATTGACGTCTGAAAGGCTTCCCGTGCCCTGAGCTGCGGGCCTGTGCTCTGGGGGCTGCAGCGGACGTGACCGAGGCGGTGACGCGCGGCGGCTCTCCCTGCTCCCGCTCAGAGAGGCGGGTCCGACACGAAAACCGTCACCTCCCGGCTGCAGATGGGACTCCTTGCTGTCAAACCCCGCGATGAGGACCACCGTGCTCCTGCCCCTCAGCCACCAGCGTGGCCGCAGACGTCCCCCTGAGGCTCCCCTGCCTTCTCTTTGCGCTGCAGGTCACAGATCTCCCCCGGCGAGGAGCGGCCACCGGTGCGTGGCGGACAACGCCAACCTGTACGTCTTTGGAGGCTACAATCCCGATTACGACGAGTCCGGTGGGCCGGAGAACGAAGACTACCCGCTCTTCAGGGAGCTCTGGCGGTACAACTTTGCCACGGACACCTGGCATCAGATGGGCACGGAAGGCTACATGCCCAGGGAGCTGGCCTCCATGTCACGTACGTATGGAAACGCAGCGCCCGGGCATCGACTCCTGAGGCCGCTGTAATTGGTGGCATGCAAAACCAGGCAAGACCGGGAAATCTGGGGCCCGTTTCCATCTCTCGTACGCGTAGGCAGTGAGTTTGGGTTGGGTTTTTTTGGTTTTTCTTCCTCTTCTCTAGGGCTGAGGCCAGGAGGAAGAAAAAACTTCAGATGTCTTTGGGAATTGAGCTTAACAGCTGCGAGGCCTCTGTGTTTTCGGTGGACAGGTGCTTGATGCAGCCATCTCAGAGCACCCAAAATAGATCTCTTTGTTCGCTAGTCGTTTTTAAAAGCGAGCCCTTGGTTTCCATGGTTTTAGCTTGCATTCTCTCTCTTTTAGAGCGTTTCAAGGCCGTAAACGCGTGGCGTGAGTTGTAGGATGTCTGAACGGAGCAGAGTCGCTCTGCCTCGCTGCCTCTCACAGCAACAAGTCTCTCTGCTCTGTCTTTCCTAGTCGTATTGCACGGCAACAACCTGCTCGTGTTCGGGGGCACCGGGATCCCCTTCGGGGAGAGCAACGGCAACGACGTCCACGTCTGCAACGTCAAATACAAGAGATGGGCCCTGCTCAGCTGCCGAGGGAAGAAACCCAATCGGATCTACGGCCAGGTAGGAGGCGCAGCACTTGTCGGGCGCGGTGCGTGCGCCTGCGTACGCTATGTGGTGTCCTGCAGCGGGGGCCAGAGCTTGAAAACTTATTTTCCTTTGAAATCTCAAAGAATCTTGCAGTTAAAAAACCCCAAATTTAACTAGATGCCAGATGGATTTGAGTGAAAAGGTACGTCTGATAAAAGCAGTAGCTGGTACTTTCTGGAGTTGCTCTGTAGCCTCCTCAGAGCCTTTAAAATCCCAAATATAAATGAAAACGATGTTTAGGAGGTCTTATTTGTGTTAAAATAACACCTTTTAAAACTGACCATGGCGTCCTGAATGAGCTTGATGTCCAATACAGCGCAAAAAACTACATTCACTCTCGTGGGAGGTCTGCCAGCTTTTGCTGTGCTTTCCAGTAACACTGCCGTGAATCCGTGCAGACGTTTACAACCCACCTAATTTCTCATTTAGCCGCATGCCAGACGCTTGGGGTCGGGGAGGGCTGTCTTCCCCTGTCCCAGCGCAGCCCTAGCCGGCCTTGGGCAGCAGCTGCGCCTCTTCTCCCACCTCGAATCGCGTCGGGGAAGGGCTGCCTGCACCGCCTTCGAGCCGACGCTCCCGAGTGCTTCTGAATTGTGCAGGCTGTCTCCGTTTGGTGAGGCTTAACCACTGCGTTCAGGGCTTTGTTATGCTTAATCCTGCTGGCTGTCTGATACTGCTCTATAAGATTCTCCGTACCAGTATGCGTAAGGTCAGCGTGAAGGAGACCCAGGGTTTTTTCTTTGCTTTGAGCCCCTGCTGCACAGATTCGAATCATCTGACGTCTGAAACGTAGCAGCTCCTCTCAGCTCATCTGGCTCGCTGCTCAGCCTTGCCTCCTCCGCGGCTTTTTTCCTTTCTGTTCCTTTATTACGCTTCTTGGCACCTGCTGCTGCTTGCACAGTGCTTCGTGCCATTTGTTCTGCTTTTCTGGGAAGCCTTGCCCTGTATCTCCCGTGTTCCCCCTGAAGCTTTGAACACTCTTTCCCTTCCTTCTCCCCTCGGCTTTTGGAGCTCTCCACTCTTGCAGTTACGGAGGGTTCAGAGGGAGCCTTTTGCTACAGCTGCCGGCGCGTTGCGAGCCAGTCCAAATGCTGGCTCCTGATCGCGAGGATCAGGACTGGCCCTGCTCAGGGCTCAGTGCACTGGCTGTTGGCAGTAAGGGAGCATCACCGAGGCTTATGCTAAGAAACCTCTCTGCCGGGTTTTAGAAACTCTTTCCAGGAACGTTAGTGTTGCCATGACACTGCTCTCCCTGATGAAACCGAAACAAGAATTTTTCTTACAGAATTCAAGCTCGTGGGCTTTCTTCCCCGCCTCGTGCCCCAGCTTTCTCCTCTAGCCATTACTTCCTTTTCCCTCGGGAGTTTTTTTTTTTTCTTCCTGTTCCTTTTAGGTACTCATTCTGTGACCGTGGAGCTGCAGAAACCCCACTATATTTTGCGTATTTTCTTCGTTTGCCCGTTGTATATTTTCTGAACACAGAGCTCCGGAATTTGTGGGTAGAGCTTTGCCAGCAGTGCCTTGCTTCGGGAGGGTGGGAATCCTTTTTCAGGCGCTGCTGCCACATGTCCTTCCTAACTGTTTTCCCTGTTACCTTGCAGGCCATGGCCATCATCAATGGTTCCTTGTACGTGTTTGGTGGGACGACCGGTTACATCTACAGTACCGACCTGCATAAGCTAGACCTCAACACTAGGGAGTGGATCCAGCTGAAACCGAACAACATGTCCTGTGACATGCCAGAGGAGAGGTGAGAAGCTGTCGGTCTGGAGAGCTTTCACACTGGGGAGTCATCGCTTTTACCGGGACTGAGAAGCTCAGAGAGCATGGACAGGCTGCCGAGCGCTTTTAGAGCAGCGTCTTTGTGAACCCGCTGGGTCTGGTATGCAGGAGGATTTAGGGATGGGGTGTGCAGCTCCTGCCAGGCACCGCTCTGTGCTGCCAGACCAGAGGAGGGGACTTGGGGCAGCTGGCGAGCGCTGCGGAGGGGACGAGACTCCGCCTGATCCCTGTCCCTTGTCTCGTTCTGTAGCGAGGTGCGGAGGAAGGAGATCTGTTAGCGACCTCAGGGTGAGAAGGGAAAGGAGTATTGAGGGCTCCTGTGCTCCAGAAATTGTTGCATTTAAAGTCCGTGCTGCTCTGCTCTCAGAAAACACCTTTCCAGCTGCTGAAGTGCTGCTTGGGTTGCTCGTGAAAGCTTCCGCAGCCCCTGCGAACTGCCAGCCTGAGGGACTGGCACGGCGTGGGCAGGCTTGGGGTGCCTGCTCAAACCACTCGAGAGCGGTGGTGCTCGCAGAAAGCTTTGTTCTTGCTCACTTGCGCTAATTCCTCATGCTGCCAAATGTCCGTCTCTGCACCTGCAGGTACAGACATGAAATCGCACACGACGGTCAACGGATTTATATCCTGGGAGGCGGAACTTCCTGGACAGCTTATTCCTTAGATAAGGTAAGGTGATCAGAAACCTGCAGGCCTTGCCTGGACAGGAGGTTTTCTGCGGCGAGGCATAACCAGCGCAGTCACTTCGTCTGTCTGGGGAGCTGGGTTTAAAAAATAAAAATAATTCCTGGGACCAGATTTCTCTCCTGCTTCTGTAAAACCTGGTGTTACCGCAAACACGTCCCGTGGACTTAGAAATGACTCATCTGTGTTACCTGATGACAACACAGATGTGCAAAATAGCTTTGTTCTCACAGACCTGTTATCAAAGATTCTTGTTTAAAAACTCTTGGGACCTCTCTCACAACTCTGTAGTTGCGCCAAAACAGGAAAGTGCCAACGAAGTTCCTTGATGTGTAATTTGAATATCGATATGGTGACTCTTCTTCTCTTCTCCCTTAATCCTAAGTTTTAATTTCCTTTCTCGTAAACATTTTTCCCCGTTAAAATTTGGGCAGGGAAGAGTGAATTCATCTTGGAATAGTGAGATGATAAATGAGGAAGCTTTAAATAGCGCTCCACTTCCCAAAAAGTTGAAACTGTAGAAGTTAACGTGACTTTTCCGCTTCATTCTCTGCATTTTTGTCTTCTTAGGTGCAGTATGAGCTAAGTATTTCTAAATACCTCTGAGAACTGGAGGGTGTGGGCTTTATTGGTCCTTTTTTGTTTTCCTTAAAGCAATATTCTTTTTGTCCAGCTTTGGGGCTCAAATAGCACAGTTGCGGAGGAAAGCCTTAGTAAGCCGGTACGTTTTGAAGGTGATTTTATACCTGCTTAGTCACTGGCTGCATTAGCTATTTTCATTTTTACACTTGGTGAACCAGAGGTGTTATTTATAGTGGCTCCCCGGGTCGGAGTCTAGTTTTGTCACCCTGCAGCTGCGTCATTGTAGTGCTGGCAGAGCCAGGAGCAACTAACGGCCCCTCTTTGTTCCTTCAGATCCACGCCTACAACCTTGAGACCAACACCTGGGAGGAAATTGCCACGAAACCGCATGAAAAAGTTGGTGAGTCTGGAAACGTCGCCAGTCGTCGTCTTTAAACCAGAGAGCGGCCAGGATGCACGAAAATGCAGTCAGGTGGCAGTCTGAAAGCCTGCCTTGAAGCCTTGTTGTAGTCATGACTTTAACTGGCTTCAGGACCCTGCTCCTTTGTAGCTTTAGCAGTGAGAACTAACCCAGGTGGAGTTTATTTGGCTTCTCTCCCTCCCTGGAGAGGTTAGGTGACAGGGGCTGCCCATCTCTGCTCCCTCTGAGGGACCGGCTGCTGGCCTGGTTAGCGCTGGGAGTCTTCCTGAAAAGCCAGAGGGGAGAGCAGGAGGCTGTGGGGAGTGAGATCTTTCTTTCCTGGAGAGCAGATAGAGGCCAAACCTCCTGAAAGAGCCAGTTGCTAAATTAGAGATGTTAGACCTGTGATTGCGGGAAAGCAGAAGCCCTTATCAATGAAAAAAGGAATTCTCGTCCTTGATTATACGTTGAGGTAAAATCACCACTTGTGCGAGCACTGTAAAAGCAGCTAGAGTTGATGCCTCTTTCTTTTTTTGTTTCCCCCTCAGGCTTCCCAGCAGCCCGAAGATGCCATAGCTGCGTTCAGATAAAAAACGGTAAAGCCTGCCTGTTGAAAATTGGTGTATCTCGATACAGCCTAGCGGTGACAAGCCACGTTCGAGGGAACTGCAGGGCACGCGTGTCTTTTCTGGAAGAGGATTTTTCCCGTTAACAGCCTTAAACCACCTGATTGACACCACTCTTCATACGAGGGAGATTGCTCTTGCAGGCAAACGTGTTTCTGAAACGCACGGTGCTGTCCCTGCCTGGAATTCGGCAGTGTTTTATGCAGTTAACACAACATACAAATTTCCTTGGGACACGTGGCTACCTTAATGTAAAATATCATGCATTTTAGCACGATAGCATAACATTTTAGCCACGGGTGTCCGTGATAGTTTGCAGCTTCTTGGTGGTGAGCTTACGGGGGGGTTTGAGCGATGCTTCTGTTAGAGCCTGGCGACTCACCGGCTGGCTTCACAGTTTGCTTTGAAAACCAAAGTGGGGCCAGGTCCTGGGAGCAGAGTTCTTTAGAGACGAGATTGTTCAGGGATTTCTATGATAGCGTGTGTCCTTTCCATGATGCTGTACGTCCAAGATGCTCACATAGCGTGGATTACGAGGCAGTAGCAGAGCTAGCACTTCAGTCTTTCCAGTCTCTGGTAAAAGGGTGGCTGTGTTACACGCCAGGAGCTGCACAGAGCTTAGCAGAGCCTTTTGCTCCTCCCTTCAGTCCTCCAAACGTTCCCGCTGTAAATAACTTGCACACAGCTCCTTGAAGCACAGCTTAAAGAGGGCCGTGCACGTGCAGCCTGCGTTCGATTGTCCCGTTGTGACTGGCGGCGCTTGGACCTCTTAAGCGGGGTTTGGACCTCTCCCATAGCCTCATTGTCCTCAAAGAATGCGTTTTCCCAACCCTGATAAATAACACATAGCTCATAATGGACTGAAGGAGCAGTTAGAGCGTTGATCCTTCTTCTTAAAACCGTTTTCAGTTCCGCTGCTGAATGCTGGATGTTTAAATGCGCTGAGCCGTGCAGAAGCGCGATGCAGCTGATTATATTTCTTAGGAGCGCTAATTGTGGCAGTAAAGTAAGGCAGGAGGTGGGAGATGCTTCCGGCCGCCTTCAGCATCGTGCAAGTCGAGAACTTGTGCAAAGCCAGGAGCTGAGGACCTGGCACTAGGGCACACAGCAGCCTGGGGCCAGGGCTGTGACTGGTCCCTGTGGGCTTACAAACACAGGAATCAGCTCGAACCTCTGCATTCAGGCTGGTTAGGGCTTGCTGCAGCGCCTTAAAGCAGGAATCGTCCTGCATCCGTGCTTCTCAGGGGCACTCGTCCCTTCATCTGCCGGAGCGGGGCTGGGATCACGGGCTGGGAAGTGGCCTCAGTAGGGTGGGACTGACCTGGGAGGTGTCGAGAGCTTGTGCTGAGACAACCTAAGCGGCGATCCTAAAACCGTTCAGAAAGGTGCTCGCTTCATCTGCAGCACGTTTTGTAATTCCCGAGGGATGTAAGCACTGCGGGTTTCCTCTCTCCTGCAGATGTGTTCGTCTGCGGAGGCTATAACGGAGAAGTGATTCTGGGAGACGTCTGGAAGCTGAACCTGCAGACTTTCCAGTGGGTCAAGCTGCCAGCCGCCATGCCTGAACCCGTGTATTTCCACTGTGCTGCTGTCACCCCAGTAAGTGACTCACTTCTTTCCTGCGTCGCTCAAGGTCAAGGTGTTTGTCCGAGCGTTTGTGTGGGCTGCAGATAGAGCTGAGATGTTACCGCCTGGGTGCAGCATCTCGAGGGAGGCTGAGAGCCGCTCTGAGGTTACCACGCCGACTACTTCTGCTGTTTGAAGAGCTGTAGCACACAGTTTCTGCTGTCTGAAAGCAGCGATGTGGACCTTTAGCTTTTAAACCGCATTAGCTCTAGCTCCAGGAAGTAATTCGGTGTGAGAACATCAATTCCTGTTTGCAAAAGGAAATAAAACACCCACAAATACTTCCCCGAGTAAATGTTCTTGCCGTGAATTTGGCCCACAGAGCACAGCTAGGGTTGGAAGATGAGCAGGTGAGCGGCCTTCTGTGGAAAAGCCGGGAAGGTGCCTTTTGCAGTACCTTGAAGCAGAGCGAGGCGTGACCGACAGGCAGCACAAAGTGCGTTTGTCTGTGCCTTCAGCCTCCTGTACGTCAGGGAAACGAGAGAGGAGGAGATGCTCAGGGTCCTTTCGTCATCTAGGTTGGCGGTTGTTATAAATGCAACTTTTTCTGGGAAATCCTAGGCTGGATGGACACATTTACCAAGAAGGAGGTAGGCGATGAGAGCAGGACTGCCCTTTCTTTTCCTGTACGCTGAGAAAATGCCACTCAGAGCAGGCCAGCAGCCAAGCTTTTCCCGTCTCTACATTTGTATGATTCCTCAAGCAGGCTCGTGTTGTGCTGCTGAGCCAGCAAAGGGAACACAACATCTTTGTGCGTTTCTTTTGACTTTTTAACTAAATATATTTTCTTAAATGTAAGTACGGTTCTATAATAACTTATCACTTTGCCCCACTCCTAAAATTGATTCCTTGGGGTAGAATTCACCTAGCAAAGCACTCTAAGCTGGTGGGTATGTGCTTTAGGGTGATAGAAGCATGCCCTCAGCAGCGGGATTCCTCCCCCTAGCTATGAAAGGAGCCCAGGGAGAGCGGCTCAGGTGGTGACGCCTCTGTCAGGCGCACAGAAAGCCGAATCCTGGTTTTCCTGGCAGCATCGTGCTTCAGCGCAGGCCAGCACCTTCAGGTTTGCCCTTTCTGCCTGCACCCTGTGTAACTCCCCTCTCTCCTCTCCAGGCTGGCTGCATGTACGTTCACGGCGGGGTGGTCAACATCCACGAAAACAAACGGACTGGCTCGCTCTTCAAAATGTGGCTGGTGGTGCCCAGCCTGCTGGAACTGTCGTGGGAGAAGCTCCTCGGCTACTTCCCTCGCCTAGCCACGCTCTCCAGAGCTCAGCTTTTGCACCTCGGACTGACGCAGGGACTTGTCGAGCGACTAAAATGAGGCCGTCTCGGGCTTCTGCCCCAGGCACACCACGTCCAAAAGGCCCCTTCCCCTCCCCTATTTATGGATACTGCGGGTGGTCTCGCTAAGACCGCGGCGGAACCTGCTCAGCGCCTTACTCAGCAAATACATCGATGCCTTTCCGGAGATTTTTACTTTCAGTTGTCGGAACTTCCGCTTTTTATTTATGGAGCTCGAACTTCCTGCCGTTAATCAGAAAAAAATACTCTGGGACTCATTCATGCCATCCAGCTGCCATCAGCACACGCTTGCAATCTAACGGGGGGGGTGGGGGGGGTGGGCTGGGGAGCTTCACGAATGTCAGACCTCACGCTGCCGTGGGGGGCGCATCCCCGTTAGCATTTTCATGAGCTGTACCTAACGGAGGCCGTTCCCTGCGGAACGACAGCTGCCTTTTGCTCTGGGTGCCGCCCCGCTGAGCTCTCCCTCTATAAAAAAAAAAAAGAACTCTTGCCCTTTGAAGGCTTCGCATGTGTTTTGTGGGCATGTTCCCAGCCTCTTCGTGCTTCGGAAGGGGGCCAGGACGTTGCGCGAGGAGGCACTGAGCGAATCTCAGCCCGTGCAGCGTTCCTGGCGCGGTCTGTGTCGATTTGAAGCGCCTGCGGCTGTGTTCTTCGCCTTTTCATATTGAAAGGGTTGCTTGGAAGCCTGGTTAAAAGTTGCCACTTAACCGGACTACTGCGAAGTTTACTCAGGGTGCTGGGGGGGGGGGGAGCAGCTCTGGGGGGGGGCTCCCCCTCAGACCTGCAGGGAGCTGCACGAAGACGGGGCCAGGCTCTGCGCTGTTCCCTGGTTCAGGTTCCCCCTGAACCCCCCACCTGGCTTCCACCATCTGATTCTCCACCGCCTACCTGGGAGCTTTTTGGGCTCCTCCCTCCCCTGTGTTGGGGCAGTCCCTTGTTCACTTTTTGTTCTTCTGGGGGCAGGGGATGTTAGGCCTTCCAGGAAACAAAGCATTAAAAAAAGAAGAGTGAGGGAACAGCTCTCATGCCACAAGCAGTGTTCCTCTCTGCCCCAGCAGGAGAAGGGACAGCGGTCTGTCCCTTGCTGTGCTCCATGTGACACCCAGCAGCCCTCCTCCACTGGCACCAGGTTTGTGCAAACTCCTCCTCCTTCGAAGCTCATTTTTAAGTGCCCCCTTTTTTTCTTTTAAAAAGGGGCAGCAAAACCCAAACCAGCTTCTCCTAATCCCTTCCCCTTCTGTCAGCTAAGACCAAGGTTAGGTTCTGCAAGGTTTTAGTTTCCGTTAGATTCTGCAGGGTTTCAGTAGACAGCATTCGTGTCGAAACAAACCCTGGCCTTGACTTCACCTCATTAACCTGACCTGCAACTGCCCGAGCCTGACCCCCCAGCTTAGGGTGCACCCAGCTTTCTTATTCACAAGCCCCAGCGTTAAACCCTTCCAGTTCTTGCGTGCAGATTTGGCCCCAGTCCTGCTGTTTTTTTTCCAGCCCCAGCACAAAACAGCTGCAAGGTGGGCACCACTGCTGAGTGCTTTCCCGGCAGCTCCGCAGCCCCTGCCCAGCTCTGGGGTTTGGGAAACAACGAGCAGCAAGCTGGCAGGACTCAACCCTGCCCTCCTGCCCCTGGCTTGCTGTGTCCTCTTCTGGAGTAAGCTTTTGGGACCATGGTGGGCAAGGTGACCTTCTCCAGCTCCCTCTTCTAGCCTGAGCTCGGGGGCTTTCAGCCCCCAGGACTGGATGCCTGCACTGCATCTTTGTCCTGTAGCCTGCAGGTGAGCTGGGGCTGAGTTACTGAACCAGCCTGATTACACAGCTCCTGGTTTTTCCCCTCCCTACCTTAAAGAAGGATTCCATCTTCACAAAGGGTTATTAAAATCATCCCAGCCTGGCTCTCTGCTCAAGCTGACTCCTTAAAAGTGACTTAAGCTCAAGCTGGCTCCTTGTCCTCTGTGCTCCAGGGGGATCACAGACATGGGGCTGCGGGGAGCAGAACGCCACCGGTGCCTGCTGTGGCAGCACAGGGAATGTGTCCAGGATGTGTCCAGCCTCAGCCTAGCTCCAGCCTGACACCACTAACACCATCACATCATCTTTGCTCCAAATCAAGGGTGACGACAGGGGTGACTAACCAGGGTCCTGCCCAGCAGCTCACAGCACCATCCTTGATGTGCTCAGGGCTGGGCCATCCCCTCCAAGAGCTCCTGCTCCAGCCTCCAGCAGAGGCCACTGGGGCACCACAGGAGCTTCGTGCAGAGGCTTCGTGCTGGGACAGGGCTTAAAAAGAGAAACGGCTCCAGGCTTTTTTCACCCCCCCCCCCTCCAGCTCCTGCTTTGGGTCCCTGCACCTTCAGCCCAGGCTGTGCCCAAATACACCCTGCTCCCTCTGAAGAGGGATTCCCTTCGCCCAACACCATACTTACGAGCAACAAGCAGAGCGATCCTGCCTCTGCCGGAGCAGGACCCGAGAGAGAAGGAAGGGATTCGGCTCCTCTGCTGGAACTGGTGGAAGAAGAGGAGGTGAGAACACCCCTGAGGCTTCCTGGGATGGGGACAGGATGCACCTAGGGAAAAAGCCGTGTCAGAAGGGGGTTCACCAGCCAGCCCTGCTGCCGTCACCCCATGGCTTCCCTCTGCTGCCAGCAGCTGGCAGAGCAGCTCAGGGAGATGAGGTCTTTGGGGGCATCCCCACAGCACCCCACAGTCACTGCTCAGCCAGGGGCACGCATTCAGGTTGGTCTCAGATGAGACACAGGAGCATCTACCCGCTGCTGTCAGCTTCTGCCCTCCCATCCCACTTCTCCTTTTTGAAGTCCCATACCCTACCCCATGCTCAAGTCCATCTGCTGCCACCAGCAGACTCTATACTCAACAGGAGCCTTCCCAAACATCACATTAATATCTTTAAAGACAGCAGGATCGTCCACACTGATGCTATACCGGGAAAAGGAAGAGCTCAGAGCAGCATCTCCAACCACAAAGGAGCAGAGCAGAGGGACCCTGGGCTGCTGCCCGCCCCCCTTCAGGCTGTTTCTGGCCCCTTTTCTCCTTTTGCTGCAGGACCTTTGAGTCCTGCACGCGTTGCATGCAGCGAGCGCTGCTCCCCTCCCGCTTCTTGTGCGGAGTACGTACGTCCCTGGGGAGCTACAAGGGGACGAGAGGGAAGGAGCATTTGGGCGGTGGGGTTTTCCCCCCCTTCCAAGCTCTGATTATCAACCTGTCCAAGTTACCTGCTTCGTACCTCTCACCTCAGCTGCTGGCGTTCCCCTTCAGAGGAAGGAGACCCTGCCACGGTGCCGCCGCCTCTCACCCCACGCGGCACCAAGGGGAAGCGGCTCAGAGCCTGGAGTGGCCCTGACCAGTTTTAAAGCCTCCGAGCAGGGACCCAGGGCGGTCACGCAGCCATCAGGAGGTCCTGGTGGCTCTTCACCCATCACACAGCGGGTGATCACCATGACGGGTGATGGACGAGCAGGATCTTGATGCCCCCAACCTCAGGGGTCCTGGGGGCAGCCCCGGTGGGCACCAAGCTGCCATCACCCCAAGAGCACCACTAACCTCGTCAGTGGGCGCGGAGGGGTCCAGACAGGCGACCGACGGCTCATTAAGGAGCGGGGAGCTTGTTTCTGATTCGTACAAAACTGCTTTAATGACAAAACAGCTGCAAAAAACCGTTTGGTGTGTTTCTGGTACCATCAAGGAGCCCTGCGTGATCCCCCAGGCCACGGGGAAGCCGGGATCACCCCGGCCCGAAGGGCGAGAGGCTCTTCTCAGGCACCTTCTCCCAGTGCAACACATCCCGGGGAGGGGTCCATCCTTGAGACCACCCAGAAATGTCCTTCCAGACCCTCCCCGAGGACAATTTCCCTCCCAGCCATGTAGACATCAGCCAGGAATGCTTCTGTGAAGTGTTCGGGCCTTCAGGCTCCTCGGTTTGGGAGTTTCAGGAGCGATCCCGTTGCCACCACCTTCCCCATCACTGCAGCTCCATTTGTACCCCACAGGGGGGGAGAAAAAAAAAAGACAGCAGCAGGAGCTTCGGCTTCAAACAACGCCTCCAAAACCCCAAACCAGCCCGGCCAAGTCCCTGAGACGCCGGATAACGCCCCGGCGGGCGCCGGCCCAACGTGGAGGCAGCCATGTCCAGGCCTCAGCAGCCGCTGGGCGACGGGGCGAAGAAATACACGGCCAGGAGGATGAAGTAGACCATCACCAGCACCGTGCCTAGGGAGACGGAGCGGGATGGGGTCGTTACTGCCTGCAGCAGAGAGGGAGCTTGCTTTTAAGGCCTTCTGGGGTGGTTTAAGGCCTTCTGGCGCACGCTGTAAGGGATCTGTGTGGCCTTTTGAAGTCCTGGTTAAGTCACCGCCACCCTGGGCTTGGAGCAGCGACAAGTGGTGACCCCCAGAGGTGGCTCCAGAAGCCCCCCACCCCGTTGTCACAGGGAAGGCGGGTGCACCAAGGCCCGCAGCAGCCCCGTGGCCCAGCGGTTACCTTGGAAGTAGTCGCATTTGCCATCCATGAAGATGTAGTTCATGAGCACCACGCTGAACATGCTGGCGTAGACGTGGAGGTCGCTGAAGACGAGCGTGAAGTTGGTCGGCTGCGAAGCGGAGAGGGTTTTTTTTTTTTGGTGTTTGTGTTTATGGCCAACCAGCACGGCCCCACACCAGTTTGCGGGTCACCCTTTGCGCCCCCTCCACCACAAGTCCCCAGGGCTGGGGACGGCATCAGCCGAGGTAGGAGACATCTGAACCCACTTCCCCGTCACTGGAGGGATGGAGGGGGACAGCTGCCATGGGGTGCTGCGTCCCCAGCCCCACCAGGGGAGGACACCCGGGGCTACTCACGTAGAAGATGGTGAAGAGCACCAGGATGGGGATCTGGAGCATGCAGACCTGGACGGCGATGCAGTTCCCGATCTCGATGCTGGGAGGACAGAGGGGTTAAAGGGATCGAGCACCAGGTATCTGGCAGCCCCTGGGAGCTCAGCTTGGGGTGAGGACAGAGCCAACCTCAGGAAAACAAATTGTGGAGCAGAACCTGGTCCTGGCCCCATTCCTCGTGGTTTTAAACCCACTTCAGAGCCCATACCTGCAGGCATCCGCCCTGCTGGCACCATGGAGCAGGGCAGCCCATCGCTGGCAGCGCTACGGGGCTGGGACGGGGCACGGGGGCTGCACTGGAAGAGGACACCCCAAAATCCATGCGCTCACCTCAAGCTCAGGTTGTTCTGCAGGGCAAACTGGATGCCGTTGACTATCTCCGGCAGCTCAGGCACCATCGCCAGCACGGTGACACCGATGAAGTACTGCAGGAAAAAAAAAAGAGGTGTCAGTGCATGGTCGGATCCTGACCATATCTGAGCCCTGGGCAGCCACATCTCCCCAACGCATGGAGCATCTCAGCATCTTCCCCCCCACACAGATTTTGGGGCTCACGGCAGGTTCCTGGGCTGGAGGAACCATCTACAGTCCTCAGAGCCACCCAAAGGAGGCTCGTCACCTTCCCCACGCTCACCTGGGAGATGGTGGAGTTGGTGAGGATGGGGCTGATGTGCTCCGTGGCCAGGTCGGCGCAGGCCGACATGCAGAGGGTGGAGAGCAGGAGGATGACCAGGGCCCGCCAGCGGGACCAGTGGACCACGGCGCTGTGGTGGTGGCCGGGCACTGGGGGAAGAGAAGAGACTGGGTTGGACGCCCTGGGGCGGTTGGACAGCCATCCGCGAGGCCGGGCATCGCGTGGTGGGGACACTCACTGTGACAGTCGCTGATGTGGATGTCGTAGATGTGCGAGTGAGTTTTCAGGGTGAAGAAGAGGCCGATGAGGTACGCGGCGGGGAGCAGGAGGGACACGGTGTACACCAGGGGCCTGCGGGATGAGGGTGCTCAGCACCGCCGGGGTCTGGCTCAGAGACCCTGGGGCATCCCTGCACCAGCTGGGGATGCAGTGCAGGATCAGACCCTCCCTGGGGTGGCGCAGAGGGACACCAGCCCCAGGAGGGATGCGGGGCAGCTCCAGGAGAGGAGCCAAAGCCCAACCAGGAGGTGCCACCCCAGCGAGGACAGACCTGTCCCCCCCCGGCCCTACTCACTGGACGTGGCTGTAGTAGAGGGTGCCGTTGTTCTCCATCTGCAGATGAAGAACATCGGTGAGGACACGGGGCTCGGGACAGCCCCCGCTGCCACCGCCCGGCCCCAAAGCTGGAGCCGGGTGGGTTCAGAGCGTGTCCCCCCCACGCTGGTGGCCCTGCTCACCAGGTCAAAGTGACAGTTGTGGCAGAGGTAGTGGCCCAGCGGGTTCTGGGTGACGTTGTGGCACTCGCCGCACACCAGCTTCCCGTACACCTTGGAGAAGAGCGTCGGGGCAAAGACGCCTGCGGGGACGGAGGGACACGGGGTGGGCGCCCACGCCGGTGGCACCCCACCGAGCCTGGGGACAGCCCTGTCCCCAACTCACCTCCGACGGAGAGGAAGAGCAAGGCCGAGCTGACGCCCGCCGAGCGGCTGTTGAAGCGCTGCTCCTGGTGCCGGATGCCTCCTATCACCATGCACAAACCCTTCGGGATGGAAGAAACCCCCCCAAAAAAAAAAAAAACCATCAGCGCTCAGCCCACCCGGCTGCCAGGCACGGCAGGGACCGGGCGCTCGCGGGGCCTCACCGGGACGAAGAGGACGCAGCCCACCAGCGTCCCCGTCAGCGCCGACTTGACGATCTCGGCGTAGCAGCGGTTGCCCTCGCGCGAGCCCTTGATGAGGGCCGTGATGTAGAAGGTGAGCTCCGTGATGGAGCCGAACGTGGCGTTCACCACCGCGCCCACCGCAAAGTTGCTCTGGGCCGAGATGCTGGAGGGGGGAAGGAGGACGTCAGAGGGGCCGTGGGGTGTCCCCACCTTACGGGGGACGTCCCCGTGTCCCCCCGCTCACCTGGCGATGGCCATCCCGATGTAGTAGGAGAGGGGCATGATGGAGAGCAGCGCCAGCGTGAACTTGACGGGAGAGCTCGTCAGGAGGTTGTGGCTGTCCACGTAGCCCAGCACCAGCGTCACCAGCACCAGCGGCAGCAGGTCTGGGGTGCTCGGTCAAGGACACGGCCCAGCTGGGGTGGGATTGGGGGTCACCCCCCCCCCACACCCCGGGACAGGAAAGGATACTGACAGCGAAGACGTTGATGCCGTCCACGGCGTATTTGTAATAGTAGGGGTTGACGGCGCGGTAGCAGCACAGGATCACCTCCGCGTCCAGCGGCACCTCCGTCTGCAGAGGGTCAGGTCGGTGACACCGCTCCGGGCGTCCCTCCCCACCCCAAAACACGTCCCAAACGGCACCCACCATCCTCAGGCGCCGGACGTGCACCCGCTCCGGGGGCAGCAGCAGGACGCGGGCGGCCGTGCGGGCGCTCAGCTTGGCCACGGGGATGAGGAAGACGAGGAGCCAGGCGGCGACGCACACCAGCCCGTGGGCCAGCGCCAGCACGGGGTACCCCAAGCACAGCCACGCCACGGTGCCGGCACGCTGCTGGGACAGGCATTTAGGGTCTGCCACCAAAGCACCCACCCCAGGGCAGCGGAGGCCACCCGTGGGTGCCATCCCTGCCACAGCGGGGACCCCCGCTGTCCCCGAGCCCAGGAGGGGGGGGGTGTTATCGGGGCCAACACGGGGGCTCACCCAGTATCCTTCGTCAGCCCAGCAGCGTGGGCGCCAGCGGCGGGGCACGGGGCCACCGAGCAGGGCTGAGCTCTCCCCCGTGCCACTCGCCTCCGCGCCAGCCTCGCAGGCACCCAGCGCCCGGCGGGATTTGGGGGCCTGGGGGAGATGGGGAAGGGAAGTCAGGGTCCAGTTTGGGGGCGCCGTGGCCACCCCAATCAGGCCCCAAACGCGGGGCACGCCGTTACCTCTGCTTTCTGGATCACTTTGCCGAAGGGCCAGAGGAAATACCCGGCCAGGTCCCAGCAGAGCCGCCCTGTGGGGACACAAGCGTCAGCTCTGCTGGGGACACGTGTCCCCGTCCCCCCCCCCCCCCCCAGCCACGGGGCCACCCCGCGGCGTGGGACCCAGAGGTTCAGCCCGTTGGGGATTCCAGCCACATCAGACCTCCGTGCCTCCCCAAATCCTTCCCGTGGGGGGGGTCCCCGATTCGGGACTCACCATAGGGAGCCCCCACGACGGTGACAAACATCAGAGCGGCCACGAGGACGTAGAGCAGCGAGAGCCACCAGCCGAAGAGCAGCAGGTAGAGGACGTTCCCAAACGTCACCGTGGACCCTGCAGGAGGGGGCGGGGGGGGGGACACAAGCCGGATGGGACCACCGTCACCTGCACCAGCTCCTCCATCCCAAACCCGTGCTGCCGAGGGGACGCCCCGAGGCCACCCACCTCCGGAGCCCCGGATGACGTTGAGGTCGGAGTAGAGCTCCTTGACGATCTCCGAGCGGTCCTCCCAGGGCCGCGCCGTCACGTGGCTCTTCCACTTCTTGAAGCCGAACTGCAGAGAGGGATTTTGGGGGAGGAGGGAAGGGTAAGGAAAGCCCCGCGCAGCCATACGGGGGCACCCAAGGGTGCCTCCACCCCCACCCCCAGGACGGGCGCCCACCTTGTAGTTGTTGGAGAGCTTGTTGGCCTCCACCACGTTCTCGGCCGTCAGGGTGGTTTTCACCACGCAGCTCTCGCAGACCTCCTCCGAGTGCTGCTGGCAGCAGGGCGGCGGGGACACGGCTGCGGGCGAGGCGGGGGGCGTCAGGGGGCGCGGGACCACCCCCCCAACCCCCCCCCCAGCACCCCAAAACCCAGCACAGCCCTACCTGCGTGGCCGCGGGGCCGGTGCTGGTGGTAGCCCAGGTCGCCCAGGTCCCCCTGCACGTTGTTGATGGCAGCGCAGCGGTGGTCGCAGAGGGAGCCCCGGCGCAGGGCGTCACCGTCGGCACGGGGCTCGGGGGGCTTGGGGACGTCTTGGGGGAAGGGAACGGGGTCGGAGTCACGCCGGGGCTGCAGCCTGACGGGAGGCTGCAGCGTGGGAAGCCCGGGGGGCTGGGCTGGAGGTCCCCAAACCCCATGGGGGGGGGGGGGGGAGCCACAGTGGGGCGAGGATGGGACCCCCCCAGGGAGGTAAGGGGGGATCCCAGAGTGGGGTGAGGACGGGACCCCATAGGGGGGTAAGGGGAGATCCCGCAGTGGGGTGAGGACGGGACCCCAGTAGTGGGGCAAGGGGGGGGATCCCTGAGGGGGGTGAAGACCCCAAAAGGGGGTAAGGAGGGACCCCCACAGGGGGGTTAGGGGAGATCCCGCAGTGGGGCAAGGACCCCCCCCGGGAGGTAAGGGGGGATCCCAGAGTGGGGTGAGGATGGGACACCCACAAGGAGGGTGTAAGGGGGGGGATCCCACAGTGGGGTGAGGATGGGACCCCAAAGGGGGATGTAAGGGGGGATTCCAGAGCACAGTGAGGATGGGACCCCCACGGGAAGGGGTAAAGGGGAATCCTGCAGTGGGACAAGGACCCCACAAGGGGGTAAGGGGAGACCCTGCAGTGGGAAGAGAACAGGAGCCCCACGAGGGGGTGTAAACGGGGATCCTGGAGAGGGGTAAGGACCCCAAAAGGGGGGGATCCCGGAGCAGGGCGAGGACAGGACCCCCACAAGGGAGTAAGGGGGGATCCTGCAGTGGGGTGAGACAAGGACCCCAAAAAGAGGGGGTGTAAGGTGGGATCCCAGAGTGGGGTGAGAACCTCATAAGGGGGTAAGTGGGGACCCCCACAGAGGGGTAGGGGGAGATCCTGCAGTGGGGCGAGGACCCCACAAGGGGGTAAGGGGGGATCCCTGGAGAGGGGTGAAGACGGGATGCCCCCAGGGGAGCAATGGGGGGGGGGGGGAATCCCTAAGTGGGGTGAAGACCCCACAAGGCAATAAGGGGGGGGATCCTGCAGTGGGGAGAGGACCCCACAAGGGGGTAAGGGGGAATCCCAGAGCGGGGTGAGGATGGGACACCCACGGCAGGGCAAGGGGGGGGGGGGATCCTGCAACGGGGTGAGGACCCCACAAGGGGGGGATCCCGGAGCAGGGTGAGGACAGGATCCCCCACAAGGGAGCAAGGGGGGGGATCCCGCAGCGGGGCAAGGACCCCACAAGGGGCTAAGGGGGGGATCCCGGAGTGGGGTGAGGATGGGACACCCACAAGGAGGGTGTAAGGGGGGGGGGGGGATCCCGCAATGGGGTGAGGACCTCGTAAGGGGGTAAGGGGGGACCCTACACCAGGGTGAGGACCCCCCAGGGGGGTGAGGGGGGGACCCTACAGCAGGGTGAAGACCCCCCAGGGGGTTTTTTGGGGCGGGGGGGGGACGCACCCAGCACCGCTCACCCAGCGCATCCTGCGTGCAGCAGCGGCGGCGCCGCCCGGGCTCGCTCTCGGTGGCCATGGGGGGGAGATGGGGGGGGACAGCGGTACCGGGGAGGGGGGGGCAGCAGTACCGGAGCCCCCCCGCCCGGCGGCATTTAACGGCCGGCGCCGGGCATGCGCCGGGCGCGCCCCCGGGAGCCGCCCCCGGGAGGGGCCGGGGCTGCAGCACCTGGGGGGGGGGGGGAGGAGAGGGGGGGGGGCACGGGAATGGGGTGCGCAGGGGATGGGGGTGCACGGGGGCCACGATTATCGGGGCGTGCAGGGCACCAGGGTGCGTGGGGATGGGGTGCGAGGTTTATTGGGGCGCACAGGGGATGGGGGGGCACGGGAATGGGGTCCATGATATATCGGGGTGCACAGGGCACGAGGGTGCTTGGGAATGGTATGTGTGGTTTATTGGGGTGCACAGGGGTTGAGGGCGCATAGGAATGGGGTCCACAGTGTATCGGGGTGCACAGGGCACGAGGGTGCTTGGCAATGGGGTGCGCAGTTTATCGGGGTGCACAGAGGTTGAGGGTGCATGGGGACGGGGTCCACGATTATCAGGGTGTGCAGGGCACCAGGGTGCATGGGAATGGGGTGCACGGTTTATTGGGGCGCACAGGGGTTGAGGGCGCATAGGAATGGGGTCCACAGTGTATCGGGGTGCACAGGGCACAAGGGTGCTTGGCAATGGGGTGCGCAGCTTATCGGGGTGCACAGGGGTTGAGGGTGCATGGGAATGGGGTCCACGATTATCAGGGTTTGCAGAGCACCAGGGTGCATGGGAATGGGGTGAGAAGTTTACTGGGGGGCGCAGGGGATGGGGGTGCATGGGAGTGGGGTCCGTGATGTATGGGGGTGCACAGGGCACAAGGGTGCTTGGGAATGGGGTGCGCAGCTTATCGGGGTGCACAGGGGTTGAGGGTGCATGGGAATGGGGTCCACGATTATCAGGGTGTGCGGGGCACCTGGGGTGCACGGTTTATTGGGGTGCACAGGGAATAGGGGTGCATGGGAATGGGGTGCGTGGTTTATTGGGGGTGCACAGGGGATGGGGGTGCACGGGGTCCATGATTATCAGGGTATGCAGGGCACCAGGGTGCATAGGAATGGGGTGCATGGTTTATTGGGGTGCACAGGGGTTGAGGGTGCATGGGAATGGGGTCCACGGTGTATCGGGGTGCACAGGGCACAAGGGTGCTTGGGTACGGGGTCCACGATTATCAGGGTGTGCAGGGCACAAGGGGGCTTGGGAGTGGGGTGTGAGGTTTATTGGGGTGCACAGGCGTTGGGAACGCATGGGTACGGGGTCCACGATTATTAGGGTGTGCAGAGCACCAGGGTGCATGGGAATGGGGTACACGGTTTATTGGGGTGCACAGGGACTGAGGATGCATGGGAATGGGGTCCATGATTATCAGGGTGTGCAGGGCACAAGGGTGCTTGGGAATGGGATGCGTGGTTTATCGGGGTGCACAGGGGATGGGGGTGCATGGGAGTGGGGTCCATGATTATCAGGGTACACAGGGCACCAGGGTGCTTGGGAATGGGGTGCACAGCTTATTGGGGTGCACAGGGGATGGGGGTGCATGGGAATGGGGTCCATGATGTATGGGGGTGCACAGGGCACAAGCGTGCTTGGGAATGGGGTGCGCAGCTTATCGGGGTGCACAGGGAATGGGGGTGCACGGGAATGGGGTCCACAGTTGTCAGGGTGTGCAGGGCACCAGGGTGCATTGGGGTGCGTGGTGTATCAGGGTGCACGGGAAGCAGGGTGCACAGGGCTGGGGCACGCAGTGTCGGGGTGCAGTGTATCAGGGTGCAGGAATGGGGTGCGTGGTTTATTGGGGTGCATGGCATACTGAGCTGGGAGTTGTATGGGGATGGTGGGCATGGTTTATCGGGGCGCGTGGCAGATGCGGGGTGCAGGGGGCTGCAGCGTATTGGGGTGCATAGGAAGCAGGGTGCATGGGGTTGGGGTGTGCAGCGTATCGGGGTGTGTGATAAATTGGGGTGCACACGGGATGCAGGTACAGGGGGATCTGGGATGCATGGGAATGGGGTGCAAGAATTACTGGGGTGCACAGGGCGCTGTGTGGTGTCCTTGGGGTGCGCGGGCCATCAGGGTGCACAGGGACCGGAGCGCACGGTGTATTGGGGTACCCAGGAATTGGGATCCACGGGTACCTAGGATGCGCAGGGAATGGGGTGCACGATGCATCAGGTGCACGGGAACTGGGGTGCGCAGAGAGCAGGGTGCAGGGATTATCGGGGTGCACGCTGCGTTGGGGCGCGGGGGGAGCGTGGCACACAGGAACCAGGGTGCAGTGGGGTTCACAGGGACCAGGGTGCTTGTTTTTTTGGGGTGCACAGGACCCCAAGAGCACGCAGGACCCAGGGGCAGCACGCGGGTTGTGAGGTTTCTTGGGGCCAGGCCCCTGGGGGTGTCCCTTGCTGAGCTGGGGACAGCCCCTGGCAGAGCAGGGGGCTGGCTTTTCTTGACAAACATCCATTTTTTGGTAAAAAAAAAATAAAATCTGCACAGAACGAGGCTTTAGCATGTGATAGTAACGGAGCGCTGAGAGCTTGACTGTTCCTCCTCGGTAGCGTTTGTGCAAATCCCAATTAATTAAATTAGTGATGCTGAAGCACAGGAAAAACCCAAAGAGCTGTTCGATAAGGTGAACCCAATTAATCCAGGAACCAAATGAGCCCTTTTGTTGTCAGTCACCGGGGAAAAATCTGCATCTCCCCGGGGGGCAGAGGCACGAGGAGCAGGCAGCTCTTGGGTTTGGCTCGTGCCAAAAATCCGGCGCCTGCCCTGAGCCCACCACCAATTCCCGTTCCCCTTCTGGGTCAGCGCGTGACGTAGGCTGGCACAACAAAGGCAACCCGAAAAACAGGGTACAAAAATATATTTTCATAACAAAACGCGGTACGCTTGGCTCCAGTGACAGGCCCGTGTAATTCTCCCTCCTCCCCGTACAAAACGTTTTTTTTTGGCAGTTTACAGTAACACCGGGGGCGGTCGGTCGCTGAGACAGAGAGGGAAACGAGGCGACATCCTTGCCTTAAGCCCACAAAAACCAAACAGCAATGAATTTTTATCCCTGTTTATAAAAATAACAAACTATGTACGCTTCTCAAACCCTGCTTTGCCAGAGCTCCAAACAGATTCTCCCCCATTCCCACGTAAAAAAGTTGTTTTTTTTTTTTTGGCAAATATTCCAGGACCCCTTCTTTGAAACAAAGGCTAGTGTTTTTCCCCAAAAGGTCCATTCCAAAGCGGGGCTGGGTTTATACGGCCTGGTCTCACAGCGAGATGCTGAAGCTGCGTGCCAGGCTGTATGGCCCCCAGGAGAAGTTACTAGCAGAAAAGCCAATGAGAGGCTAAAAAAAAATAAATAATTTAAAAAATTAAAAAGCAAAGGCAGGGTAATGTGGCGGTTGTTCTCAAGATGCCCACAGTGTTTCATAGCTCATAAGACAGTCACATGTGCCTGGCACGCTTATTTTGCTTATAAAAATAAAAATATATTTTAAAAAACACCTTACATACTGAAAGCGGCACGGTTTTCTCTTTCCTTTCCATCCGCAACACAGAGACCTGACACAACTGGCAGGGTCACGGCCCCCAATTTGAGCAGCAGTCAGGGATAAAAATTAATGTTTTTTCTTATCATCCTTAAAAATAGCAACAAAAATGGATCTGGCAGGGAACAGTACAAGCAACACAAACAGCAAAGGGCCTGCGAAGCAGGACTCGCTCAGGCGAAGGGCTGGAAAGAGAAAACCTGCCTGGGATTCGTATGTAGGAGCACTGCAACAGCAAAACATTTTGAAGAATACGTTCACAAAACCCGCGGAGGAATTACAAACGCTTCCCCTCTGCCCACAAAGCAGAGCCTGAATTATCTCGTTTCAGAGGCCGTCTGTATTCAAGTCAGCGACATAACAATCCTGCTCTTGCCGGAGAAGCCAGATCAGATCATCGCTCTTCTGGCCTGGAATCCCGCCAGAGTTGTTGTTATTCTCCGAAAATCCACAGGACGTTGACTCCCGACAAGCCAAGATTTACACGCCTGCAGAAACAAAGTTATCGCAATCAAATGCGAGTAAATAAAAGCGCCTGTTCAAACCAGACGTCCGTTACAGAAACAAAAAAGCTGCCGCTTCCACGGTTCGGCCTTCCACCGCACCGGCAGGGATCGCGCCCTGCCCTGCAGCAAGCAGGGCACTTCCAGAACAAAGAGCTCTGAACAGAGGGCAAGTCAGGACGCCGCGTTTATTTCCCCCCGTGGCTTTCAGTGTATATTCCAAACACGACTTATTTTGCCAAAAACAAGAGGTTATGGCACGACGGCAGTATTTGTCCCCGGTTTCAACAGCGGAGCACCTCAGGCCAGAAAGCAGCAGTCTGGCTGCTGGGCGAGGCCACGGCTCCCTGGCACGGGCTCAACTACATTTTCCAGCAGCACAAGACCGAGTAAAGCACAAAACTTCCCCCCCCCCAACATTCTCCCACAAATAAAACGTACCTAATTTTATTTAAAAGCTGTTATTTCAAATGAGCTGATTTTACTATCATTAATATTGGAGCGATTTCAGCTCGAGGTGCCTTCAGACGAGGCACTTCCAACAGGACACCCGGCGTCTCGCCCACAGCACGACGGCGGCGCCGGGTACTCACCCAAGCATCCCGGATTCTTTTGTCTTTATGATGTACAGAAACATGAGCAAGGTGTGGAACATGTTGTTTCTGCCCTGGGTCCACGGAAAGAGAAAAGGGGTGAGAAATCGAGTCACTGATGAGGAATCCCACCAATAACTTCAGACAGGAAGCAGCATCGATACGGACATCACAAAATGGCACCGCAGTGTGTGTCGTTGGGCTTTTGGCCTTAATGCTTTACTTCTTTCCACCAGGCAAATCTCAGAAAAAAAAAAGCGCTTTTTGGCTGGAGTGTTATCCCCAAACACTCAGAAAGCAGAGATCCAGGCTACAGCCAGGGCTCAATATAAACATCAAAATTTGTACCATCTCACTCTTTTCATTCTGAAGCTGAAAGCTTTCCCCCAGAATTCCTACGGACAAGCACCAGGCAGTGATGATGATGCACTGCACAGATTACATGGCTTTTTTTTTTTTTTTGGATGACTTATTCTAAAATAAAAAATAAAAAAAACCAACAAGGAGCTACTGCCTAGGTACTTATGAACCTTAAAATAGGTATTACAGGTATTATTTAATACCAGACCAAGTACAACGTAGTGACCAAGGACCAAGCTAACGTCTGCTTTCTGCACTGAGAATGCAAACAGTCAACGTGCGGCTAGTTCCCAAAAACACCTGAAAACAAGAGGAAGAAAAGCCGATCTGCTGACACCCCTCTGACAGCAGGAAAACACTACGACCATCGTACCTTGGGCAGGTTGTAGACGTGGCGCTGGTAGATCAGCTCGTAGTGGGGTGGGTTGATGCTGCTTTGGTAGATGCAAAACACGTTTTCATTCGAAGTGTCTGCGAATGAAAAGTTTAAGAGAAAAAAGGGGATTTCAAGGGTGCTGTCACGGTCCGAGCGGCAAGTTTAGCGAGCGCTCCGCAAATGCCAGTACCTGGTTTATCTGGCGTCTGAATGAAGTGCTGGGAAGTGAAGGTTTTGCCATCGGGATACTTGGGGTGAGGGGGCAGCCTGGAGTCAAGGTAAGTGCAGAACACGTGCATAATGATCTGGGTAAACACAAACAGATCGCACTTAGTGTCCTGAGAGAGGCAGAGTGCTACGATACCTCGATACCTCGACCTTCTTTCCTTTATCTCAGGCACTTGATAGTCCCTGGTTGCAACACTGACTTAACCCCGCTGTTTAGGACCATTTAAGCACCATTTCAGTGGCCCAAGCCTGCCGCTGGGGTGAAGACAAGCTTATTTTTTTTCTAGTAAAGGAAACAGCGTCAGGCACGACGTGATGAACTGATGCTGGATGTCAGGAGCTCAGCTAACACGCAAGGAACTTTATCCTGGCGTCTCGCAGAATTTGGCAAAGTCACGGATCTCATTATGTGGCATATCTGGGCCACAAACTACAAGCCATCTGCTTCAGAGATGGGTTTTCTTCTAGCTGCAAGGATTTGGCTTAGAAGAGCAGATTAATTAAGCAATTAATCTGCAGTTTTGCAAACACTACCCCTTATCTAGCAAATTTCTCCTTTTTGCTCAAAGCAGGCAAAACAAACATAATTGGAGAAACCCGAGATGCCCATGAGCCTTACTAACTACGCCAAGATTTTGGAATAAAGTCCTAGGAAGAATATCTGAGTACCCAACAGCGAGAACGCTGCACGTTCTGCATGTTTTAACCCAATTCTCAACATTTTACGTGGGCAATGTGACGAAATTACTCTGTAATCGATACTTTCTGTGTTATCTACAGCATGACCTTATCTAGAAGTTTATTATACTGCCCAATACTACCTATCTTACCTGGTTTTGATAAAAGACTGAATTTGAGGGTGTGATACTCTGTCTCGGGATCTTTAAACACTTCCAAGCTGTTCGGCTTGCTCTTAAGAGTTGCTCAGCAGCCAGTCACAATCAAATATTTAATCATCTTCACAACGAGAAAAGTAAATCCTATTTCAAGGCTGATTTTGTCCAAGTTTGGCTTCCAGCAGCTGAATTTCATGACATCTTTGTCAGCAAGTTGTAAAGTTCTGACATTCAGATTTCCCATTGTATATTCTCCCAAGTAACTGAATATCCATATACAGTGGGGGAAAAAAAAATCACTAACTCTACTTTCAAATACAGAGTTTAACTGAAGGCTCACACTGCAAGGCCTGTTTCTACTTCCTGGATTGTTCTGTGGTTTTAGTTTTTATTAATTAATTTAAGTTGGCTTTTCAAGTCATTGTTTACACGTAGGTCATGTTATCCTGACCTTTCAGATTAATGGGATAAGCACCCCTGTAAGTCTCAAGTAAAATACGCAGTATCTTCAAATTTCTCCAAAAATATGGAATCAAGGAGCAGACATGCCACCCAATCTCCATTTTTCCCTTGTCCATTACAGTAAATAAAGTGAGAACAAGGTGCAAGCTTTCTCTTGCGTTAGAAATCACTAGATTTAGTTAAGGCACAAAGTTTGCTTTTTGTTTTTACATATAGCAAGAGAACTGCCCCAGCAAGACCCCTACCTGTCAGGCTGCTCCCCAGTTATCTCGGATTCTTTCAGATGAGTTTAAGTAAGAGGCTGGCCTAAGATTAAGATACTCAATTGCATTTTTGCAACAAACACAACGTCTAATCCCATTTGTATTATTCCCCATATAATCTCACTGACTACAATGGGGTTATCTGTGTCGTGATGCAAACAGGATTTTTACCGAGTTCCTCAAAAGACTTACTGGCCACCACCTCCAAAACCGATGCTGACAGGCAACCCACTTTAAGCAGCTGTACAGAGTTGTCTTCAAAAACTTACAGCAGAGTCGGTGGGCAGGTCAGTGTCCCACTTACGGCCTTTGAAATCCCCTCCTCTGTTCCATCGGAAGGAACTCATGCATCCGCCCTGAGAAAGCTCTGAAAGCAACAAGATTTATTCAGTTACCGGGGGTAAAGCATACGGGAGCGGTACTCTATGCTAGTTTCAGGGACTTCAAGCATATTTACAGCATAGAAAATAGGAAAAAAAAAACAACTAATGAAATGCTTGTAAAGATGTAAATGTAGGGGGAGCAAATTTACAGGACAATTTTTTTTTTGTAATTAACGAAGGGATTAAGTCCAGCACTTTACAACCCCAGCACACAGGAGGAACGCAAGATAAAGCTTTTAAAAATACTAAAAACAGCTACATCCAAGTCCTGCAGCATGGTGTTGCTATAAAAATAGAAGGCTGTGAAGACGTCTCTCCCACTTAAAAGCAGCTCTCATCCCTGCGGCGCTTCAGCTGAGATGTTCAGACATCAGCGTCCCACACCAGCAGCGCCTGACTGCAGTAACTGAAGTCTTTTAACGTTAGCACAGCGACACCACGCACCTTTGATCCTTTCGACCAGGTATTCCTGGTTGGGTGTGAGATCCAGGTACTGCACGATAGCGTTCAGGGTCGGAATGAGCGGAGCTTTGACAAGCGCTGCCTGCTTCAGGCTGCTGATGCTGGCTTCTGCAACACGAGAACAGGCAGCACCCATCAGCAGCCACCCTTACAGGCCTCGATACAAAGAGCTCTCCTTTCTGGCCCACTATTTGAAGTCCTAGAAATACTTAACACGTGACGCAGCACCCTAAACGCTCCGTTCAAGGGCAGCGAAGTAGCGGACATCTGCTTTACATTACAGCAGGTAAAAGCTACGAAGAACCAACATCCACCTTGAAGAGCACAGGGAGAGCAACCAGGTGGAGGCGATCAGTTTTCCCCAGGCATCACAACAGAGGCAGCTCTTCAGCAGACACTACAGCCGGCCCACAAAAAGCGGGTTTCATTTAAAGGCAGCAGATCGAAGCCTCTTCTTGCTGAAGGGGATATCAAATTGAAGTGACAAGAGAAGTCCCTTCAGAATTGTATAGCCAAATGAAAAAGAGAGCTCGAGCTTATCAGAATTTTACCCAAGTAGTTCTTTCAGAAAGCAGCTAATTTTAAGGAAGAGTTTGGAAAAGCACGTAGTACTGGAAACAGAGCTTACAGCACATCTATCCTTAAAATGTTTTCTGACAGTTTAATGTACAATAATGGATGATAATTTGATCCTGTAATTCCTGAGGAGTAAGTTTAGGGGGGAAAAAAAAAAGAGGTTTATGAATTTTATACGAGACAAAAATCACCATGCCTTCGTCAGTATTTCCAGAAGTCCTTCGAAGAACCTTTCTTTCCAGCTTAATGAAATTAATGATGTGAAACAAGCCCACACCAACACACAATGGAAATGGAACAGTAGCCTCCAGCAAACTGAATTTAAATGGCACCCATTCGATGCCCCAGCTATGGAGCGTCCCGCCATCAGCCACCAACGAGAACCCCAAAGCTCCTGCTGCATCCTACCTCCGATCTGCAGCTCCGGACACCCCATTCTTCTCAGCTGAGTGCTCACAGACTCGATCTCTTGGACAAGCGGCACGAGAATAGTTTCATTAATCCACTAGGAAAGAAAAATGAAAAGTCAAAAGCTCGGAAGCAATGAGAATACCCTAAAAAAAAACCCCAAACCCTCAGCTTACACCCTACTCATTGGTACAATCACAAAAACGCTTACCAACAGGAACACTGAAACCAACCAAGGAGCACAGCAAGTAAATTACAATGCCAACTTAGGCTGAACTTAAATGACTAATACCTTCTAAAAGGCCAGAAAAATCAATGTAAAGGAGTTAGGCAAACAAATCTCTAGCAAGTCCCAGATAAAGCTTTTCTGAACAATGAGGAAAGGGGCATTACGGAGCACAGCCCTTCGTCCATAAAGATAATTTATACTTAGATGGGTCAACTCCCTCTCAAACCGGTTTCAGGAAAACAAGGAGCTGATGACCACCCCACATGGTATTTGTACGTTACAGGATTCGGGAAGCGAAGCAAGCTGGCCCTACTTTTTTGAAAAGATGCTCAGGAATCTCGTAAGGATCTCACACAAGCCTTTACTTTTCACCCATCTCGCTACTATTTTTCTCTTAAATAAGCAAAACCACATACTTGAAAGATGTTAATGACCATAGGGGATTCAAAGTTGGATTTACTAATATCATTGCCATCGTGTGCAACTAAATCTTTGCTATAGCAGGTCCTAGTGATAAGATCAAGATTTTTAGCTTTTATTTTTATGACGTTGCTCAGGATTGTCAGAAAAAGTCAACTTCTGGGTTGGAATTTTCCGCACTTTGAGCCGAGGAGAACAAGTTTGAAACGCTGCAGAAACATTAACTCAGCCATCTGAGCTCCCAAAAGGAAAAACAAATCTTCTCCTATCTAAGACGCTTTTTTTTTTTTCTGCTTGTCATTCGAAGGAGGCTAAACTTTACAACCGCATAATTTCCAGGCCACAAAGCACCTAGGTCAGGTTGCAAACACATCTCAGTACTCCCTTCTCGCAACCGTGCTGTCATTATCTCCTTGCACAAGCCCACCCCAGTCCCCAAACAGAGGGCGCAATTCCTCCCGCCGCCCTAGGCGCACAGGGGAGGTGGAGGCACTTTTCCACTCCTCTCTGCCTGTTTTTAAAAGCCACGCAGTCCTCAGGGACAGGACTTACGTTTCTGAACTTAGCGGTCCAGGAATCCATGTGATCAAGTAGCTGTCGATTCATCGTCACCCGTGCCCAAACCTATCGAAAACACATTATTATACGGTAACACCAAAGGAGTTTCTAGGGGCTAAAATATTCTCTCGTACTAACTACAGCACGTAATTCAAATCACATGTTCCCAAATTCATGTGTCTGCTGGCTGCATCATGACTTCTACAGCAGCTTAAATACTACACTCCTGCTCTTTATTCACGGGACAACGCCCGTGCAGGAGTCCAAAATAATTTTTAAGCTCTCAGTTCTGCTAAGATAACATTGGTCTAAACTGTAGGATAGATTTGAAAGGTATTCAAATTAGGAAGCTGCATTAGGTTTAGGTAAAAAAAATAAAAAAATTGATCAAATTTAATTGAAGACATAAATGTTACTTCTTCAAATCAGACTTCTTTGAAATGCGAGTGTGAAGAAGAATGTTTTATATCCTTCAGATATACACAATACACACAAATATACAGATCCACTTTAAGTCAATTTTTACGTCACACATATATTTTATCCAGAGCACTCCTTGCTTTCCAAGGGAAAAATCATTTTTCAACGACAACTCGGAATTTGAAATGTCCCTTTACAGTGACACGGAACTTACAAGCTGTATGACGATGGGTTAAATGCTACAGGATTTCTCTATCTCTCTCCAGCATTTCTGATACAGCTCAAATCCAAACTGTTGGATGAAGCTGTTTATTTTAGACCTATTTCTTTCCCTTGGCTACCTCGCTGCTGAATTTACCTCTTCTGCAGCCTGTTTCGAGCTCAGATCAGCTTCATCTTTGTGTGCTGATGGAGCCTGGGACCTGCAAGCCAGCTGATACTGGAACTTTCTCAGAATCTGCACGTAGTCTCCCATGGAACGGCTGTAGTTCCAAAACGTTGGGCTGCTGGAAGGAGAGCTGGAATCCGAACTTCCTGAAACAAACCATGCATGTACAATTATGGCCAAGTAACTCTGGAAGCAACAGCACAGGCAGTAAATAGGTCAGCGTAGCACGGCTTTGGTTAGAGAAACAGACACGAATTACCCTGAACACACACACACACCGAAGCCAGTTTGCCTAAACACTGATTTCATTCTTTATCACGATAAGCATTGTCCCTGTCCAGGACAAGAACCGCCTGCAGGTAATTCACTCTTTATCTGCAATGCCTTCTCCCCAAGATACACCTCTCATCGAGGTGATAAAGCTTTTTGTCATGGTCCCCCCCAGCCAACCCACGCTCCGACATAACCCATCAGCACACACTTCGATGAAGCCCAATGCTCCGCTCAGCAGCACTTATCCCACCCATACGAAGGATTTTAGATCCTTTACAACGGGACATAAGGAGTTGGAGCAAACTTTCCGAAGCTCCTAAGCCGTAGGGACGTGTAGAAATTATGGCGTTCTACCTCATGTCTTAATTATCCAGTAGAAGACTAAACTTTTCAACCTTTACCAGGTTCACAGGTGATACCATACATGAGCTGGGTTTAGTTTCTGGTGCTTTCTGCTGGAGTCCTTCACAACTTTCTCCATCTGCAAAAGCACCTCTTGCATCCAAGCAACACCTCCACTGCCAAGCTTTTCAGATCAAATCGTTCTGTTTATTTACCCAGTTGAACTCGGTGCTGTTTCTCTTCTTCGCTTCGAAGGAAGGTGTCCAGTGACTTGAGGTCTGTCATGTAGTCTTCTTTGCCAGTAGGAGAATTATACAGAATGGGTGAGGAGCGGTACCGAGACCTCAGCCCTCCGCCTTCCATCGGTCCGATACTCGCGGGGTGCGGCGATCCACTAGGAGATGGGCTGAAGCTGGACATCTTTGGCAAAGGAAAGCAGACAGTTGTGTCTATGGGACAGAATTCCACTTTGATTCGCAAACTACATTAATATAAGAGACTCTTGTTCAGTTGCGCTTTCTTTTTCGCTGCTCTGTATTTACATTTTAGTTTCTTATTTTTGCTTTGTCCTGAAACAAACCAGCTACTCTAAAATAAAGAGAAACCAGAGAAAGAGGACAAATCCCGATGGGACAATTTTACATCCACCTTACAAGCGGAGCACACACACGTCAGCACAACTCTGCTACCTGCTGTTCACCTTCCATGGCACAACACAAGGACACGACGAGCAAATCCAACCTTCACCTTTTGGAGCTGCCTCGCTCGTTACCTTGCTGTAGCTGCTGCTTGGCGAGTAGGTGAGGTTACTGCTGTAGGAAGCGCTGTTGTTCGACAGAGCCTGCAGCTGAGGGCTGTACCCTGTGATACAACCGGTAGCAAACTTGGGGCTGGCGCTTGGGGAGCGGGACGGGCTGTAACTCAGCACGCTCTGCCCCTGGATCGGAGGAGAAGGCGTCGAAGAAGGGACTTTCTTTGCTGCCAGCTCACGGGGTGGAGTTGTCTGTACCGCTGCAAAAGGGAAAAAAAACAGAATTACTGTTGTGGATGCAACAGCAACAAACCTCCCTCCTCCCTGTAAATGCATGCACATAATACAATTGTAAGGCAATTTTATAAAGGTGCTAGAAGGAACATTAGAAAGATCTGAACCCCCCAAAACTCTGCAGTCAAGCCACTGACAGAAGAAAAAGGAAGGCTGAGACTACAGGATTTGTACTGTGCTGTGGTCACGGGTCTCAATTTCACGTTTCAGTTAATGCTACCAGGCACCCTGCATAACCTATTTAATCGGCTCCTCTACCTGCATACTTTACGCATCTTTAGTATATGGAAAGTTTTCGCATATCTGTGCAAACGATCCGTGAGCTGTGGTGATACAGCACTACTGCCATCCACGTACCCTTCTGTAGGGCCACACCACCGGACTAGCATTCTGCTCCTGCTGTATTTACCTTGTCAGCTTCTGCTGGACTTGAGAAATTTGCTGTAGTGTTCACCACCTTTCTGAGCGACTGCTCTCTAGGCTGTCATTTTCAGACTTCACACCGGCACCTGTCTGTCCCTCTGATTTGGTTCTTTACCCCATGTCATATAACTAGGATATTAAAATTAAATATAAACCTGCACTCTCTGTCTTGCTCCCAGACCCACGTACAGGTTACGAATTCCTCGTCCAGCCTCACAATACTTGAGTTTTTTGCAGTCCTTCAGCAGCCAGCTATCCTGCCCCTTTATTTACCGTGCATTTCCCCTCCAGTTCTCACAAACACTCAAGTTACCACTTGATGTTCTGAGTTTGAATAAGCTGCAGATAACTGAGCTTACTGCTCGTCTCAGACGGGGTAGTTCAGAACTCACTTCACTACAGAATCGGGCACCAGAGAAAGGCAGCCAGAGACGCTCATCACACCCACCTGCATTCTGCAGCCCCAGCAGGGTCTGCTGTCCGGGGCTCATCACCAAGCTCGTTGGTGCCACCGTGTATTTGAAGTACCTCCAGAAATCAAATAAGGCGTTCAGGCTGAACAAAGAGGCAAGCGCAAGCTCTAGAAAAATCACAGAAGCTTTTACGATACTGGGTAGTTTGAGCACGGGGAATAATGCAAGCACGTGCCTTGGAAAAAACAGGAATATGCTCATTAAAAATATGTCATTATCGGTGCTTCAGGTAAGTACCAGCTTGGGCAAGGATGTAAGATTTCTTCACCTTCTTACAAAAGAAACATCGCAGGTAATTTTTCTTTCTACACTGACATTAATCCATATTGCTAAAGATATTATTTTTAATGGAAGGTTATTTCCCAAAAAGGACAAACTACTGAAACAGTTTCACACTTTCTCAAATACCTTCTGACAAATCACCACTTGTCTCATGATTTTTCTCCCCCTCTTGCTCCTTTTCATCCTCTAGTTGTATTTGATACATCTAGCTTAGAGTCTACTCACCTGAAACAAACTTTAATTATTGGGAAACACCACGTATGCCACAAGGTAACACAGCAGTAAAATCTGCAGGGTTATCCAAAGCCTTTAACATTAGACACATTAGCCAGACTTAAGGAACCAAATGAGCTCTTTGTGCCCTTCAAGATGTAAGTAAGAAAACTGTTGTCACTCTTTACTTGTCACTAAAAAATGATAAGATCCCAAAAGTTTCACGGAGGAAAAACAAAGTTTGGGTGCAAAGAAAAGAGAAGGAAAAGGAGAGAGGAGAGAGAGCGAGGGGGGGGGGGGGAGGGGGGAGGAGAAAGAAGAGAAAGAAAAAAAATGCTGGCTCAAAAATAACATCTCTGTCAAGAAAACTGACAGCTGAAAACAAAAAAGAAAAGAAAAAAAAAGAAGAGAACCCTGAAAATTAATTTAAACGCTGCAGCAACTCACCAATATACCAGAGGGGCCAGTATGTTATGTTGTAATAGGAGCTTATGAGTTTTCCAGTCCTGAAAAGAAAACCAGTAAGTTACCTTTTAGCAGCAATTGGGTCCAAAGAAACATTTAGGGATGAGCAAAGCAGGATGCTTTGCTCGTTTGTGCCGGATATGCCAATCAACACACATTTCAGTGTATATCATGCCTGCAACAGACACGTTAAGGAGTCCCCAGGCCAAGACCACCTTCCGGGCCTCCGTCTCCTTCCTCATCTTGATGGTCCTGTCAATGAGGGAAGTCGCCGGACTCTGTTCCGCCGTCATGACCTGTAACAGCAAACACAGAGGAACGACAGAATCTGTCAGCTTTTACACAGTAAGGTTCTCAGTCAGCATACAATTAAAGAAAAATGAGTAACCCAAAACAAACTATATAATTTGGCTTTACCTTTAGACCTTGGGTCGTTTAGTGAATACAAAAAAGGGCACAGATTCTTTTTACCATGTACAAATCGTTTATATTTCTCCAGTGAATCCTGCTGTCAGCACCAGCACCTCGTCACTGCGAGGCAGCACCCGTTTTCTCCACCGAGGTGCCGATGAAAGGAGACGGACAGAACCCAGCCTCATTTTGGAAAGGTAACATCCCGCAGAGGTAAGGGGCAAAGCTCCCGTCTTCTCCAAGCAAGGGAGAAGCTTTTCTAGGGAAAATTCCCACTCCCGCTGGGAGGCAGAAATATTTTCTGACTGTAAAGCAGCCTCCTGCCAGCCGGTACATCCCAACGCTCCCTTGACAACTTACTACCTTTACGCCCCAAAACGCCTCATCACGTGAAAGAAATAACACCGGGGACTTTTTCCGCCAGTCCTGCCACCAAAGCTTGCCATTCCAACCTGCCACTCGCTTAAAAACTCGTTATTTAGTTCTTCACTAGATGGGAACTCGAACGGTTTGGGTTTGGGGACGAATACTTCAACTGAACGTTGCTTCCTACCAAAATCACGTTCCTGCCGCTTACTGGTGGGGTTCAGAGGCAACGCAGGACCACGACTACTGGAAGAATTGTACAAGAACACGGAATATAAAATAAATATATATGATATATATAAACGTAATGAAATTATACAAGTTGCCTGGGATAGCTTGGGAAAGTTTTTCACGTGGTTTGAGCCCTGAGGTTTCTCTCCCCGCACTGAAAACAGTGGCAGCCCGAAGCACAGACCCTTAAATTCCTTCTCACTTCCCAGCATCTCCCCCTGACCTACACCCTCCTGCAGATCCCCCAAAAAGCAGACCCCCCCCCAAAAGCAGGCCCCTCCCAAAAAATAGCAGAACCCCTCCCAAAAAATAGCAGACCCCCCAAAAAATAGCAGAACCCCCCTAAAAAAAAAAGACCCTCCCCAAAGACGACCCCCCAAAAAAGCAGAACCCCCTGAAAAAAGCAGAAGTCCCCAAAAAAAGCAACCCACAAAAAAGAACCCCCCCCAAAAGGAGCAGAATCCCTGCCAAAGGAGCAAACCCCCAACCCCCCCCCCGTGAAAAAAGAACCCCCCAGGAAAAAACAGACCTCCCCCAAAAAAGCAACCCCCCCAAAAAAACAGCAGAACACGCAAAAAGGAGATGCCCACAAAAGAGCAAAACCCCCAAAGAAATCAGAAATCCCCCCCAAAAAGCAGAAATCCCCCCCAAAAAAGCAGAAATCCCCCCCAAAAAGCAGACACCACCAGCCCCCCCCAAAAAGCAGACCCCCCAAAAAAGCAGAAATCTCCCCAAATCAGACCTCCCCAAAAAGCAGAAATCCCCCAAAAAAGCAGAAATCCCCCAAAAAAGCAGAAATCCCCCAAAAAAGCAGAAATCCCCCAAAAAAGCAGAAATCCCCCAAAAAAGCAGAAATCCCCCAAAAAAGCAGACCCTCCCTCCCAAAAAGCAGACACCACCAGCCCCCCCCAAAAAAGCAGAAATCTCCCCAAATCAGACCTCCCCAAAAAGCAGAAATCCCCCCCAAAAAGCAGAAATCCCCCCAAAAAGCAGAAATCCCCCCAAAAAAGCAGACCCTCCCTCCCAAAAAGCAGACACCAGCCCCCCCTAAAAAACAGCCCCCCCCCCCCCCCCCAAAAAAGCAGAAAGCTCCCCAAATCAGACCTCCCCAAAAAGCAGAAATACCCCAAAAAAGCAGAAATCCCCCCCAAAAAGCAGCCCCCCCCCCCCCGGGCCCGCTCCCAGCCCGCACCGCCACAGCCGCGCCCCCTGCGCCTGCGCCGACGGCGCCGCGCGCGCAGCGATGACGTCAGGGGCGCGTTGCCATGGCGACGGCCCCGCCGCGCAGCATGGCGGGCGGGGCGGGGCGCGTGAGGCGGGCGGCCATGTTGGCGCCGCTGAGGTGCGAGGCGTGAAAAGGTTGAAAAAAAAAAAAAGAGTATAAAACACAAAATATGTAACATGGTAAGCCGAAGGGATTGATGAATTGCTCAATTGTAAGGGCCTCGTGTGATAAGACTCAGGTTTAGCCACAAAATCGAGGTTGAAGAAGGAACACGGTGCCCAAAGGAGAACTTAAATGATTAAATTAGCTGAGTTTGTAAAACAGCAAAACTGCTGAAGTGGTAAACAATGACAGAACGCGCACATAAATGGAAAGGAGAAAGTACAAGGTGAAGAAGATAACAAACCTTCATTAGACAGACCCCAAGGTGTGACCACCAGAGGGTACTGTGCATGCAAAAGTAGGAAGGACAATATTATAGTTAGTTCTAAGAAACCATTAATGTAAATCCTGCCCTTTCTTGGAAATCACATTAATATGTGTATCGCCGTACCATAAATAAGTATGTGTCTTACTTAGGTGTACGTGTTCAGTGGAATTATCCCTCACGTAACCAAACCTGTTAATAAAGAATACCTACCTTCATAATTCTCCAAAATGAGTCTTAGAAAGTTACGTTGCTTTTCGTGTTTCACTGTCTGTGTGCGTGTGCGCACAGGCATGAGGTGTGAAAATGTCTGTGGGGGTGTGCGAGTGTGTGGGCGAGGTGTGAAAATGGGTGGGTGGGTGTGAGAGGTGTGAAAATTGTGTGTATGTGTGCGAGGTGTGAAAATTGTGTGTGTGTGAAAATGTCTCAGGGTGTGCGGGTGTGTGTGAACTCGCTGCCTCCGTGTGTTTATGCAGTAGTGTAGCGTCATACGGCCCGACCAGTCGGTGACACACTGATGTGTATCTGACCGCACGCTGCACGGTTCAATAAAAACTTAAAAGAGACCGGCTCTGTTTGTGCACTGCGCGGGCGTAACTTCATATTTCTGACCTGAAGTGCTGTAAATGAAGAGGGCTGGGTGAATTTTGTGGTGAATGGATGCATGCAGAAGGTATTACCTGAGGTAAAGGTATCCCTGTTGGACGGGATGGCTTTGGGTGGCATGCTCGACTCGTAGGACTGGATGGAAAATGACGCAGCATTGTCATGGTGTTGAGAAGGCTCTGGGGAGACCCTACAGCAGCCTTCCCGTACCTAAGGGGGGCTGCAGGAAAGCTGGGGATGGACTCTTTGTCAGGGGGTGTAGGGATAGGACAAGGAGTAATGGCTTTAAACTAAAAAAGGGGAGATTTAGATTAGATATAAAGAAGAAATTCTTTACTCCAAGGGTAGTGAGGCACTGGAAAAGGTTGCCCAGGGAAGTTGTGGCTGCCCCATCCCTGGCAGTGCCCAAGGCCAGGCTGGATGGGGCTGGGGGCAGCCTGGGCTGGTGGGAGGTGTTGTGCCCAAACAGGTTGAGAGTTATGTTTTTTTTTTAGATCCATGCCAATAGACAATCTCAGCTCGTCTGAAAGCTCTCTTGCTCTTTGACTCATTTCCTAAGCAAGAAGATGAAAGCCTGAAAGGCATAAAATGGAGATAATACTGAGGAGCTGTTAAAAGTCAAATTTAGCCTTCCAATATCAAACAGCTGCTTGAGGACGTGGTGAATGGCTGCATGTGTCTCCTTCTTCATAGTTACAGAGGAAAAGCAGTCTTGTTTTAGTGCTTCCCAGCTTTGACACCGCAAGAGAGAGATGAGGTGAATCCCACCCAACAGCCCCCAAACACTGCATGCTAACAGGACTTGAGAGAACTGACTAGATCAGAGCTGACAGACTTAACAGGCACAAAAGAGGCAACTTTTGCAACGCTGTCATCCCTGTGAGTGTTTCCTGACCAGGGGTTCCTGAGATTGTCAGTTGGACAAGGGGTTGCTCTGAACACAGAAATGCTGTTCCCTCGGAGAAGGGGCAACGCTGGGTCCCGCGTCCAGCAGCGAGGCTCCGTGGCAAACCCTTTTTCCTGTCTTTTGTGGTATTGGCAAAATGACTTCTTGCTGTCTGGCACCAGTCAGAAACCAGATGAGAGGAAATAGGATGAAGAAGGCTTTGGGGGGATTGGAGGGAACATATTGCCTTGGTGCTGCAGTGGCATTTTGATTACCTGTCTTGTCTGCTCTGCTTACGCTCGGTAAGATATTTAATTTTGTGTTTTATGCTGACATCTGCTGGTTCTTAGCAGAAGCTTGTTGTGGGCCTAGTACGAAACTTCCCTGTTTAAAAGGCTTTCACAGCCTCGCAAGTTGTTATTATTATTTATAACTATCTCACTCAGGGGATGATGTCACTGTTAGAACTGGTCTTTAATCTGCAGGTACAAGTAACTGATTGTATCTCTCCCAGTACCCTTCCCATCCTCTTGTTATTACTAGTTACAATGCATACATGTGCTTGGTGGCCTAAAATGCAAAGCCACAACAAGATCCGATGGGATATGTGGTGCTGTGTGACTCAGACATGAAATCTGGGGAACCCTGCAAAGTTGAAGGCCTTGATTTCCTGATTTGAAGGAATTTAAGTTGGAAATAACTAGCTTCACTGCAATCAGTGTTATTACATTGGCATATAGCTGCAAATTTTCCAGAAAGATCAAAATGAATGTTCTGGTCCTAAAATGATGCCAGTGATGTCTACAAATGGTGAGCCACATACTTAAATCCCTACTCATTCCTTATCCAGGGCATTGCTAAGGTGCCTTATGGGTTAGGAATGCCTAAATAATCGACTTACAGAAATAATAGTTCTCTTAGCAGTAATCCAAAGCGAATTGCATTATAGCCAATTGCATGGGATTAACTTTGATCGTCCAGGAGATGAGTTGCAGATGGAGCCCTTTGCCGCGCTGGTGCTGCAGGTCTAACTCGAGGTGATGACAAAAGAAAAACGTCTATATGTAACGTGCGTTGGATTTCCAAGGACTGCGGTCTTGTTGGGAGACTCAGCAGAAAGGCCAAGGACATGAGGGCTCCCCTCCTGGCAGCATTTTCCTCTGGCTCATGCTGTGGCACAGCAGCAGGGCAGGATCTGGCACCGCTCCCTGTGCTGTAGCTGTGCAAACACCACTCAGTCTCATGTCCCAGGGCCGTCACAACTGCCATTCTCACAAGCTTGCACACGCTGTAAGAATTAGCATTATGTGTTTCCCCCTTAGCTATTAAGGAAGTGATGTTTATATATCGTTGTAAGTAACAAAATCTGTACTGTATGTTATTTTCCTACACCAGATCCTCCAGAAAGCTCAAGATAAATGGTTATGTCCTGACAAAAGGGGGACTAATTCCAAAGGTAAAGATAAGTTTTGTAAATTTATGCCTAGGGTTCAAAAAAGTTATGTAGGAAATACCCCTGTGAGAGAGCCAGAGGTGATGCCAGAGGTATGTGGAGAAGGCAGAGGGGACACGTGGGGCACAAGGAGCACAAGAAGAGCTCACTCCAGCGCTGGTCGTCTCCCCTTCCCAGTCCCCCTCCTCACTGAATTGCCATTGTTTTGAGGCACAGACCAGGAGAGGACGGGTGACAGGCATGGACGGGGTCACAGGACATGGGCTCGGGCTCAGACGTACTCTGAGGACAGAGGCTGCCTCTTCCTTTTCAGCCCCAGTCCTTCCCGTGTGACAGGGGGGACCACTATGCCACATCGTGGTCGCAAGAACCTTTACCAGATAGGGATAACAACAGAGGGGACAATCTTTACGAAAAGGAGCGACTCCACATAAGTGAGATGGCTTTTGAGGCCTTTCTGGTTGGCAGGAGGGGTTATGCCCATTCCGGTCCTGTATCAAAGACAGCACAGACAAACTTTGTAAGGCAACTGTCAGGAGGCAAACTTTGGTCGGATGAGATACGTTCAACCTTTCGGTTATTAACGTGTTACCGCGGTGTTCGTGATTCACCGTGTGAGACCGCATCCTCTTGGGACTGCGCTCAGACGTCCCACCCTGCCGGGTGAATGTGCCAGGGCCCAGACCGGCCTCGTGTGGGGCCCCCACCCATGCACCCTCCGCCCATTGACCCGGGAGCTGCATTTAAGCTGAGGCCGTTTTATTTGGGCCCTGTTTGAGCTCTGCTGTTGGTGCACGGTGTCCTTGGGTTTGAACTTCGCGACATCCCGGCCTGGCCTTGGACCTGCCTTGCAGCTGCGGACTTATCTGGGATCTGGAGCGCGGCTGTCCCTGGTCAGTGTCACCAGACCTGTTTTGCTCCTCGTGTTTGGGTCCCGTGGGGCCATGCAGCTTGCGGTGAGCTCTCTACCCTGCCTGCCTTGCTGTCACCTTGGGCTTCTGGCTCATTCTTGTGGTACACCCCTTCTCCTGCTGCTCCCTAATTTGCTCGGGTGTTTTGAAACCTGAGCGGAGCGCCACGAGGCTGACTTTCAGCCTGTGCAGGATTTTGCCCACAGGACTTCCCCTGTGGTTCAAGGCTTATCTCCAAACCCTGCAGGACCACATGGCTGCAAGTGGGAGGACTCATTGCCGCAGGCTTCTGCAGCACCATATTCCCTGATTCCTTCAGCAGGAGTTAGGAAAGGGTGCAAAGGTTTGGGCTTAAATGCAGCTCCTAAAATGCAGTGGGTGGAGGCCCTAAACGAGGCTGGTCATGGCACTTGGAGCTTGTTGGTGTACCCTGGGCCCTGACATAATGTTTGGCGGGATCTCTTGGCAGCGTGTAAGTCCATGCAGGATATAGCACGAATAATGAAGCAAGCCGTAATTTTGCCCTCAATTAAGTCCCTCCTTCCTGTTTTCAAAGAGTGAATCCACAGGAGATGGTGTGGACAGTCTACCAGTTCTTTAAGACATTTTGAAGGCTGTTTGCTACAGTTCGAATTTGTCTCCCACCAGCATTATTGTAGTGCTAGAAGCAGGAAATTCTCGTGGTGGATCCTATCTTTTAGGAGAAAATCACTTTACCTGATTTACTACGAGGGGAGCGGAGATATCTGTTTATTTCCCAAGGACGGGGTTAGGTTAAACCTCAAAGACCTGAGGACTCGCAGCAACACACCTTCTCTCCTCGCAGAGCGTACGCTCTCCACAGTGTGCCCCCAAGATACAGCCACTGCGGGATGACTAATGCCCATCTGTCAAAACAGGCAGAGTCCCTGCCAGAAGCTCCCTTTGTTCCCCAAAAAAACGGGGCCTGCCCTTAGCAGAGACTCACTTGGAATCGGCTGACAAGGCGCCACTGCCCCAGCTCCAGAGGGGCAGGGTGGAAGTGGAAGCCGGGGGAAGCTCCTCAGGGAGGTGCTGGTGAATATTTAGAGAGAATATTATGTGGGTGAGGTCTGTAGTAACACCTTCCGCTGAGGATTGTCACACATTTCCTTCCCTCAGCCCTTCACCTAGATTTTCGGAGTGGAAGGTGTGGCTCCTGGGAGGGGAGGCCTGAGGCTGATTACGGAGTAGCTGAACTGTCTCCGTTCTCTCCCATATTAGTTCCCAGGAGCCCTATCTGCACATATTGCAGCAGGTTCAACGCCTGGCTCTTCCTTAGTAACATTTTTAACGGGACGAAGGAAAAGTGCATCCAACAGCCCTACGGCTCTACCTGTCATCCTGGGTGTTCCTGTGACCAAAGGCGAGAGAAGTTGTTCCCAAAGATCAGCCAGGAGAGCGCCTGTCGCCGTTACTCCTTCGGGGTGGAAAGCAACAATTCAGATACCTGGGCACCTGTGTGGAAGGCAAATGAGATGTAGGCCATCCCCTGTAACGTGAGGCATAGGCAGCATCCAGCACAAGAGCAAAGGGACACGCAGAGCTACAGGCTCAGCAAACAGCACTGCAGGCGTTGTAGAGCTGCGTGGACCCAGCAGTGGCTGTTCCAGCACTTCTTTAAACCCACGTCACCTCCTCCTGAGAAGAATTCTTCCTTGGGAGAGATGTCTAGCAGGGTTGTCCAAGGTTGATCTCCTGTGTTCCTGTTCACCCACGGCTTTGCTTCTGCTCCTGTTGTACAATTTTCACGTGAAGCTTGCTGCATCTTTAATTTGCTTAAAGCACTGGCAAGGCTGGCTGGATTTGTATGAAACCACCCCAGCTGAGGACTGGGGGATGCTAGTAATTTCAATAAAGATATATTTAAACTGCCTGGCTTACACCTAGAAATGTGTAACTTATACATAAGAGAAAATTTATAGCATTGTCTGGGCCCAGTCTACCAGAGGCAACTTGTTGTATAGCAGGCAGAATCTGGAGTTCATCCTTCAAAATAATTGCTCAATTTGTGTATTTTTGCTTGAGTGAGAGCTTTCTGCTAGCTGATTCTGTATCAAGGAGTAGGCTACTAGAAACCGATTGTAGGAGGAAAAAAACACGAGCAAGAAACTACTGGTAGAGCTCCATCCCAGTGAGAGCTGGGATAACGTTCAGTTTGACTCTATTCCCCTCTACCTAGCAGAAAAATGCTTACCAGGTCACTAAAAAGTTCTGTGGGCAAAGCCTTGAAAACAATTCTTGTTACAGGTTTGAGTAGAAATTCAGGAATTTCCAGATCAGTGGAAAATATTTTTTGGAGGTGAAATCAGCCTTCAAGCTGTTGGTTACCTTGAAATGCTGATACATGTGAGAATTTAGTCACATGGAATTCAGATGTGTTTTGTCTGAAGAAGGGATTCTTAACAAGTCCTCTATAAATTCACCTTTGCTAGATTGAGTTGCTCTTCACATCAAACATGAAGCTGATTTTGATCGTCAGTGCCCTCTTTGGGGCTGCCTTATGCCTGGAAACTTTTGTTGGGTGAGTCATGCTTTTGTGTACGACCTTTCACTTCGAGACCTTCAAGACTGCATTTTCCAGTTGTTCTTTTTCATTATCTTAACCTTAAAAATTCTGCTTGGGGCACATTCTTTGCTTTTTATGACTGACTTCTCTCATGGCTTTGGTTCTCCAGTGTTTGAAGGAATCTTTCTCTTTAGTTTCATCTGGGATGTCCAAAGAGAAGGGTGTAGCTGCAGAGTTGAGCTCCTGTATTTACCCAAGGATTTGTTTCAGCTTTGGTGCTAGGTAGGGAGTGGTCTCAAGCCTAGATCTGGAGCTTAACACACTGCAAAGCTTGAGAGCTTGACAGATCTGGTCCAGCACAGACCAGAGCCAGAAGATCAGAACCTGCCTTCAGATCTGACAGGTCAATGGCTTCCCATTGTGTTTTTGAAGATTCATATTTCTCTTTAAATGTTTAATCCTCTTCAGAGCCCTTCTAATCGACCTGACTCTGTATTTCCAGCCATTATATCCTAAAGGTTTACGTGTATGTTTCATAGCAAAGCAATCTCCTTCTGGTGTATTTCCTCACAGCCTTACTGACCATGTAAGAACCTTAATAGAAAATAATAAAAAACCTAGTGAACACTAGATTCCAGTGAGCAAATAGTATATTAAAATGTAAGGATTAAGAATAAGTAGAACAGTATACCAAATTTACTAAAATTCTGGGGTTTGTCAAGATCAGAAGAAACTATTGTGGTCTTTTAATCTGGTCTCTGCCATATTGTAGACTGGGTTCTCATGAATTCATTCCTCAGTCACCTCCAGTAGCTGTGGTTAATGAACCTCATCTCCTCTTCAGAGAAGAGTCCAATCCAAAATAAAGCTTATGGTGGTGGAGAATCCGATAATAAGTTAACATGGTAAAGTACCTTCAATGTTGGTTTAAGCTGGTCCAACAAAAGAATTTTACACCTCAGTTGGCCAGACCGAGGAACCTGGTATTAAAGAACATTACTCAGCAGCTGAGACCACACCAGTAAATAACAGAGCTCCTATGTTAAGTCCCTTGTTTGCTGTGCCTTAAGATGTGATTTCCAGTTCTGCAATCATTTGTGTCGATTTGCTCTGAGTCATCTCCATTTTTCAGTACTGCTTGCACCGGATGCCAACAGAGCAGCTGAGCCAGGTCGGGAGATGGGACTCCGTGGATGTTGGTCTGCCTCCCACAGTGGCCAAAGGCAGATGCCTGGGGAAGAAGAGAGTGAAAACAAACACATCGCCATATGCCACTTGCAAATGCAGCATTTACACTGCTCTCTTTCAGTAGTCCTCGGGTGCTAAACCTAAGGAGCACATCGGCACTTTTGGCCGTGGCGTCGATCCCAGGCTTTGCTTGCGGTTGATTATTCACCGTGGCTCTCAGGTTTCCTTCAGAATCCCCACTGGCTCTCCAGAATAGGATCTGCTGTCCTACAAACATTGCGTACACTTGTTCGTAGATCCTTTTGCTATTTCATAAAAACATTGGTTGGAAGGGCCCTCCAGAGGTCTTTAGTCCACTTCCCTGCTCAGAGCAGGGTGTGGAGATGTTGCCCCTTGTTACCATCATTTCATCATTCACAACCTCACTTTTTTTTTGCAAATCCTTGACAAAGAATAATAGATGCAGTGTTAATCCTTGTAACCAATTAAAAACTCATTCACCTGATGTCTTGCTTATGATGAAATCTTAAACATTGCCATTTAACTAGTTACTAATCTAGTGCACGTATACCAGGCTGGCTCTGCGGGTTGTTGATTAAATTCTTGGGTAGCACTAAGTCAACTGCATTAAAGAAGTCGATATTGGCAGATCTCATGCAAGTAACTACTCTCCAAATTCATAATCTCAGTAGCCAGCTAGTTCTTTTATTGCAGGCACCAGGTTCTCCGAATCAAGACAAAAAATGAGGAACAAATTAGGAAGCTACAGTTTTTGGAAACGCTGGAACACCTTCAGGTACGTTATTATCACAGCGGCATTTTGTAACATTTCAGACTGGGGTAGGACTTATCCTGGTAGGACTTTGCCTTGAATTTGGAAGGGTCGTACCATAACGTGGCAGCTGCCATAGATAGACATACTGTCTGAATATTTGGTTTTTGATCTACAGATTCTAGTACTAGCCTAATGGTCAGGAATGCCTGCACTCAAATTTTCTTCTCACTGGGTTTACAGTCATATTTGAGCTGGTCTGCTCTTATTCTTAGGATCAAAAACCTTGTTGTTAAAAGGGGGATGCTAATACTTCTGTACCTGTCTCCCAGAACAATGGGAAGAATTTTAATGAATTAGTCTGACCTCTATTGAAACAGGAAAATGTTAGAAAGTTCTATGTTATTACTGTTGTTATTGTGATTGGTGAGAATTTTTATTATCACTTTCTTTTAAAAATATTGTTTTGAATAGTATAGAAACTAAAATTTAGAAAAGCTCTACCAAAGGAGAAATAAAAGTAATGGGTTTCATATTATCATATAATGTAATATGGAGCTTTTCTTGAAACTACTACATGTAAAAAGGTGAATAGTAAAATAATCACCATAGAAGACTGAAATTTCCTCTTGCCTACATTGCTGGAGCTCTGAAGTCAGTGAAAATGCTGACTCTAATCTCCTGCTGGATCTTTATTTTTTTTGTGTATGTGAGAATTTGTCATGTTACCTGATACAGGGTGGAATGTGCTGGGGAACAACACTGCAGAAGTTGTTAAATTTGGGAGAAACTGATGTTTCTAAAGCTTTAGGAAAGCTGTTTGCAAAGCACACTTTCCCCCAAACCAAATCCATTTTCCTTTTTCTTTTCAGCTTGATTTCTGGATAAATCCCTCCACCTTCTCCCTCCCTGTGGACGTGCGAGTCCCTGCTAACAGCCTCCAAGCAGTCAAAATCTTCCTGGAGTCCCATAGGATTGAGTACTCAATCCTGATCGAAGACCTGCAGGTAGGTAATGCTGCTGGCACGTGATTAGCTTTCAAATACAGTGGAAATAAATAGTGGTTCACAGTCCAGCCTCTTTCATTAAGTCAGGTGTTGTTCTATAGTCTGCCTTCTGTGAGGTCCTCCCCTTATTTTTATAGACTTTATAGCCCTCCTCTTATTTTAATAGACTATATTTTCTATATTTTTTTATAGATTGTCACTGATTTTCCAAAGGCAAGCTGTGGATCATTTCTGTTCTGAGAAACTGTGGAGATCACTTTGCAGATGCTATCCTAACCCATGTTGGATAGTGACTGTAATAAACTCATAGGCTCCACAGGGCTGTTCTGATAATCCCTGAAGAATTCCATGTGGTCTTTTGGACCGCAAAGTTTGGGAATCCCTACACTAAGATAATCGTAACTCAGTAAACTGTTACGAGTGGCTCTGCATCATAAGCCAGGAGAACTGTACACCACCATATGAGAGAAAAATTGCCCCTGTGGGCCCTAATCCAACATTTCTTCTTAAAAAGTAATCCCACGAGAGCATCTAAAATAGCAGAAACGCTGCCCCTTTTTCCAGCTTTCCAATGCTATTCTTGCTCATCTTAACCAGCGTTAAAAACTTAATGCCGACCATTTAAACAGCAGTATTCTTGCCACTTCACTACAGATAAATTCTTCAGAAGCATGTTTGCTCCGTAGCTGTGTGAAGTTTGGGACTGTGGCCGGAGCCAGTATGCAGAGCCACCATTTCATTATTTTATAAACATTTGGTCAGAAGCTTGTAAATTAAGCACGCTTTCCTCAAGATTTGAATTATTTCTTTTAGGCCGTTCTTGACAGAGAAAAGCAAGATATGGTCGCCAGTCAACAGATGGAGCGCAGCAGCAACACTTTCAACTATGGCATTTACCATTCTTTAAGCTCTGTGAGTTCCTTAGATCTCACTTTTGGGGAAAAGGATTCTTTTTTTTTTTTTTCTTCTGGCCTTTTTTCATGTTGTCTTCAATCAAACATCCCATATTAGGATCTAAATTTTCTTTCTGGCTTCTTCATAGAGTCAGAGAACGGTTTGGATTGGAAGGGACTTCAAAGATCATCTAGTTCCAACCACCCTGCCATGGGCAGGGACTCCTCTCATTAGACCAGGTTGCTAAAACCCCCCTCCAACCTGGCCTTAAACACTTACATCTTCTGGTAAAAGTTTTGTTTTTAAATGTATTAATTTCATGGTCAGCACAATGAGCCAACACTTCCTCACAGAGTGTTGGGAGAGGCAAGTGCTGGTCATACTTCTTGATAAACTCCTACAGAGTTCTCTCAAAACCTTTCAGTTCTGGCCCTCAAAAGAAATTGGGAATTGGGAAATAATTTGGAATAATTAAAAAAATAATAAAATTGGGAAATAAATTGGAATCTAGGAAAATACAGGAAGCCAGTAGCCATCAAGCAGAGCGGAGGAAAAGTTATTTGTACTACCAGAAGTACTTAAAGAGGGTTTTGAATTTATTCCTGAAATAAATGAATCTTGATGATATAGCAGTGTTTCCCTCTACACCTGTGATATTAGGAACAGCACCAACTACACTGACGTAAGGTGAGGTGGGGCTTTGGTGAGGCCACAGTAATGAAGACAAAGGGAGATAAAAATGGATTTCAACAGGTGCTATGGTTGGTCTGGGCAGCACTGTATACAAACGGAATGTAAATATTGTCATGGCTTTTCATTCCAGATTTATGAGGAACTGGATAATCTCGCATCTGAGTACAGCAACATCGTCAGTAAGCTCCAGATTGGGCAATCCTATGAAAAGCGGCCTTTGTATGTGCTCAAGGTATGGTCGTACAGCATATCTTGGACTCTGAGTGTACATATGTGTATGGATATACTAATGCACTTATGTATTATGGGTACAGCACGACTCAGTCCAAAGCATCCTTGTGTTGGGGTTTAATCTGGCAGGCAGCTCAGCACCACGCAGCCATTCGCTCACCCTCAGGGGAGAGAATTGGGAAAAAAAAAGTAAAAGCTCATGGGTTGAGATGAAGACAGTATAATGGGACAGAAAAGGAAGGAAAGTAGTAATGATGGTGTTGATAATAATAATAATAACAGAATGTACAAAGCGAGTGATGCACAATGCAATTTCTCACCACTCACTGATGCCCAGCCCCGTCCCCGAGCAGCAGTCACACCCCACCGCTCTGGCCAGCCATCCCGTATTAATTGTTTAGCATGACGCCACATGGTATGGGATATCCCTTTGGCCAGTTGGGGTCAGCTGTCCTGGTTCTGCCCCCTCCCAGCTTCTTGTGCACCCTCAGCCTCCTTGCTGGCAGGGCGGTATGAGAAGCCGAAAGTCCTTGGCTTAGTGCAAGCACTGCTCTGCAACACCTAAACCACCAGCGTGTTATCAGCATTATTCTCATCCTAAATCCAAACCAGAACCCTACCAGCTACTAGGAGGAAAATTAATTCTGTCCCAGCTGAAACCAAGACACCCTGTCTATATGGGATGTTTTTGCCTAAGAGGGGTCAGTGAGGGTTTTTAAAACTTTTTCTTTTGTTTGACAGTTCAGCACTGGAGGAAGCAACCGTCCTGCAATCTGGATCGATGCTGGCATCCATTCCCGAGAGTGGATTACCCAAGCGAGCGCGATGTGGATTGCTAGAAAGGTCATTTTGGCAGCGTTTGATTTTCTTTTGCCTTGGGAATGCCTCCAGTTAAAAATATACTGCACCTGCACGTGTTCAGCCTGCTCTGAGAACTCTCCGTCACCCCTCTTAAAACACAGTTGACTCCAGACACAGTATGGCAACTATTTAGACAAAGAATTGAAAAATGCTAATACAGTTACAGTTAAAACAGCCAGGAGAAGCTTAAGCAGACAAAATGTAGTAGTCCAGGTGAAACTGTTGAGGATTCCAGGGCTGATAGCTCTGTGAATGACCAAGGACTTTGAGAAGGTCGGTTTTCTATTTCAGTCTGCACATGCAGAGGAACACTGTGTGCTTGGCTGCTTTCCACAAAGGTGCCAAACATTCCAGTTCTTGCTAAATGAGCATCTGTTTCTGTTGAAAATGACCTAGCCACCAGAGGAGAGCAGCACAGCTGTACGTTCCCAGCCTGGCTAATCCGCCTCAATCCTAGCGCTAGCCTTGGCCCGTGTTCAGGGACAGGCAGGGGAAAATGTTGTTGCCCTCTTCCATTAACTTCCTATCTTTGGAACAAAATAGTGAAATAGATTCATTGCTCTTTCCGAGCTCCAAGTCTGATGAGGAACAGTTATTGCCAGTAGGTAATTAGTGTTTCTTGTTTGCCTGCTCTGAAAGCCAGCTTTGGCTCTGCACGTAGTTGTTAGAGCACGAATGAGTGGGAAAGAAATGTGCTGATAATCACGGTGTGCCTTATTGCCTCTGCATAGCTTGCTTCCGACTATGGGAACGATCCATCCATCACCTCTCTGCTGAACAAAATGGACGTTTTCCTGCTGCCAGTTACAAACCCTGATGGATACGAGTTCACTCACACCACAGTGAGTAAACACGTTGCGCGTCTAAGCCGATTGAGAAAGCTGTCGTGCTCTCCCAAGCCAACGACTGCAAGAGAAATAGGCTCTGAAAGTCCTTTTGCTGATGTTGTAAGAAGGAGTTACAAAAGAGCCGGGAAGCCAAAGATACCAATTACTCGTCTAACCCATCTTTCTCCTTCACTGCAAACTCACCAGTCCTTCGGTTGTGTCCATTGGCCCATTTTGGCTGTCAGCCCATCAGAAATGTTCTTAGGCTTGTGCCTAGGAACACTTCTCGCTGAACAGCGACTATTTCTGGGTAGCAGCATTAATGCAAGGATGAAGATTTGCTCCATAGTGTTTCTTTTTTTTTTTTTTTTTTTCCAGAATCGCATGTGGCGGAAGACCCGCTCCAAGAATGCAGGCAGTCTGTGTGTTGGAGTTGATCCAAACAGGAACTGGGATGCGGGTTTTGGAGGTAGGAATAAAGTTTCTGGATTCTGGCTGGAAGAAGAAAGTTCCTTTCATGCTCCTGGATCCTGTTACACAGGACCAGCGATCTCCTTAATATAAGGGATTCAGAAAGAAAATGGTCAAATAGAATGGTTGCTGTCTTTTGTGAAGATACCTTTTAATTAATTGCCAATGAGCAAAAGACGAAGGAATCTGTATCTTCCAGAATTTGTGTCCATTGAGTATTCATGCTCTGTCGTTGCTGTTCTAGTGTTTATCAGCACTTAAGACCTTGCCTTTGACTAAAGACCTGGTCTTAAGGAAGCCCAGCTTTGTGGTGATCTGCTTTGGCCTTCCATGAACACCAATCCTGACAGATTGTCTTTGTTCCCCCTTTGAACCAACAGGTCCTGGAGCCAGTAGTAGTCCCTGTTCCGAGTCTTACCGTGGGCCCAGCGCCAACTCAGAGGTGGAAGTTAAATCTGTTGTGAATTTTATTAAGAACCATGGAAACGTCGCGGCCTTCCTCACCCTCCACAGTTACTCTCAGCTCCTGTTGTACCCCTATGGTTATAAATGCACTCAGCCAGCAGACCACGCTGAGCTGGTGAGACATAGTGACTTTTTTTTTAGCTTCCTTTGCTCTGTCCGGCTGGCTTTCCATACTAAAGTATTATAGTGATCTATCAGGATAAAAACAAGGTGCTAAACTCCGCCATCCGTAACAGTGACCACTCATGAGAGTGAGCAAAGACCTCATGCAGTGCAATGCCTTTAAAAGAGAAGTCTTGGTCGCACACAAACATGGGCCATCCCCCCCCATTCTTGGCTTTCTTTGCTCATCCAGAAATCCTTCTTTCTGCTCTAAAGACAGCATCACATCTGTAATAATATCTTTGAGGGAATATGAATTTCACTGTCATAATTTAATTTAAGTGGACGGGACCTCTGGAGGTCTCTGGTCTAACCCTCTGCTCAAAGCAGGCGGGCTTTGGTGTCAGAACCAGTTTCCAGGTCAGGTCAGGCTGCCTAGGGCTTTGCCCAGCTGAGTTTTGACTGCTTGGAAGGACAGATTCCGCAGCTTCCTGGAGCCCGTTCCAAATTTTCCCCATTGTCACGGGGATTTTCTTTTTCCCTAATACGTAAACGCCATTTCCCTTGCGGCAGTTTGGTGTTGCCCCTCGTCCTTTTGCACGAAAGCTCCAGGAAGAGCCTGGCTCTGTTTACAACCACCCGTTAGGCAGCTGCAGTGAGCACAAAGCTGGCTGCTGTGCACTGGAAGGTCCCCAAATGCCTTGGCGTTTTCTGGTGTATTTTGAACCTTCTCTTGACAAGGGCAGTAGGTGAGATGAAACACAAGATGATCAGATGTGGAACCTGCTATGATTTAATTCACCTTCGATGTCACCTCCCAAAAATACTGGGAAAGCTGTGAGTGCTGTCTCTAGTGCGAGTAATTAAGGAATTGATTGATTTGGCATAACTTGTTTTTATGGGGAGTGAAAGCAGGCTGTAAACTAGTTTGGAGGTTTCCCTGAGTATGGTTCAGGTTGGTGAAATCTTAACATTTAGTCTCATTAAGTGTGGCTGCTTTCTGACTCGTCCTTTATCCTCACCTCTGCAGAATGCCCTGGGGAAAGCTGCTGCCAACGCCATCCAGTCCCTCTATGGCACCACCTTTACAGTGGGGAGCATTTGCTCTACTATCTGTGAGTATTTTTGGTATTCTGAGAGCTGTCCCAGGGCAGCAGTCTCTGGACACCCCCTCAAGGTCTCTCCCTGTTGGAAGGAGGGCTGCTTCTGTAGAGTGACACCATCAGTCAGACTTTGGAGCTGAGTGTTCACAGGAAAACCTAGTACTTGCCCCTCACAAATACAAAAAAGGATGGAAGCAGAGCTCAGATCACTCATCCATTCACCCTCTGTGCCTTTTCTCCTTTTCTTTTTCAGACCAAGCCAGTGGAGGCAGCATAGACTGGAGCTACGATTATGGCATTAAATACTCATTCGCTTTTGAGCTGCGAGACACGGGGCGCTACGGTTTCCTCCTGCCAGCCAGCCAAATTATCCCGACGGCAGAGGAGACGTGGCTGGGTCTGAAGACAATCATTGAGCATGTGCGAGACAACGCACACTAAAAGCAGGGATGGGAGTCAGCTGTTTGTAACGGCAAGCTCAGAAATCCTTGGTGTGCTTGAGACAGCTGTAATGATACGGCATCTGGCTGAATAAAAACCCCGTCTGCAATCCTCCAAGCGCTTCGTGTTTGTCTTGTTGGTTCGCTGTGCTTCTGTGTGCACGGTAGACCCCTACGAGGCATCACAGATTTTAGGACTCGGTCAAAAGATGCACTTGGAAAGGAGACATCTATCCCCTGGCCTGTGACCGCAGCAAACTATACTGCGTTGTGCCCCTTCGGGTGTCCTCTGCAGCTCCATCTCCGTTAGTAAATGCAAAATGTGCTTGCAGCAAGCAACAACAGCCCTTGGCAGTGTTTTGTACCTCGGCAAACCTCCTCGCCCATGCAGTAGCCCCCTTCTCACAGCCGGCCCTGGCACCAGCACCGAAACCGCCTCCCCGAGGTGCTGGTGCAGGCTCTCTAAAGCATCTCAGAAATTTGTGGCTGTGCCTTGAGAGCAGTGTGAGCTCTTCAGAGCTGCTGAAGCTCTTGATAAACTTCACCGAGTAGAATGTTAATTGCTCCACGACTGCAGCGCAGCTCCAGCTGAGGGGACTGCCTGAGCCTTCCTTAAGCTCTGGGAGGGTCCAGTGGCCATTTAAAGAGGATCGTGAGGAACTTTGCTGTGCAGAGCAGCTCAGTTTTGGTGGGCCTGTGACCCTGGGGGCACCAACAGAGCTCGCTCCTGGGGGCTGAACAGGTGCCTGGCACGAAGCAGCATAACGCAGGCTGCGAGACTTCACAGGAAGAAATTTAAAGGAATTTAATTTTCTTTAACAAGCCTTGAGATGCTGCTGCAAGTGATGGTTGGTAGGAAGGGGGTGTCCTGGGCTAACATCCCCTTGTATTTGTCCTGTCCCAATTCTCCCTCCCCGGTGGGTCATCAGGAGGACCAGGGCAGGAGGACGCCTGCTCTCACCCTGCATGGCCAGTCCTCCGTCCCCTGAGCGCCTGCCTCCCTTGTTTTGCTGCTCAGCCTGCTCATTTCTTGGGGATTAAGAGCACACAGCTCACGGCCCTGCATGGGAGCCACGAGAGGACGGGAGATTAGCAATCCCTGCTTGGGGTGCAGCAGGTACCGAGTCTAACAGGTTTATCTCAATGTCTCCTAATCCCCCAGCAGCTGGCGAGTTACTCACTGCTCTGGGAGCGTGGCAGGAGAGCAAACACACCTGAAGCGAGCGGGTAAAACGTTCGTGCAGACTTGTTGGCAGGGAAAGGGAGGCGGAGGTGCAGCTGAGACCTCGGGCAGCGCCACGTGGGTCTGTCGTTGGGTTCAACGCGGCCGTTTGGGAACGCAAACCTGGGCACAGGGCACCCAATTTCCAAACTGACCCCACCCTGCCAAAACCCAGCTGGTGAGAAAGGTAAAACCCCGCTGGCGGGCAGGACTCGGGGCACACAGCTCCAGGATCCGGCCAACCTGCTGCTGCTGGTGGTGCAGGGCCCCCGCGTTGGGTGCTGGGCGAGGTTGGAGACCTGCAAAGCCCCATCCGAGCACCCGTGTCTCAAGGCCACCCGGCTCCTCGTCTTGTAAACGTGTGGCCTGATGGCAGCGGCATCCAGTTTTGGGATCCTCGGTACCAACGAGACCCAGAGCAAGGCCAGTGGAGGCCACCCAGAGGGACTGGAGGCTCACGACGGGATGCTGAGGGAGATGGGCTGCTCCTGGAGATGAGTTGGCTTCGGGGTGGGGGCACCTAACAGCGGCCCTCCCGTCCCCGTGAGGAGATCATTGAGGAAATGGAACCAGGATTTCCACCGCAACGTGATAGTGAGACAACGGCATCACCTGGAACGGGAGAGTCAGGATGGACGGGTGAAAAAGCTTTTCCACCAGGACAGTCCAGCAGTGGGACACATGGCCCAGAGGGGCTGTGTGGTCTCCATCCTTGGAGAGCTCCAAGACCCAACGTGGAAGGAGCTGGGCTGACCCCGAGATGAGTTTGCATGGGCCAGGAGGTCGCATACAGACCTGAGACCTCCCGAGGTCCCGTCCCACCTCTGCTACCCCACGATCCACCTAAATGAAGACCTCTGTGCTGGGACCAGCTCACCAACATCATCGCCAGTGCATGTAGGGTTTTCCTGGCCAGGAACCCAACAGTTGTGCATTAAGAAGCCCTAAAGGACCCCTGAGCATGGCACCTTGCCCTTTCACACCCAGCTGGGGTGCACGTGTCCTCCTCTGCCATCTGCGCCAGCACCCGAGCCCCGAGGAAGATGTTATCAGATCCCCCCCAGCTTGACCGCTCTTTTGTTGACTCCTCCAAATAAAGCAAACATTTGGGCTCACGGAAGCCGTCCCTGGCTTATCTGTTTGCAGCTACCGGCCCTGTAGGAACGGCAGAGGTGGCCTTGGTGGCGAGGTCCATGAGTGCCCCTGGGGGACTATATAGGGGGACTGTAAATGCCCTCAGGGGCTGAGGCTCGCCTGCGTCCGCTCACCATGAAGGTCCTCCTGGTCTTCGCCGCCCTCGTGGCGGCCGCCCGCAGCGAGCAGCTTTTTGTGGGGTGAGTCCTGCCGAAAGCAGGGACGCGCTGCACCCCCGCTGGGGGACGGGGAGGGATCCTGCTTGCCTGCGCCCTCGTGCATGAGAAAAAAAAAAGCCCCGTTAGGTGTTTCCTCTGCTGATGGAAGCTGTGAGCGTTCCCCAGGGGAGGGACCTTGCACCTTGGGGTGTTCCAGGGAAGCTCAGACCCTCGGGGGAGCTGAGCCTCAGCAGAGCGAGAGCTCATCGCATGTGGGGGTCCGTTCACTTTTTTCAAGCGCAAAGCTTTGCTAGCAGGTTTTGTTTCATTACGAGTCTCCTGAAATGCCTCCCCAAATATTATAAATCGCCACTGTCAAGGCGGCTGCTCTATCGTTTAACAGAAATAACCTTCCCTCCTGCTGACGTTGAGCCTGTCTTAGGTATTTCCTATGACTTTAGCCCCTCTCATGACCCAAGGAAGGCCTGAGACCACCTCGGGCTGTCCAACGCTTCCTTTTTTTCCTGTGCCAGCCATCCTGAGCATGCATTTTCCCCTCTCCACACCAAACCTCTAATAAAAAGTGTGATTTCTGCTGCTGCAGACCCGTTAGAGCCACCTCGAGCTTCCACCCAGCCCACGCTTGGGGCCACGTTGGTGGCTTGGGGCTGGGCTCTGCTGCTCACACCGCACTCCTTCACATCCCCCCCCGTGCTCCTTCGTGTCCCCCCATGCTCCTCCATGTCCCCCCGTGCCCACTGATGGCTTTGACTCCCCGCAGGGACCAAGTTCTCCGTGTTATGGCCAGCAACGAGGAGCAGATCGCCCTGCTCAGGGCTCTGGACGAGCGGGAGGACCTGCAGGTGAGCTGCACTGGTGCCCCGAGAGCCAGCCCCGAGCATCTCCTGCTGTAGTATCGGGGTTTGGGGTTGGTTGGTTGGTTTTTGGTTGAGTTATGAAATGCCCATGCGCCCACTGCGTTTGCCTTGGGTGCTCCGGGGGAGTGAATCCTGGCAGATAATATAGGCAGTGCAAGATGGATCGGTGATGGGGAGCAGTATGTGCACCCCCAACCTGATTTCTGGAGTTACCTTTATGGAATTAAAGAGCAGAACCAGCATGCGGTGACCCCAGTGTCTCCTCACAGCTGTCCAGTTCACAAATCCTCATTATCCAGAGGTACATCTGCAGCCAACAAGACATCTGGGCTGAAACATTTCTGTAGAAGATCCGTTGAAGGGTCCCCAAGCCCTCCTGGTCCCAAAACCTGTCCAAAGACCCTTCCCAGATCCTTCAAGGCAGCAGAAATGCCTCCTCTTGTCCCCATCAGGTTGACTTCTGGCGCGACCCCACCAAGCCCGGGCGCCCGTCCGACCTGCACGTGCCCTTCCCCAGCCTGCAAGCGGTCAAAATCTTCCTGGAGTCCCACGGCATTTCCTACAGCATCATGATCGAGGACGTGCAGGTGAGGACAGCCCCAAGGAGGGGGGTGAAAGAGAGGTGGGATGCCCAAGGAGCTGGAAGAAAAGACGACGGGTAGAGAAGGCAGAGTTGCAAAACCCATCGGTGGGGTGGAGATGATGGGGCTTTGGAGGGAAGACGTGGGCTCTGTGGGGCTGGGTTTGATGCTTCTCCCTATAAACAGCCCCTGTAAAAAAAAAAAAAATGCACTGCACCAACCCCCGGCTCCTCCCAGCCCCCTTTATGGATTTATTTCCCATAACAGCAACTACTGGACGAGGAAAAGAAAACCATGATGCTGGCCAGGGGGCTGGAGAGAAGCGCCAGCACGTTCGATTTCGCTTCCTACCACACGCTGGACGAGGTACTTTGCTCTGCAGAGCGTTCCCTTCACCTTCCTGGGGCCGCGCCATGGTTGTGTGCATGGGGTGACATTGGTGGCGGCAGCAGCGAGACCTTTGGGACGTGTCTGCCCTCCTTGGGTGGAGGGTTTTGTAGAGCCTGGAGAGCAGGAACCCTTCCTTGTGCATGCACATACAGCTCGGCCTCTCCCACCACCTCCCTGCCTTACTGGGGGATGTCTTCAACTTCATTTTGGGGTCGAACCCTGTCCTCGAAGCCTGGTGGGTGGCTGATGGAGGCTGTGATGGTGCTGGGGGATCTCGGAGATTTTTTTCCCTACCATTCACCTGGTAGTCCACCAACCTCCCTGCTCGCACAAAGGGTTTAACTCCAGTCCTGAGCACCAGGTCTGCTCCAGGGAAGCACCAGATCTTCTCCAGGGAAGCTTTGCATGTTGTGTCTGGTGCCAGACACCCTAAAAACCAAAAAGAAAAACCCGTGTGAGCCGCATAACCCAGCAACTCCTCCTTTCAGATCTACGACTGGCTGGACACCCTGGTGGCCAATCACCCCGGCCTCGTTAGCAAGATCCAGATCGGTGAGAGCTACGAGAAGAGACCCCTGTACGTGCTGAAGGTGGGTTCGGGGGCAGCCTCACCTCGTCCTCGTCCTGCCCGGGCGTCCCCCTGCACCCAGCCTGAGCCCTGGCACGGTGGTGGGGAGAGGTGGTGGGGTCTCCTCCTTGGAGAGCTTCAGAAGCCACCTGGAGATGGTGCTGAGCACCCTGCTGGTGGCCTCCAGAGGTGGCCCCAACCTCCGCCAGCCTGGCACCACGTGGGCCCTGGGGTCACATCCTGCTCTCTCCGCACAGTTCAGCACCGGGGGGTCGAACCGGCCGGCCATCTGGCTGGACACCGGCATCCACTCGCGCGAGTGGGTCACCCAGGCCACCGGCGTGTGGACGGCCAACAAGGTAACTCCACGATGGGGACTTCATTGTCTGTGTGGGGTATTTCCATGGGCTCAGACCGGCCATGGGTTGGGGTTGGCTGCGAGAGGAGGGGAACAACCCAAAGCTCACCGGGATGGGACAGGACGGCGTCCCCCATCCCTGGGCCCACACGTGGCGAAGATCTGGGTGAAGGAAGGGCAGAAATTGCAAACCAAAGCCACCTCCTGGGTGCTGTGGTTGGACCCGATGGGGAAAAAAACCCTGCAGCATCTCCAGTTCCCCGTCTTCCTACCTGAGCCCTCTTTCAACACCTTCCCCGGTGCTGCTCGGTCGCATCCCTCATCCCGGGGGGCCCTGAGGCAGCTCCTGCTCCTTCCCCTCGCAGCTCGCCGAGGAGTATGGCCGGGATCCCTCCATCACCTCCATCCTGGACAGCATGGACATCTTCTTCGAGATCGTCACCAACCCCGACGGCTACGCCTTCACCCACAGCTCCGTGAGTGTGGGGACACCGTGAGCAGGGGGGGACTCGTCCCGGTGCTGGGCTCCAGCAGGCGCTGGTTTGGGTGCTGAGGCACGTCCCTTGTCACCTGGGCTGGCGGTGGAGGTGGCTTCACCCCGTCCTGGGGAGGCTGGGGCAGGGATTCACGTCCCTGTGGCCTCACCCATCTGCTCCTAGAACCGCTTGTGGCGAAAGACGAGGTCCATCAACGCTGGCTCCTCCTGCGTCGGCGTGGACCCCAACCGAAACTGGGACGCGGGCTTTGGAGGTGAGGCACGGGATGCCCCGCGCTGGGCAGCACCCACGCGTTGAAGCGTTGGATCCTCCTGCCAGAGGGGAGAAAGCCAGGGGTAAAAACCCTTCCCCTCGTTTCACGGTGTCTCCTCCACCCTGCCCCAGGCGCCGGCTCCAGCAGCAGCCCCTGCTCCGAGACCTACCGCGGACCCTACGCCCACTCTGAGAGCGAAGTGAAATCCATCGTGGACTTCATCCTCGGCCACGGGAACGTGAAAGCCCTCATCTCCATCCACAGCTACTCCCAGATGCTGATGTTCCCCTACGGCTACAAGAGGACGCCTGCACCTGACTACCAGGAACTGGTGAGATGGCCCCAAAATGTCGAGGTGGGGCTGCAAGCACCAACCTTGGTGGAAAAGCCAGGACAGATCACCACGGGACCCCCCCCCCCCAGACCTCTCATTAGGTGCAACCTGCACTTTGAAACCCATCATCTCCCTGGTCTCATGGGGATTGCAAGATGTGCCTCGTGTGTGCCAAAAACTAAGGGTGTTTTGGGGAAAAGCAAGAGGAGAAGGGGTGGGGAAGGATGCTGGGCTCCAAGCCCTGGTGCCTTGGGGTCTCTGCTGCCCCAGGGAGTTGGAAACAAGGTCTGGGTCCACGAGGTCTCAGTGCTTCGGGGTTTTCTGTTGCAGAACGAGCTGGCCAAAAAGGCAGTGAACGACTTGGCCGCGGTGTACGGGACGGAATACACCTATGGCAGCATCGTGGACACCATCTGTGAGTGTTCCGCCCCTCCCCCAAATATCTCCGTCCTCCCCGCGGCGCTGCCACCGCTCACTGGGGCCGCGTCTCGCCTCCTCTCCCCGCAGACGTGGCATCCGGCACCACCGTGGACTGGGCCTATGAGAACGGGGTGAAATATTCCTACACCTTCGAGCTGAGGGACACGGGGCGCTACGGCTTCCTCCTGCCCAGCACCCAGATCATCCCCACCGCCACCGAGACGTGGCCGGCGCTGCTGGACATCATGCTCCACGTCCAGCAGCACCCGTACTGAGCCCGCGAGGATCGGCTGGGGAGGGGAACCCCGATCCCACCGGTCCGGCCCCCGCCACTCGTCTCAATAAACAATCCCACAGACTCTTTTTGGTTGAAGCCTAGCCCTTTATTAATTTTTTTTTTCATGGTAGATTTCAATGAAAGGGGAAAAAAAAAAAGTGAAAAAAGGATTCTGAGCCCTTGGGGGGGCTTTATTCCCTCCTTTTTGCTTTGTCCTTACACATCCCCGTCCCCATGCCACCAGCAGCCCCACCACGTCCCTGTCCTTTGGGGCCAATGACCCCAAAGGGTGTGGGAGAGCATGGGAGGTTGCGCCCAGATCTGTGGCTTTTGGGGCAGCACCGCCCCAAAATCCCTTCCCCTTTCTTGGGGCTGGCACCCTCAGGGACAAGTGGGGACACTTCTGGGTGCCCAGTGCTTCCAGGAATTTCCTCTATTATTTTTCCCAGCCGGAACAACCAGCACCCTCCCTAATCTCCATCCCACACCAACCTTTAATCCAATCCCCCCCCAACAAGAAAACACAGCCGCGCTCAGGACCCCAGGCTCATGAGAAAACCCGCACCCTGCGCCTTTCTCAGCCCGGTTTTGCCCTTTTTCTCCCCGTAGCACTGAGCCGCGGCCGGCTCCGTGGGCGGTGGGATTTGGGATCCAGCACCCGGCGTCACCTCCCCACGTCCTGCCCCGCCGCCGGCTGAGTCACCGACGGCCCCGGCCGGTTTCCAGCTCCCCGGGACGAGTTTCGCCGGGACCGGCAGCGCCACGGTGCCCAACCTTGACCGGTGCCAGCCGGAGCCTTCCCAGGGCTCTGGGAACTGGGGCAGCTGGCGGGGGCCGGGCTGGGGACCGCTGGGATTTAAGATGCCCCGAGGTGCCGCGGGGACGTGGGACGAGCTCTTTCGGCTGGAAATGAAGGTCCTCCTGCTGCTGGCTGCCCTGGTGGCAGCTGCCGCTGCCACCGAGGATTTTGTTGGGTAGGGGGGGGGGTCTGGCCGGTGGGGGTGGCTGGGATGGGGATGGTGGCTGGGATGGGGACGGGGTCTGGGATGGGGATGGGGTCCGGGATGGGGACAGTGGCTGGTTCAGCCCCAATGGGACACAGGCACTGGGGGAATGAGGATGGGATGGGATGGGATGGGATGGGATGGGATGGGATGGGATGGGATGGGGTGGGATGGGATGGGATGGGATGGGATGGGGTGGGGTGGGATGGGATGGGATGGGGTGGATGGGGAGGGGGCTATGGTGGACTCCTGGGTGCTGGAGCTTTGCCCCGCGCCCCCCAGCACCCTCTGACCCCGCAGGCACCAGGTGCTGCGCATCGTCCCCAGTAGCGACGCGGAGCTGAGGAGGGTGCAGGAGCTGCAGGACCTGGAGGAGCTGCAGGTATTGGGCGCTGCAGGGTGTGTGGGGGGAAGATTTCCCCCCCCCCACCTGTGTCCCTTGCTTTGCACCCACAGAACAGAGCAGGGATGGCTGTGGGTTAGAGATGATGTCTTGTTGGGGTGCCTGTGCCCTATTTTGGGGTGCTGTTGGGGATGGGAGAGGGATTAACTTTGTGGGTGCTCAGGGTAGAGGCTTGGGGAGCGGGTGATGATGTCCCGGGGAGGGAGGGGTGAGGTCCCATGGGTGGACAACCCAAGGCCGGATCCTGCCCACCCCCATCTCATTTTCTCCCCCTCCCAGCTGGATTTCTGGCTGGCGCCCCGCGGCACCGGGGACCCGGTCGATGTCCGCGTGCCCTTCCCCAGCCTGCAGCCCCTCAAAGCCCACCTGGAGGCCAACGGCATCCCCTACTCCATCATGATCGAGGACGTGCAGGTCAGTGGTGGTGGTGGCAGTGGGGGGCGAGGGTCTCGGCATGGCGGGGGAGGAGGGCTCACCCTGCCCCGTGTCCCCCAGGCGCTGGTGGACCGTGAGCAGATGCAGATGCTTCGCCGCCGCCGGGTCCTGCCGCTCTCCACCGACGCCTTCGACTACAGCAGCTACCACAACCTGGACGAGGTGATGTCCTGTGGGTGGGAAAGCACAAGATTTGGGGCATTTTGGGGGGAAAAAAATTAGGTGCTGGAGTTGCTTTTGCCAAGGGGCTTGCTCCAACTGCAGGGGCCATTCATTGCCCTCCCAATCCCTCTCCCACCCCCAGATCTACGCCTTCATGGACCTGCTGGTGGCTGAAAACCCCAACCTGGTCAGCAAGCTCGAGATCGGCCGGACGACAGAAAACCGCCCCCTCTATGTGCTCAAGGTAAGGCAGGAGGGGTGCGTGGGGTGACCAGGTCCCAGGACCACGGGTGGTTCCCCCACAGCCCCCTTTCTGCTCTTGCAGTTCAGCAAAGGGGGGACGAACCGCCCGGCCATCTGGATCGACACCGGCATCCACTCCCGCGAGTGGGTGACGCACGCCAGTGGCGTCTGGTTCGCCAAGAAGGTACGGGCACCTCCTGGCCACGTATCACATCCCCAAAGGGCCACAAGGCCCCACAGCCCCCCCCGAGCACCGTGTGGCCATCACCATGGTGCTCCAGCAAGCCCCAAACTGCCACCCTCTCTAGATTGTCCAAGATCAGGAGAAAGATGAAGGTCTGGCCTCCATCCTGGACCAGATGGACATCTTCCTGGAGATTGTCACCAACCCAGACGGCTTCGTCTTCACCCACACCACGGTACTGCTGGGTCTGGGGAGCAGGATGGGGGTACTGCACAAGCTCAAGGCCTCCCTGTCCATATTTCCACAGGGTGGAAAGGGGACAGCTGTGACCCGTTAGTCCCCCCCAGGAAACTGCTTTGCCTTTTCCGCCCAAGGTTGGCAGAGCCCCAGCCCCGGGCACAGGCTGAGGTGGCTCTGCCATTCCAGAACCGCATGTGGCGCAAGACCAGGTCCAAGAGGTCAGGCTCCCTCTGTGTCGGCGTGGACCCCAACCGCAACTGGGATGCAGGTTTTGGAGGTCAGAGCTCTCCCATTAACCCTACAGAGGGTGGTTGCACCCTCCTGGACATTTCTGACTCAGAGAGATTCTTTGATGTCTCTGGGGAAGGGCTGGGCTCTGCTCTCCTTGGCCAAGACGTGGGTTCGGGCTCTACCAAGGCTTTGGTGTCCCCTAGTGACCAGTACGGTAGGGACCACAAATGGGAACCATCATACAAACGTCTAGGTGGAGCCCTAGGAGCGTTCCTCTCCAGCCACCAAACAGCCAAGGGGTGGGAGAAGCTCTTGGGATTGTAAATGGAAAAGGTCCTTTGCTCTTGTGACTCTCCGAGCCACCCACGTGCCACCAAAGCCACCAAACACCCACCCCACATTTTCACGGTCCTCTTCTCCACAGGGTCTGGGTCCAGCAGCAACCCCTGCTCGGAGACGTACCGAGGGCCCTACGCTGACTCGGAGCCCGAGGTTGAGGCCATCGTGAACTTCGTGAAGAACCACGGGAACATCAAGGCTTTCATCTCCATCCACAGCTACTCCCAGCTCCTGCTCTACCCCTACGGCTACACCACCACCCCTGTGCCTGACAAGGAGGAACTGGTAGGGGCTGGTGCGGAGGTTTGATGGGGGCTTGGGCACCGTGAGGCTGCTCTCCTCCTCCGAGCGGCCTCCATCCCGCACTGAGTGGACACTGGCAAGCCAGGAAGCCCTGGCTCCTCTGCCAGCCCCCAGGGCCTTTCCCGGGCTGAGGTTGCTCATAGAATCATAGAACATCCTGAGCTGGAAGGGACCCACAAGGATCATCGAGTCCAACTCCTGGCTCCACCCAGGTCTACCCCAAAATTCAGACTCTATGACTGAGAGCACAGTCCAAACGCTTCTTAAACTCTGACAGGCTCGGTGCCGTGACTGCGTCCCTGGGGAGCCTGTTCCAGTGCGCGACCACCTTCCTGGTGAAGAACCTCTTCCTGATGTCCAGCCTGAACCTCCCCTGTCGCAGCTTGACACTGTTCCCTCGGGTCCTATCGCTGGTCACTAAAGATCGGCTCCTTCCCCTCCGTTCCCCCTCGTGAGGAAGCTGTAGGCCACCATGAGGCCTCCCCTCAGCCTCCTCTTCTCCAGGCTGAACAGGCCTGGTGACCTCAGCCGCTCCTCATACGTCTTCCCCTCCAGGCCCTTCACCATCTTAGGAGCCCTATTAGCCCTATTTTATTAGACTTTATGAAAGGAATTTGACTGGGGAGTTTGGAAAAGCTCAAAGGCCGTAGCCTAAAGAAACTCTAGCTTCCTGGCATTGTTTTTGCCCATGGCAAGAATGTAAAACCTTTCTGCAGGCTGCCCCAGGCCTTCCCCACCTCATCTTTCTCCCTTCTGTGTCCCCCCAGCACCAGCTGGCCAAGGAGGCTGTTGCCGCTCTGTCTTCTCTGTACGGCACCACGTACAAGTACGGCAGCATCATCAGCACCATCTGTAAGTAACGGGGCTGCTCCGCTCCCGCATAAACCAAAATCCCCTTGCCCATGACAGGGGGACACCCTCCCACACAACCCTACAAGGCAGAGTGACCATTTTTGCTGTTTCCCCCCCCCAAAAAAGATCAAGCGAGCGGAGGAACCATCGACTGGACGTACAATCAGGGCATTAAGTACTCCTTCACCTTCGAGCTGCGGGACACGGGGCGCTACGGGTTCCTGCTGCCCGCCAGCCAGATCGTGCCGACCGCCCAGGAGACGTGGCTGGCGCTGAAGGTCATCATGCGCCACACGCGCGAACACCTCTACTAACGGGAGCCGGAGCGGTGGCTGACTGAGCTGGGGAGAAGAATGCAATAAATTGCTGGCAAGAAGGAGAGAAACGCCTCGTGTTGTGGGTTCCCTTATTCCAACGGTGTCAAAAAGCTTTTGCGGTGTTCTTGGGGGTGGCCAACATAAACAGGGCATGTTGGCCCAGCAGGCTCACGGGGGGCTTAAGGACATAAAAACAGTGGGACATGAAAGGAAGGGGCTTGTTTTCCCCCTGCTGGAGCAGAGGATGGAGGGGGGAGAGCCTCAGTTGGATACTGGGCAAGCAGAGACCTCAGATACCTCAGCCGTGCTGGCAGGACTGGTGTGCATCATCCCCAGGGGACGAGGCGGCTCTGGGGTGTGCCCAGGGCAGGTTAGCAAGATTTATTCTGTTTTGGTGGTCGAACACCAACTTGTAGCACTGCTAGAACTGCCCCTCCTCACCTGCTGCGATCCCCGGGTGAGGGGAGCTCAGCCCCTGCAGATCCTCTTCAACCTTGAAAGAGGAACTCAACCACACAACGTCATTTACTTTTTATTAAACATTTAAAACTCCCAGTCTATGCAGAGTCTGACTGTACCCATCCCCTCCAAGCAATACCAAATCAAAAGTCCAAAATACCTAAATCCATCAAGACAGTAGGGGGACAGGGAAGCACGTTCAGTTCTTGCTTTGTTGCCCTGGGTTAGGAGGATCACAAACAGCTGCAAGAGTTTTGTCCCTCTGCTTCAGAAGTCGGTTTTCATGCAGTCCAGAGCAGCCAGGGATTTTGGATCCTTCTCATTTTGCTATCCAGTGGTTGGAGGATTTGATTTAAGGCCATTTGATTTACGACCCTGACTCGCATCTCCAGTTTCAGCTGGATGCAATTTTTATTTCCTTACCTCCGCACCAACACCTCCATGCACCCAGGGAGCTGAAATGCCTCCTACCCCCTGAACGCTGTGCTGGTCCTTGCAGATCAAGCACATAAATACTCTTAGTGCTCTCTCGTGCACTCAGCTTCAACTACCTTGCCTGAAAAGTGCTGCTACCTGATCAACCAGCCTAGACTAGCTGCCCGCTGAATCATGCAAGAGCTGCCTGTTAGGTTAATGTTTTTTTGTTGTTGTTTTTTGGTTTTGTTTTTCCAATGACATTAGCATAGAGCTGCCTACAGAACAGAAAGGAGCAGCTGATTTGGGACATCAAGCTCTAAATACGCAGCTGTACAAGTCCCATTACACCCCAACACTCAAAGCTAAACGTGGCATTTCCACGATGCTTCAATATCAGGCTCCTTTGAAAGCTTTAGGGAGACATCCAGCCAGCAACACCATCAACAAACTAAAGCCCTGACAGCTGAGTCCACTACTCCCCTGGACCACGAGTGAAGAAAAGCGGGGATGAAGCAAGGTCTCTGCAGCTCCTGCTTTGGTCTCAGACCATTTAAACAAACACTTCTCTCCCCAGAGGCGACACCGCAGTGACACCAGACTGACCTGGAAACGACTGACCTGGAAACAGGCTGCTCCATTCAAAACAGATACACCTACAGCTCCAACAAGTCTTCCAAAAACGCGATGATGCATGAGGGCAAGAAAGCAGAGCAGTTCATAAGACGGCGAGATGCATTCAGCTGCCCATGGACAGGAAGAAATAAGACTAAGACACAGACAACCCCCTTTTTTTTTAAAATTATTTTATTTGGGTGTTTACACTTGGCCAACCTGCCTCTTGCAGCACTAAGTACAAACACGCACGCTCCCTGTGGAAATGCAAGACACCAGGTGATCCTTCGGGGATGGGTTGGAAGGGCAGCTTGTCCAAGTTAAAGCTGCTTTGCACAACTCCAACCATTCAAGGGTTCTCTGGGAAGCTGAGGGCTTTAAGATACCTCACTTCAATCGGCTTTTGTTACATATAAAAAAATATAGATCCATATTTGAAAACACGGGCGTTCAACGCTGAAGTATGCATAGTCCTTCAGGATATTTTTAACGTGGCTCTGCCCTTCCTTTCTCCCCTTTTTCTCCCCCTCGGGGCATCCCTATGCAGCGTGGGAGGTTTGTGCCGGTCACTTTGCACTTCTCTGGAGAGGTCTGAGCTTGCGGCTCTCATCAGAATGAGCCTGCCAGTGCCTGGCACAGGAATCTCACCTGTGCGAGCACTTCTCTGATTTCAGACTCACGGAGAGACCCAGAGCTAAATTCTGTGGTTCTGCTCTGCTACCAGTATTTGTCACTAAAATGAGTGAAAGAATCTGAAAAGAGTAGTCCAGAAGCAGAAAAGCAGCTCGTTACACAACCTCTTCCTTGCTTTCACAGGGATTATCCTAACCATTCCAAGGGGTCACGGGTACAGAAGGCAAAGCTCCCTCCTGCAGCGGAGGTACAGAGAGAGGTTGTGATAAGTGTCCTCAGGGATGCTGAGTCTTAAACTGATCAACTGGGAGTCGCTTGTGATTTCTCTCACCTTAAGTTTCCCCTACAACCTGCACCAGGAGTGAATTTAGGGGTCTGTTAAAGATCATTTGCCTATGTCAAAAGGGAAAAAAAAAAGCAACCCCCAAAAGCCATGCGCATTAAAACACAAGACCAAGAAGCCAAAGCCAGATAAAGCTGAGCAACACTCTAGGTGAAGGCGAGAGGAGCAGGATCTCTCCGCAACCATCTACAAACACGGGTTTGTAGCCTTGGTTCTGCTTTCTCCGCACCCTGCATCGTTTTTTTTTTCCACTGTTGAGTTTCAGACGATTTCTAGGTCACCCAGGCAATACTGGTATGATGAAAGCACCAGTTTGATGACAGCTGTGATCCTGGTTTTCCACAAAATCTTCGTGCCCTGTTCAGTTACCAGATTTGCGTCCCGTCTAGGTTTTAGGCGCCCCGGTGAGAGGGCAAAAGAAAATTTCCCTTCAGCCACCCTCACCTTAAAGAAGGTGCTCCAAGCAGGGAAACGGAGAAACCACTGGTGTGCAGTTGAACCAGGGAGACAACTCCGCTTGCACATCTGGAAGAGGGGCACGGCCGCTGATCTCGCTCTAAGAGCCAGCTAAAACCCTGCTCAGCTCACAGCCTTCCCCCTCTCATCTTATCCAGAGCCCAAAACACAGCACGGGAGCATTCTCCATAACCACAGCAAAGAACAAAGCAGAAAAAGCACAGAAGTCAAACAGTACCAACAGTAAGGGAGAAAAATCAGTTGTTTTCCCTTCCAACTCACCTTCAGAAATACAGAACTAGTTCACAAACTGCCCACGAGCCAAGACAACCGTCACATTACTGTGCCATGCTGGGCCTTATTTCCAAAACCAGCTTTATTACAAGTACTTCCGCTCATAAACATTTTTAAAAAGAAGAAGTTGTGGAATCCTCTCTCCGTTATTTTGGCAATTTGCATCTCTGCTAAAAAAAACACCAAGGTTTTTGCTCACAGATGCTTTTCTGGCCCACCGACCTTCACGTGCTCTCCCGTTAGCACAGCCTGCAGTTCCGGGCACAGCACAGAGGGAGCAGTAGTTACAGACACAAATTCTTCAGTCTGAACTACAGGTTTCACAGCACCGTTCCTGCTGGTCACGGGCTTCACTACCAGTTTTAATCCCCTACAAAATCAGTTATATCAGTCCCGTCCTGACACTGCACCTAAAGGTCAGCCTTGCCAATGTCGCTGCTTCTACAAAACCTCAAAGATTCCAGCTCCCCCCCTGCCTTACCCGAGCTGCCTTTCATAAACCACCGCTGCTTTTCCCCGTGGATTCCTAAAACGACAAACGGGCTGCACTGCTCAGGGTTCCCAGAACCTGGACGTTCGTTTATTCACTGGAAGAAGACGCCGCTGCTTATTTCCATGGCCTGTTCTGGAGGCTGCTCCTGCTGAACGAGCGGGTGGTGAGAGACCCCGCGTTGGCAGCAGCGGTGGGGAGGCTGGGGCTGCTCCTCACAGTCGTTGCCTTGGAATCGCGCCCTGAAGAGCCACGGCTAAGACGGCCTGTGGAAAAACAGATCAGAAATCCAGATGAAGCTGTGTGCGTGACAGAGCACGGAGACACACGATGATCTGCTGCCCCTCGCTGGCTGTCTGGCTCTTACTCTAAACACACAGACCTTTCAAAAAATTCAGCGGGGGTTTCGGGGCAGTCTCTATCTGGCTGTGCAGGAACAGAAGGGCTAAGAACTTGCCAAACCTACTAATGGCCAGGAAACCTAAAGGCATTCAAGCATCGCAGGCAGCGTGGGTTCTGTCTGCCTCACAGAACCAGGATTTTGTCATAATGCCATAGAAGATTTAATTTCGGGATCAGCACAGCGTAGTTCTTTCTCAGTTTGGAAAAAAAAACCCCTCTCCTTCTCCCAGCTACCTCATGGAAAGAAAACAGCAAAGCAAGGAACTGCTGCAGGGCAGGCTCAAGGGCTACAGGAAGCAGTTGCAGCATTTATCCTGGAGCCTTACTGGCAGTATCTGAAGGAATCCGCTCCTCTTCTAGGTAGTACTTAATCTTTTGCAGATCTTCCGCAGAAAATCTCCACTTATTCTCGGCACGTGAGGGTGGCGCTTTGGGAGCGGCCTTTTTTCGGGCGGATCCAGGGGGAGCTGCCCCCTGGCAGGATGGGGGGAGCGAGCCGGTGACGAGTCCTTCCGGGATCTTCTGCGCAAGGACTTTCAGGCCTGCAGACGGACAGACCGCTTATTAGCAGCGACCACCAGCTAAGACGGGATCAGAGATTTGAGGTTTTACCAGCAGCGGGTGACCATCCATCCATTCCCACCCTCCAGCTCACACAACCCTTCTCTCACACTGCGCCCACTCACCCGAAATCCCGCCCGTTGCCCCTCACCTCCGGATAACATGAACAAGTTCTCAAAGCCCCTCTCACACATGGTCGTGGCAGCCTGGCTGGCCAGCCTCTCGTCGTCGTCGTACAAAATTATGATTTTCCCATGGGCATTTTTCTGAGAGGCGGAAGAGCTAAGGATCCGTTTGTAAACGGGGCGACTGTCAGTGAATTTCAGAAAGAAGAAGAGAGAAACAAGTGGGGATGGAGGCAGAGGGACTCCCTTTTTGATTTACAAGTACGAGGCAGGAACACATTCCCTTCACCTATGCTTTAAAAACTGATTCTTCAGTAGCTGAAGCTTGCCAGACACTGGAAGGACACAGCCTGATCCCCACTGCAGGGCAGCCCCTGTGAACACGTTTCAGTGCTGATTTGAAGACTGGTTACTAACAGGCAACAGCAAGAGGCAATTTGTTCAAAATCTCCCCTGCAGCCCTCACAAGCTTCCAACTTGGGAAGTTATCAGCCTAATCCTAGCTAATAATCCTCTTTGTGCCCTCCAGAGAAAAGCCAATCCCCATCAAGGCGCCGAGAGGAAGCCAGAGGATTTGACCAGTGCCTCCCTCAAGAAGCCCAGCGCTCCAACAACAGCACGGAACAGGCGCCAAGTAAAACAGAATTGCCTTCCAGCAGCCAGAGCCAATCTCACAAAGCGCCAAATTCAGGCAGCTCCCACTGGCACCAAGAGGCATTAGAGCTCTGAGGAACTCAAAATCCAGCACCCGCTGGCTGCAGCAGAGCCCCACCAGGTAACCACAGCTAACAGAAAGAACCTCCCCTCCCACTCTCCTTGGAATCCCAGGATTTCCATGGTTAAACTCTGTCCTGGCCACAGCAGCTGCTACAGCTGCAACCGTTTTTGAAAGCCCTTGCCAACGTGCCCCCAATTTTATTCTTATTTTTTTTTGATTCCAGCGCTTTATAAGTAAAGGATACATATTCCAAAATACTATTTGTATACGGGTTCATGGTTCTAGACAGCGTTGCAATAGGATAGGAATGAGCTGCAGAGGAAGAAAAAAAGAGAAATCATACAGTTACTGAACACACAGTTATTCCTCACAGTCTGGAATACAACCGACACGGGCTTGTAAGAGTACAACAGATTTAGAAACCCGCTGACTAAGGGATTAACAGCAGCTCGGTCCCCGCATCCTTTTCCAGGAGGGATGGGCGCGCTGGATGAGTGCAGAGAACGTCCTGCAGCCAAGCGATGTCCACCTCGGGGGGGGGAAATACGAAGCCCGCCAGCACGACACGCAGAGCCGTGTGTGACCCCAGCTGGCACGGACTGCGGTGGGACTGCGGCTCCTCACCTCCGACAATGTGACATTGGTCATACGCATCTCGGTCTCGCACGTCCAGAAGCAGGAAGGGGCAGTCGGGGTAAGGCATGTCTTTAGCCTCAGCGTCCGCTTTCTTTGGAGTGTCCTTTTCTATATCCAGCTCACCAACACCACTTATCACACTGCAAAAAGGAAAGGCGTTATGCTGCAAGCCTCCCTCTGAACACCTCTGTACCTCTTAGCCAGGTCAGAGTGCTTTTTGATCAACTTCTCTTATAGCCCGTTTATGTTCTAATAGAGGATGACACCACATAAAAACGGAGAGAATCTATTTCAGGCTTGCCAGTACGTTGTAAGAGACTGATTTCATTTTTATCTGTATAAAAATAAACAGTACAGCATTGCTATACGACCATTTCATACTCTTCCAGATCAGTCAAGTCCAGGTGTTTTACTCAGCCCTCTAAGTGACTATGAAACATTCTTTGAGGTGAGGGAGAAACTTGTCAAGGAAGAACTTGATGCATTGGGTTTGGAAATTCTTTCTCTAAGTCTCGGGACAATTCATTAAGCTCACTGGGCAGACACATCACTGGGTTCACCAGAGCAGTTTATAACGTGGATCCTTGAGCCCAGGGAACTGGACTGAATCCCACAAACACATTTCTTTGTCAGCCATTCAGACGATCATCAAGTGGCAACAGCGCTGGGTCACAACCTCAGAACAAACTCAACCAGACAGGAAAATCTGCCAACTCTCTTACTCCCATCCTCAGACTTGCAAAAACAGGCTTTAAAGAGGAAAAAAAAAAAAAACAATATAAAGCCACTAACAGCAATTTAAAATAACCAGCTGGGTAAAACCAGTTAGCTGCCAAGATAAAGTTGTGTGTTATCATCAGGTACCTCTGCAGTGTGGACCGGTATGATTCCCCAGCTCCTGTGCTGTTTATGAACAGGACTGGACTGGGTGGTGTCCCACTGGGGCTTCCTTTCCCGTTTGTCCCTGCCGTGAGTTCAGCATCTGCATCGGAAGCACCGTCTGGGAAGAGAACGTGGCACAAAGAGTTAAAATGCTGCAGGAAACGAGCAGGTTTTAAGCCTGGTTTCTATTTTTAGTCTCAAAGACGGCCTTATCTTCATCCTCTTATTAAAATGACTTACTGAGAGCCCCAGGGTACAAAATAAGAAAGAACCATACGATTTTTAAGAGCTCAAGATCTCACTTTTAAGCATTCAATAGAAACGTAAACCGTGCAGCACGAGGTCTTTCCTATTTGCAAGCCTGCAAACAGCTGCAGGCCACAGATGATGCCATTTTTCTCCTCGATTTAAAGACTTGCTGAAGAGTCAGCTATGTCCGTCAGGGCACAGTTCAGCACATGACAGTGATCTACAGCTCCCTCTCTTTGTGCTTACAATAAATATTGTTACCTTCTAGCTTGTGGATCTCCTCGTTCATCGCTCCTAAGGTTTCATCAGATAGAGAAGCAACCTGGATAACCTGCAGGAAACAAAAGCAAGCAATGCCTCGATACACACACACTGGTGTCACTGAAAGACGGCAGGGATCACCTTAAGGAAAAATAATCCCCAAGCCAAAACGCCTTTAACTCAGCGTACCTGCTACTGGACTTCAAGGTCAAACACAGTTGGATATTTGAGGTCTGCACTGCAGGTCTGCCCTTTTATTAAATGGAAGTTGTACCAAAAAGAAAAGACGCTCAGCCTGAGGACAAAGAAAAGCCAGACAGGCCGTGCTGGCAGTATCGGATACGTCAGATGTTTTCAGACATTTACGAAGCTCAGTCACTGACAGCAACTGAAATATTTAGTACTGTCCTGGAAAAAAACCTCACACAGCCAGCATAACTGGCCTGTGACAGCAGACCTACAACGCTCACATAATAAATCAGTTCATCCCAACAGTGGGAGTCACAGTTTTGGTCGTGGCAATCCAGTGTAACTAAAGACAAAATCCTGCAGAAATCTGCTCCTTCAGTATTTGCAAGCTTAACCTTCCCTTTTCCCTTTACTCCTTAGAAGAAAGCTTGCCTTTTTCTTGCTTTACTGTTTCTCTTGCACCAACATAAGAAACGCTCGGCTCTACTTGCTGATCAGATTTTTCAATTTTTTAATATTTTGCTTCATTAATTAAAAACTACGCAGAAAGCTTTGAAGTCTCAACCTTCCATATCCTGCAGATACAACCGCAGTTAGGGAGGGTTTCAGGAGGTGGCTACTTGACCCAAAGCTCAAAGAAATCAGATCTGAATACTACTTTACATGGTCCTTTTCTTCTGTAAGAGGCTTGAAGATCCTCTTAAGCGAATGGGAAAAAAAGGCAAACAAAAAAGCAAACAAACAAAAAAAACAAATAGGGAACAAATTTCAAAACCAGAGTTTTTGCAGCCTTCAATTTGCCATTACAGGAGTTTGACCGCTCTGAAAACTTGGGCCTGCACGGCTTGCTTTTATTAAGGGAAATCTATGAGGGCAGGAAGTCGGAAAATAAGAAGGTGCAGAAGAAACCAATTACGAAAAGAATTACATGTTGTAAAAACCTACGTAACTACACAGAAGGCTTTAAGCAAAGCAAGCACACTGTTCACAAGAGAGCTTTCAGCAGTCAGAGAGAAGAGCTATACGTACCAACTGGGCAAAAGTAGTCACTTTCAGTCTTTTAAAGAGCTCGTCCTTTTTGTATCTGTAATCTTGAAAAAGGAAACAGAAGAGAACAATGAACATTTTGAAGCAATTCTCAGCTTTTGCGGATACCAGGTGACCGGCTTAGCCTCAGCTATTTTTGTAGACTCTTAAAAGTGTTAAGATTTCGGGGCAGTAAGCTCGCTCTGAAGGGTCAGAGCAGCAAACCTAAAGGCCTCGTGAAAACCCCTACCAAAGGGAGATCATGTCCTGGTACAATTAAAACGTAGAAGGCAGATTTCGTTTTTACACTGTAGTTCTTACTTTGGGCTTTCTGTTCTCACTGAGGGAAGGAAGCAGCTTCATGAATTTATCACCTCTGCCGTTCTTTGAAGCTTTCTGTGATTGCAAACTCGTATCAAAAGACTTAATTTACCTGAATTTTTAACTGTATACGTTACAGCAGGATCTGAGCATAGGTAGACCTCAGCCTAAGCTTTTTAAACTACTAAGCTCTAGTATTATACACGTGTGTTTAATCTTACTGATAATAATGGTCCAGGTTTTCTTGCTTTACCTGACAAATTCCAATGCCTATGATTTGTTAATCGATTTCTAAGGGAGTGTCTTTGTCTTCTTAAGCCTGAAAACCAAGCGGTCTGATGGAACAACTGTCAAACAACCAGAGCAGGGATTAAAGGTGCTAGGAAAGCGAAGACAAGGATGGAAGCACCGAGATACTCGAGATGGGCAAGCACCAGGAGGAGAGGAGCCTTCAGGTGTGAAACAAAAGGGTGTATGCAGTAGGAGAGGGAAGCTAAGGCAAGCGTCAGTAGGAACATCTTGATACGAAAGAGCCTCCCCTGGGAGGTAACAGAAGGCCCATCCCTTGGGAAGCTCACAGCTAAAGAGAAGACAGAAAGGTGGGGGGGTAAGCAGGAAAAAATAAAAATAAGGATCTGTCCTGTACTGGCAAGGAAAGGCAAAGACGATGAACAAGATTCCTTCTGCACCAGGCACGGCGGCTGTAAAAGTTCCGCGTGCAGCTCTTTAACCCCAGGAAGCCGAGCTCCAATCAATCCAAGCTCCCTGAAACCCACAAAATCGCTCCTCCTTTCTTCCCCTCCTCGCTTACCGGGCTCCACCCCTCAGCTCACAGGTTTTTGTTTTTAAAATAAGAAAAATCCTTGGTGTTTTTCTAATATCGTAAATAACTGCCGGAGGATATTCCCGACTGCCCTCTCTCCAGCTGTTCAGCCAAGAGGGCTAATAACGCAGCCCAGGAACTTATCAAATCCGGCCAGTTAAGCGGTTCTAAACCCTGCCATCTGCTGAATGCTCCATGGCTTAAGACGTGGGGAAGGGGGAGAGGCTCCCATCCATACCCCTGTAATCGCCACACAAGCAGCGGCCCCAAAATTGGCTTAGGGGGAAACCCTCGAGACGAGATCTTTATCGAGAAGAAGCCAAGCGGATGCCGGAGGCTGAAATCTCTTCCTGGTACGAGGGGACCGTGAGCGTCCTGAAAGGAATTCCGCTCGGAGAGGATTCTCCCTGCGCGCAGTTGAGAGGCACGCTGTGGTAGCAGGACAGGCACTAAGATATCGTGAGCTTTCCCCTCTAGTTTTTTAATTCCCGTCTCTTAAATACCCTTCCTGCAGAAGTGAGACAATTCGTTTTCAGCATTCAGGGCAAGCAGAGGTCCCAAATTCAACATCCTGCCCTATGTAATTGTGAGGCTATGAAGAACTGAACGTGCTACTAAGTTTGTCTTCGAAGAAACGGTGCCCATCCAAACTAAGCCAGCGTACGCTGTCCGTTTCGAACCACGGGTCTGAAGCACAGAACGAGGTTTCAGAACGCCCAATAGCTTCAAAACGATCCTCGTGGTCCTTGCAAAACTGCCTGGCCTCGAGCCTCAAGCTCAGGCTGTTAGAAACTCCCCCTGTAACTCGGAAATAACAGCAATCATCATTTCAGCTGCCCAACGCAACACACACGCACAGCCCACGACCGAATCTTTAAAAACCCCCATCCGCAGGCAAAAAGAGTTCGTGTCTTGTGGAGAGCAAGAAATTATTTTAATTTAGTGGGAAAAATAGAAGCAAAGCTTATGAAATACTGATGTATATAAGCACTGACAAAGCAGCAGCGCTGTCACAGCCCTTTCACCGCGACAGCTGTGCAGACTGGCTGGTTCCTGCCATCACAGGCAAGGGTTTTTCATCCCCAAATAAGCCTTTACGACCTTACCTTTAGCACCCAAAATTAGTTCTACACGGGAAAAAAAGCCGCTATTCCTAAGCCCGACCTGGAGCAAACCCACTTGAACGCTCGGAGCCGTTAGCAGAGGGTTCAGCAGCGCTGCTTCCAAGCAAGGCCAGGTACCTGGTGCTGTCCCGGGAAGTCCGTTCGGATTCTCTGACATTTTGCTCTGGGAAACGAGTCTCAAGCTGCGATTTCTCCGTTGTATATTCACGGAATTTCTTCTCTGTGCTTCGGCAACGCCAGAGAAAGGGAAGAGACTCGGTGCCTCTCCTCGAGCCAGCCCTCCAAAGGGCAAATAATCGGGGTTCCAGCTGCCTTATCGTTTTTGATTCCACGACAGGCTCGGGGTATAAAGTCCCTCTCTCAGGTTACCCAAGAAACAGAGAGCTGACTGTGCTGGGTACCTAAAGCTGAGTCCAAACGGTGTCATCTGTCCCTGAGAAACCGAGGGAGGGAAGTTTCTAAACCGCCTGGGAACACAAGGCGCCCATTCAGTGCAGACACAACGAGAAAGCTTCTGCCGGGCTCCCGAAGCCCGCCGAAACAAAAAGATCTCCTGCGCGAGATGAGAGATCGGATTCACGGGGGGAGATTTAAAACCCAACGGCAGCAACACAACGAGGTGTTCAGCGCGGGTAAGGGAGCGACGGCGAGCGGGCGTCGAGCGCTGAAACCTTAGCCGGGTTTTGGAAACGGAGGGCATTGCTCTGCCGCCTTTCCCAGGAGCGAGCCGGCAACAAAAGGCCGTTCTGCAGCAAGCCCGGCACAAACACGTCCCGCGACGGATCGGTGACCTCCCTTTCAACCCAAACTTTATTTTGGAGGAGCACATTAAGCGGGCCTAGGAACGAAAAGCGAGCATTCAAAGTCCTAATTAACCCCCGTTAATTACGGGGTGTTTTCTTTCACCTCAATAAACACACCTTGTGGGTTCAATAGCTTCTTTCTGGCTCTCCGTGCGAAAATAACCCTGACAATAGGCGAAGATAAAGCAGTGAAGCATTTTTAAAAGCTTATTTTCAGCAGGAACACAGCCACAAATAAAAGCCAGCTGGGTTTTCGTTAGCCCAAACAACCCAAAGCCTTCGAAACCCCGGTGTTGCTGGTAAAAATTGATGAGGGACACAGGAAGGAGCTTGTCTACCTCCAGTTTTGTAATATCCTGACAGAAATCTAAGTGTGCTAAAATTATATGAAAAAAAGAGACCTCAAGTTCAGCCGTAGTGTTACTGAAAACTGAAATAAAGCCTCAGAAACGTAGTCTGAGTATTCCCACGCGAGTCTAGGCTAGTTTTCTTATCCAGAGAACTTCTTCCTGCCTGGTTCATGTTCACTAATGTAACCTGGACAAGTTTTTTACAAAACCTCTCAGACCTGTCTCTCTCCTACCTTAAGTTAAATCTGTAACATCCTACCAGAAGGAAGAGAGAGAAAAAAAAAACACTACTCGAGATACTCACTTCTTTTGATCTCCTCCAACTTCTCAATGTATTTTGTTAAGCTGCACCCTGTAACAAACATCGGTTACAAATTATTAGCGGTTTTCTTAAGCCGCTAAGGCTTAAGCACTTTGGTTTTGAAGGAAGGGACCACACAGGAAGAAAACAGTTCAGCTGGAAGGGACCCACAGAGATCATCGAGTCCAACAGGCTGACCGCTTCGGGACTAATTGAAAATTAAAATCGCGTTAATGAGGGCGTTACCCAAACGCCTCTCCAACACCAAAAGCCATAGGGCACCAACCACCTCTCCGGGAAGCCTGTGCCAGCGCCTGACCCTCACCACGAAGACATTTTTCCTAAAAATAACAAGTGTCTGCGGCAGATCCTCTTTTACCATGACAAGACAAGGCAGCCACAAACCCAAAGCACCGCGGTTTTTCTCTCAGCGCTTTTCTCTCACAAGGACGGCCACGTTAAAGAGTCACATCAAGCCTAGGGCTTGCTGGACACAGCTGCCCGTGTCTCTGGGGGCGCATGGTGCCCCGTAGGTTAAAGTCTCTGCCACTACCTAAACCTCCATAGGTTATGGAGTCTGAAGTTACCAACCTCTGAGGGAACCAAAATCAGGACCTTGGTATCCAAATCCTGCCTCTGACACATTGCTTCGAGTGCAAACGTGGCCATGCTGCCCCTTCCCAATATCTGTTTGGGTACTATAGACAAACCGGGTAAAATTTGATCACTTTAACAGTAAAAAAAAGCTCAAAACAAACCCTCCAATTAATTATTTTGACTTATGCCCTCGTTAAGTTATTGATTTATACAAGCAAAGCTCACATGCACAAACTGCCACATCAGAACCTGACATAAATAATAAGGGAGGACACAACAATGGCAACGAGAGTTCTGAACCAGCTGTGCAGGGCAAAACACGGCCGGTTTGGGGCAAAACACGGCCGGCAGCGTAGCCATTTGTGCTCTTTTACACCCGTGTCCGGCAGTTTTTACCCCCCAATTCCACTTACCAGTATCGAGGCGGGTTTTTATGTGCTGGTACCTGGGGTTCTGAGGGATGCGCCTGGTTAAATACTGCTTTAAAAGGGAAAAATAGACAAAGCTGTCGATACACAGCCCCGCACCTGCTAGGGAGGCTGAAAGCCTTTAAAAAGCTGACAGAAAAGGCAATTTTAGGAGCTCCAAAAGACAGCGGGGGAAGCGAGAACGCGGCCACCCCCCCCCCCCCCCCCGGGCAGGAGCCCAGAGGCCAGGCAAGGCCCGAGCCGGGCCCCCAGCCCCCCACCACAGGGCGTACCGGGCCCCGGGGGCCGCCGCAGCCCCGGAAATTGAATTTCTGCCCCCAAACCCGGCCCCGCTCCCCCCGACACCCTCCCCCCCAACGAGCCCCAGCCAAGGTCCCCCCGCCTCATGGGAACAGGACGAGGAGGATGAGGAGGGGAGGAAGGCCCCGGCCCAGCCCACCTCAGGCCGCCCGCCGCTCCTCCTGCCCGACATCTTGCCGCCGCCGCCCCGCTCCTCTGCCTCTCCCTCCCGCCCAACCCGACCCCGCAACAACCCCCGCCCCGATTGGCCGCCCGCCCCCCCCCCGCGGCCAATCGGACGCCGCCGTTCGGGCCCTGACGCCGCTCAATCGTCGCCTGGCAACGGGGGAGACGCCGCGGCGGCACGCGCGGGGAGAGGAGGGGGCGGGGTTTGCCGGGGGGAGGAGGGCGCATGCGCGGGGGGCGGGGGGCGGGGCTTGGTGGCGCCGAGAGGGGGCGTGGCGGGAAGGGGGAACTCGGGGGCGGGGCTTTTGTTGGTGGGCGGGGCCGGGGGCGGGGCTTGTGGTGGATGGGGGCGGGGCTTGGTGGGGGCGGGGCTTGGGCTGCCTCCAGGTGGGGCCGCGCTGGGGCTGGGGGGGGCGTGGGGGGTCATGGGGGGGTCATGGGGGTAATGGGGTCATGGGGGGGGTTATGGGGGGGTTGCGGGGGGTAATGGGGGCATGGGGGGTTATGGGGGGAATGGGGGCATGGGGGGGTTATAGGGGGTAATGGGGGAATGGGGGGGTCATGGGGGGGAATGGGGGGTTTATGGGGGGTTATGGGGGGTTATGGGGGTAATGGGGGCATGGGGGGGTTATGGGGGGAATGGGGGAATGGGGGGTACTGGGGGCATGGGGGGGTTTGGGGATAATGGGGGTTATGGGGGCGTGGGGGGGTTAATGGGGGCATGGGGGTAATGGGGGGGTTATGGGGGTAATGGGGGTAATGGGGGCATGGGGGTGTTATGGGGGTAATGGTGGGGTTGTGGGGGGCATGAGGGGGTTATGGGGGTAATGGGGTAACGGGGGGGGTTGGGGATAATGGGGGTTATGGGGGCGTGGGGGGGTTAATGGGGGCATGGGGGTAATGGGGGGGTTATGGGGGTAATGGGAGTAATGGGGGCATGGGGGGGTTATGGGGGTATCAGCGGCATGGGGGGGTTCTTGGGGGTGTGGGGGGTTTATGGGGACGGGGGACATGGGGGGTATGGGGGTAATGGGGGCATGGGGGGATAATGGGGGCGTTGGGGGGGGTTATGGGGATGGGGGGGCATGGGGGGATTATGGGTGTTATGGGGTCATGGGGGCTTATGGGGACAGGGGAACATGGGGCGGTATGGGGGGTTATTGGGGAAATGGGGGGTGTAGGGACATGGGGGGGTTAATGGGGGTGTGGGGGGTAATGGGGGTATTAGAGGTATGGAGGGGTTATGGGGCGTGGGGGGTATGGGAGCATGGGGGTAATGGGGGCTTCTGGGGTTATGGGGATGGGGGGACATGGGGGAGTATAGAGGGGTTATGGGGGTAATGGGGGGCCTTGGGACATGGGGGGGGTTATGGGGGCATCAGGGGCATGGGGGGGTTATGGGGGCATGGGGGGGTATGGGAGCGTGGGGGCTTATGGGGACAGGGGGACATGGGGGGGTATGGGGGGGTTATGGGGGTAATGGGGGGCATGGGGACATGGGGAGGGCTGTGGGGTCATGGGGGGCTCGTGGGGACGGGGGTGTTATGGGGACGCAGGGTGCTCGTGGGGATGTGTGGAGGGCTATGGGGACATGGGGGGTTGTAGGGACGGGGGATTGGGTTATGGGAATGGGGGGGGGGTTATGGGGACGTGGGGAAGGTTATGGGGGCCAAGGGGGGGGGGTTGTTGGGTTCAGGGGTGGCTTATGGGGATGGGGTGGCTATGGGGACGTGGTGGGTTGGGGACATGGGGGTGGGTTAGGGGGCCGCTATGGGGCCGTGGCGGGGGGGGGGGGGGTCACGGGGCTTTTGGGGACGGGGGTTACGGGGCGAGGCGGTTATGGGGTGAGGGCCCACGTGCTGCCCCACCTCCAGCTGCGACTGGAGCAAGGTGAGGGGCTCGGGGACGCGGGATTCCTCCCTCCCTCCCCGGCAGAGCTTTCGGGGTGAACTTTGTGGGTTTTGGGGGCGCTTTTCTCACCCCCCGTAGATCTGGGAGGGGCTGGCGCAGCGCTTTCGCCCCGGATTTTGTCGGGTTCGGCTTCAGCGACAAGCCCGTGAGTAGCGGGGCGGGGGGAGCTCGTTTCTCTTCCCATCCCCAATCCCCTCCCGAAAAAGAGCGGGATGTTTTAAAGGCTGGGGGGGGGGGGGGTCGAAGGGGTTCCTTGTCCCCCCCCTTCTTGGCTTTGGGGTGCCTCCGGAGCACGCCTGGGCCCCTCTTGGGGAGCTGCTGGCCCAGGACGCCCCGACTGCTGTGGGACTTACCACAAACCCTAGCCCCGAGCCCCAGGCTCTTCCACTGGCGGCTTCATTTTGGAGGATTTGGGTTGTTTGTTTTTTTTTGAGGGGCCAGGCCCTCGCGGCGACCCCACCGCCACTCCGTCTTCGAGCAGGCGAGCGTCGTCGGGGGGCTGGTGCGGCACCTCGGCCTCCACCGCCGGAGGATCGACCTCCTGTCCCACGACTACGGCGATACGGTGTCCCCCGAGCGGCCCACGGTGTCCCCCGAGCGGCCCACGGTGTCCCCGAGCGGCCCACGGTGTCCCCGAGCGGCCCGTTCCCGTCAGGGCTGGCAGGATTTGGTGCCGGGCCCTCTCCTCCTGCAGCTGAAACGAAGGCCTGGGGGGGTTTGTTGGGCCTCATCCCTCATCTGAGGATCCCCCCCCCCAATCCGATCCCAGCCCCTGGGGTGTTTAAATTCCTTCCCAAACTCCTTCGTGTCGAGCTGGGGGTGGTGCGACGCCGCTACCCGGAGGGGTCGTAGCCGCGCGTCGCCTCCTCCTCCTCTGTCCCCAGGCACGAGCACAACAAAATCGAGGGCGTCCTGACCGAGAGCCTCTGCTTGTCCAGCGGAGGGAAGGCTTCCCCGGGTGGCATCGTCCAGAGAGAGGTGACGCGGGTGGTCCTGGGGGCTTGGAGCCCGTCAGCCAAGCGGGTTACGTGCCTGCCCTCCTTCCCTAACGCTGCACGTAATTCCGACACGGGGAAATTAAAAAAGTAAAAGCGCTCCGGAGGGGCGGGATTCGCCCTCCTGGCCGATGCCGAGCGCGATGCCCGCCTGCTTTCTCCTCCTGCCCCAGGTCCTCAAGGACGGGGACCCGCTGTCCCCCGTCATCACGCGGCCGATGAACTTCTTCTCCAGAGGGTGAGCCGGGGCGCCGTGCTTCCCTCGGCGGGTGGGACGGGCAGGGAGGGGGGCGAAGGCAGGAATTTGAGGAATTTGGCAGGGGAGGGATCCCTGGGATCCGCCCCAGCAGAGTTTTGCCCCTAATCTGAGTGACCTCGGTCCCACGAGCTGTTCCCGTTGGGTTGGCAGAGCATTTAATAATACACCACGTGGCTTTCCTCCATGCCCTAGACTCCTCCTCTCCTGCAGGTGAGACATCACGGGGGCAACGAAAACCCTAAACCACTCTACCTACAATACACGACCAAAGAAATATCTTTGCCAGCTGTTACAACCCCTCTTTGATGCCTTCGGGGTGCCTCTGGGGGATGACTTGCGGCTCCCGAGGGATTCAAGGAGGGTTGGGAGCGCTCGGCGCGTCTCTGCCATGGGCTCGTGCCCGAGCCGCGCGCTAACGGGGCTGCTGCCCTTCTGCCCCGGACCTTCCTCAGGCTCGGGGCCGTCTACGGGCCCTACACGCAGCCTTCGCAGGCCGAGTACTGGGGCACGTGGACGGCGGTGAGGACCAACGACGGCCATCTCGTGGTTGGCAGGTGAGCTGGGAGCGCCGCGGGAGCTCCTCGGTTCGACACCAGCAGCGTGCCCCTGTCTGCCGGCAGCGCCTCGGAGCTTGTCAGAGGTCTGGGCACAGGATGCTCGGAGCCTCCGGGCGCTTCTCTTGGGCTTTGGGGTCACTTAACCCCCCCAAAAAAGATGTGGGGTGTGATGGAGGAGCAGCTGGGAATGGGACGGGGGGGGGGGTGACGTGTCGCGTGGCGGGGCAGCGAGGGGGGACAAGGAACAGGGCCGCTGATGGGGAGAAATCTGGGGGCACGGTTTGAATTTTGGGGGGTTCGTTCGCAAGCGGAGCTAATTCTGGCTCTCTCCAAGCTTGGGGTTTTCGGAAGGACCTCGGGCTGGTGGTGTGAATTTGGTGGGGCTGGTTTGTGTCCTGCCCGGCACGCGGACTCCTCTCCTCCTGCTGCGGGGGCTGCAAAGACAGCGGGGGACAATCTCCAGCCAAATCACAAAGTACAATAAGGATAGAAAAAATAAAAACCAGGCTCTCCGAAGGGCGCTTGTTGCCTGCCTTTTGTAACAAGAGCATTTTATAACTAGCCCAGCCACGGGGCCGATGCGCTGCCCGCTTGGCAGTCCCGTTGGGGCAAATTCTTGTAACGTCACAGCTCGGCCCACAAATATCTCCAGCCCCTGAAACGCCACGAGCCCGAGGGTTCATAAACCAGGGGGTTTATTTAGCACAGCTTCCCGTCCTTGGAAAGCTCCTGGAAACCCAGCTGACGTGAACGTGCTGGTTAAAAGTGGGAGCCCGGGCCTGCTTTGTAGGAAGTGGGGCCAAAGCCACTGTTTGCCCTGGTGCCGGGGCGAAGCAGCGGGGGTTTTACGGAGCCTTGGGGGTGCTGGTTGGTGCTTGCCTGAACACGAGCCAGCAGCGTGCCCAGGTGGCCGAGAAGGCCAAGGGCATCCTGGCTTGTGTCAGGAACAGTGTAACCAGCAGGAGCAGGGAGGTGATCGTCCCCCTGGGCTCTGCTCTGGTGACGCTGCACCTTGAGTGCTGTGCTCAGCTTTGGGCCCCTCACTACCAGAAGGACGTCGAGGCCCTGGAGCGTGTCCAGAGAACGGCAACGGAGCTGGTGAAGGGCCTGGAGCACAAGTCCTGTGAGGAGCGGCTGAGGGAACTGGGGGGGTTTGGGCTGGAGAAGAGGAGGCTCAGGGGAGACCTCATTGCTCCCTACAACCACCTGAAAGGGAGGTGTGGGGAGCTGGGGGTCGGCCTCTTCTCGCAGGTAACCAGTGACAGGACCAGAGGGAACGGCCTCAGGTTGTGCCAGGGGAGGTTCAGGTTGGAAATGAGGAGACATTTCTGCTCAGAAAGAGCGGTCAGGCGTTGGGACGGGTTGCCCGGGGAGGTGGTGGAGTCACCGTCCCTGGGGGTGTTCAAGGAGAGGTTGGACGTGGTGCTTGGGGACAGGGTTTGGTGGTGACATTGGTGGGAGGGGGTGGTTGGACCAGGTGATCTTAGAGGGCTTTTCCAGCCTTAATGATTTTAGGATTCTCTGATTCTCAGTAACTCCTTGGTGCTCACTCACAGCCGCGCTGCGCTGCCCGGATGGAGCCGCTCCCCTCCTTTAACAACCCCGTGGCATTTACCTGGGAGCAGGGGACCCAAATTTGCTTCCGCCTGATGTGGGGAGGCTGCAAACCCCATCCTCCCAGCTCCCCGACCCGCACTACGGGGCCAGTTCCCCTTTCCCCTGCGATCTGGGGTCAGCCCCGGCCGGGAGGCAGGACTCTGACCTGGACTCCGCAGGGCACGGGGCTGGCAGCAGCAGGGGCTCGGAGCCAGTGATCCGAGCTGCCCTTTTACCTGCTGACTGCTGAAATAACAGAGCGGGCACTTTGCCGAGCTGGGAGCTGACCAGAAGGCTGATTTTTTATTTATTTTTTTTGTTGCTGCTGCACCCGGGAGGCTGACGCGGGTGCAGGGGGCCCTTGGGCGTCGCTGCGAGAGCAAGCTCCGGGCTGCGCAGGCACCTCGTGGTGACAGCAGCGTTATAACGACGGGCTTCCCTTCAGCATTTTGCGGTACGTCAACCAGAGGAAGAAGCACAGAGACCGCTGGGTTGGGGCTCTGGTGGCCGCCTCCGTCCTGCGTGAGTAGGATTTGGTTTTCTTTGGTTTCCGGGGGGGACGTGGGGAATCGCGCCCGTCTCCTGCGGGCGCCAGCTCCTTCCACTCCTCGTGGGAGCCTCTCGTGATGAGGACGAGGAAAAGCTCGAGGAAAGCGTTGGTGCTTGCAGAGGGGGCTGAGCAAAAGCCCTTTGGGCTTCTGGTTTGCACCCCCCCACCGTGTGCTGAGCTGGGCTGGGGGCTTAGCGCCCTGCTGAACGTTCCCTGAGCTCCCTGCTGGGGGTTGTGACTGCAGCAAGCCTCCCCCGGCCTGCTTCGGGATGTTCCCAGGTAATAAAAATTCCGTTCGTGCTGCTTTCTTGCAGCGCATTTAATCTGTGGGCCCCTGGACCCTGTGAATCCGCAGCCGGAGTTCCTTCAGCCGTACAAGTACGGCGCCGCCACCACGGAGCGGCGGCACGCAGCTGGGGTTTCGTTTCGAGGGGGATTTTTGTCTCAGACATTTTCCCTCTGCTCATTTTCCAGCCGGGCTGGTTTTTCTCCCCACCTGTAACCTACACAGCCAGGCAGCTCGGAAGTTTAGAAACCGTCCCCCAATTTTAGGCATCGAAGTCCCAATTCTCAGTCGCAGCAATCACGCGTTCGAAAACCGCGTCAGGCAGTTAAGATTTATCGTCTTTTCCTCCAGTGGACCTGAATTAAAAGTCCAAGCACGTGGACCAGGGGCCAGCTGTAGCTCTCACAGGTTGTTGGGGTTTTATTTGTGCTAAAGCCACGTTACAGGCAGCACCCCGACTGCGCAGGAGGGCCCTGTCCCTCTCAGCAGCAGCAGCTGGCTGCAGGCGGAGCCCGCGGCGGTTGCTGCGCTTACCCCTTGCTGCGTTCTTCCCCCCCAAAAAGTGCTTCCCACGTCCACGGCGTCCGCGCTGGATGACCACGTCAGCCACTACCCGCAGCTGGAGGATCCAACGGGCTTCCTGAACGCCCGTCTGAGCTTCATCGACTCCTTCTGAGCTGCTGCTTGCTCTCTGTTTACCAAAGTCAGGCTTCGGGGGCAGGAAAAAACTGATTTTATTTTATCTCCAGATCAACGCTTTGCACTAACGACCCAAGCTTTGGCTGCCAATGTGCTGCGTTCACACATGCAGTTAAATCCTTCGAGCAGCGCAAAAGATGAGCCCGCGGGGAGGCGTGGACGAAAATCATCAGCCTAAGAGTCAGAGGGTGCTGACAGCTCCTCCAGCCCTGCCTACCTCGCTTCTTGGCCGGCCAGGAGGGCTCAGGGCAGAACAAGGACACCCGAGGGGAAGCGTGACACGAGTTATGTCAGTCCAAGAGCCCTTCCTGCCCTCAGCGGGAGGCTTTGCTGCTTGCCCCAGGCAGCCAGGAGCACGTTCCTAGGAGCAGTGACATGTTTCTGGGTTAGCTGCCCTTGGGAATGTCTTGGGAGCTCCCTCGAAGCTGGGCTGTAGCACGCGGTGCTACCGGGGCGACCTTGTGCCTGGTCCCTGGAGCAATACTGGCCCTAGCAAAAGCCAAGGGCTTTTTCAGAGCAATAGCTATTTATTTTGCCACAGGGAGCTGGGAGAAGTGTTTAAATTAGCATTGAAGCAGTATTCCTTCCTCGCCCTGACTTGGTTAAGGACAGAAACGCCAGTTCGTTTCCAGGGAGATGTGTGGCAGAGCTCCCCTCCCAAGGAAGTCACCGCCGGGTCCTCCTTCCTCCTTTTTCTTCCCAATCTTCGACAGCTTTAAGCCCAAAAAAGCTGCAGTGTTCTGTAGTGTTACCTCACGCAAGGCTCAGAGAAGTGTTAGTCCAGAGTAGAAAGGGAAAAACCTTCATGGCTGAAGTTTAATTTCTCTATACAGTGATTTTTGTCTCCTCTATTTCACGCGAAGTCTTCAAGAGACTGTAAATTTGGGGGTTGGCAGATGCTGCAGGTTTTGGGTGTTTTTTAACTGCTTTGTTTTAAATTTATTAAGAATAAGGGGCTTCTGCTGAGTAAACAGCCCCTGTGGAGGGATTTTTCTGAATTGAAGACATGGAAGCGGACAGAATTAGAACAAGAATTTTCTATTTTATTAACAGTAGTTTATATGAATTCCAACCACTTGGACCAGTGTTTTATTTTTCTGTTAATAAAAATTAGTTCTGACAAAAATCCAGTTCCGTTTTCTTACCACCTACCTCTTTTCTTTTCCCTGCTCTACCGCAAGTGGCCAGAGACGCAATAAGTTAGACGGGAATGTGTTAAGTGTCAGGGGAGGAGAGGGCACGGGAGAGGCTCAGTACCAGCCAGCCACTACTGTAACATCATACAAAATATTTACCAAATCGAGGAATAAAAACCTACATGCAGAAAGACGGGGCCGCGTGACAGCTGGGGAACGCCCAGCCGGTGTTTCAAGGGGGTGTTTCCACCACAGCTGAGGCCGCTGGAAAGCTCAGCCCACGGAGGCCAGGATGACATCGACGGGCGTTTCTTCCTTGCTCCTGACCGTCACCTGCATGGTCACGCCGTCTCCTAGAGCGAGCCTCGACCTTACCAGCACGTCGCAACCGCCTCTGTACACACCTGAGGGACAAAAAAAATATATATAAAAATAAACCACCAAAGCATTTGACAGGTTTCTAGTGTAAGGGGCTCAGGAAGTGATGTAGTTCTAACCCAGGAGCAGCCAGCCTGCCGAGTGCGAGGCAGATACAGGCTGTGGCCAGCTGCACGGAGGGTGAAGCGACCCCAAAAAATCCCAAAGGTAACAGATTAATGCCCAAATTAGTCACGTGGAGTCAGCATGAGTTGCTGGAGGGCTAGGCAGATTTAAACGGGCAGAAACGAGGAAGCTGAAGGTCACTTTTAGTTTGGGAAGGCAGCACGCTGCAGTTGGTGGCTCAGCGCCCCTGCCGTGAAGGAAGAACAGTCCTAGGTTTATTCCAGAGGGCTTGGAAGCGGCGCTCCTGGAGGCAACAGGCTGCAGGATGAGCCACCTCCAGTCCCTCTCCAACATTACTACGAAAACAGACCTGGAGTTACCCGTTCTGTGCCCAGAACGGATCCAGCCCTGCAGTCGGACCATTATATGGCAGGTCCATCGCAGTTTAACGACTGCACGAAGGTTTTGTGGAGTTCTTAACTTCCAGGGATTGCCCAGAAGCGTAAGCCTGGACCACAGCCAGCGAATAAAAAGTTGTGGGTACTGCAGGCCAAATTTAGGACGTGTCTTCAGAGGCAGGAACTTGAAAACAAAGCGTTCATAGGAATCCACTTCCAAAATAACAACTGGCAAGGAAATAAGTTAGGTGTCTTCTCTGGAAGTTCTTTGGAAGGCTTTGTTCCCCCGGGCAGAATGCCTCCACGCGGAGGCACAGAGCCCAGCCCGAGCGCACCCACAGCAGCAGGCTGCGAAACCAGCACCGGCTTCATCCAGCTCGCAGCTTTTTACAGAGCAAAACTTTATGGGAGCAGAATCCCCAAACCCGTTTCCCTTCATTCAGGGAAAATCTGTCTGTGTGGGGACAGGGAAACACGGGGCTCAGCAGCGTGAATACGTACCAGCTAAGTAGAGCGTGTGAGAGTTTTTGTTCTCTGGCACTTTATCTGATCGCTCGCAGGGCTGCATGCCCAAGAACTTGATGATGTTACTGACAGCTTCTGCATTGAGGGATCGGAAAAGAAAGTTAGCTCCAGGCTGGTGCCAAGCTTTCTGTGAGAGCTGGTTCTCAGTCAAAGAACACTCTCTAAGCACCCACACGGCTTAATTGTTTTTCATTCATGATCTTGGTCGCTGCCTCACCGCCGCAGCTAAGGTGCGATGTCCTTTCTGCTGCCTTAGCCCAGGAACGCACCCTTCCCTTCAACAAGCCTCAGCACGACAGCTCTGCCAAGCTTCTGCTCACCGTAATCCCAAACTACAACAAAAACCCTCGTCACTGGGACAATGTCACACTGGAAGGTACCAAATCCTCCTCCTCCTCCTCTTCCTACCACACTAATTATTTCCCCAGCACGGCAGATTTACCAGGATTACTACGTGGGTCACCGATAAGTGAGGAGAGACCATCTCACCATCGAGGGTTTTAATTGAACTCAGCGCAAAGGTTTCTTCTTTCTCAAAGTCATCTCCCACTTCTTCCCACGCAGCTGCGAAGTTCGGCTTTAAAACCTTCTGGATGTGATCAGCCACTGTCACCTCCAAATCTTCCAACTGACAGAGAAAAGCGAGGGAGAGTTTCAGCTGCCAGTTACAGAGAGGAACCTAATCTTAGAAAGAGGGGCAGCAGCGTTTTGCCGCGACAACTCCGGCATGCCTGGCTTTAATTTCAGGAGAAATGTATAATACTGTGCTAAAAAGCAGAGGAGAAAAATCGGTATTTGTGGTGGTCATCTGCAAAGCTTAAAAACATACACACAAAATGATCAGAGAGACAAAAGGAGAGCAAAAAACGGGGCAATTGCTTTTCAAGTCAAAGCCCATTCTCAGCCTTACTGGATGCACAAGGAGAGAGGCAGTCTCAGAACCCAGAAGCAGCCTCTACCTCCCCCAAGCCCCAAAGACAGGCGCTTTCCTGAGATCCAGCTTCTAACGCACTGACTGGTACCAGGAACACAACGCAGAGGTGCAAATGCTCGGGGGGTTGGAGAAAAACGTTGGGCCACGGTTCTGAGAAGGGACACTGGAAGTTATTGCTGCTTTCACGTCTAAACCCACAAATCTCGTCTCCACAGGACACTAAAGTTAAACGAACTTTAGGCAGAAGCTTATTTTTGGGTAAGGATCTAAGCAGTCACAAGCTGTGGGTATTTTGGAAGTGTTTCAGGCAGATCCCCCTGTTTTCAGGCTTCAGGCTTGAAAGGAAACTGTCAGCCCAACGGCCAGAATTAGCAACAGGAGAAAAGAAAAACGGTCCTGAACTCACCACGTACTCATCATCGTAGCCATCTTCTTCTGGCACTCCTGTGTTCGGGTCGCAGTCCCGAACGGTGAACTTCATCGTGCAGCTGAAAGTACAAGCAACTGGGGAGGAAAGGGAAAGCCCTCACAGGTTAGTAGCGCAGTTTCTTCTGCCTGAGCCCTTGCTTCCCAAAAAGGATTGGGAAGAAAATAAGTTAGCTCTTCCCGGAAGATACAGACACGGCAGCGGTCAGAGCACTTTTCTGCCTCACGTAAAATTTCCCCCAGGCTCCAAGATGAAGACTAAAGGAGGATCTCAGGGAAGGAGTATGCCAAGGCCGTAGCGTAACAGGCACTGGCCCAAGGACTTGCAGGGTGCTGCAGTGCCATTGGTCAGCGCTAGCCACCAGCAGAAACCCTGCAAGGATTTCTGACAAGCGGATCACGATCCAAAAGCACAGTTCAGGGAATTCAGACCGGTTCTGATCTTCTCTGGTTAAAGCGTTAACCAGGAAATCCATCTCGCTGATAAGCTGAGTCACGTTAAATCAACTCCAAATCCAGCAGAGGTTCTTTTGCGTGTGAATAACTTAAGAAAGAAGCTTTACGCACAAGAAAATCACTCACTCCTAAATTTCACAGTAGTTTCTAATTTTCTAGGGGGAGGAAAATTTGCATGAGCTGAATTTGCAAAGGCCCAAGTTACCAGTCATTCGTCTCCACCTGCGTTTTCCTTTGACTGAGTCTGTTCCTGAGCACTACCAAGCATCCACGTTTTCAAACACGCTGCTTTCACTGACTCAAGCGAACACGTTCAGTTTCCTGTATCACCTGCGTGCTCTCCAGTCCTCATTACCAACTCATTTTTAATCACCCGGTACCAACGATCAGTTAAAAAGCACGCACACTGTTCTGCACAAACGTAAGTCCTGCATAAAAACCAGCAAGTAAGACACGTGAGGAAAACGGCGCTAGAATCTCAGCATGCACTCACCAAATCCCACACCCTGAACGTTGTAACACCTGTTCTCAAAAAGCTTTCTTTTCCTCGCGATTTATTTATTCTCTCACAGTCGTTACCTGCAGTGGGGTCATCCTGGGGCATCTGCACGAGGGTGTAACACATGCCCGGCTGGTTGTAGGGCAGGCTGGGTGCTGGGATGCAACAGATCACATCGTAAGCGTCCGACGGCTCCATCTGCACAGTGACTCTCTCTAACAGCTGATCGTTCAACGTGTTTGTGCAATCAAACTGCAGAAGAATAAATTGAAGAGGACTCAAGCACAGGAGAAACATTTCCAATCCAGTTTTTCCCAAGTCGGTCTCGCTGCACAGCTTCTCTCCAATTTTACCTGAATTCTCTAGCAGATGGGTATGGGTTACAACCCTTTTTTGGATCGTTTTTGAGGCAACACACGCCCTCTTAACTTTACTGTGCAAATCCCTTAAGAGGGAAGCTGTCTTTTTTAGGGTGCAGTGGCAATGCTGTTCACACTACACCCTGGCCTCACTAACGGCTGACCCCCTACTGCACCCTCACAGGGGCTTTTCATTTCCCTCACCTGGAAAACAATGTGATTTGTGAACACGTGTTTAATACAACGGACAAAATACTCTGTTTCTGCTTCTGTGAGCTGCACCGGTTCTGAAGACTTGAATAACGGACCCAAGCTCTTAAACTCTGGAATGGCCGCCAGTTGCTCTGCACAGAAAGGAGAAGACGACGACAGACACTCAGTGACAGGTTTGCTCGTTGCTCCCGCCTCATCTGTAGCAATCCTCCCCCTGCTTCAAGCACCGGACACCCGCTGATCTCCTCTCGTACCTTGGAATATATCCTGACGCGAAGGAGCAACTTTCTCAGGCTTGCTGGTCACTAAGGCAATCTCTGTGATGAGAAAAGCAGAGACATCGCGCTGTCAATTCCACAACGGGGAGTTTTAAATGCCTTTATAGCTCCACTAAAAATTCATTAACCTGCAGCGTTTCACACATCCTGCTCCTTACCACTGCCAGCTCCTCACACACACTAGAGTATTTTCTGCTAGGCAATACTGGATTGTAAGAAGAGAAAAGGGGAGATGTTTGAGTCACGATGAAGAAAGTGCACTTTAGTCTGGAACAGCCAGCAAAAAGCTCACCACACACTGCGTGACTGGTCCAGCTTCAGCATACAACATGACCACCGCCATGATATATGAGAACAGCAATTTACAAGACAAGATGCCGTTTCTCAGAAGGCATTAACTTATTTACTCCGCGTGAGAGCACGTAACCCCTGTAATTCGAAATAACGCAGCTGCTATCTCCCATATCTAACAGATAGGAAGGGAAAATGAGAAAGGGGGGAAAAAAAAAACCTTCTCTAGAAAGCTTGTGCAAGGTCAAGATGCAAGAATTGCACAAGACCATGGAAGAAAGCCAGCGAAGTGACTTAGCGCTTCTGGAACGCGCCTTTTCCAAACATCTATGAGCAGATTAATTCTGATGATGTACAAACTCCCATCCGATAACAAGACTAGCTGAACGAATAATGAAATCTTGCCAATCCGTATTTCTTTGGAAGAGGTTCTGTTTTTCCTCTGTGAAGATCGGGCAGGCTTACCTACACAGAGCCCGTGACACTGAACTGTGAGGCATGCAGCTGAGTCACCTCCGTCTTGGCCTGACCCCACTGCGAGGGCAGCAGCCAAGTTTACGGGCATCAAATATCATTACGGCAACACGCGAACGCTGCCAGTCTCTCCTATTTAAAGGAAGCCTGAGCGTTACCTGCTTTCTGTTCAAAGATCGGTGCGGTAGCCAGAGGAACTGTTTTCATATCAAAAGGTTTGTCGGAAGGCTCCAGTGTATACTGGTGGAGGGCTTTCTCCATTCCAGGAACAGAGACGGTCAGCCCTGCAAAGCAGAATCACAGGCAGAAGATTTCAGTTTTAATGAGGTTCACTGCCCCAGAATCAACATGGTGCCAGGGTCTGAAGAACTTATCAGCATTATATTTCCGTCCCTCTTGAGATCAAGTAAGGAAAATTATTTTAAGAGCTCTTCTCTGTAGCTCAGGCTGCAGAGCAATACTCTTGCATGGAATCTGCTAAACAGATACGGCTACAGCTAAACAGATACGGTTTGGACTTTGGCTAATAAAAAGCTGGCAGAAGTACTTTCGCTTCTCGGCAAACACATACAGACACTTGTATACACGCACACGTGTGAAGTACTTCAAGACACTGCACAGAATAAAAAAGCTGCTCTGAAGATGACAGAGACTAAGTTGCCATTCCAGAGTATTGGAGTCACAACAGTTCACTTGAGAGAAGTCACATTGCAATAATCTTGATCATTAAATACTTTGCTGCACAATCGCTCTGGCATAAACTCTAATACATCTTTTTATAACCAGCCCTCACAACGAGATACGTCATCCGCATTTTGCGACGGAGAAGACGGTGCAAAGGTTAAGAAACTTGTCTCAAGTGAAGGAAGAGGCAATGATGAAAAAAGCCCAGCCCATATTCCTGCTCTATTTACCCAGACGATCCCTCCCATATTTTGCTAAGTCTGCCATTCTCAGTTGACACAAATCCTTTGAGGAAAGCACTAGTGCCAGAAGAAACACACGGTTCCATTTCTTCCAGTTATTCTGACCCAAGTTACCCCCAGACGCATCACAGAAAATTATTCTTACAGCAACTAAACCCACCCATAATACGGAATGTGAAATAACAGCTCACACTTCAGGCGTGCACACATTTCTTTCTACCACTGACCATTAAAAATATAAGCAGCATTCAGGGCTATCTGTCTCTGCTGAAGTACATTCAAGTAGAAGGTTGCTCTGTCCCGAACTTCGTCATCGCTGTCCATCATACACCTGGTTTGGGGAACAAAAGGACAGAAGGCGGCTTGCTCAGGACGTTGTGAGAGCTGAGCTGCAAATGGCACTGACCGGGCTGGGCTTGATACTGCAGCGATAGTCTGAGCTCTCCTGATGGATTTGCAAATTGTGGAAAAAAAGCATTCAGACAACACGGTAGCTGTCACACCCAAATGTGCTGACCAGAAAACGTAAGATTTTAAAAGACGGGATATTTCATTCAGCTCTTTCAGTCAGGAGATGCTAACCTGAAGCTTGTATACAAGTGCCACACTAGAAAAACCTAAGGCTAAAGGAGATGCACCAAAACACCTCACACACGTGGCTAGACTACAGAACGCACACCTGGAGCCTGCATTTTATGGCTAACTGCACCATGCAGTTGCCCTTTTTTTGATTAAACAGCTTTGTTTTGAGATAAAAAAGGAGAAGGAAAAGATTACGAAAACCACCGTGTTAGAGCTGCTTGCTATTTCATACTGAAAAAACGTCCGTGTGCTCAAACATTCACCTACTTTTTCCAATTACAGCAGGTGCCTTATAAAAAGAGATCCTCTCCCCCCTCCTGGCAACTCATTCTGTTTTTTCTTCCACATTGCTCCGGTCACTTGTCACAGCAGTTCTTCACCTGCACCTATGCCGAGGTTGCCTTTTTCCTGAAGCGTTTCATAATTCAAATTATTTATTTCACCACAGAAGTCAGTCATAGTTTGGATTTCTGGTACACTATGGTGCTACACACGGGAAGAACGTGACATTTATGGAACAGACAACTTAGGAAGGTTGGGTGGTCTTAGCACAACGCGCACAAAGCTGCGGAACTGGAACACCTGAGACCAGCCACAGACCTTTTACTATTTATGAATAACATGGACATCTATTTTCCTGCTTCAAAGGGATGCAAAAATGCACGTTTATCGAATTACTGTAGATTTATTACCCACTAAGGAAAATTTTCACATCAGGTTGCTGTCAGGTGATTCCATGACCCACCACATCCTTCGTTTACGCACATTCAGCAGCCCTGCGTTCCCACCAGCCGGGAAGGAAGGCAGCCACCCGCTCAGCAGACCCAGCACGCGTTCCGGCCTGGCCTAACTTGCTTCTTTGTGGAGCAAAGCACCCGGTGTCACCGCTACTCAGCCCCTACACGGCACAGTCGGACCCACTCACCTCTGCAAAAGCACCAAGATGCTTGGAAGAAGACTCTCGTTCTGGGCACCAAACTTTGCCAGCGCGCTTACAGCAGCTGCAAGAGGAAACAGGGAGGCATCAGAGGTGTGAACGCTACACGCAGATTTCACAGCAGACCCAGAGCGTTGTGCATACTGCTGTCCCGAGGTTCCAGTGACAAAGGTTGTCGCTTCCACGCCACAAACTCGTTAAAGATACGGAAAGATTAAAGTATTTTTATATTTTCAAAAGGAAATAGTTTGACATTAGGGTCTAACAGGCCAAGGCCAGCTTGACCGCCCTACAACCCTGTTCCGAGAGAATCCTCTGCCAGATGAGGTTAGGTCAAGCTCCACAGCTTGTTCCAGTCTCTGGCCCCTCTACCCTTAGCAGTGGCTCACACTCCTGGCTATCTTTGTTTTCCACATACAGATGCATCCAGTGGCCAGTGACTCTGCAAGGAGGTGAAACTCCTCAGCAATCACCTAAAGCGGCCTGTCCAAACTACTCTCATTTCAGCTCAGCTCTGCCTTCGATAAATTCCACATATACAAACAGAAAGTTCAGTAAGGAAGTAGTCTTTATGGCCTTGAGAGTTAAAAAAAAAAAAAAAGAAGCTATATGATGAAATATCTGTACAGAGTACGGTCTCAGAGGGATGCTTTCCATGTGTTCCCGGGTTACAAGTTAGGAAATGGTGACCAGAAGAGCTGTAATCAAAAACCAAACGCCAAGAAGACCATACTGTATTTGTCAGCTCATTTTCCTTCCTCCCTCCCCAGCAGGGCTTCCTCCTCCAGCACTCTGGAGGTCGAGCCAATACCTCTCCAAAACCAGGCCCAAAATGCGAAAAAAAGACGCCACACTCTAAAGGGTTTGTTGTTGAGGCCCTGCAGGAAGGAAGCGTCAGTCTGCAACAAGCTTTTTTTTTTTGGAGGAATCTTTATCTTGTGCACGGGAGATTTCCATGCAAACAGACGATGGGCAGAAGTCAGACATCACGCCAGCCTTTTAGCTCAACTCACCAGCCCTCACAGCCTCGTTCTCCAGCACCACCCTGTTGAATATGAAGCGGATGTACTTCGACGGGGACGGGGTCCTCGGCCCCTCTTTCCCCAGCAGGTGCAGGATCTTTGTGGCTAGGACGGTGTGTTCGCAGTCTTCGATGAACTCGCAAAGGTGAGCCAAGCCAGATTCCTTACTCTCGGGATTCTCCTCGATGATGCCGATTATACAGTCCACAATGGCTCGCTTGTACTCGAAGCCACCCTGGGAAGAGCAAAGCAAGGACACTCACCCAGCAGGCAGAGCTCAGACTGCAGTTCTACACAGCTCCCCTCATGCCTCAATTACTTCTTTCCATTGAGGAAAACAAAACAAAACATCTGTACATAAACAGAGGAGACGGGCTGGATAATCTAATAGGGTCTTCCCAGTTCCCATCCACCAAGAGAGGCACATCATCACGAGAATTTCCTTAGAAGGGTTTTTAACGTGCCAACTCTAATTCAGAAGCAGATTTCAGACAGGTCTGACCCACAAGACAAACGAGGTCTTGTAAGGCAAGAGACCCTTCACACCATCAGAGCTCCCTGCCCAGAACTACACGGAACGTTTCAAACCTACATCGTCCCTGAGCATGTTGGAGAGGAAGGTCATCATGACGCTGTGTTTCCGAGGGTATTTCTGGCACAGAGCACTGATAGCCTGTACTACCACTACCTGCAAAACAACAGAGAAGGACGTTAGGCACACGCATTTTGTTTTTCTAAGAGCAGCACAGCCTTCTCCCTATCTCGAACTGTCACTTTGACAGATTACTTTCTTGTACAGGAAGGATAAAACCTGGTGGTGTACTCTCAGCATGGATTGCTAGCAGGCTCTATGCTAGCAGGCTGCAAGACCTGGCTCTGCTCGAGGGGCTGTATTCAGATGTCATACGGCAATTCCAAGGCCCACCTCTCCCTCTACCCAGTGAAAATCCTGACCTAATTCTAACTTTAATAGGTAGATCGTGTCACTAAGGCTCTTTGCAATTTCAAAGCTATCTAAAACTTGGTTCTTGCGCTCATACAGATAATACGGTAAAACCACTGTGCAATAGTGGACATGGACTTTGTAGGCATGCTGTGCTCCTCAAGGCAACTCCGCAGTGTAAGAGGGACAGGTACAGACAAACAATCATCCTTAACCACGTTATCACTTGAATTCACAGTGATTAAACTTAAATTAGTAGTGTGAACTGTAGGTTTCCTATCAGGCTGAAGTCATAGAGACTTGATTAAGACAGTTAAAATCCCTCTCCTAAGAGGCAACCAGAAGACGGTACAAAGTTTTATAGGAAACAGCGCAGGAGCCAGGAATCTACCAAATGATGTATATCCTTTTTCAGAGCGGAGAGAGGAAATGGAAAAGTGTATTTTGACAGTTGGAAAACACAGAACCACACCTTCAGAATTTCACGTTGGCTTTGCTCGATTAGACTAAGTCACTGAAGGATTAAAAAGTGGGAAAAGCTTCATAAAAACAAGAATGGGAGAAAAACCTGCAGCTGGAAAGAGGAGAGGCCTCCAATGCCACACCTTAAACTCATCTGATATTTCTGACACGAAGGAAGAGATCTGTTTCATGAGCCTGTCTACACTGCTCTCACTCCCTGTCTTCAGCAGGGTGGTGATGGCGAGGGTAGCAATACTGCGGTTGGAGTCCGTGATGAGGTTTTCCAGGTCCAGGTTGCAAGCAGTGACTGCAGATGGATGCTTCATGGCCACCTGTAACGGAAACAATTTCAAAAGTTACGCGAGAGCAGCGCCATCCTGCAGAGTTCAAAGCTTTCAGTGAAGCAAGTATCAAAGTCCTTGTTTTTTCAAGCACTGCAACTAAACCTACATCGTGCGCTGCTGGCAGGATGCAATCAATGCATTTTGATTTCGGTTTGCATTCTTGTTTCGGTTTTTGAAATGAACTCCTCTAACTTAAAGTTACAGCTCATGAGTTTGACAGTCACATAACGTGACCCGCGTCTTGCTCTACTTCTGTGTAGCATGCTGCCCTGAAACCAGAATGTTATTTCCTTCACACACGCCCTATCCACACTTCTCACAGCATTAAATATCTGAGGCTCTGCTTCCTTACACAGCTGAGAGCTCACAAGTCATCCAGCTACAGCCCGTTATAGCCCTGTGGTCTAGAAATAAGCAAATAAGAGCTTCAGTTAAGAAAAGATTTTTGTCACCCCAGGAAGTTTGGCACAGAAAAGCCAATCCTCCAACACAGAGTATTTTGGAATACAGTAATCACACCAGCAGTTGCTGGTTTAGGTGACACACCATTAGGCACTGAAGTCTGGCTTCCTCTGATGCTCAGAGACTTATGCTTGTTTAGAAGATCTCGGAAGCACTCACTTTATTAAGGGTCCGTACAGCTGCGTATCTCAAGACAGGTTTGGGAGAACTGCAGAAAAGCTGCAGCACTGAAAATAAAGAACCAAGAGAAGTAAGCGACGACAAAATATTACAGAGAAGAGACTGCTTAACAAAAACTGGCTCCCAGTACTGCTCCTCCAGGCACCTGTAACGTCTGAGGAGCAGAAGATGAGAGCCCTTACGCCCATACCAGATGAGGAAAGGGAAGTTGCCTTGTGCCAGCACTTTGATATTGAGAGGTGCAAATAGCAGAGTCAGAAATCACCACGAGAGAAAACCAAATGTGGTCTCTTTCAAAAAAAAAAGGGAGTGGAGAGGGAAGTCTGAGGTATCCACATTCAACTATGCAGATGGCACACTAAACATTTGTGCAGCTCTATTAATAAACTGATTTCTAGTTTCAACAGCTAATTAAGATCAACAGCAAATTTAAAAAAAAAAAAAAAGCTTGTTTTTCATCTTATAACAACAATAGGCTGTCTGTATAGCAGTTAGTGACACATCTTTACTACCTCCTCTGCCCAAGTTCTCCTCTACCTTCCTCCCACCTTCCCTTCCTGCAGCTGGAAAAGGGCAGGCATCACCCCATGCCACCTCTCCTGTCCCTTCTGTAAAGCTCTGGATGAAGAGTAAAAAGGGATCAAGTTGTTTCCCAGCCAGAAGCCCCCTAAATCTGGGAACAATCAGAAAATTTGGGTTTTGAGTCCAGTACTGCAGTTACGCTGTACTGTCTCTGTATCGTGTTTTGCCGCCCTTTCTTTCAGCCATGTCAGCAGGACACAGGGCTCTCGGACCAACCTGAAACAGCAGGTGCCAGCTCCCTCGCTGTGCAGTTTGGCAGGTGGATGATTGCAGAAGCAGCTTCATAAATAACCATTTCGTGCTTATTCCGCAGACAGCTCTCAATGAAGTCGAAGAGTGGACTTTCATGTCTACAAAGAGATGACATTTCACATTGTGATGCTGAACTACACGCAATCATTGATGCTGTATTTCTGAGAACTTGGCCGAAAGCACAGTTACTGCCCTGGGTCTCATGTTTCTGACGCTGCCCAACTCATATTTGAGCAATAAGTTTCCTATTTACTATTTTTTTATTCTTTTTTATATTTATCTTCTACAAGCCAGAACTCCCGCACCCTACAAATAAATACTTTATGGTTAATCATGTATCACGCACCACTAACAAAAACTTCCTGATGAAATTGTTATCAGTGAAAATTAATTTCTCAGATAACTCCTCTGCTAGTATGAGATCAGAATAGAGTTCCTTTTGTTTTTATCACCGTAATATAGATAGATCCTCACTGAGTTTGAAAGACAACGAAGTAGGCAAAGTACAGAACACTCCCCTCCTCCGGAGATTATTCTGCAGTTTTAGTTGTACTCTAAAGTGAGTTCTGGTGTGGTGCCAAAACAAAAACACACAAAACTCACCACACAACTACCAGACAAACTGCTACTCAGTTCAGCCTAGCATTCTGCTTTTACCTGCGCTTCGTTTTTAACACTACAGCTCTGTGTATAGACTTCCACATACTTTAAAAAAAAAAAAATCCGAGCTACTGTTTACCTCAAACTACCATTAATTTTGTAATTAAACACCTTGCTTCTTACTCACCCCTCTTCAGATTCCTTCAGGAGTTTGCTTGCAATTCGGATCAGCATGCAGTACGCAAACTGGGATTTCAGGCCAGACTTTGTGAACTTATTCAGCATTTTGGTAACTGCGAGGCGATCATTTTTTCTAAGGTGATAGAGCAGCCCCAGAGCGTGGTACTATTAGATCAGAAACAGATGTGCACAGGAACACATGAGGATATTAAATGCATAATGCAGTTGGAAAAGGCAGATTATCAGCCCTCTTCTGTGTCTTACAACTGCTGTTTCCTAGCAGAAGTACCTTCTAACCTCAAATGATCTGAGTTTCCTGACAAACAACAAAGATCTGTTGTACTTCCTTTCCTTTCCTGCCTACCCTCAAGAAAGCCTCAATACATTTTTAAAGATCAAAGGAGTCATGAAGTTAGTTTACTTCATTTTCTCCCCATTAAACACCAGAACTTCTAAGGCTTAGGCTTGACTATGATACACAGTAGCACTTGCTTTTCTAGTATACTTAATATCCACTGCACCCCAAGCCCTTCAAATCATAGTTGACCACACAAAAATACTCGAGACATTCATGTTTAAAGTACAAAGGAACACTTCCAATTTCTTGCAGTGTTTTTTTCTTGCTTTGTTTTTTTTTCCATGAGACTGATTCACAGTAAAGCTTAATGAAGCTGCTAACTGGGCACAAACAAAGCTGGTATTGTAGATTTGTTTCTGATTGTTAGTCGTAAATAAATACTGTCATTTCCATAACTGTTTGGAATATTTATACAAAGATTTTGCTAATATGGCTATCATAGATATTTGGGCTATTCCCTGCGGTCCTGCAATAACTGGCGAATTTTATGAAGGCCAAGACAAAAGATACTGGTATTCTGGAAAGCAGCGAGATTCATGGAAACTCAGATTCAAAGCCCTTCTCCTGCAATACCTACTGTGAAACCCGTCAGCAGCATTCCAGCTATCAAAAGACCCGCAGGGAAAGGGCAGAGGATTGCACTAAAGAGCCACTTATTAATTGTCTTGCACTGGGATTGTGCAGAAATTCATGGTTTTTGAAACTGTGAATCGTTTCCCTCAAAACAAAACCATTGTTTTTAAAAGAATAAGGAAAAATGAGTACCAGTTCCTTTTTCTAAAGCTATTATAAGAACTTCCAGAATACCATTAAAACCTGTAGCGCGTTTACAGCTTCCTGGGGCAGCCCCCCGAAACGTACCTGTACCATAATGTTGTCACTAGAAGCTGCTTCTTGAGCTTCGTTGATCCACCGTTTGACTACATCGTAACTGATCTTCATCATGTGCTGGAAGAAGCCACAAATTGAGACTGCAAACAAGCTGATAGCAGAAGCACCGTGAAGTACCATGAGCCTTGTTTTTCGGTTTCACTACTTCAAGACCATCTACCGCTTTATTGCACGCTACTGGTAACGAAGAATAACTCCCAGATACGTATTTAGGACACGTACAATAACTCCCAAATTACACAACAGGATGCCTGTTTCAATAAAGCGAGAAGTAACTCAGAGATTTTGTTTATGTCCAAACCAGACAGAAGACAAACCCGGGGCAATCCATCTACCTGCTGCTAGTTCAGGAGGAGCCCTTCAGTTGTCAGTATTAATACAGCTTCACTTGCACCCTCGGGGTCTTGCACAAGCCCTGCTCTACCCTATCAGCTAAACTTCTTAGCTCCTGTTTTTTATTTATTTCTTTCCCAGTGCAACCAGTCTTGTTACCCTCCGCACCTATAAACCACTGTTTTTCTTGCATCTCAGTCTCAGACTACCATGCTTTCACTTGCATTTTCTCCCTTTAATAAAAATACTAAATTAACAAGGTCTTTTCCAGCCTTTTCTTGAAAACGATGGAGAGAAAATACACAGCAAACTTCTTCACCTGGCCCCCCTACTAGATATTAGCAAAAATAATCTTGAATTGCAGTTGTACCAGGGCAGCAATTTCAATGATGTGGGTTTTGCACAGCACAAAGCCGGCTGCTTTTACTTTCTGTTGCGTAACTTAAACGTTCTTTCAGTCATCGGTGCCAATTCTTTCCCAACACGGGGCAGGTTGCTTTTACTTACTCTCAGCAAAACGATCAGCACTTTTATGGCCGTCAGTGTGCTTGACATTTAAAAAGAAAGACAAGTCTCTCCCCAGACAAATCAATGTTCTACATTAACTACACGCAGAGATAACCAAGCACTTGGTGCTTGAGCGATACAACCGAAGTACTTTAAAACAAGAGAAGATCGAGGAAGGAGACAGAGAAACTACTTGAGACAAAGGAAACTCCACTGCTGCTGTTTATGTCTATTTTCCAGCAAGAAGACAAAGAGGAGTCCTATCAAAGGCAAGGGAGATGAGGAAAGAACAAAACAAAAGCCAAGCAAAGCTGCACATGCAGCGGACTAGCCTTCCCAGCCACAACACAAGGCACAGATTTACAACAATTTACTGCTGTACTTACTAAGGAAGACACCAGTGCAGAACTAGACACACTGGGGACTTTGTCCACAATGGCTTGCTTCATGTATCTCTCGATGGCTTGTAACATCGTACCCTGTGAGAAGAGGGGGAAAGAAAGCATTGATGCTCAACCCCTGGGGGTAAAGTATAAACGCTACGACAAAAACAAATGCACAACATGTTCAAAAAGCTCTCAGAAAGATGCCTCACCTAATTCTAAAAACACAAGGGAGATATCAGTGCCCACTCCTGAAGATTCAGTGGCACAAAGCCCACAGCAAGGCAGTCTCAGAGCAGAAACCAGAACTCCAAAGCTCCTGATTTTTAACTCCATCTTTACAGCGCCACAGCTCCAGAGCCTCCACATCAGCACAGGGCTTCGGAGCAGTCCTCCCTGAAGTGGAAATTCCCTTTCTACTCTAAGAAAGCACCCTGCTACAGAGTAGTTAATTTGATTTTAAATACACTTCTCATCTCTCCAACGGAAGCGTTTTGTACTTACATCAGTGATCCTGCACAGTGCTCTGATGGCCGGGCCTCGGTATACGTCTTCCTTCCCTGTCATGTCTTTGGTCAAACTGAAATAATCAAGGACAACCTGTTAACACTTCTTTAGGATCTCAGTGTCTCAGTCCTTTTGCAACGCTCCACTCATCTCATTTACCTATCCTTCAAGCTGTTACCACATAACTGCCAAGATACAGTAGAAACAATTTAATAATCAGCTATTTGAAAATTATTAACATCAGATTCTATAGAAATACAGAGCATTACAAAGATATGTAGTCCATAAAATTGCTCTACCATGGAGCCGGTTTATTTAGCACAGCCGTTCTTCTTTCTACCTCATAAAATTTTGTTTGCTGAACAGCTTCAATCAACAAAACCAAATTCTCTTAGCAAAAACCGTACCTCTGGAATTTGTTCTCACAACAACTGTCACTTCTACTCTACAGTGATAAAAATTGATAGTTCAGTGCTGGAACGAGCTGAGTTTTGCTCTGTTTTCCGTAATTGTTCTCACAGCAAAGCGAAACAGAAACCACAGGTTCAAAACATCAGACAAACAAGCAAAACAAATCGGCTTCAAAACATCAAGAAAGACAAAAGCATCAGCACCAATAAGGTGGAAGAAAAAAGAAAACACACAAAAAATAACAACATATTAATAAAGTGTATATAAGTTTTTTGTTTGTTTTTTTTTTTAAGGAAAGCATAACAACACAGGAGGAAGAAATTAACACTTCATAGGTGGCATGGAACAACTTGTTTTCCCTTGCTGTATCCTTGCACAATTACAAAAAAACCCTAGTGGTTAAAACAAACATGTCAAAATGTAGCTAATTGTTTCAGAGCTCTGATAGGGTAGCTGCAGAAAAGGCTGTACCTGCTTGTGACAATGATGACATCCTCGGAAATATTGGCCATCTCTTTGATAGTAAGGTAACACATTCGTCTAAGGGTTTGCTGTGAAAGCGAATTGCAGAAAACCATTAAACTCACAGGCAATTACGAATGAAGACTCCCTACAAGTTTTAGAAGTAAACCAGACACGGCACGCCCCCTTCCCCGCGTCCATACAAAGTCATAAGCACACAAGTAAAACCCTGATTGAAAGCTGGACGCTGCTCTTGCCTCCTACTATCAAACAAATCAGGAAACAACTAAGAGATGTCTTACAAAATGATAGGACTAACGGAAAGAAAATCTGTGCGTTGTTTATGAGTGAAGTGGCACACCAAGCCTACAAGCAGAAACCTCACAATTACCAGCCAAATGCTTTAAAAACTTCCTCTTTTGTTGCAAAAGAAGAACAGAGATATGCAAAGAGCACTGCCATTTTAATTCTTTGAAAGCAAATGACATTTTTGCATTAGAAAATACTCTTTCTGCAATATGGATATGGGAGAGGTCACAAAACGCGTTGTGCTTCCAAAATGTTCATTCTGCCTTTTGACAGTTACACACGAACTCTCTTCAGACAAGTCCCCCTCAAAACTGAAGCGCTAGCTCATCTTAACCAACGTGAATGAAATCCAACCCAGGAAGCATGTTCTGCTAAGTTCTACACCCTCCGCAGAAGAGACCAGGAGAGGACTTTACATCGGGCAAAATCCAAAGTTTAATCCAACGTTTTTAGGATGTTGTCACGCCTCTATTGCATGCTGATTAACAAATACAGCGAGTCGTGCTAGGGAATAGAACCAGCTAAGCTACAAGCAACTTTTTAACTTTCGTTTTGAGAGCTGATTATTTGCAAGCGTAAAAAACATTCCTAACATTATACCGATTGGTATACTAAGCCCTTCTGTCATCATTCACATTCTTTACAACAGGAATTCAAAATAAACCACCAAAAGCAACCTGCAGAAGGAGCTGCGTGTTACTGCAATCATTTCAGTCATTTGTTTCCAAACGGTGAATTGCCTTCAGCAAGTGGTTTGCTCACCTCACCCTCCTCCCACAGCCCAGCACTCAGCTGCTTTGTAATTACTGCAAACAAAAACCAGGGAGGCAGAAAGCGTTAAACGCCAGGCACTTACATCATTAGACTGAAACAACCTAGTCATTGCGAAAAAAGCTTCTGTGGCTTCAGTGGTTCCAAAGTGTTCACCCTGAAAAGAGAACGCGAGAAGTGAGAGGAAAAATAATCCTATCCTTATCCAGTAGCCTCCACCTCAGTCCCTACCTCTAGCGCCTACTCACATTCCAACGATGCTTTCTTTCAAGACTTGTTCCTCATGTGAGGAGCAGTCCCTCCCTCACCTTGTTTCCCAGGGAGTAAGGCCGTCACTGGCACTGTTACCCACTTGGCTTCAGAGAGCGCCACCCACAGCTGTACAGCGCCACAACAGTCGGCCCTGTAACCTCTGGTCCCTCTTCTGAGGTTAGCGTGTCAGCAGCTGGCTTTGCACCACGCTTCTTAAGCGCACAGATGCCCTTGCTTCAAGAGGCACCTACTCGAAGACGACTGGTGCTAATGAAGAGCGAGCAGCGCAGGCCGTCCCAGCCAGCAGTAATCCTGTGTCAAATACCGCCTGGCTCAGGCCACGCAGGCAGGAAACTGTCGTGGTTACCCAGCGTAAAATTCCTTTCCTTACCACGCTTCCAATTTCCCCACAAACAAAATGACACCTTGTTCTCTTATCTCACCTCAGTTATTCCTACTTCAGGCAGGCAACCACAAATGACTCTTAATTGCTCAACGACAGTCAACACAGACCAAACAGCAGCGCGCACTTGGCACTCGAAAAAAGATTTAAAAGCTTCAGGGACATAGACATACCTCACCTTAGTCAGAAAGGGACACGTAATACTATAGCATAAGCACTCTATTTCTTAAAACCTACCTCCTGAGTCTGAAAGGAGTTATAAAACCTCTTTCACAATGAAGGTTACCAGAAATTAGCCTTGGGAACGCGCGCTCTGGCTGGCAAGAAATGATCATTACCTGGTTCAGCAAGTAAAGGATCTTGGTAAGTATGTGCAGGCATCTTCGTGGGTTTATGGGGGTCTCATTAAAGATACGCGCCTGCAAGCACAGCACAAATACTGTATTACACTGTAATCCCACACTAACAATTTGTCCTTACCATAAAAATTAAAGCAGTTTGCTTTCAACTGAGCAGCTTATAACTTCATTATTATTCTAAAATGTGTCCCAGTTAACATATTTTTGATGTCCAGTTCAAGTGTGGCCATCTCTTGCGTCTCAACAAGAGACAATGACTCAGTTTACTATTTGGTACTAACAAAATAATTTAAAATAAAAGCATAACCTAGAAAATTTCAACTCTGTTCTTTCCTTAGCATCTGTAGCCCAAACATTACTTAGTAATAACCTGTGGGAACAGAAAATTGAAATTAAGTTCCTTCTTGTTGCTGTCTGTGCCCCAAAAATCTGTTATTTAACCACACATTCACCTCACCACTTAGGGGAACACAAAGAGAAACAGGAAGACCCATAACAGAGTATATCGAATGAGAATAGGAAACCAAGCAGGGCATCTCTTCAGAAAGATCTAATTGCCATATGAAAACCCTGATATAGTAGCTCTATGTGCACTTTTACACCCCCTCTGATTTTAAATCAACTATTCAAACTTCGCTGTTCGCATTGCCTGCAAGTTGCACTGTAATTCCTCCTCAAGCTGCTAATTCCCCCCGATCAGAAAGGGTTAAGGTACTGTTCATACCTCCTGCAGCACAGCGCTCTTCTCCAAATGCTGGAAAGGATTAGAGCCACTACCTGGACAACAAGAGAAAACTCTCAATTAAAGGAAACCATCCATCACAAACGCCAATAATAAAAGCAACAGAATCGTACATGCAGGAACAGCTCCTAAACTTCACAAAAACACCTCGATGCTACAATGACATTCCTCTTTGAATAACTGATGTTCCCCATCAGCAGCTGTGAATCCAATTCCTGAAGCCGTATATTCAGAGGTACAGGAAAAAATGGGTGACAGGCTTTAAACACAGCTGGAGGGTAAGGGAGAAAAGTATTAACTACTGAGGTAGTTAATAACAGTCATTTTGTATAAAGCTATTAGTTCTTTTTCTTCCTAGTCCCCTTACTTTATTCCTTCAGGCACAGAGAGCACCGAACACAGCAGGATGGGGCTGCTGCTCGGGATCCGAAAAACAAGCACACCACTAAGCAGGGCTACTCAGCAAACTCCACAACCAGCCTGGCTACGGCACATCGCAAAACCACAGATCCGAGACTCATCTCCGTGCTGTGACTTCTCAACCTTTTAGCCACCCAGATTATGGGGCTGGGAAGTTATTTAGTGGCTAAAACCAAAATCTGCAGGAGGACTTCAAAAATATTTGGGGGCAGAGGGAGACAATGGATGGACAACGGGATGGGACATGGCATGAGGCTCAAATCCATCTCTTGTCCATTTCAACTCTGGTGCACCGTTTGGAGAACCAGCTATGCCAACTATTGCACATCTGGTATCCAATACAGTTTGAATCTCTGCTGGAAAGCAGAGGGAAGCCTTTAGTTTCAGAGGCGGTTAAGAGGAACCATCTTCTCTTTGAGATTTCTGAAGAGCGCCGATGTTTAACTCTGAGCTTAACTCTTCGCTCTGAAGGCATTTAACTTCTTGGAGATGGCACTTCTCTGCGGGCAGCACGCTGACAGCAAAAACACCCCTCAGAACCCCTGCTGCACACACACAGACCCCTTCAAACCCTGCTCTTGACCCTTTTCCTACCATAAGCACCTTTTAACGTTTAATTCTCCCATCCCTCAGCCCTCACACCCCCAGCGGAGGGAAACTGGGACCGGCACGAGAACCGACCCCGCCGCCCGCTGCTCGGGGCCTGTAACGGGGCAGCCTCGGGGCAGCACCAGCAGCTCCCTGCCCCCCGAGCCCCGACCTGCGCCTCAGGGGCTCCTCACCCCCTGAGGTGCCCGACCGCGGCCCCCCGAGCCCCCAAACGGCCGCAGCCGGGCTGGGGCTGGGGCCCGGCGAGAGCACAGCCGGTAACGGCGGCACGGGGAAACCCAACCCCCTCAGCTCGCACGGCCCCGGAGCTCCTCAGAGCCGCTCCCTCAAGAACCCGCCGCCCACCCCCGCTGCCGCCCCGCCGGACCGGGCTCCTCGTCCTTCTTGTCCGCCTTCTTCAACATGGCGCCGCCACCGCCACCGCCTCAGCGGCGGCTCCCGCCCCCTCTCCCCCTGCCGCCTCGCAGCCTGCGATCTGATTGGCTCACGGGGCTGCCACTCAAGGCTCTTAGCCTTTCAGGACCGTCCGTCTCTCCAAGCCACGCCCCCTCCCTGCTGCGGAGGGGTCGGGGCAGGGACTGAGCTCCTCGCTCCCCCCCCCGAGTCTTAAAGGAGCCGCGGCGCCATTTTGTGAGGGGGTGTTGGACCCCCCCCGACTGACAGACAGACGGACAAACAATCCAAACAAATATCTGAGCCCCTCAACAAAATAAAAGGGCACATTTTAGCCAGATACTCTCATAAAGGGGCTTGGAGTTGCCTGAGGTGTTTCAGCAGCCATCTCAGCGTGCCCTTGCTTCACCCTGTGCACTGATTCCCTCTGCCCCGTCCCTTCTAAAAATAATAAAGCTAAAAATGGAGTGGTCATAAATCATTAATGCCCCTGCGAGGGCTTTCTGAATGATGTGGCGCAAATGGCCTCTCTCCTGGCTGGAAATGAGGAGACATTTCTTCTCACAAAGAGCGGTCAGGCATTGGAAGGGGTTGCTCAGGGAGGTGATGGAGTCAAACAAAAACAAAACAAAAACAAAAACAAAACAAAACCAAAAGCAAACAACAGCAAAACAAAACAAAACAAAACAAAAACAGAGATTAGGATCCCCCCTATCATGGCACCGTTCCCAACAGCGATGGCCAACGTGTGAGGCAACAGAGGGGTTTCTTGGGTGCCAAGTGCCACCAAGCCGTTTGGTGGCCATCATCCTTTCTGGGAGCCGTTGCCACCAGGCTTGGGGGTGACATGGTGGCTCAGGACAAGGGCAGAGAGGCTGTGGAATATTGCCAGGCTTTTTGGTGTCAAAATACCAAAATCAGCAGAAAATTGCTGAAACTGGACTTGAGCGGGAACACGAGTTAGAGGTTTGCGGTTGAACAACAGGCCTGGCAACTACAGCAATTAAGTGATCTCTCTGCAGCAATTAAACGATGTCTCCTCACATCCTGATGTTGCTTCAAGTAAGGCCGGAAAGCAACCTGTCTGTACTGAATGTTGGCCTCACCCCCTCCTCGTCTTTTCTTCTTGACCAAACAAGCCTTGCTGAGAGCCGATCGGCACACGATAAATGACTTAGTCCCACCTCACCAGAAATATAAATCTGGTATTCAGAAACCTCTGTTCTGAGGACGAGAACTCCAATTATTGGGCAGGTCAGCAGGCCTGGACCGCTTTCCTTCCCAAGCAGGGATGCCCCGTTGGTAACATTCTTGCCTCCAACTCTGTTGGATGTTACCTGGGAAAACATTGATAACTACAGCGCCGAACTATTAACTCGAGATCAATCATTGCAGTAAGTGAATTTGTTAACGGCAATTCTGAATCTGTTATGTCTGTCACCTTAATAAATTACCTGGATTTTCAACTTTGCAAAATTGTCTCAGTGAAAGTCCTCGGTAGGGCTCTGAAACCGGCAAACGTTGACTCTAATAATCATAGAATCACAGAATCACAGAATGGCTCAATTGGAAGGGACCTCAACGATCATCCAGTTCCAGCCCCCTGCCACGGGCAGGGATGCCACCCACTAGATCAGGTTGCTCAGGGCCTCATCCAGCCTGGCCTTGGACACCTCCAGGGATGGGGCATCCACAGCTTCTCTGAGCAACCTGTGCCGGTGCCTCACCACCCTCTGAGTGAAATAATAAGGGAAATAATAAATAGCTATTTACAGCTATTTACAGCTGGGACATTGTTGGCCTTGTAAGGAAGTATGTGCTGTTTCTTAGTGAGGCACAGACAAATTTCACTTTTTGTCAGTCTCAGGTATGTTATTTAGACATGTTTTGGGTTCAGCTGCAAAACTGGCTCCTGCCTACCTTGGGCGTTTGCTGCCCAAAGCAGCTGAGTGGCTTCCCTGCTTTTCATCTGCCTGTCCTCACACTTGCTTTATTGCTTTACAGGTGGAAGATGAAAATAGCAAGAGATGAAGATACAGAGTACTCAGCAGGTGATATTAGTGAGTATTTTTGGAGGTGCTTTTTGGAGTATTTGGGTGCCAAGATCTGAAATTGCCTGGAGGGGAGCGAGCAAACCCTTGAGGCCTTGCTCCTCATGTAGGTAGGCAGGAGCAGGGCATTTCTGCTGAATCTCAGATTAGCAGCACTTGTGAGCCAAATATTTTCCTCTCCTTCCAAAATCCTGTCACTGCAGCTCCTTCACAGAGAAGGCCTTGGAGGGATCCTGGCAGCACACTGCTATCGGTACACAGCAATGCCTGGCACCTGCTTGCGTGTTTTTAGCAACTGGATTTTTCTGCATTTTTCACAGAATCACAGGATGAATGGCTGAGGCTGTAAAGGACTTCTGGAGGTCAAACGGTTTGAATCCCCTGCTCAGGCAAGGCCACCTAGAGCAGGTTGTCCAGCACCATGTCCAGACGGCTTTTGAATAGCTGCATGGAGTCAGACACCGTAGCCTGTCTGGGTAACCTTCTGTCAACAGGAAAGGATCATCCCTAAACCTGCTCGCTTCTTCTCTTGTCTTGGATTGAGAGGGAAAAACATACTGTCCTCTGGGGGGATCTCATCAATCTTTATGCTCCGTCTGATGCCCTGAGGACAGCTCTGTTAGCTTTCTACATGCAGGTGGAAGAAGCGGTCATGTCCCTTTGCTCAATGCTCCTACAGACCTTGATTTTACAGAGGACTGGAGCAACTCTTCAGAGGGCTGGAGCACCTCTCCTATGAAGAAAAGCTGAGAGAGCTGGGGACATTCGGCCTGGAGAAGAGAAGGCTCCAGGGAGACCTCATTGTGGCCTTTCAATACTTAAAGGGGTCTTATAAAAAGATGGAGGACTCTCTACTCGGGTAGATCATAATAGGACAAGGGGGAATGTTCTTAAACTAAAAGAGGATAGATTTAGCCTAGATGTTAGGAGGAAATCTCACTGTAAGGGTAGTGAGGCACTGGCACAGGTTGCCCAGAGAAGCTGTGGATGCCCCATCCCTGGAGGTGTTCAAGGTCAGGCTGGATGGGGCCTTGGCCAACCTGATCTAGTGGGTGGCATCCCTGCCCATGGCAGGGGGTTGGAGTTAGATGATCTTTGAGGTCCTTTCCAATCTGAGCCATTCTATGATTCTATGATAATTCTATGGTTTTCAGCAGAGGATCTTGTACGTTCAATTCCCTTCAGAGACTTCTTTGGCTAGGGGTCCACCTGCTGCTCTTAGTATAAAATGGGAAGCCTCATAAAAAAAAATATTCATCTCATAAAAAAAATAGTGAGGGAATGGGTCAGATCATGGGGCTGGAGTTGAAGGGGCATTGAGCATGGAGCTTAGCATTTTTAATGGTGAAGAGCGGAGAGCCCCACGAAAGGAAAAAGCTGTACTGAGCAGGATGTAGGATAGGGAGGCTTTGATATTCGCAACATGAATGTCTGGATGCTAAACTAGTTTGATATAAATTAGGGGAACAGTCTGAGAGTAGGCAGCAACACTGAAGCAAATAGAGGATGGAAGAAAATGAGAAAGAAAGGACACTGAGTGTAGAATTAGTTGTCCCAGTAAAGTATTCAAGGTATTCGTATCATGTCTTACCTCACCTGTGACGTGCTTACATCCTGTCATCTAGGAACCACTCTCTCGTGGTCCATAAAAGTTTAATTTACATTAAAAACGGGCTTGTCATGTTGATGTAGCTTCTTCACATGTACAAAGCATTAGCTCTTACATGGAGGTCTTCAATGGTGAGCAGTGATGTAACAGATGATACATACAGATCCCTGGGGCTGGGTCTGTGCAGGGTGAATTCCTGTATGGGTTTAGGGTAACTACAGCTACCAGGGCAGCTTTTATTCAGGGAGCCAAGAGGTGCCTTCACTCACCGCCTTTAAAACCTTACTGATTGCAGCTTTTTAGGGAATGGTGTCTGTTTACAGATCTAGTAAAAAGAATGGCTGCTGGTAGGCTGGAGAAGGAGAATCTTTTATCTTATCACACATTATTACCCGTGGACTGGAATGGAGGGTATCAACACCGTGTTTCACCTTCTCCACACCCTCTGGTCCTCCTCCTACAGCTACTCAAGGAACTAAACATTGGTTGCTCTTTCCTTCTGACTTAAAAGCTTTGCAGTGGGTGATGACTGGGTGCTGCATATGTTCAACCCTTTCACTTCTCTTCTCCAGGAGAGGTAACTTCCCCCCTGGTTTAGGGAAGGATTGGTAGCAGAGTTGCGTATGTTCCCTTTTTATTTGCTCCTCAGTGAAGGTTTCTGAGAACCATCTTTCAGCCACTAAATCACTTTGGAGAACTTAGGGTATGAAGTGAAAACCAGACTTGGGAAACCAGCTGGACATACCAGCAATAGATATGGGCTACTTGATCATGCTTCCGAGTGCTTAACAGCAGTGAATCACATGAAGAACAGCCCTTTCTATAGGTCAAGCAGGATAAGGCAAGTGGATATTCACGACCTGAGAGCCTCTTCCTTGAAGGGTCTGGGTCAAAGTGGACTTCCGCATGTCTCTGGCAACCCCAAGTGCGGAAACGGATCCGTAAGTGATCATTTAGGGTGAAGTAGGGCCCTTTAAGTGCCCTTCTCCAGCTACAATTGAAATACCAATATTCTGGGGCTTCCAGAGAGGAGCATTTGTTCTCGGGCTCAAGCAGCTGCGCGATGCTGGGGGAAGCTGCAGGAGGTATCCGTCAGAGCCCACCTGAGCCTTGTTTTAAAACCAGGAATAGCCCACATGGTGGCCCAGGAGAAGGAATTGCCTGGGGGGAATGAGAAGCTATAGAAATACGTGGGCTAAAACACGTGCAGGGTTGTTCTTAAGTGCTGAGCCTATTTGATGATCTTAATCACCACTGAAAAACATTCAAGTAGCTCCATTTTCTCCTTGCATTTAGAAGAGGCAGATCATAGCTTTGCTACCTGCTCCGGGTCCCTTTCTTAATTTCAGATCAAAGTTAGGATTCAAAATCCATGGTAGTACTCTGGCAAGAATTATGTAGGAAAGGAAAGCGGTTTGACTGTACCTGAATGGAAAACATTTACCAGCCATCTCCCCAGGAAAGCTTGTCCTTGGCTCTGTCATCTCTTTCCAGTGTGCTTTCAGCAAGGGAGAGCGTATCTGACTCTTGGGAGCAATATTCTAGAAGAGAAGGGATAATTAAATCAAACTCGATGTACAGAGACAGGTTGAAAACATCCACTTTAACACAAGAAAGAAGCTCCAGACCTCCAGACAGTTGTTCAGGGTAATATAAAATGGTTTTGCATCAGGAATGAGGAATTTTGGATTAGCAGGGTGTTTCTGTGAGAGAGTTAAAGCAAATACAGTTGCTGCTAGAGGAGGGAAGCAATGGAGGCCAAGCAGGCTGAGCCGCAGGGAAGGCAATAACACAGCTATCCTAATGCACACGCTTTCCAAAACTACCATGTAAAGGCAGCTGGGCTGTATAAATAAAATATTTTCAGTTGTTCTTTGTTGTTTTCTGTTTTGCCCTTTGAGTTCTGTAGTTTCTCTTGGCTGGCATAGATACTGATGGTCAGTTTTAAAGAAATACTAATATGCTTTCGTAATTCCACAGCACTGAGGCTGGAATTCATCTCACCTAACTTCAGCTGTCTACAACTTAGGCATCTAGTCTGAGTTGGTCATCTGGATGTCTTCTGCACTGAGTAGAAGGTGAGAAAGGGAGAGGGAAGGAGACATTGCTCATGGACAGAGCATCCCGTTTGGGGACGCTGACATCCACAGGACGCCTTTACCCACACATCTAAACGTCCTTTTTAACGTAGTTTAGAATGAAAGCCTTAAGCCTGAGGTGGCCGTAGTCACGTGAGAGGATTCCTTCACCTAGGCACAAGAGACTGAAGACAGCTCTTGCCAAATCCTACCCACGTTTCCGCGCAGCCCCCAGCGCTTCCCTCAGAAGGCTGATTCTCTCCCACCGGAGCACACGATCTCCATTAAATGTGTTTGCATGCCCCAGCTAGCCACGGCGTGATCTTTCGCTTCCTGCTGACCGCATCCCATGCTTTTGTCACTCTCCCTGCCTGAGAGACTGTAGCAAACAAGCAAGCAGATCCCAGACTCAGCCCTGCTCCAAGCAGTGATGCCCCTTCCATGTTTAGACTTTTTTTATCTCTGTTTTGCAGTCAAGAAGTGGAGGAGCACGATAGCACGACGGGCTACTAGTCATGGAAGTGCAGGCACGAGGCTGTTTTGACCATATTTCCTTAGGTAACAACAGAACCAGTTTGTTTATTATTTATAATTTATTGATATTTATTCATTTATTTAAACTTGGGTGTATTTTTTCCACGTTACCTGCGTAATAAAAGGCAACTGAGCTGCCCAACCAAGGTGGTGGTGCAAAGAGCAAAGATGGGGTGGGAATGGCTTTTGTGGCAGCATCACTGAAGGGTCTCAGACTTTGACCCTGCAGACAGCCAGAACTGAATCCCCTGTCTGTGGGTATGGTTTCTTGTTATATTTAATACAGCTTAGGTGTAAAAACCCGCATCTTCTTCCCTCTCCTACCTGCTAGCTCCAGATGACTCCCTGTGCAGCAGGGCAAAGGGTTCGGCTCACTGATCTTGGGAAGCGGACCCAGTGGATGGGATTTGATTTCTGTTGGATCATTGCTGCACTCAAAACTACAGTCATGGGCTGAAATTTTAAAATCAGCCTCCCAGCTCACTGCGTATTACCGCCCGCCTCGGAGCTGTGACTCTGGGGTCTCTTTAGCCTTCAACAAACCTTCTTGATAGTTTAGAAATTAAGTTCCTTGTACGCTGATTAGCTATAAAGTGCTTTGCAGTTCCATCTTGCTTTTCAGTGTAAAACACCGTGCGGCTACAATTCAGCTCAGGGAGGTGATTGTTTGTTATGGTCGGTGTTATCTTACCTCCTTATCTCATCAGCCTTCTGCAGCTATTGAGATGGTTCTGAAATGCGTCACTGGTGAGCAGCATAAAGTCATGCTCCCGTACTGGGACAAAAGTAAGAGCTGAAATAAGACAGCCAGTTCTATATATCCATTTTATGATTACACAAGTACGAGAACTGCCCTCCTGCACCAGTCCTGAGTTGCCTGGGCTCACTTTTTGTCGAGGGGATATCCCGGAGAGATCCCAGTCTCTAGCAGAGACACCCAGAATCTAAGAATCACCTGAATATCGCAGTCTTTCCCCACTCTGGCACTCCAGGGGTCACTGGGTTTAGTGATTTCCATAGCTGGGCTGTTGTGTTTAAAAGGCATCGATGTCTCTCCGTGGATTTGTCTAGATGATGTTTGAAACAGCTTCGATTTACTTGTGACAGCTGTTCTTCAGAAAACACCACATAAGGATTTTAGGTGCTGTGTGTGCTCCAGCCCGCCTGCTGCAGAGGACCATTTTATTTCGGAGGACCATCCACCATGCCCTCTGTTACGCTGCTGAAACAACCTTCCAGGAGCAAGATTTTATCCTGGGACTTCCAGACGTCAGTAGAGGTGTCACCTGAGCTAAAGAAAATAAATCCCAAGGACCACTGTGCCAGTCCATTTCCATTTGAAGGCTGTAATCTCAGAGCAATTTTATTTTATTTTTTTTTCCACTTTTTAGTAGCTTTTTGCTTCTTACTCAGCCTCGACGGCAACAGCAACTTTAATAAGAAGGAGCGACATGGAAGTATAACCTCCCCCTTCATTCGATCCCATGGGGGAAGGAGCAGCCTGCTCTGAAACAAGCAGCCTTTCCTTCACAGCAAAGAGCTGTAAAAATGAAAGTCCAGTGCTTGGTGCTCGCCTGTATGAATCAGCCCCATAGTGCCTGGGATCATCACGCTGCGTCCTTATCAGGGACTAATTAGTATGAGAGCAACCTTTAAAATGCTGCCACTTCTAATAGAAACAGCAGTAATAGCTTCAGAGGGCTGGGACGTTGTTCCACCAGCATAGGCAGAGGAAAAAAACACTTTTCCCTTACCAAGCAGGGAATGTTGGCGTGCCCCTTCTTGTGCCGTAGGGAAACATTTTCATGCTTGCTGCCTCCAGGGATGAAATAGAAAGATAAAATCAGGGCTCTGCACCACCAGAGGGGTGGGCAGCAGGGGAGGGAGGGGATTGTGCCCCTCTGCTCTGCCCTTGTGAGGCTCCACCTGGAGTTCTGTGTCCAGGTCTGAGGCCCCCAGCACCAGAAGGATGTGGGGCTGTTAGAGGGGGTCCAGAGGAGGCCACGAGGATGGTGAAGGGGCTGGAGCCCCTCTGCTGTGGAGCCAGGCTGAGGGAGCTGGGGGTGCTCAGCCTGGAGAAGAGAAGGCTCCGGGGTGGCCTCATTGCAGCTTTTCAATACTTAAAAGGGGGCTTAGGAAAAAGACGGAGAGCTTTTCCAATTTTGGACAAGACGCAAAGAGTGGAGTGGCCATTTCTGAAATGTCCGACTCAGCCACTCAAATGGCAATAGGGCCAATTTCTGACATTTTTATTTTTTCCTGAGGAATTCCCTACTAATAAGTTCAAATAAAGATAGTTGTTTTCCAAGAAAAGAAGTTAAGTAGACAGGAGTGATGGATGAATTTATTCAATGGCTTTTTCCCCCCTAGAATTGCAAAATACATGAAAAGAAAACATCACGAATGCCAGAGTTTGGTCTTCAAGTATTTGCTTTCCTTTTCCCATACTTCATCTTTTGCATTCCGGGCTGTCGCAGACATCTCCAGCCTAGGGAGCTGTCTCATGTTACATTTGTAAAGCTTGAAGGATGTGAAATAAGCAGCGTGGCTAAGAGGCCCAGTCTCTGATATGACTACTACAGTGATTCAGAAACTTCTTTCCCTCTAAAAGCCACAGTACAGTTTACATACACTTGTTTTGCCAGATGTTAAAGGTGTTTGCTGCATACAAAAACCCGCTGGCTTTTAAGAATTTAAGTCCTTTAGGCTGTTCAGAAGGCTACAAAACCTCACTAAACAACACACATCTTCAAACGTTCGATCTGCACGAGGAATGTGGAGCCATCGCCTCACTTAACTCCTTTTTTTTTTTTCTGCATTGCAGCTGTTCTCCAGCCCAGCACTGGTTCAAATCAAGACACAGCTCTTCGTGAGGAATCTGGCAGGCCCCAAGGATGCGTTTCCTTGCTGGACATGGGAGAGAAGCACGGCTGTGGGCGAGCAGGGAGGGCTGGTGCCTTGCCACCAGTGCATGCTGCCGTGCCGGAGGCACCACGTTGGGCAATCACCAACGGCGTGAAATTCAGCAAAGAAAAATGAGGGCTGTGGTGCCAAGGATGGAGTAATGCCAGGCATGGGTACAGACTCAGAGACATGTGGCTGGAGAGCAGCTCAGCAGACAGGGACCTGGGGGTGCAGGTGACAGCAGGAGCCAGCAGCGTGCTCTGGCAGCCAAGAGGGCAAACACCAGTTTGGGGGGCATCAAAAGAAGTGATTCTCCTGCTACGTTTAGTGTTGGTGTGGCCTCACCTCAAACACTGCCTGCAGTTCTGGGCTCCACGGTATAAAAAGGATTTTAAGGTACTTGGAAGTGTCCAGAGGAGGGCAACAAAGCAGGTAAAAAGAAGGCATGTCCTGTGAGGAGCGGCTGGGGACGCTGGGGCTGTCTATTCTGGAGGAAAGGAGGCTATTGGCTTGGTTTTCCTCGGCAGTTCTGCACCAGGTACCAGCTTCCTTACAACCCAGCTAGCAGACACGCTGCTGTAAAATGCTAAAAATGCTGGGTCCCTTAACTGTCCGTGAGTAACCTTTGACTAAAAATGTCTCCTGACCTTGGGAGGGGCAAGAAAAGAACAGAGGCAGGCGAATGTATCTATATCCAACAGTCCTATACCACACAAATTTCTTAAAGGACAGAAATTTACATTTATACCCTCAGTCTGAGCTTGTGGGCAGCTCCGGGCTGGGCTTGTAGCTGGCAGAGAGGCTTGAAGGGGTTCCTCCGAGCCACTGCTCCAAAGGCTTTGCTTTGGATACGACAAGCCAGTGTGCACAGAGCGTGTTCTTTGAAACGCTGCTGCCAAAATAGTTGGGCCAAGACTGTGAGTACATTGCAATTAGAAGATTATTAAATCAAAGAAAATTCTTAATTGGTGCAACAACTGGCTGTATGCATAAGATACAACGTCGCAGTCTGAAGTGGCAGTGTGAGAACTTTAAAATAACCTGGCTGGTTATTTTAAACACTATACGCTATTAATGGGGAACGAATCCCAGCAGGCGGTGTGGTGGCTGCCGTGCCAGCCTTTTCCTGGCCCTTCCCAAGCCCTGTGCCTCGTGGTTGCACTGGGTGTTTGCTCATTTCTGGGCGGTGGTGGAGGACGAGGGATAAGTGCTCAGCGCTGAGCCCGGGCTGGGGAGAGCAGCACCCTGGCAGCTTCTGCGTGCACCCTCCTGGGACCAGGGCACGTGCCCGGAGCTGCAGGGCCGATTGTATCTGGCATGGTTATTCCTAAGGAACAGAGTGACCGGAGAGATGAAAAGCATCCGTCCTCCACTGCTGGCTGCACACAGCTGGTCCTGCGTGGGTCATGCAGCTGGTTCCAGCAAAACCGGGATGGAGAGGATGTGTCTGGGTTTGGGCACCCTCCAGCTACCGCCTCTCCGGTCACCTCTTTCTTTCCTGAGTATTTCCCAAGTATTTTACAATGCTTTTTCCTGACATTGTTCTTCATAAAATTAACTAACCGATCTCTCGTTAATTTCAAATTTGCTATTGTTAGCGTAAAGCTGTGGGCTCTGTCCTGACAAGTTGGCGCAGTCTCAAGCCTTTGCATGGGCTTCCCATGGTGCAAGATGACTAGCTTGTTTCCAGTGGGACAGCGACTGTCTGATGACCACTGCCTGAATTTGCTTTGGCTTTAGTTTTTGTTAATTACTTGCCAGTGGTGCTATCAAGGAGCTCTGCCGGTCAGGGTCAGCATCTGTGACCCTGCAATGAACGGCAGTGGGAAGTGCCCGGGGGGTGCCAGCAGCCCTGGGTCCCTGCCGCACAAGCACTGGGGAGCTCACCCAGCAAGAATTTAGCTGTATTTTTAATGATTTTAAAAATAACGATTAGATAATCTGGAATGCAGGTGTCAGTGCTGTTGCAACTGGCCTAAAAATAACAGGTTCTCCTATTTCAAGTCCTGTGTTTAAGCAAGCACGGCGTCGCTAGTCGGCCGAGGGAAGGGATTGTCCCGCTCTGCTCTGCGCTGGTGCGGCCTCACCTCGAGCGCTGTGCGCAGTTCTGGGCACCACGGTACAAAAAGGACATTAAACTGTTGGGGAGTGTCCAGAGGAGGGCAATGAAGATGGTGAAGGGCCTAGAGGGGCCTAGAGGGGAAGACGTACGAGGAGCGGCTGTGGTCACCAGGCCTGTTCAGCCTGGAGAAGAGGAGGCTGAGGGGAGGCCTCATGGCGGCCTACAGCTTCCTCACGAGGGGAGCGGAGGGGCAGGCGTTGATCTGTTCTCTTCAGTGACCAGCGACAGGACCCGAGGGAATGGTGTCAAGCTGAGGCAGGGGAGGTTCAGGCTGGACATCAGGAAGAGGTTCTTCAGCGAGGGGGTTGTCGCGCACTGAAACAGGCTCCCAAGGGACGCAGTCACGGCACCGAGCCGTTTAAGAAGCGTTTGGACTGTGCTCTCAGTCAGACGGTCCGAATTTTTAGGTAGATCTGTGTGGAGCCGGGAGTTGGACTCGATGATCCTTGTGGGTCCCTTCCAACTTGGGATATTCTGTGATTCTTTGATTCTAATTTGACGCCATTTGAAGTGTGTGGTAAGTGCAGACGAGGTCAAAGGATGTGGACGGCTGCTGACTGCACTCCCTTTGACAGGAGGGCAGAATTAATCTTCCAAAACGCTGTGTGTCTGGGTCAGGCATCCTGTCTGGGCTTTATTTTCAATTTTAAAGAATAATATAGTTTCACAGGACAGTTTATGACCCTGCCTGAGACAACTGTTTTAGGGCAGGTCCATTTAGTCCCAGATTGTTTGCTGACTGAGCCTGAGATGTTTGTAGAGGGCTTAGAGGTTGGTGTGCGTCTGAAAAATTAAGGTAACAAAATACACCGTGAGAAAAAGTAAAAAGTGATCTCTAACAGGGAAAAATGAAAAAAAAAATAAATGTATGTGTGCCAAATAAAGGATTGTAAATGTTGTGCAGAACCTCATACTGAATTATATACAGCCACTACAAAGGTAGAAACCAGTCTGAGGAACACTCCCCTTTAATAGCTTTTATTTAAAATAAATTAAAAGCAAAAATATTCTGGTCAAAATGTTTTCAGTGGTTTACTTTTTATTTTCCTTTGGCTGTGATTCAGCAATTGTTTGCAATACAAATGCAATCTGAATTAACTGTGAATCAGTATTTCTTTAGCTAGCACTACTTTTATATTTATATATTTATATATATTTTATATTTATACTTTTATTCCCTTTGCTACCTGGGAATAATAAACAATACCTGATCTGGCACAGGACCAGCTGGTACCTAAGGAATCCAGCATCATTTTTTGAACCAACTTAAGTCAACACACTGAATTTATATTGGGCCAGTGCTTTGCATCATATAGTTGCAGAAGGGTTTAACTCAGTTCAGGAGTTTTTAAGCTGGATTTACTTATCATTAAACCATGGCCTCAGAAATGACATCTTTCTTTGTGAAAAATGTGCCACAACTGCTCAGAACAAACCAGAAATCTCAAGGTACAAGTGACCCTGCAAAGTTCCTCTGAGTAATGCTTTCTGCGTCACCCTACAAAAAATAAAAATAAAAAAATTCTGTTCTGTGCTTCAACAAATCATTAACCTGGTGGGCAAAAAGGCAATATAAAAATACTACATAACGTTGCCTCAGCATCCCCTTGCCCTGCTACAATGTGTAAAGGAACAGTAGTTATGTGTAAGTGTGTCCCCAAAGCCGATACTGACTTTGTGGGGTATTGTTGTTGTTTTTTGTTTTCAGTTTTCTGCATAGATTGTGATGGCAAAACTGTGGGATTGTACTCAGCTACCTTGAGCTACCTAAAGATGAATATGGCCGCGCTGACATCCTTCCATTTTGTTCACACTCTCCAGCCTGTACTCAACTATATCCTGTCCGGCCATGTGAGTATTGAAAGTGGATGTGGGAGGGTCAGATTTTAGTGCAGTTAACTTGAAAAGGAAATAGTTTCAGTCAGGGAGGGCACGACTGCAACTTCTACACTCCTGGACATTTTACTAAGGGGGAACTGCTCTCTGTACATTTTAAAAATTGGAGAAGAGACATTTTTAGGAACTGTATATAGGGACCTCTGTATGTCTTTACACACTTCAGTGCTTTAAAAACCTGTCCCTAGATACCTCCCATCCTGGAAATTTGACATTCATTGTTAGTATGATCAAACATTACTCCTTGAAACTTATATTCTGATCGTTTCACACAAAAAATGCTGTCTTGCATCTTGCTTTCTCCCTCCCTAATTCCCAAACCTCTCCCCTTTCTTTTGCCATCGCCACCAAACAACAGCTTCTCCACCATGAAGACGCCAAACTTCCATCCAACCTCACCCCACAGACTGCCTTCAGATCTTTCTGCTTCTAGCCTCTCTCCGTAGCCACCATCCCTCCTTTTCTTTCCGACCCCGTGGCTAAATTCTCTTTTAGTCCTTTACACAATCCTGCTTCGACCACTGTACCATCACAGCCTCCCAAGAGTACACATCGGGAACGCTATTAAAAAGCCACCTCCCTTACCTTCTAGTGTACCGAGTTCCCCTTCCAACACGTTCAGTGTCTTCCTACACGCTCTTACATCAAAAAAAGACTTTTATCTTCCCCTCTGAATTCATCTTTTGTAATACTGCGTACTACCCATCAGTCCCCTTAGCCTGATTTTCTCATATATCAGTGTATTTCCAGCCACTCTGATGTCTTCATTGTGCGGCCCTTGTGTGCTGTAGGACACTTCCCACGCTCACCTGCTAGGCTGGCTGCTTTAACATGAGGCTTCTTAATTTGTTCTAGAAAATAATGCAATTTTGCTTGTCCTTTTTAGTTAAAGTTGTATTTGTTGTCAAATCCTTCCTGCACAGCAAAATGCTCCTACTGAGCTTGATTTACACAATAGAACACACCCTTTCCCTTCAAGTACTGGGTTGAAATAATGTGAGCAAGTTGTCAGTAGGTTTGTTGTTTCAGGCTTCCTGCTTTTTAAAGCACTGCTCCTTAGGACAGGCAGAAAAAACGGGACAAAAAGGGAGTTTCTGGAACCCCCTACGAGGTTTCAGATGGAAGGCCAAGAAGAGAGGTGTCCTTTCCAGCTGCTGTGGAATTAGATTTTATGCAACTCTAATGACGCAGCAATTAACGTTTTATTATATACCTTTATAGCAAATAACCAGGTTAGATTACATGATTTTAACAGCACTCATCAGTAGGTAAGTCTCAGACAATTAGCACAATGGTCCAAAGGGATTTGCTACAATAGACGCAGTGACTTAGTTAGTGGTCCGAGAGTGACAAGGTTCACCTGAGACTTACTGCAGGGTCCCAGGGGAGTTGTTCTAAATTCTGTGGCTTCAAAACCTCCCTCTTAGTTCACCCTACTCCCTCGCTGGTGTATGTCTGCAGATGAGCTCGTTCCTTGAGGATTCAGCCCTGAGATGTGGGGACCCTCGGGGCACCCCGAGAGGTGTCCCAGCTCAGGGGGAAATTGTGGGTTCAGTTCCTGGAGAGCTCCAAGAGTTCTTGTTTGGGGTCGCTATTCATAGGATTACAAGGCCATTGTCTCTTGGTCAGTAATTTTCCAGGATTCGGGTCTTTTGAATATTTATTTTGAAATCGGGTTGCGCAATCCTCTTCCCCTCACAGGGGAGTGAGGCGCTGTCAGCCTTCACCAGCAGAGGAATGGTGTCGTGATAGCTTTTCCCTTCCTATTTATGAGATTAAATGATCAAATGGTAGTCAAACAGATTCCTTATCAGGTTGCTTCCCAGAATGTGCTCTGCCTGGGGCTCTGTTTTAACGAGCTATCCTGTTCAAGGGGCGATTTCATGCTCGCAAACCTGACTGCGACTTATGCCAAGAGCGGGAGCAGACGGAACCCATCGTGCTGTACAGAAGAAGACCATCCCCACCATGCTGTACGCGAGCAGACCATCCCCACCGTGCTGTACAGGAGCAGTCCATACCCACCACACCAACAACATGCCATAGACGTCGTGGCCGGGGGGAGCCAGCTGGGACGCAGTCTGAGCAGCCAAGCACAATGCGCTACATCTGCCCTGGCTTCGCTAACACAGCCGGACCACAAAGATTAATTGCATAATCCGGTGAACAAATTAGTCTGCTGGAAAAAGAACATCCATAAATCTATTTGAAAACCTCAGCGGGAGCTGGTTGCCGTCAGCAAGGCAGCTGGGACAGTTGGAGTTGTGTCATGGCAGCACACATATGTAGGTCTGGTTTGGTAACCCAGGAAATTTCAGATGGATCAGCCTCAAAGTGCCGCGTTTGTACCAATTCCGTGATTGTGGCCAATTTTTTCTTGCCCCAGAAGAAGTACGGGCTCTATAAAAGGTCGTCCTGTATAATCTGTTCCAAGAGCAGCTCTCATTTTGGTTTTTAGAAAACTAGAGACTGGTGAGTGAGTTTACAGTGTTGGATGAAAAGTTTATCTTTAATTCTAGCCACAAGCAATATGATAAAGTGACCAGCTGGTTTAGTGGTTAGATATTTGCCTGTCTGGACTTCTGCCGCCTAACAGTGCATTGTGTCATGTGGGCTTCCCTTTCTGAGCTTCTGGGTTTACTACTTTCTCCTTTCGGTCTGGTGTGCCACGAGACCTTTGTACCATTCCTGAGACAGATATCCTTTCTCACAGTCTTCTCTGATGTCTTCTGAGAGTTTTTCCTTATCTCTGAGCAGTCAGAATTGCTGTTCTTTACATTCCCTTGAGTCCACATCGTCTGGGAAATGGGACGACTGGTACTGCCTGCTCACAGGCAACAGGCTTGTGTTTCAGTCCCCTAATTAATGCAGAGAGATTGATAAAAACCACTTAATATTTCTGATTCTGCTTTTTTATGCAGTCCAGCAAAGACAAATCCCGGTCAAGATGCATTCTTTCAGCAAAATGTTTGAACTGCTCCTTAAGTATGATTAATCTGTCCAAATGCCCTGAATGCCACGCTTGTTTTCATGTAACCGTATACAATCTTTTGTAGCAGAAAATTCAAGTGGTGTCTGCTTGGACCAGAAGTGTTGCAATAAAAATTGTTTAACTCTTCTGAAGCAGCATAAGCATGCACAACAAGCAGGGCTCCTTGGTCTCCAAAACCACTTCAGCAAAACCTCCAACCATCTGTGCTGTGTTTTTTTGTTGTTGTTGTTGTTCTTATGGTTCTTTTTCAGGAAAGAGCTATAAAAGGAAAGAAATTTTTGCTGGTGGTGTCTGAATCCAAGGAACGAATCCAAGTGTTAAACCACAACTTGTAATTAGAGGACAACGTTCATCTCTCTGCTGTCATCGCGGGACATGCTGCTGTCTCGTGTTCATTCATGGAATGCTGAAATGTCTCTCTTCAAACCTAAATTCCTCCATTTTGTGAAAGACACAGACAAGATTGCTACGTTCCGCAAGATGGAAGGCTGGAGGCAGTTACTGTCCATTTCTGCAGTTCTCTTCGTTAACGAAGGAGCAATTGAGGACTCTGTCCCCTAACCAGAGATCCTGACTCAGTCATCCCTATCAATTACATCCAATGCCTTAAGAAAGCAACGTTCGAAGGGGCAGTTGCATGCCAGTCCAAGCTTTGCAGGTCTAAATCTCGGTATCAGATGGCGAGGCAGAGCAGAGGGCTTCCTTCCAGATTTCCAAGCAATTCTCTCTGAAACGGTGGCTGCAGATAGTTAAGTATTACCTTCCTCTTAGTCTCCTTACAAAACGCCCCGTTTTCCACAAGAAGAGAGGTAGTTGGCGTGTTTTGCAAAACTGCATCTTGTCTTTCCTTCTGCTCGTGTTAAAGCTCTACTAGTTTAGATATTCGAAGTCATTTGAAGTCTTTGCAGGTATTTTCTGCTGCTGACCACCAGTTCTGATGGAAACCAGCTAAGATGTATCCAGAAGGTGCCGTTTTTTTCCTGTGGACTCCGAGGGAATCGAAGGCAACTGAGTTGAGCGGAGACATCCAGATGTTGGTATGTAAAGCTGGGTGAGATGCGTCCTCCTCCCCTAGCAGATCTTCAAAGTCAGTGGCTTCTCGAGTGATTAACAGGCACAGCATGGTGTTTGGGGAGTGTTTGACGTAGTGTTTGGCATCTCCTCAGTCTTCTTCATCAAAGTATTCCCTACGTGAGAACCTGCGAGTAACCCGCGAGTAAGAGAAGAGATTTGTGCATAAGGCTGGTGTGGAGCAGCTCTCATAAGTGGAGGGCTGTGGTTTTAACTCAGAAATGTGGGAAAAGAACTTGAAAAGCTATAGATGACTACAAGGGGTTGTGGAAGAAGAGCATCTGCTCCTTCGTGGGTGCCTGGTCACGGACCTTTCCCAAGGCAAGAAGGAGTAGTAGGAAAGGGAGGCGGTGATGGGAGCCCCCCGGTCAGACACGCTGATTTAGGTGAGAACGTAGGAATATTTATGCCACCAGAGCTACCCGATGGAGGGTTTCTAAGGTGGGAGACAATCACAAGGAACAGAACTCCCAGTCTCACTAATTGGCGGGCTAACGAGCTACCGGCACCGCTTCCATTAAGGCCGAACCTTGCGGCTGGTAGGATGTGAACCAAGGGGCCCTGGACCGGGAGGGTGCAGAAACTGCAGAGCTCTGCAACCCATGGGGTGTGCAGGGGGAAGGGGGAGCAGGAGGATCAAAAAGGGGGGATAGGGAGAAAAGAGTATGAAAAAGGCAAAACGTGTGTGAAACGGGGTCGGTCAGTGCAATTTTCTGGCTGAACCTTGTGCCTGACGATCACAGTCTGTCCTATCTTCTTCATTAAGAAGATAAGATGTCCCTAAGATAGATGTCCTATCTTCTCTCATTAAATCTTTTCTTAACCATCCCTTTGCTGTTTGCACTCTCTCTCCCATGTGCATGCCTGCTGAAGGAGCACGTGCGGTCCAGGGAGAAGGTTGGGGTCCTGGCGTCGTCTGCTGGAGCCGTTGGGGTCCTGCCATCAGCCACGCTGGGCCAGAGCAGCTGGAGGAAGCCGCCGCTCTTTGCTGCATTTAACAATAACAAACGAAGTCAAAGTACTCCCAAAATGTATTATCCTAGTTTATTTTTCCTATCTCATTAAAAAAAAAAAGAAAGAAAGAATGATAAACAGATTATATATGTGCAGGAGTGTTCATCTTCCAAAAACAACCCCATGTCCTTGCAACCTTACTGAAAGCTGAAAATGTTGGCAGCACGGATAGTTTGCAAGACTGAGTTCTTTACTCTGGCCAATAACTTGTTACCACTGTTTAAAGCCTTTCAGTATAACTTTTCTAGAGTGATTACTCCGACGTCCAGCTTTTAATCTATCTTGCCTACCGAAGCTATAATCGTATCTGCATGGAATTAACCCCAGGAGAAATGCTTGCTCACTTAAAAACTGTATTCAGTGTTAATTAATGTTAGCATATTCCTTTTCATCCATGCTTTCTAAGTGCCCTGTGGCTTCGGATGAGAAATCTGCTTCCGGAAAGTACAGGTTCACAAAAAAATCCAGTCTGGGACCTTTCTGCTGCTGTTTTCAGAAATCCACGACATTCCTTGTCCGAAGGCATGCCCTGCTCTAGTTCATCCCTTCATCTCTGAACGTAATTCGTTAATGTGATTTTGCTATTCCAAGCCAAAGTCCTAATTCCAAATTCCTTGTCTGTATTTCATCTTCTCCAGGTAAAGCTGGTGGCAGCACTCCTCAGCTCTCGTGCACATGTTAAAGACACACGGTTGCTTTCAAGGTGCTGTGCGAGCCCTTTCCTCGCCGTGTCTGCAGTTTCCACTCCTCTCTCGAGCTCCCCTGCTCATAGATCCTTTGCCCCATCCCAAAAATCACAGTGGCAGCTGCCGGGAGACTTTCTTCTGCAGGAAGGACACACTTCTCAGCTGCATGTTTTCCTTTGGCTTATGCCGAGAAAGCGATTTGCTTTTATTTTTATTTTCTATTTGTTGCAACTTTGCAGTGCAAAAGGAGATAAGAAGGAAAGGGGAAAGCCATAAACAAAATAGACAGAGATACAGACCCAGTGGAGGCCAAAGACAAGAAACAAACCCCAGCAGTCACCCTAATTGATGCACTGTTAAAAAACCCCAGGTGAGCTGGGACTTTCCTACTGATGCAGGTGCAAACCCGAGGGTCCTTGTACTGGGGGTGCTGGTGTGCAGACTGGTGAAGGCGTGTGCAGGGAGTGAAAAAGGAGGAATAGACAAGAAAAGGTATAAAAGGGGCCAGCTTGGTGGAAAATGGAGCTGGTCTGTATGCTTGTCTGCCCCAGCCCCATGTCCCTGTCACAGCAGTCCGTCTGTCTCCTTATTAAATCCTTTTTTACCGAGCTCTCTGTGTAACCTCACATCTCAGCGATGAAACATTTCTAACCAGAATTCGCCTTTTTTAGAAGAAATTCCTCTCTTTAACCCTTCCAGCTTTATCCTCCCTTTTTCTTTTGCCTCTGGTGGCACCTTTTTATCTTACGTTTGCCTCCCTGGTCTATGCAGAAGCCCCTGGCTCCGCCTGGCTGCTCAGGCTTAGCACCCACCAGTATTGCTTCCCCGGCATTTTGTGGCCTTGTTGGCGTGCATGCACAGCACTGAAGCTGTTACGTGCTGAACACACGTCCGAGATCATGGTTTCGTGACCACGGTTGCACCTCCGACTGCTTTCAGGAGCAGCAACACCCGCTTAAATCCTCTCCTCAGCAGTAGGATGGAGCAAGGCTAAAAACAGCGTAATGGTCTGCTCCGAACCAACACAAATAATGACCTTACGACTCTGCTAACTTATTAGGCCACTCTATCCTCGGGTAACGATGCATCTCCTAAACCAGGGCTTGGAGTAACTGTCTATAAATAGCCAGCTTGGAGCATTTGCTTTCTCAGCTTCTCTGCCAGCTCCAAGAACTCGAGAAAAGCAGTGTGGCGGGCCAGCAACATACCCAGATGCCTGCTGCGGGACGTCGCTTGTGAGTACGGATTTTCTCAGGCCAACGAGAGGAAAAATAAAAACATCCTCGCGGCAAGGGCAAGCTGGGAGGCTGCACTGCGCAACCCCCTCAATCTCATCACAAAGCCACGTCGAAGCTTAATACCCTCAGCCATCTACAGACGGATGAGAAGATCCGTGAAATGAAAACCAACCCGCTCCTAAGCCCGTTTTCCCCGAGCTTTTAGTCCTCTATTACAAGCTGTTTCCTTTGGCACCGTATAGAGGGCAAGGAGAGTTTCCCTGAACTCGTTAAAAGGAGGAAAATGTGTTTTGTTTCATTTCGTTTTGTTTCCAAGCCTTTGCAGCACCATTTTTCTCCGCACGAGTGTTTCGGAGTGAAGATCTCCCACTTACCATAATTTACAGCTTTCAACGGCGAATGCAGGCGAGCTTAATTTCACACAACTCAGGGCAGTTTTAAAAGTTACTGTGCTCACAGGGATTTTTGGCGTGATGTAACACACCTTGCCTGTACCTTGTTACACTTTCTACCATTGAATGACGTCACGTACAATGTTTTTCACCCCAAGGAAAGTAAAATGGGAAAATGCCTCCTATGACAGGCATTTATAGGCTTCTGGAAAGAGCCATAGAAATCTACCATCCTCCTTACTAAAAAAATAAATAAATAAAGTGAGCAATATTATTTTTGCTTTCAGAGAAGTCTCCTGGGGATATGATTTATGGACAAAGGGACTGCGTCCAAGCCTCTGGCCGGCAGTGTTACAGCCTCGTGTTTCATCGCTCGTCTCCCCCAGGATGTACTACGATCGCATAAATTGAAGGTTCGCAGCCCAAATCTGCCACCTTTCTCGGAGAAAAGGCTGCGGCGTTTCTCGCCGATGACCTTACGCTCTGAGAGCCGAAATTCCCCAAAGCCACGGATCCCAGAGGACAAGACCCAGAGCAACCCTGCGGCAGAAACCCCCTCCGTGGTTTCATCGGTGCCTGCCCCCACCCCATCGCCCTACATGGGAACGGAGCTGAATTTCCAAAAAACCCCGCCGGAGATCCCCGCTGAGCCAAGCAGCCCACTCCACCTCTTGCTCGTCTCCCGTGTGATTTCTTGGTGGTAAAGTCCTGCCTGATGAAACACCGGCACGGAGCAAATCCTCTTGTCGAGCCCAGGAGCAGCCTTTGGAAGTGCAGGAGCCCCCCCAGCCAGGTATCGCGGATTTAAGAGCCACAGGGGCTCACGCCTGCTGAGCCGAGCCAGGGTATTCCTGTGGGCAGAGAAACCAACCCATTTCCAGGAACTCCGCCACCTTGCAGCCAGAAATAAAAAGCTGCTGATGTGTGTCAGTGCGTAAAACCTGCAGCAAACAAGTGTGGGCTCCAGGCAGTGCGTTAGGGCTCTTAGCAAAAAACCGTCCCAGCTAGAATGCTGAGCACTGCGTTGCCTTCTTACTTCTTTTTATTCTTTCTCCTCCTCCTTTTCCTCCTTCTTCTTTTCCTGCTTCTTCTCCTTCTTCTGCTTCTCCCTTCTCCTCCTGATTCTCTTTTCTCCTGCTTTTCTTGTTTCTTCTTTCTTCTCCTTCCTCCTTCCCCTGCTTCTCCTGCTATTCCTCCTCCTTTCTTTCTCCTCCTTCTCCTCCTTCTACTTCTCCTCCTCCTCCTTCACCTTCCGCTTCTCCTCTCCTTCTCCTTTCCACTTCTGCTTCTCCTGCTTCTTCTCCTTCTCCTTTCTCGTCTTCCTTCTCCTCTTTCTCTTCCTTCTCCTCTCTTCCTCCTCCTTTCCCCTTCTTCTGCTGCTTCTTCTCGTTGTCCTCCTCCTCCTTCTTCTGCACCTCCTCCTTCTTTCTCTCATTCTTCTCCTTCTTTTTCTCTTTATTCTTCTTTGTCCTCCTCTTCCTTCTCCTTATTAATCAACACATTTAACTTTTAAAACTCACCTGCAACACCCGTAGGATAAATTTTTTTTGCATCTATGCACCCCCGGGTGGGGAGCAGTGCCAGGTGTGGGTCACGCTTACTTTTGCCTCTCCAAGCCTGGCGCCGGCATTCCTCATTTGCAGACCTAATTACAGGAGGCCTAATTGTTATTTCTGTACCGGAAAGCCAGCTGCTTCTTTCATAGAGAGCCTCAGCGGTTTTGGAGCTGCCATAAGGCAAAGCATTAGCACTGTGACTGCTTCCTGGGTAAGGAAACAGCTGAACTTTTTTTTGATGTTGCTTTTTTTCCAGGGCTCTATTCTGATTTTGTCCAGGTGCCCTTTCTAGACACAAAACTAGAGCAGGGATGCTAAGCTGACGGGAAATCACTCCACCTCGCAAATCTGATCTTTAAAAACAGTTCCTAGCAACCTTTGGTACTTACCACATGCAAATAGAACAGGTGAACCAAACCCCAACACATTCCTGGGAGATAAGAGCATTTTATAATAATCTCACATCCCCAGGGGTTGTACGTGCTCGGCACAGGTTATGCTAGAATTGATAAGAAATGAATTATTCCTGGCTGAATCCCCAAAGAAAAGCAAAAGCAGATTTATCGTTGTGCCCTGCGCTATTTTGCTGTTTAAGTAACCGTTTCCGTTGCTTTTAGCTGGAAAGTGAACACAAAGGAACGTTTTAACCCCGGCAGGAGAGGGGTCGTCACTGCCGGCGCCGCCTCTTGGAACAAGCAAGTTTTCTCTCTTTGAAGCCACTGGACTGGGCTCTACTCCTGGTCTGAATCCAGCTTTTCTTACCCCAGAAATCTTCAGTAAAATAGTCAGTAATACAACCCTTACGTAGCCAAGGAGGAAGAAACAAAACTCCAGCAGCAAAAGGCAATAAAGCGACCTGACAAGGCGAATTATTGAAACATTGCCTATTCAAAACTCTCTTAAATTTGCGCAGGAACTTGGAAACGAAGCACAGAAGGGGCAGGCGCCACCAAAACCGGTCTGTTCTTGCGTGTGTGCACCGTGACGCCGCCATTTGTGCCACGTTGCACGGTTCTCCGTGTGTCACTGGTGTCTTCAGGAGCCTTGTAGGGTTTGTTGTTTGGGACTCCCAGAACTCGCAGAACTCATCGGCTCTTTCTACCCAACCTCCCCCAGAGCGACGCATGGCGAGACAGTGGATGATAGCTCAGCCCCAAACTTGTTCCTCAGACGCTAGAAGCAATTGAAAGGGCAACTCTTAACACCATTAGCTTGGCCGTGGGTTGGCAAAGCCCTTTGAAAATAGCAAAGATGAGCTCAGCCCCTGGTCATCTCCCTGTCCCATGGCAAGGGATGCTTTAGGATCACTTCCTTGTCTTGGTGCATAGGGCAAGGGCAAGGTGAGAAGGATCCTTTGGTGCCATGTGCTGAGGACAGGGCACAAAGAACTCCCTGGGACAGGGAACAGGCAGGGCTCAAGGGGACGACGCTAGAAATCATCAGCCACGGTCACTTGACGGCTCTGGTTTTTGCAGAAGAGCCTCCTGTTGAAAATGTGCTGTTCTCAGGCACTGCATTTCTCCAGTTTGGCGAATATAAGCACTTGCACTTCGCTTAGCTTACCTAAGCAACGTTCATGAGCTACAGGGCTTGTTTTTATAAGGATTACAAAAGCCGTCCCCCAAAATCTGGTATAAGGCTCTCGTGTCCTCTGCGGCTTTTGAATGAATGTTTGCAGAAGCCCTTGCAGGCTGAGGATTTTCTTTACCAAATCCTGGTGTTATCGCCCTCAGCTATTTATTGCTTTAGCTCATTGTGAACTCTAACCTGCTGATTGCTTCATAGCACTCGTCTGGTGAAATCTTGACTGTCCAGAGTACGCAGATTAAGAAGTGTGCTTTCTAAAATACACTCAGAAGGGTTTAATGATGTGATGGCCGCCTGGGCCGCCAGCCACAACTCTCTTTTGCTCTGAGGGAGGTTAATGGGGGTTGATGCCTTCGCCGTGGTGGGCAGACGGAGAGTTTACCTACTTCTCTTGAAGGCTTTCTAATCGGCCGTGAAAAGTGATCCTTCAAATAGCCCTCCCCTTTCGTTGTTTTTCTGTTGTGTTGTTGTCGTCGTCGTCTTCTCCCCTATTCGCCACCAAGACAAAACAACTCGTGGCCAGTGGAAGGGGAAACGGAGACACACGAAGCCAGGAGGCCCCCAGCAAGGAGCCGTAGGGCTGCCTGGGGCAGGTTTGTTGTGAGCAGGGCCTGCGGGAGCAGCGCGGTCCCAGACGTGCCGCGGGTTGGAGTCCAAATGCAGGAGCTCTGCACATCTTCCAGGGCCTTGGCTCATCGCCTGGTTTCCAGTTTCGGACCAGCAAGCTCCACCTCCAGCATTTCAGGCCTCTGACATCGACGTCCCTGGGGTCCCCCACCCACCCAAAGAGAGTTTGGGCTGAGAATTTGGTTTAAGAGGGTTCTGGTATCGCACCCAACTGGATTCCCCAGGCACTGGGGCAGGGGGGAGTAGCATTCCCCCAGGGCACTGCATTTCCCCCGGGTACCTCAACGCATCCCCGTGCTGAATGCTTCATCATCCCCTACCAGGAGCTGCATCCCCTCTGCTTACTGCATCGCCCTGGTACCGCTTCCCACCCTGCGTACTGCATCCTCCTGGCTCCATCCCCCCCTTAAGGTGATGTGTCTCCCCCCGCTATCGCAGCCCTCCTTTGAGTATTGCGTCCCGCCCCCAGACATTGCATCCCCCTGGGTTAACACGTCTTCCCCCGGTATCATAACCCCCCCTTCGGGTGTTGCAGTCCCTTATTTTGGGCATTGCATCCCCCTGGGGTAACGCATCTCCCTCCTTCACGTATCACATCCTGTCTTTGGGTAGTGTATGACCCCCTTTGGGTGTTGCATCCCCCCCTCCCTTGGGTGTTGCATCCCCCTCTTTGGGTATTGCAACCCCCTGGGGTAAAGAATCCCCCCCCCCTTTTGGGTATTGCATCCCCCTGGGGTAACGCATCCTCCCTCCCCCTACCGCACCCCCTGGGGTACCACATCTCCCCCTTTTGGCCACAGCACCCCCCTGGGGTACCACATCTCCCCCCTTTTGGCCACAGCACCCCCCTGGGGTACCACATCTCCCCCTTTCGGGTACCGCACCCCCCGTACCACCCCCCCCCTCCACCCCTCCCCACCGGGTGCCGCCCCCCTGGCGGCCCCATCCCCTCGGGGCGGGCGCGTCCCCGTCGGGCTCACCCGAGGCCGAAAGCGAAAGCGAAAGGGGCAGGGCCTGGAAGACGAGAGAAGGGAAGGGAAGGGAAGGGAAAGGGCCATGGCCGGCGGCGGAGGGCGGCGGGGCAGCGCCTCGGAGCCCCCGGGGGAGCCCTGAGCCCCCGGCCCGGTGCCGCCGCCCATGGCGCGCCCGCTGCTGCCGCTCCTCTGCGGGGCCGTCGCCCTCCTGCTGCCCTGGGCCGCCGGCGAAACCGGTAAGCGAGGCTTCCCCGGGGCTCCCGTCCTGCCGGCGGGGGGCCCGAGCCCCCCCCGTGGTCCCTAGGGGGCACCCATGGGTGCCCGGGCCGCCCCGGCGGGGAGGGAGGCGCTGGGTGCGCGCCCGGGGGCTCCCGGCGTGGCTGCGCTTCGCCCTGGGGTCCCCCGGTTCCCTCCCGGGGTGGCCACGCTGCACCCGTGGGTGCCCGCCCTGCACCCTGAGTGCTCACCCTGCACCCACGGGTGCTCACCAAGCGCCCGCGGGTCCCCACGCTGCTCCTACGGGTCCCCACGCTGCACCCATGGGTGCCCACGCTGCACCTAAGTGCTCACCCTGCACCCACGGGTGCTCACCAAGCGTCCGCGGGTCCCCACGCTGCTCCTACGGGTCCCCACGCTGCACCCATGGGTGCCCACGCTGCACCCAAGTGCTCACCCGGCACCCACGGGTGCCCACGCCGCGCCCACGCTGCTCCCCCAGCTCCCCTTGCACCCCACCGGGTACCCGCCTGCCCCACTTAGCGCCCACCCCAAACCCCCACCGGCGTCCCTGGAGGTTTGGGGGCGATTTTAGGAGCCGGATCCCGCCGCTGCTCCCCACGGGAGACGGATCACGGCGGGGGGGGGGGTTCCCTTTGGGGGGCACGGAGCTGGGGCGCGACGCGGGGCTCGGGGCAGTTCGTGGCATCGCCGCCGGACCGGGAGCTTGTGGAAATTTGGCATCGCCTCTCCCAAGCGGCTTCAGGAAAACCGGCGCCGCGCCGTCAGAGGAGCCAGCGATGCTCAGAGCCCGGGGGAAACGCTCGCACCGGGCGGCAAGACCTTCCTCTGCACGTGTTAGCCCCGCTTAATTAACTGAAAAACGGGGGGGGATTCGGAAAGGTTTGCCTGGAAGTGGAAGCACGGGAAATAAGGCTGGGCGCCCTGCAGAGCTTCGGGACGGCTTTCGTGCTCCCTTTATCTGGCTGCTGGCTGCCAAAACAGCAACGCCCTGGAAAATGAGTTTATTCCCATCTCTAAACAGCCGGCGTGTGCACGCAGCGCTGTAAAGCGACTCCGGCGGCGAACGAAACGCACGAGAGCATTTTCCCCGAAGGCAGCACCTCCTGCCCTGGCCCCACGGATGATGCTCCCGGCGGCGCCGACGGAAGCAGGACCGCGGTTTGGGGCACAGAGCGCGTTTACCCGGGGCGGTCGGGAACAAAGGGCGCGATGCGGAGCTGCTTGGGACGCGGGGAAGGACGTCGGGAGCAGGTTTGGTGGCTCGAGGAAAACTCGGCCGCTTTTAACTCGGCCGCTGGGTAACTCGGGGGGTGCCGCAGCCGCTGCATCCGCTACACCCGCTGCGCCCCGCTGAGCTCGCACCAGGTGTCGCGCCCCCCGCTCTCCATCCCCGGGGCTGCGTTTCTCGGGGAAAGCACAGGAATGCGTGGGTATTTGTCAGGAGAAATCTTTTCTTGCCTTTAGGAAGCGGGGAGGGTGAATCTGAGCCTGGCACCAGGGGAAGCTCCAGCACCGGGCTCCCCGCGGCTCTCCTGGATGCGTGGGGCTGAACCTGAACTCGCCCTTTTTTGTGCAGATTTGGGGATTTGAGGATTTGCTCAGCAGGCGACTCACGGGGGCAACTCGGTGTGTGTTCAGTTTTAACTTAATTCCAGCGAAAATTAAATTTGTGCTTATTTTCTTAACACCTTCCATTACCGTCACGCCTGATTTTACCACGGAGCGATTTTTCCTTTTCGGTAAGAGACAAACCCACCGGTGTCTCCTCGTTGGATGTTTCCGTCCTAACCCCTCTTCCTCGCAGCCACGGGCATGGCTGTTCGATTTCACGTGCTTTGGGGCACGTTAGCTGCAAAACGGAAAAAAGTTTTACTTATTTCTGTGGTTTTGGTGTCTTCCGTGGATCCTCTGGTCTCGGGCACAGAGCTGTGAAATTTCTCTTTCCTCCAGTTTGGTTTTTTTTTTTGGCTCATGTTCTTGATAACATTCGCAGAAAACGGGACCCGCTCTCAGTTTGCTGATCGTTTTCGGAGGAGATTCAGCCACCAACACGGGAAAGCTTTCCCGATGGGGATTCTCTGATGTCTCATTGGGGTTGTGCAGCCCCTGATGCTGGAGGGGGACGGCTCGGTGACGCAGGAACGGGGAATCCAGGGTCCAAAACCCGCCTGGACCCGAGGTGTGCGCCCAGCACAGCAGCTCGCTCCCGTGCGATGAGTTCTTCAGCATTTGGGCTGGCACATTAACGGCAAAACTCAACCTGAGACGCTGGGAAGGAGCGGGGATCAACAGAGGGATGCTTTTGGCCGTGCCGGCAGTTTTGTGAGCTTTTCCTAGAGTTATCTAGGAAAACAGAAGGCGGATGGCTTGTTTTTTGTAAGGGGAAAGCAAACCCTGGCAAGCGCTGGCTGCATGCCAGTCCCTGGCACTGACCAAATCCGGGGGGCTTCGTCCAGCTGGAAATCTCAGCCCCCGAAGGTTTTCTCCCCTTTTGCCGGCTGGATTTCCCACCGCGCTCGCTTTGCTTTCGCATCGTTTTTATTTTTGGCACCGGAAGGTCTTTGCACTAATTTTATGGCACCGCTGCAGGTTTATTGCCAGGCGAGCGTGCCGCGGAGCGTCCCGTGGCGCTGCCTCCTTTTCCTCCTGGAAATGTCACCGCTCTCTTGAGCGGAGGCCGAGAACCGACGCGCTCGGCACGCGCCCGGCGTCACTCACGCCCTGGCCCTCAGCGATGGTGTCTGCAGCATTTCAGGACGTCCCGGCGCCAGGGGACACGGCACGGAGCTGCCCAAACACCAAAACGAAGGGAAGAGGGAGGCAAAGCAGCCCGGGTGGCTCGGACCGCCCCAGGCATCCATGGGGCTCTGCCAGGAGACGCTGCGGATACAAATCGGGGCGTTTCAGCATTAAGCAGCTTTTATTTCCGTGTGATTTGGCTTGTCCCTGTCAATCTGAAGGACGAGGGATACCCACATGGCAGCGCCCGAAGCTGCCCTTTGGCTTCTCCCAGGGCGGCGAGCCGGTCCTGGCTTGCTGCCCACTTCCTTTGTGCCTTTGCCAACACGTGCCGCGGAGCTGCGGCACTGCTGCCAGCGCGGCGGCAGCAGCGGTACGTGCCCCGTGCCCCTGCCCTGAGAGTGGGTGGAAATGCCCAGAAATGGACCCCGGAGAGGAAGGAGGGCTTGTGCAAGAGGGAGGCTGTGACGGGGTTTGCTCACGAACTGTTTTTGCTGGCTTTGTGATGGGAATTCCCATCGTGCTCCCATCCCTCTTGACATCGCGCTCCCATCCCCATCACGCTCCCGTCCCCACCACGTTCCCATCGCTGTTGTCCTCCTGTCCCCATCGCCATCACGCTCCCATCCCCATCGTGCTTCCATCCCTGTCCCCGTTGCTGTCACGCTCCCAAACCCATTGCGCTCCTGTCCCCGTTGCCACCATGCCCCTGTCCCCGTTGCCATCATGCTCCTGTCCCCGTCGTGCTCCCATCTCTGTCCCCCACTGCCACCACGTTCCCAATCCCATTGCCACCATCGTTCCAGCCCCGTCACCGTCGTGCTCCTGTCCCCGTTATTCTCCCATCCCCACCACTGCAATCCCAACCCCGTTGTCCTTGTGCTCCTACCGACACCCCGCTCCCGGCCCCGCCGCACCGCTGCAGCCGCTGGGCGCTTCCCAGAGCCACTGGGAAGGGTTAGGACCTCACCTACAGCCTCGACTCCTGGTGGCCACCAGCCTCGGGGACATCACCAAACGTTGCTTCAGCCCAGCATCGCACCGGGCATCCCTCCCTGCCAAACGTGCCCCATCCCGGGGGGCACTGCTCCATCCGTGCCGCGCAGCCGCGCATCCACGCCGTGCATCACGTCCCGACCACGTCCCGGTGCGCGCCCCGCGGCGTCACCGCTCTGCCCAGGCCTGGGGACAGGCTGTGGACACGCGAGCCTTTCCCATGTCGCAGCGAGGGCACAGCCTCGGGGTAGGAGCCGCCGGGAAACTTTCTCCACCGCGCCAGGGAAAAGGAAGCGAAATCGTGACACCCTCTTGCAAAACCGACCTCAGATCGGAGCTAAAGGGGAAGCGCGAGCGCTGCTGGGGAGAAGGAAAGTGTTAACTCAGGTCCCCACCGTCCTGCTGCCTGGCCACGTGGCGGTCAGATTTCGGCCACCTCTGGGGTCGTGGGTCGCAGCCACCAGCGGGGGTGACGACCCCAGGAAGCAGCAGGAGGACTCGTGCAGCGCCTGGAAATTCCCACGTCCTGCAAAACAGGAGGAGAACAGAGCGGAGCCGGAGCGTGGTGGCTGGCGGCGGGACGCGGCTGACCGAGAAGCTCGCTGCAGGAGGAGACATTCTGCTAAAAGGCTTTTTTTCTGCTAAAAGGCTTTTTTCTGCTAAAAGGAGCTGCTCAAAGGGACCACAAACGTGCCAGAAACCCGGCTGTAACCGGGGCCCTGTGCGTGGCACACCGCTGTCCCCCTTCCCCGTGCCCCCCGTGCAGGCACAGCCACCTCCGTGTGTAGGCTCTGTGCTGGATGAGTCTCTCCCAGCCCTGGAGCAGCACCAATGCCCCGTACCCCCTTCCCCAGCAGGATGGAACCCCCCTGTTGGGCACGGTGAGCCAGGAGAGCGCCTCATGCCCCCGTTATCGCCTTCATTTCTTTGTTTTCCTCCCCCGTGACAGCGCGATGCAGCCGCCCCAAGGATGTGGCCAACGCGCACATCGACGTGGGCAACAACACGCAGCTCAACGCCTGCCTGCGCTACACCTGCAAGCCGGGCTACAAGCGCAAAGCCGGCACCTCCGGCCTCATCCAGTGCGTCCTCCACGACGCCAAGCCTGTCTGGACGCCCACCACCCTGCAGTGCATCCGTAAGCTCTCGCCGGGTGGCCTTGGGGACGGGGGGACCGCGGGGACGGGGCGGAGGAGGACGCGGGGTGGCGTTGCCGCCGCCGCTGACGGCGTCTCCGCGTTGTGTCTTCCCCAAGGGGACCCGGCTCTACCCCTGCAAACCCCCAGCCCCGAGCTCCCGACCGTGCTGCCCACCATGAGGACGACCCAAAGAGGTGAGGAAGGGGCGAACGCGGCGCCACGGGGGGGTGTTTGGGGCTGCCTTGGCTGAGGTCACGGTGAGAAAGCGTTGTGGAAAGCCAAACTAGAGGGAATGGCCTCAAGTTGAGCCAGGGGAGGTTCAGGCTGGAAATGAGGAGACATTTCTGCTCAGAAAGAGCAGTCAGGCGTTGGGATGGGTTGCCCAGGGAGGTGGTGGAGTCACCGTCCCTGGGGGTGCTCAAGGAAAGTTGGATGTGGTGCTTGAGGACGTGGTTTAGTGGGTGACGGTGGTGGTAGGGGGATGTTGGACCAGATGATCTTGGAGGGCTCTTCCGACCTTAACGCCTCTACGATTCTCTGATCCCATGCTCGAGTAACTCAGCCGCGTGACCTTCCACGGCCTCATAGCTGTGGGGTGGGCTGGGTCGCCCTTGCCACCCCCTGCCTGGATCCGGTGCGAGGCCATGCACGGAGTAAGGGCGCTGCCCAGAGCACCACTGAGAACCGCCCCAGATTCAAAGGGTTTTACACCCTTTCCCCGAGCAGGAACCACCGGCGCCGCTCCGACCTCCAGCCCCTGTCCAGCAGCAACGCCCGTGCCGCCGGTGGCTGATGGGCCATCGCCGGAGACGTCCACGCTGCCGGCAATGTCCCCGCTGCTGGAGACGTCTCCGCCAGGAAAAGGGATGGCCCTGGGGACAACCCCGCTGCCCACTGCCCCCGTGGACCACGCTGCAGGTTGGTTCACCTCCCCAAGGGAGACAACCTGCCAGCGGGGCTGCGTTTCAGTCAGTGCAGGCTCTTTTACTGTTTCAGTGCTTTTTCCTCTTCTCTCCGAGCTCCTTTTTAACGCTGTTCCCCCCAGCATCTTCCCCTTTCCTGGGCTTCCCCAGCTCTGTGGCTAAAATCTCCATTTCTCTTTTTTTTTTTTTCTTTTTCAGTTTCCGCCCAGATATTGGCCTCTTCCATCGGTAAGCAGCGCTCGGTTGAGCAAAAAAAGCTCATTTTTGGCAAGCGTGGGTTCATTTAATTTGTATTTTTACCCTAAAAGCCACTCTCAGAGCCGTGCGAGGTTTGTGCCGCGGTCGGGAGCGATGCCTCCAAGGGGGGCAGGATGCAGCGCCCCTATTTCTTCCCCCAGCAGGGAAGGTACCTTAAAAATACGCTGTGAAAAGTTGTGCATAACGCAATTTTGGCTCTTTACGGAGGCGTTTTGAGCGGGGCTGTTCCCTTGGCCGTGCGTCAGAAGATGCTCATCGGCTGCCTCGTCTCTCCCACAGGGCTCCCGCTGCTGGTCATCGCCAGCGTTGTGGCTTGCTGCTGCTGGAGGATGAAAATGTAAGTGTGCTGAGCCCCACGCGGTCCCCCCACACTGGTGACAAGCCACTGTTGTCCCCTGAGCTGTCCTAAAAGCTGGGGAAAACCCTTTGGGTGCCGACGACGCTCCTCTCCCGTCCACAGGAGTGCCCAGCAGGAGTACACGGTGGCGGGGACGGCCATCCCCATGGTGGCTCCCGCCGCCGCAGCCGAGGACGATGAGACGGTGCCACCCGGCGTCTTCCCCACGGGCTGAGCACCCACGGCCGGGCAACTCGGTGTACCTGCCAGCCCGGCCAGCGAGGAGGGTGCTCGGGGCTCGGCTGGAAAGCCGGATGCTTCCCCGAGCGGCAGCGGCGCGGGGCAGAGCACGTCCCCCGTCCCCAGCTGCCCTGCGCACGGCGCATCCTCGCCCCGGGGACACGCGGCTGCTTTGCCCAGCCTGACCGAGTGACTGTCACGGAAGAGCCCGCTCCGTCGGCCGAAGGTGCGTGGTTATCCTGCTGGGCAGCTCGGTGGGTGAGCCCTGGGAGCACCCTGGGGCGGGGGAGGTGGTGGGGTGGCCTGAGCTGGGGGCCAAAAAGCAGGAGGTATTTAAACACGGGCCGGAGGAGCTGGATGTGAGGCACTGAAGCAGGCCATGAGCAGGACACCCATGGGTGCCCCATGCCCACAGGCAGCAGGATGCGCCCATCCTCACTGCAGACTGGGCCGTTGGCCCCGGTGGAAGATGTTTTTGGGTACAGGGGACGGGGTTTGTGTGCTGGCATTGAAACCAGGCTGCCCTGCCCCAAATCACACCCCTTCCCTTGGGGGTTGGGCCACCTAGACACCGTCCCTAGAGCGGCTTTAACCCCAAACTGCCCCCAAACCACTGCTCACGGTCACTGCAGACCCGGGCGAGCATCCTTCTGCCGTGCTCTGACTCCTTCCCGGCTCTCTTTCAGCCACCCCCGAGCCATCGACCGCAGCGAGGAGCTCCAGCACCAGCACCAGCACCAGCACCAGCCCGCTGCGGCTCAGGGGCCCTCGGACACAACTCAGGGATCCTTCGGGGGCACTTTCGGCACCGACCCCAGGTGCCCACCGGCTCCGGCTGCTTGCAGGGGGGCGCAAGCAGGAGCGATTCACTACAGACACTGCCAAAACCTGAAAGCAACAACACGCCCTAGGGAATATATTCCCTTGCAGGTTTTCCCTTCTCCACCTGTTTATCGGTTGTTAACCACTCGTTTCCCCCTTGCTACGGAACAGGCAGCTTTGTGGTGACGTTTTATATTAAAATGTGTATATATTGTATATAAAGTAACGCACGCAGAGTGGCCGATGCTTTAGTTGGGTGTCTCGGCCTCCACGATGATGGGGAGAGGGAGCAGGTTTGGGGTGAAATCCCCCACTGCAGCAGCCAGGGCTTGCTGGCCAGCCCTGCCACGGCCCAGTGACTGCCCCAAATGGGCACCGCCATCCTCTGGAGGCAAAGTGGCGGCTGCCACGACCCGTTTGGCTCTGCTGGAAGGCAAAAGGGGCTTCAGCAGGCAGCTGGAAAGCAGGAGGTGTCTCACAACTCCTGTCCTTTCCTCCCTTCTGTCTCTTTTTCTCATGTTTGTGCGCTCTGCTGTAGGGACTCATGGCCGAGCAAGGCCTCCTGTCATGGCACTTCACTCCCCTTCTCCTCCCCGGTGTCACGGGGTGGGCAGAAAATAAATGAGGCTGCAAGGAAGCGCAGGAGGTCCCTGGTCCGGCGTCTGCAGTTCCATTTAGCTCCCAAGCATTGTTCTGCCCACGTTTAGGTGAGCGGGAAGACGGAAGCCTTTCTGGAGCTGGCGCTCGGAAAGCGAAAAGAGCCAGCGAAGCAGCTGCCATTCAGTGATTAACCGTGGAAGTCAACAGGATGCGGGAGCTTTCCCAGCCAGGCACGGCTCGTGGCTCCAGGCTGATGTCCAGCAGGTCTCTGCCTGCATCGGTTTCGGTTTTGATCTCTTCGTGGCACGGGGCTCTGGTAGCAGCCAGGGCATCGTCACCGGCCCGCTCTGCTCCACGCCGGTGCGGCCTCACCTCAGGCACTGTGTGAAGTTTGGGGCGTCACAGTGTAAGAAGGACATAAAACTATTAGAGAGTGTCCAAAGGAGGGCTACAAAGATGGGGAAGGGTCTAGAGGGGAAGACGTGTGAGGAATGGCTGAGGGCCCTTGGTTTGTTCGGCCCAGAGCAGAGCAGGCCGAGGGGAGGCCTCATGGCGGCCTGCAGCTCCCTCACGAGGGGAGCGGAGGGGCAGGCGCTGAGCTCTGCTCTCTGGGGACAGCGACAGGACCCGAGGGGACGGCATGGGGCTGGGACAGGGGAGGGTCAGGCTGGGGGTTAGGGACAGGTTCTGCACCCAGAGGGTGGTCGGGCACTGGGACAGGCTGCCCAGGGACACGGTCACGGCCCCGAGCCTGACAGAGTTCAAGAGGCGTTTGGACACCGCCCTCAGACACAGGGTCTGATTTTTATGTGGTCCTTTGGGGACCTAGGAGTTGGACTCGATGATCCTTGTGGGTCCCTTCCAACTCGGATATTTATGCTTCTCTGATTCTGTCTTCACGCGGACAGCATAAGCCACCCTCTGGTTGACAAGGCCACCGTGCTGCTGGTACCACTGCTACTGGGATGGCTGGTAAAGAAATACAACTCAGGATGACTTCTTAACTGAAGAGAAAAAGCATTAAGGCTTTCGTTGTTGTTGTTACAAATTTTATCTCAGCATTAAAAACGCTCTCCAGCTTCTCTCTGATCATCTGTGTTAGACTGGAACCAAACCAAAGCAGTTCTTCAGATGCTGCCTCTCCTCCCCGTAGGCTTTGCTGCAGGGAGAAGAGACACGAAGTCTGGGGAAACCTCTTGGCTGCAAGTAAGGAGAATTCCTTTAATTCAGCTGGGAGCAGTTATGACTGATTTCCTTCTTCCCCAGTGATCCAGAGCTGAGAGTGAAACTTTGCCATTAAAGCAGGCTCCAGGAAAAGGTTCATTTTCTAGGAATAAATGGTTTCGCTGGGTACTTTTTGGCATCACATTCCTCCTCTGTTGGGTCAGAAGGATTTTCCCGAGGCATGATGTGATGGAGGAGTCAGGAAAATCCCAGCAGCTTTGTCACTGGAAGTATTTTCCTGGTGACAGAGGAATGGATGGTAATGCTCAAAAAAAAAAAAAGCAGTCCTGTCCAACAGAGTTTACATTGTGAATATTCTTCTGTGCAATGATGCAGGCCATGCTGACCAGCTCCTGGAGGACAAGGCAGGGCTCGAGAAAAAGTCTTGCGCCTCCTTGCAGAGAACCTGGAAGGTTCCTCCTGGAGCTGGTCCAAAATCCTGCTCCAATATCCACCTGATAAGGAGCATGGATGTGAAAACCGGCCTTGTCCTGCACCCCGAACGGCTTCAGGGTGAAGCAAGGGCTCTCGGAGCTGGAAGGCTTTGTTACACCAGGATGTGTTATTCCTGAAGTGCTGGGAAGAAGGCCAGAGATGTCAAGGTTCCAAAACGCTTCTGCGCACACGAGTGGCAAAGGTACCCACCTGCATCCGTGCTGCCATTGCTCTGCAAGGGAAAGAGAGATTTAAGAGGATGCTACGGCTGGAGGAGCACGGCCTCTGCTCCCAGCCTCGTCCAGGGAAGACAGCAGTGATGTGCCCAAAGTATCTCGTGCCACCTCCCTTGCAAAGAAATCCGTTCTGGGGCAATTTTGCTTAATAGCTGCAGCCAAATGTCCCCGTGCAGGTTTTCTGTGGTGAAGCAGGAGGCTGCCAGCTGGCGTCTCCTCCGTGAATGTTCTGTGATTCTAAGATTCTGTGGTTCTATGATCTCCTCCCGCAAATGTTCTCTGATTCTATGGTTCTGTGATCTCCCCCCGTAAACGTGCATGGCTCCTTACAACGCTGGGGAGTGAATCCTGCCTGCGAGCCAGGAGCTGATACCGAGGCTGGGCCCATCTCAGTCAGCTTGCCTCATTTAGGGTCACGCACTGCCCTTACTGCTCACATCTGCTGCTGATGGCTTGGAGCCATCTGCCAACTCTAGTCCCAGCTGTGGAGCTCCACAGAGTCACCGTGTGCTTGCAGATCCTGGCACGAGGAGAGCTTGCTGGGTGAGGACCAACCCCAGAGCCACGAAGTGGAACTGAAACCAAAACTGGGCGCAAAAATCAGGTTGCCACCCTCTCGCCAGTTCACGTACGGCCACTGGCAAGGACAAAGGGTGCCCTGCTAATCTCTACGTGGGTGTTTGATGGCCGCTGCAGAGTAAGAAATGGGCCGTGACACGACAAAACCCCCAAGTGGCTCCACCTGAGACCACAATTAGAAGAGGTAAAGACTTAAGAGACTGCAGGAACCCCCCCACCACCCTGAATCATGCACTCAGGAAGTCGTCCCCAACTACAAGACTGGGCTGTGAGCAGAAGTAAGGGGCTGAACCACGGGATCCAGCCACGGGACATTCCCTGCTCGCTTCCACACAAGCTTAGCACTGAATTTGTCCCTCCCCTTGTGATAGCTCGGAGCAGTGACCGAGCACGGCCACCCCGTGACAAGGAGCAGCTTGTGAAGGCTCCTCGTTTAAACACACGACCTCAGAGGCCCTCGGTGGGTTTGGTCAAGACCGAGAAGCAGAGAGGAGGTCGGAGGAGACATACGTAAGTCAAAGGCAGCTTCTTCACAACCAGCCTGGACTGCAGGGGCTGCGCACACTGTGGCACAGAACAAGTGACTGTGGCCCCATCCTTCACAGCCTTGCTCAACAGCTCCGCTCGAAGGAAATGCTCCTACGGAACAGGGGGAAAAACAACATTTCCAGGGAGCTGAGAGACGTGACTTGCAACATGGCTTATTAAAACAAACAAACAAAAAAACACCCCAAATCCCAGTGACAAAATAAAAAACCCCAAAACCAGTGGCAGCAAAACCAAGCAGAATTCATGGGAGCTTTCAAGGAAGGAAGTGAAAGCTGGAAAGGAAGGAAGCGGGCAAAAACGGCAGACAGAAAAGGGAACCTACACGCTTGTGCTGAGATAAGAAGGCAGACTCCTTGGAAGACAACACCCAAAAGGACTGTGGAAAAATGCTGCACCACTGCAACCTTGTGTCTTGCTACCGAATGCACAGTGGGGAGCAGTGGGAACCGAGGACAAAAAGTGTCCTCAGCTTATTTGTCTGCTACAGCCACAACCCAGGAAGTCAGAGTCTACCATCAGCATGAATCTCAGGATGAGGACAAATCTCACTTGATGCTCCTCCACCACACACAGACCCTGCAAATTTTACGATCAGAGACGAGCAGATTTTATAGGTATCGGGGTGCTGTCCCTCTCAGGGCTTTTTCAAACTGGCAGCGACCCATCCTGCCCGAGACGTCGTCGCTTGTAGAACTGCCTCCAGACCCCAAACCCTACAGGGACAGTGGGAACTTGCTCTTCCCTGCTGCTCTGCCTCTGCAATGCGCCTCCGAGGCACCGCTGCAGCTCCCAGGCAGTGCTGCTCTGGGAAACTGATAGCTTGCTTTGGTGCAGCGTGCTACGAAGCGCGGGTATCAGGGCCCTGAATTCCCTTTTCAAGGTATTGCTTACTTTGGAGAGAGTTCGCTTACCCCAGCCAACGCCAAAATAATCTTCAGGGACTTTGACATTAACAAACATTTCTTTGCACGTGTCACCGCCACGTAGAGCAGGTTCCATTCATCCTCAGGATACATGCCTAGATCAGAGGAAAGATAACCGGTGGCTTTAGAAAACATGAATGAACAGCTCTGCCACTCCAATGCTTCAGCTAGCGCTCCTGGAAGGACATCCCATGCTCCGGGAGAGCACGGGCTTGCAGAGCAGCACCCTCCTGGGTTTGCTGTGCAGTTCTAAAATCTCTCACCACTAAAATCTCTTGCCTTGTTTCACCTTCTCCCCTGGAGGTAAGGGCAGGATTCTGCATGCCCAGAGGAGCAGCTCGCTGCCACGCGTTTCTCCACCTCCCCAACCACAGACTCAGCGCTTGGGGAGCTTCTGTGTCATCGGCTGAACCAGATTCACTCTGCAGGCTCCTCTCTGCTTGCTGGGAAGAGAGCTGCTCTCCCAAAGCTTTACCTTAGTGGTGCCTAAAGACAGGAGTGGCTTTCCCAAGCGCGGTCCCTCTGTGTTGCCAGGAGGAAACCACAAGAGCAGCGAGCACTAGGACAGCCAGCGTCACAGGAGCTGCTGGGAAGCACGGCCTTGCAGGACCAGCACCAGCAGCACACTTTGCTTTCCCACTTCCAGGTCAGGATGGGTGCCCCTCGCAGGCGTTCCCTTACCGATAAGGGAGTTCGGTATTCTGTCATCGCGAACGGCGTTTAACAAGCCGACGAAGTCGTCTGCGACCAGCACCGTATCAAACTCCAGGCCTTTGGCTTTGTGGACGGTGCCTATTATGTAATCTGCAAGGAATTAGAGCAGGAACAAGAAGGGCAAAATATCAGTCGCTGCAGCAAAAGCGGTGTCTTCGTTTCACAAGGCACCGAATCAAAGGAATTGATTTTGTTCTGCATTCATTTCACCTCTCCCCAGATACGAACTGGAAGCGGAGCACTGCTAACAGGAACCTAGGCTGCTACAGACAACTTCCCTGCCAGGGAAAATGTCTGGTTACCAGCAGCCGGAACCGCAGCCCCAGCTCCCGAACGGGAACACTCTTTATTTGATGAGTTTTCAGCATGATTGCTTTGTCCCCCCCAGTCCCAAATTTTAGTTAGCAAGTTGCAGGGCGACTACACCAGGAATCACAAGAAGAGAATAAAGCCCTGGGGCTTTCCATCTGCAGAAAATGCCACATCCAAAGCTTTGTTTGCCCCTAGCGAAGCCGCCTTAAGCAATCCTTTGGTGGCGGATTCATTGCCCTGAACTCCACCTGGAGCCCAAAATGTACCCCGAAAGCTGCTGTTCTCCTCCCTTTCTCCCTAAAAGGCTGGCTTGACCCAAACGCAGCCTCTGCGCAGAACGAGGCGGATTCAGCACTGAAGGTGGAGCGAAAAAAGACCCGGGTTTGTTTCTCTAAGACTTGGCTCGGCTTTACCTGCCAGAGCTTCTCGTGACACGTGGCTGCTCTCAATCTTCTGCACCAGCTCAGGCATCCGCTCTTTGTATTTCTCCACTATTGCAATCTTCACTTGCAGCTCCTTGTCATCGATGCGCGTTGCGTACTCCTTCAAACCGATGAAGCCATCGGTTTCTTCCCATCTTCTGATAAAGGGGTCATTTATGACAAGGTTTGCTGAGGAGAATGCAGAAGAGGACACGTTAACGTTACAGGCACATGTAATAAAAGGCATTTTTGATTTCTGATCAAATTTCGGAGTAAAAAATTCACAATCGAGGGGAAAAACTGAGCAGTCTGGAAAGACTCTAGTGGGACCTTCAGAGCCTGGAGATGGGACTCAGACCAGGAACAGCCCTAGGGCCCTTCCAACCTGCATTATTCCTTCTTTTTACCCAGATGGAGAGGAGTTTTCCAAGTGTCTCATATTCCAGAACCAGTAACGACACGTATATGATCCATCACACACCCCCCCTCCGGCAGTTCAGTAACTCGTTTGTTGTTCTCTGCTCTGTACATAACAATGCACACAAATCGCTGCCAAGGCAGAGGGAGATTTTAAATGAGTGACTCACTTCCTAAACGATACCCACGAGAGAAAAGGAACCACGTGACAGAGCGTTCGACAAACTAGGTTATAGATACAATAAAAAAAACAACCAACAATCAACCAACCAAACAGGAAAAGCCTTTCGACAAATGAAAAATGAAATTAAATCAGAAAACAAAAGGCAAAAAAAAAAATCCCAACCTATCGGTTTATAGCAGTTTATCGGTCTCTTGTACTCAAGGCATGGCGGAGGGAAACTGCAGAGGGCTGCATAACGCAGACCCCCCAGGTTCTGCCTCTCTGGTATTAACACCAGCCAGGCCACATCGGCCTGAGGAAATATAAAATAAAACACCAAGAAGCCTTCCATTGCACTAAAACATCAGTGCTGCTGGAGGGAGGCTCACAGAAAGATGGGTGAGGAGGTACTCACCTTCCTTCCGCTTATCTGCGGGTTGACTGAGCTTCCAAATGTCATAAATCCTGCTCAGGCCAAAACAGGCAAGCCCCTATGAAAAGAAAAAAAAAAAACAAAAAAACACAACAATTATTTTTTTTTAAATACACAAGAAAAGGTGCTGCCTAGAGTTTCTAGATAAGCCAACAGGGCCCAGTGGTTACTGACGTGAAGAAGGAGGGAATAAAGGAAACGTGCTGAAGATGCAGAGGGAAAATTATTCCTATTATGTTACCTCTTCCACTAACAAAAAATTTAATGTTGTGTTCATTTTAGCTTCTAATAGCTGCGCGTTGCTTTGTTAAAACAAACTTTAGATATCTGTTGTGCTGTAAATGCTCCTGGCCTACGGACTCGATGTTGTTCAGGAGCCAGCTGCAGCCTCTCTCCTGAAATGATGGACCACCACGAGGCAGACAAGCTTGACAAACTGCCTGTAGATGTTTTAGTAACGTAAACCAAACCAAAATGCTCCGCTTTGGCAATATTTACTTTCAGAAAGTAAATATTTCCCCCTCCTTGTTTCCCAGTTTCTTTTGTTTTGTTCTCTCAAAGGCCTCGGTCTTAGCTCACGCTTCTCACTCCGCAATGCTAAAACCGCGAGGACAGATGAGCGCTTTGCTGCAGGGCAGGCAGTTCAAGCATTTCCTCAATTCCAAAATGCAACTTCCCAGTAGAAAGAGAAAAAAAAAGAACTTAAAATATCAGCCTAAAACTCAGAACACCAGGTTCTTCCTCAAACACGTTCAGCACTAGGACAGCTGTTCACTCTCTGCGCTTTTACATTTCTAGGTGCAGAACAGGATCTCCGATTAAATCACAGCTATCCGCGTTTCAGAGTTTGAAGACTGAGGATTCTTCTGATGCTTCTGAAATGGGGAGCATTGTTAAAACGTCCCTGCGAATTAAGCACGTGAATTTCTGCAGACATGCACACACACGGGCTCCTGCTTCAGATAGATGGGTGCTTTTTGCAGATGAAAATTCAGTGCAGACCTGAAGAACTGTGAAGATTCAGATGAAAATTCAGTGCAGACCTCAGAACAGAAAGATTCTGATGCTCTGAGCTTTCCAGTGAATCTTTCAGAGGTGATATCTCAACCCGCAGAGTTTAAAAGATCAGAATTTTACCTGTTTCTAATAAAGGCCCTATGAGAATGACTCCATTTTATTCAGTTTCAGATTTATTATCAAATACATTTACCTTCTAGATGCTGAATTACTCCACGGCTCGAAGAACATTAACATTCAAACTGATGCAGAAAAAAAAGTGAAATGGAAGTGACAGAAGTCAGAGAAAGGTGAAGGGTAGCTAGGTGCAGCCTTAGCTTAGCTTCCTCGAGGGTTTAAAGTTCAGCGTTGCTGGAAATCTCAATTCCCCTCAGCAGCAAGGCTGGCAAACCAGCTTACCCAGGCTTTCCTGGGTATATTGAGACTGGGACCAGCCCACCACAGGACTGGAAATTAGGAGTGATCACTGCACCTACAAGCCCCAGGGTCACCTCCAGCTTCAACCGCTGTCTTTGTCTCACGAGACAGCTTGAAAACTGTTTCTTCTCTCGGGGCACAGCTTGCCTTTCCTTGCTGGCAGAGACGAGGAGGGTGCTTACGCTCAGCCTGCATTTAGAGCTGATTTTTATTTCCCTAATACAGGATCACAGTGATGCTGCCAGCAGCCAAAAGCAATTAGCAGCACTCCGTCTAACGCAAACAGTCGCAGTGACGTGTTGCAGCCACGTATCACGTTCTCTCGCCCTGTCCAGCAGACTGGAGCTGCTGCTGCCTTGTTTGAACCCGATGAAATAAGAGGCCACACCGCACAGAAAGATGATCCTAAAAAGGGAGTCACGCTTGCATGGGTTTGAGGAACAGCTGCTCCAAATGACCAGGCTTTCTCCTTGAGTGTTAATTTTAAACCTCGGTGCTAAGGACAACAGTGACCACGCTTATTTCAAGACCTACAAAGGTGTCACTGCTGCAGGCCCGGGGACATAAAAGATGCAACGGCAATTTCTCCTTACCCCAATCACGCGTATTTTAATCCGCCCCTGTCTCCCAGTAAGCCTCACGGCATCCTCGAACACATTAAAATTGCTTCGTGATAGGATTGTTATCTTCCCTTCCATGCTGCCTCTCACATCACCTGCACAAAGAAATTCCCAGTTAGCCAGGGCAGTTGGAAACTAGATATTTAAAAAAGATTCTCATAAATCAGGATTAATCCTGAGATGGGCTTATTAGAGTCTGGAGGAGGCCACGAGGACGATCAAAGGGCTGGAGCAGCTCTCCTGTGAAGACAGACTGAGGGAGATGGAGGTGCTCGGCCTGGAGAAGAGAAGGCTCCAGGGAGACATAAATTCTTTATTATGAGGGCGGTGAGGCCCTGGCCCAGGCTGCCCTGAGGAGCTGGGGGTGCCCCATCCCTGGCGGTGCCCAAGGCCAGGCTGGATGGGGCTGGGGGCAGCCTGGGCTGCTGGGAAGCGTCCCTGCCATGGCAGGGGGTGGAATTGGGTGGGCTTTGAGGTCCCTGCCAGCCCAAACCATTCTGGGATTCTATGATTCTAAGCTTTGGTAGCTCTGTGACTCGCAGGCGCCGAACAGACCTGCCACCGACACGACTTACCCTCTTGGTTTCCTCCCACTAACGTCTTATTCCTGACGCTCTTGCAGACATCCAGAACGGTTGCTCCAACGTAAGCTATTTCAGGACCAAATCTGAAACTCTACGTGGAAAAGGGAAGGAAACAGAAAGCAGGAAAAGAAGTTTTTATAACCTACAAAAGTATTACCATATATAGAGAACACAACTTCCACCAACCTTCTGGACAACATTTTCTCTTAGAAAATGCACCCAAATCCCCCCACAGCCATTCCAGGCTGTCTTATTTTAATCTGATTCATTCTGCAAGGAGTCCTAAAGGTTCCTCCCTTATGTTAGCTGTGAAAATGGTGTAGCTGCATTGTTAATCAGGCCAAAAAACCAATACCCCACTACCCATTTTTCAAGCCACACGCCTTTCCTAACGACAAGGTGGGATCACTCCAGCACAGTGGGTGCAGAGTTTGAAGAGTGTGCCGCTAATCCAGGAGCAGCAAATACTCCACGATGGTGAACTCAAGAAGTCTGGCAGCTAGATGCCTTCTGAAGAAGGGCATGAGACATTTTCCACTGCATTCGGCATCTGACCAGAGAAAGAGAGCAGCAAATCCTCATCTTACCTGGGTCAGGTAGTAGATGTGGGTGTGAGGCACCGTGTAGAGGGTATTGACGGCACCTCGGAAGCTATAGATCTGCTGGTGAGGGTCTCCTACGAGGATTATCCCGCACGTCTGTGAGAGCACAATATCCACGATGGCTGCAGGAAAACATCAGAGCATTAAAGGGGAGCCTGCTCGTAAAGCAAGAGGGAACTGTGAATTATCGTGTGCCTGTATCGAGGCAAGACCTCTTTCCTCGCAACTCACGGCGTTTAAGATGAGGTCAGCACAGCTGCAGGAGAAAGCGAGCTGGGGAGCAGCACAGGGAATCGTGCAGCTCATTAGAAGCTCTGCAAGCATCCTCCCAGTATTTTAGCCCTGCAGTCCCCTTCAGACAGCGTGCACAAGGCTGTCATGCTGCCAGAACAACGGCTTGCATCACGCACAGCTGTGAAAGCGCAGCCAAATCCCCCGAGCCCCAGTGTCCAAAGAGCACACGTGGGAGATGGTCTGATGAAGCCTAACAGCTGCTGAAAAGATCAAACCATCTTCTGTCCCCCTTCCTGTGTTCCTTGGCACACAATTCAGTCCACCTAGATCCCCTGGCAGAAACAATTCAACCTGCTTTACAACAGAGAGCTACTCCTCATAACTCCGGCAAAGAAAGCCGATGGTCTTCTGCTACATGGCTCAGTGGTTTCGGCTGGGATAGAGTTAATTTCCCTCCTAGTAGCCGGTACGGTGCTGTGTTTTGGGGTTAGGATCAGAATAACGCTGATAACACGCCCATGTTTGAGTTGCTGCGGTGCTTACACTGAATCGAGGACTTTCAGCTTCTCATACCGCCCTGCAAGGAAGCTGAGGGTGCACAAGAAGCTGGGAGGGGACACAGCAAGGACAGCTGACCCCAAACTGGCCAAAGGGACGTTCCATGCCATACGATGTCATGCTGAGCAATAAAACTGAGGGGGCTGGCCAGAAGGGCTCCTGCTGCTCAGGGACGAAGTGGCCGCTGGTTGGTGAGTGGTGAGCAATTAAGTTGTGCATTTCTTTTTTTATATTCTTATTTTATTCTTTTTTTTTTTTCCCTAAACTTATTTTTTTTTTCTTTCTTAAACTGTCCTTGTCTCAACCTAGGAGTTCCTGAACTTTTCTTCTGATTTTAATACCACGTGGGAGGGCAGGGAGGAACTGAGCAAACGGCTGTGTGGTGTTTAGCTGTCTGCTGGGTTAAACCCCAACACTCAGGAACTCCCAGAGTGGTGCAAGGAACAGGCAAGACCTGCATGCTGTGCCTGGTTGGGATGGAGCAGCTCTGCTCTTCTGATAGCTGAACCACTGAACGTCTCCCTGCTTTCGCAATAAGTCACATCCTTGGCTACGCTGTTAAAGCAAAGCACTAGCAAAATGGGCTGGATGGCATGTCTGGATGCGCAAAGCTATTCAAAGCTACTGCCCCTCTGCTGCCGCGTATGTTCTCCTGTACCCTGCTGCTACTGCAAGCTGCTTTACTCAGTCTGCAAGGATCTGGGACCAAGTGAAGGGTCAGTTATAATGTTACAGCTGAAAGAAAGACATTTTTAAACTGTGCTACTTCTCACACCCACCCTTCCTGAGCACACGAACGTGCTGTCTGTAAAGTGCTTGGGAAGGTTGCAGCTCTCCTGCCACCACTCACCTGGGGTGCAGTCCTGTGCTTCATCGACAAAAACGGCATCATATCCTGAAAGCTGAGGCTTACTGAGCTGCCAGAGTTTCAAATAACCTGAGAGAAAGAACAAAGCGTGTCAGTGAGAAGCTCATCCGCTTGTCGTGATCTCTTAAGAGAAGCAACTTCTGGCCCTACTCCTCGCTCGGAAGTCGCATGACATTTAGGAGGGTTGCAAAATTCTGTTGCTCCCAGATGTCGCTTGTCCGTCTTCGGCTGTGTGAAGGATGAAATAAAGTAAAAAAAAAGCAGCCTGACTGCACTGGTGGAAGGCAACTATGCTGATGGCTTAACTGCACAGAGGAGATGACAAGGAAGAAGGTTTTCCCCAGTACGAGGCACCTCTGGCACTATCTCACAGATGCCAAGAAGAGGAAAGGATGTGCTGGTGTCAGCAAGAAGCACTCCCTCTGTTAGCACTCATCTGCCCTCTGTCTGACACAGAATTTCCATGACTTTGCTGCCAATCACACACATCCAAATAGTTCCACCAACTCTGAGGCCAAGTAGGAAAAGTGTAAACCTCCCGCTTTTGGGCTCCCTGGTGAGCTAGTGGCAGCCGAACAGGGGTTTTGTACTTTTTGAAGCTTATTCCTGGTACGCAGCCAGCAGTAAGAGGCATGTATCCCTTCAGTTTTGTATTACTGCTCTTCACCTGAAGGCTGTTTGACATCTGTACTCTCTTACCATCACAAGTTATCTTGTATTTCTTCTCTACATCTCCGTTCAGGTCCTTCATGTTGCGCCATATCTCTTTTGCTTCTTCCACATTGATCTAGAAAAAGTAAACAGAAAGGTCAGGATAATTTGCTTTAAGCAGAAAAATAGTCCAGGCAGAGCAGCCCTTGAGATGGCAGAGTAGCTGGTACAGGCAAGCTATCAGCTTGCAGCATTTAAATGCAATATCCCTCCCAAATTCCTTCCCTGCTTCCAGACAACTTCCTAATTGAACTTTTCCTTCTGGCTTAAAATACAGCCTGTCCACGTCTAATTCTCTGAAGCCTTTCTCCTCCTTTTTCTTTTGTTTCACTACCAGTTAACTTCTCCCCAGAGCAGTCTTTTCTAGCAGTAGCCTCTTGAAAAAGAACATTTCTTTGGTCCAGCTGTTAGGACAGCATGAAACAAGACCCCCTACCTTCTGTACACTTACACAGACCTTGTATTTATTTGGGTTTCTCTGCATGGCTTGCGAGGTGTTTAAAGGTATTTAATATTTTGAGGCTTACAATTCATTCCCTGCCAGCAGCAACGACTGCAGACAGGATTTGTGCCAGCTGGGCTGGATCTGATCAGCTGTTATCAAGGCAGAGCAGAAAGGCTTATTTTCTCCACGACTCCAGCCCACGTTGTCCGCAATGCCAGTCCTTTAAGGCTTGCTGGGACGTTTGTGCTCCAGATTAGAATGCTTGGCTTTGGCTTTGCATATCAAAATTACAATAAAAATGTTTATCATCTTCACATGCAATGTCACAGTGCCCCTCAGGTCCTGATACAAATACATAAAATCCTTTCTCTTTTTTGTTACAGGGAAGAAACATCTGCACTGAGCAGCAACAGTTGTAAATCTCCTGTCTAAAAACCAGCTGTGCGAGCGGATCAGGCCCGGTTCCTTTGGATTTGTCACCAGAATAGGTTTTGACAGTCATTTCTTACAGCTGAAGCACAAATACCCATGAACTATGAGAGCTAAGGGATGACTATAGAAATATTCTACACCTTGCAGCCCGACTCTTCTTTCACCATGGGTACTTACTTTCTTTTCTTCTGGGCTGACAAGTGTTTTCTCTCCGTGGGTGTTTATGAACCAAATAGGAGTGTGCTCTTCACAGATCTCTTCATCTGAAGAGGAAAAGAAGTTTTCGAGGGTCTGCAAGACTGTTTTTCCTCTTATGACCCGAGACTGTCCAGCACGGTTCCGGATGAGGAAGCTCATGGTATAAGCCGTCAGCTTCGACACGTTCAGCTTGCCTTTTTCGTTATAGCTGTGCCACAGACGACGAAAAACAAGAGATGTTGAAACATAGACAAAAAGCCTACCGGAAAAGATAGGTCATGCTGCACACTAATACGTAGAGAAGCTGTTTTATATACCCCACTTTAACCTAGTAATGGAACATCTTAAAAATCTGCACCTACTTATCCTCACTGTACTCCTGGTGGAAGCAAAACCTCATTCATTTTATAGATTTTCATAGACAAAACGTCAAGCCACAGAGGTATTCCCATTGTTCACCCCAGCAATTACGGATTGTTTTCAGAGCCAGGCAGGAGGATTCCTCTCCTCTTTTGTGCCACGGCCCATTTTCCCTTCTGCCTGCAGCACAGATGCCCCAACAGAAGTGCTGGTGGTGCTGGAAACTGAATCCTTAGAACAACTCGGGTTACAAAACCGCCTTCTCTGCTGAAGAAAAGCAGAGTTTAGAGTGGGTTTGCCACTGAATCACATGGCAATTAAGAGTCTGGAGTGAGGCAGGTAAAAGAAATCAAGTGTTTCCTGCCATTATTTTTGCTTCCTTGAGTTGTGGATAATTACTTCACAACCAGACCTTCCTTTCCTGCCATGTATTCCCTTCTCCCCTGGTCTTCAGCAAACGAATCGAAAATCCCCACTCACTATTTGCCGACGCTTCCAAATGCTAACGAATGGAAAGTCCTGCACGTAACGTTTCTGGGGAAGACAGATTTTCCCCTCTCCACAACGGCTTTGCTAAACGACACGTAAAGGAAGTTGAGGTCGGCAAACTTCTCCGCGTACTTGGCCAAAGTCGAGGTCTTTCCTGTACCTGGAGAACAGAGGAGAGTAACCAAAAATCATCGACAGGAACGAACGAACGAACCTGGCCACCTTTTAGCAGCTTTACCTTCCCCCTCCGCTGCTGTCCTAGTGGCACCGCAGGGCTATTTGCAGCTAATGGGAATTTCTTCACCGCCTCAAATGAAATCAGCAGAAGCCGCGGAGCAGAGCGGTTTTGAAAAATCCCATTCTGCAGCCAAAAAGCTTTTTAAAAAAAGCATTTTGCTACCCAATATTCTAGAATTCTGAGCACGCGTGAAAATACCGGTCCCCTTGAGAGAAAGCTTGGTAAATGAAATGTTAGAATTGCTCTTTTAAATGATTCATGGGTTCCTTTCCTTTGGGCGATACAGCCCAGACCACGAAATGAACAGTACCGAAGCGTATTTCATCCAGCACATTTCTCGTTTGAATTTGACATCAAATCTTTGGTGGACCCCCGAGGGAAGGATCCGGTGCTTCCAAGACCTTGTACGCAGAGCATAGATGCAGAAACACTTTCAGCTTTTCTGCCACGGCATCACTCACTCTAAGGCATCCTTTGCATCGCATTTAGCTAACAGACCCTTTCGCAAGGGTCTTCACATCTGGAGAAGGGTTACAAGGCTTTGTACTTTTTGCCAGCAGCTCCTCAAGCTCTTTTTTCTGCTCTGCCTTGTTGCAGTTACAGAGGAATTGTCAAGAGTTCGTGGCTTTTTCCAGACATCAGAAACCGCCAACGGTGGCTTCTGTACTGTGCTGCTTAGCTCTGTGCGTAACTTGGCGGAGAACAGGAATCAGCCCTGAGCCCCCAGCGGGGTGTCTTTAAAGGAAACTCTGCAGGTGAAGGGAGATGATTTACTTCTCCCTTTCTCTTTAAATAAGCTTCCTTGATTTTTAGTGATTCCCCTTTTCAAAACAGAGCGCAAGTGCAGACGATTTCTTGGCTTGCGTTGCTCCTACGGAGGTGCTAAGTCTGATCAAGTAAGAGCAGCTCCGTCTAGCGGCCTGCAGACAATAACACCGTGAAACAGACCCAGCACACGATGAAGGAACGCGTGGAGAGTCGCTTCTCCTCTCCTGGCTTCCTGACAACCTGCTCTGGGCAGTCATCAGCAGTGCCCACACGCTCGTTTCCAGCACTGTGCCCCACCACGACATTTAAGCAGCTTGCACAGTGGTAGCCACCGTTCCTGTTCCTCTGCAAAAGCTTTCTCTGATTTTTGCAGTGATTAAAGGTAAGGTTGATCCCCTGAAATCCACACGGTTCCTCAGGCAGAAGAAGCAGGGAGGGACGGAGCAGAATTAGAGGCTGCGCACTTATTCTTACAGCATAATTTCTGGCTCTTACCTGCAAATGCCATAATTTTCACCACTTGACCACGCTCAATTTTGTGATTCAAAATCCTTTGCTGCTCGTGAGTCAGTTTCACTTCGGACAAGCGACTAAAAAATGAAAAGAAAAAAAAAAAACACAAAGGAGCAAAAGAATTAAGAAGAAAAATCCTGCCACAAAACCAAATGTACTAACGGCAGAAGGAAACCCACGAGTGATTTCTCCCACCCCACAAGCAGGAACGTGGCACTGAAGTCATTGTGCAAATGAGAAGAGCAGCCCCTTCCGCTGAGTAAGAAAAGCCTGGAGAGCGCAAAACTAAAAAGTAAACCTTGTGGAAGGTTACATGGGAAAAGATGTCCTCAAGGGCCCTAAGCCATGCCTTCAAAAGGAATTGGGCACCTCGTCAGCTTAGGCTCATTGAAAACAAACAGCAACTTAGGTTTGGGGTGTTTTGTTGCTTTTAGGAGCATGTATGTTAAATTGCTCTCGTATTCTTCAGTGTAGGACATCAATTATCCCTGCCTCACACGGGAGTTGAGAGCTTTGATTCATGTTTAGAAACGCATTCAGCACTTCCAGCTGGAGTGCAATTGTTTTATTCATAAAGCTCTGAAACCTGTAATCAGCACGAACCAGCTCTTCTCACAGGGGCCTCCCCCATAGGACGTGTAAGTGCTGAAAGCCTTCTTTAAGGATCCTTGACATTTCACAGCCCCCAGGACTTATTTTTTTATGGAACAAGCAAATTTCTGCTCAGAAAAAAAGACACAGGAAAGAGTGAAAGGGCTGGGAAGCCAAGACGCAACGAAAGCCAACATCTGTTGGGTTTCTTTTTCATTATGGCCTCTATCACTGTTGCGCCTTAAATCATCGGTGATTTTATAGGATTTATCTTTGCTGGGCCTCTGTGAGGGATGAAGGCGTTACTGGGGATGAGGACAAGGAGGCTCAGTGACTCAGCCCAGGATAACTGCAACGGAAGGGGCATCAAGCCTGGTTCTCTGCAGGCCCTGGAACTGTTTCACTCCTCCCTTCCCTTCCTTCCCAGGCAGCCAACCAGTGATAAATTATAGCAGCTGTATACGTAACAGTTAATAAATAACAGTTATGCAACAGGATCCAGAAAACAGGAGCTGAATCAATATCCTGCAGCTGGTGTCTTCTTTCCTCCCATTCACAGAAAATAACATTCTTATAAAAAAAAAAACAACCAACACATTACTTGCACTACAGTAACATCACCAGCAAGCCAGCCCCCATCTTGCACGACTGCAGCTTGCACTTCTCGAGGAACTGGCTGTTAAAATTAAAGCATGGATTCTCTCCTCTTCCCAAGGCCTCTTACCTTAGGGAGAGCCACGAACTGGGAGGGCATTTCGGGGTGATTCAGGCTGTGCAAAATTTCAGCAGCCATCACAGTGTTCCACCAACACCTAGCCCCATTGGCTAATAAAGACTCCTAAATCCAGTAACTTAATTTTTCCAGATTTAAGGTCTGCCTCTGCTTTTCTTCTAAGAATTCAGGCAGAAGATGGCAAGGAGTAGAATAAAGTTTTGTACCAATCCTTAGGAATCTTGGAGTCTTGTCTACTAGGCCTTGCCTTGAGATTTTGCTCCACAACTGAGGTTCACCATTCCACCGGTGACCTTCTGGGACCACCTATAATATCATTACCTGGACCAGAAGTCCTGTCTGCACTGTGAAGACTGTGTTTCCTCTTGTATCATCTGTGGCATAGTTACTGAAGCATTTTCCATCAGATACAAGCAGTAGAAAACGTTGTAATGGATCCTGGCAGAAAGGAAAAAAAGGGAATCTATCATTGGGAAATCATCAGGAACAAATTAAACTTCTGCAGCCACGTGAAAGACACCAACATTTTGAATGCTTCCAACAGAGGAACGCACAAAGCCCAAGCAAGCCACCTTTTCCAGCAAAGTGGTAGGACCCAAACTCTCTTCCGAAGGGAATAAGCCAACAGCTTTTCTGTTGAAGCTCATCAGAAAGTTTTCTGCTGCCTGCACTGTGCAGCACTGAGGATACCCCAGGGCATCAGGCACGAAGATCTGAGACAGCGCTGGAACAAATTGCAGGAGGAAGGCTCCAGCGAGTGCTTTAGTGGGTTGTAAAGACAATATTACTATTTTAAAATGTAGTTAGTGATACCTTGAAAAGTGACTGCAAAGGCGCTGCGGGGACAGCTCTGTTTGTGGCCTCTCCCTTGCTCCTGATTGGGGTTTGCAAAGTTTGTGTCCCAGGCTCTGTCACGGAAACGTGAACTGGGAGCAGAGTCCACAGAAGTGGGAGCAGAGTCCACAGAACCCTTGTGTTCTGCCAAACCACCATCAGCAAGAGGCCGGGGCAGCCTGAGAGAGAACCTGGGGCTAATTTAGACCTCTAAAGTGAATCAGTTTCAGTAACTGTCAGATAATTATTTTATACAAGTGTGCTACCCCTGACAATGCTTCATGGGGCTTTGGTACTGCAAAGAGAGCAGCCCAGTGACTCGGTGGTTTTAAATTAATTTCCCTCCAAGTTCACTGTCCTACTTCGGGCTTGCCACTACCGTGGTTTAACTCTTTTAGTGCGGCTTTGCTCCTGGGACCTACCAGCTGCCACCCTGGGCCAGACTCCAGGACGGATTCCCAGAAAGACTTTGGGTCTCACATGAGGTGACCTGCACGCTCAGACTCACTGGTTGCTCTAGGAGCTGCAAACAGGTCCCAGGCAGTTCCTCAAGGACATTTTTCCTCCTTATAATCACAAACCCGGTGTGGTTTGAAGAGATAATGGCAGAAGAGAGGTGGTCATTCATATTTCTCCTGGTGTAGGTTGTTCAAGGAGGTGGAGACGGGATGTGGGTGACTTTGACTACTGGTGAGTGACGCCCTCTGTCTGCCACATCTTCCACAGACGTTTTACTCAAGTTAATGAATTTAGCCAGCAATTAGCAGTCACTGACAGGCCAAACAAGCATCCTGATTTCCCTGGTTGGTCGCACGAGCACACAGCCCATGGTTAAACAGAGGATGAACTCAGGCTGGGCTAGAACTTGCAGAGGGCAACTTACAGAACTGTCGTCTTTCTGGCTATAGATTTGTTTTCCAGTGCAGTTCCTTTCCAGTCTTACACGAATTTATGCGTGTCCTTAATCCTTACCTCACCCTCACTGCAATTCTGAAGCAACCTGTGGGCTCCGACCTGCATTACCAGACACCTCTGTGACCAGAAGGCGCAGAATAGACTGCTAAGCACAGGCACTGAGGGCCCAGGGGACTTGTAGCATCGTTTAAGAAGACAGAAGTGAGTAACTAGTCTCAAGAAAGTAATAAATGCATTGTTTTAACCGATACATATCTAATTCTAAGCAGAAATTTCTACAGTTGCTTTGAAACCTGCTTTTATTTATGAAAAAAAAAGTTATTTTTCTTGAATAAATAAATGGACTTGAAACTTGGTTTTCTTTTGAAAAACAAGTGGACTCTGAAATTAAGGTCCAGGAATTAAAGCAAATCTAAAGGCAATGCTCCCAAACGTTCCTGCAGAAGGCTATGGTTGTACACAATGTTCCCAAGAAACTGCATGCACGAAGGAACTGGAGAGCCCGAACCAACAGGAAGAGAATATATGCTCAGGAGCATATATTCACAGCGAATATCACATATTGCCATGCCTTGAAAGGGGCAGTCGGGCAGGAAGCATCTCTCCACTCCTCACCTGTTAGTGATGGCAATGCTCTTCTCTCTCATCGCGTACAGCAGCGTGGCTATGCAGTAAAGGGTCTCGGTCACGTCCACGACGGACAGGGCAGAGGAGGGTCTCTGCAGACATGCTATCAGCTTCTGGATATCGCGGACGCCGTCGGAGAAAAGCACCATAGCTGTGATCACGGCCCACACGTTCTCAGGCTGGTGCAGGGAACAACAAGGAAGACTGAGCAAAAAGCTTTGAGCCTTTAGAAACAGGTAAATCCTGCTTCAAACTCAAAAAAAAAAAACCCACCACTTATGCCATGATGAATAGTTAAATTCTCTTCAGTCACCCTGAACAGCACAGAGTACAACTCCAGAGGGAAAACTTCCAGATGTGAGAGGGGAGACACAACCTCAAAGCACCAGCAGCTGTTGGGGATGAAGGAGAGGAATAAAACCTACCCCCGGCCTGCTCTGTAAGTGGGGCAGCGTGTTGGCGATGCAGACCTCAGCCTTGGAGAAGAGGCGATGACTCCTCAGGAGCGGGAGAACCACGCCGGGATCTACCTTCCTGTTGGTGGGAATGGCAGAGACGTACCTGCACAGAACGGGAGCAGCAGCGTGTGTAAATAAGCATTATCAAGTGAGCTTACAGGAAAACGCCCTCTCCAAAGCAAAACAACACTATTTTTTTTTTTTATTTGGGGATTCGCCTGGCGGGTGCTGGCATCCAAGCTCGTTACCTGAGCTCTCAGCGAAGAAGAGGAAGAAGGTGGTGCTTTTTTGCCTAATTCTATACCACCCCTGGTGATTTCTGTTGTTAAAATAATTCCTCCTTCCTCATATTTCTGTAGATCTACCTGTTTAGAAGACAAACCCACTTCTCTTCCGGCAATTCACAGGATAAAACGGGACGAGACCCAAAGCAAAGAGGCCTGAGGATCTACAGCTACAAAGCCAAGCGCTGAAGTGGACTTACCTGATCAGCCCCAAGACAGCCCCTTCGTGCTGCTTTGTTATGGCAAAATCCTGCAAGATCTGTTCCACTGCGCACAGGGCCACGTCCTCCTTCATCAGGTACCGGTGGTACAGCTTCTTCCAGGGAATGAACTGGAATGTGAAACATAAATCACCGCCTTTCACCCCAGAGCACTGGAAAACAGGCTTCTTCTGGCGGTAAGCTACTCAACGTGACGTCCAAAGGGGACCCCGATTTCAAAAAGTCCCCGTAGCTTGATGGAAACAGGCACCTAGCATGAGATGGGGAAGGAAAGAGAGAAGAGCTTGCTCCTCCTTTAGACTGTCAACATGTCTAAAAAAGGCTGGTTTTTCCAGAATTATGGGAACAGGGTGACATCAGCTTGGTTTCAAATGTCCAGTTCTTATAGGAATGAGGATATTTCCCGCACCGTTGCGCGGATCTGCTCTGAGAAGGGTTTCAGTGCTCAAAATCCGTGTGCCCGTGAAGCCCTACACCCTGCTGCTGGGACTTCTTCAGTAAAAACTGCCAGGGCGATGCCTTTTAGGCTGTTCCAAAACAAAGAGCAGCCCTGGGAGAGGACTTGAGCACAGGGAGCATTCAGTGCACGTGGTTAGTCCCCCTCCACTCTGAATGAGGCTGAGACAACCTTTTTGTATAAGTTGGGGGTTTACAGAGTGAGCGGTGAGCCAGTCGAGTGCTGCCAACTGCCTCTGAGGCACAGAGATCCTCGCTGCCCCCAAAACGACGGCCAGAGGGTTTGTGACTGTCTGTGCCACGATGGCATTGACTGCAGATGAGCCAAGCTCTGTGAAAACAGAGTTAAAGGCCATTGCTGTAAAACTGTTTAACTACAGCTGACCCCACACACGCAGACACACACACAGGCTGGGGACAGGGATGTGCACCGGCTGCGAAAGGACACAGTCCAGTCTGATAACCAGAATTTCCTGCATGATCCCTGTCAGGAAAACAAACAAACAAAAAAAAAAACCTGCATGGAAAAGGGTGAAAGGGGATTTGGGGGAGTTTTACAGGATGTTCTTTCCACGTAAGGGAAGAATGCATCAAGGAAAGCTACCCCAGCATTGAGACTGTCATCTGAGGAGGTATTCACTGCAGTCCTGAGGGCCAAAAAAATTCAGAAAACTGAATAAGAAAGGATGGAAAGGATGTGAGCATTAGGGAATTAAGGTGACAAAGAGAGACAGACACAGCAGGGATGCATTTGCAGCAACCTGTGAAGCCGCAACACTGAGAAAAAACAGAGCAGCAGAGAAGGACAGGCCCAAATCAACCAGCAGGGCTTACCAGCGGATCGCTGACTACATCCCTCCAGCAGCGACACACCAGGCTCACGCTCTGAAACAGGTCAGTCACCGGCAGGAAAGCGAGGACGTTCCTCAGGACTTCAGCAGGGAGATCTTCGATGCTTCCCTGAGGCACCTCCCAGCTGCGAGTCCCCAGGAGCCCGTAGTGTGCATCCGGGATCGGTTCCACTTCGCCATCATCGAGTTCGTGCTTGATTTGGGCGCGTTTGGGACGAACCACTGGCTTCTGCTCGGGCTCACCCCACAAATCGTGCTCTCTCTTGGGTCTGCCTGCAGCTGCAGAGGACCGAGGCCGTTTTCTGGAGCTTTTCCTGGGAGCGGGTACAAAGTCCTCATCCTCCAGAAAGGAGGATGAACCACCACCGGCCTCCAGCAAAGTGGAGACGCTGCTGAAAGACTCATCAGCTTCGATGAAAACAGGGTCCAGCAGCTCTTCCTTCACTCTTACGTTCTTCTCCCCACGTACGTGCTGTGTCTGGGAGATCTTGAAGTAATCCGTGATGCTTTTCTGCCGCCCTTGGGCTACGGAAAGAGGAGGAAAAGCATCAGGGAAGCATCAGAAACAGCGCAAAGCACGTTGCTCCTAACTGAACTACGGAGGAAACCGGAGGCATTCGTTATTTCTCAGCTCACAGATAGATGAATTTATCACAGGTGAACTCTCCAGCTCCTCTGGCGGCCTACGGAAGTCAACAGAACAAGATTCATTTTTCTCACAGTCCACATAACCTGGTGCTGGGAGGAACGGATTAAAAAAAAATGGATTAAAAAAACGGATAAAAGCGGAAGGTCGGCGAGGAGGATGGGGTCAGGACGGAAGGCTGGCGAGGAGCACTGCAAATATTCTCAAGAGACCTTGCAGCTAGGAATGCGTAAAGCCTGGGGAGCAGTAATGTAGAAAATTTAGAAAATACAGCATCAAGCCCGTATCGGGCTGCTTCCATCCCAGGATAAGATACCGAGGCTTTTAAGAGATAAACAGCCATTTCTGGCCAGATGCTTCCCGGCGGCAAGGCCAGAAAGCGCTGGAGACCAAAAAGGAAAGCAAAACTCGGGAAGGGAATGCTCTCAGCAGCTTCTCCCTTCTTTCTCCGCCAGCCAGGCAGCCCGCGTCGCCCGCTGACTACACTTATCAGCACCAGGAGCATTCCCTCCGTCCTCCTCCTGGTCTGCAACACGGCCCGATGCTTAGCTAAGAGGAAATTTGGGGAAAAAAAAAAAGAAATCACAAGCAGCTACTGCTGATTTTAACGCATTTCGTTTCGGAATGCCGATGAAGAAATGAATTAAAGAGGCCTCATTTGCAAAGTGCTGCTTAAAAAAAAAGCTGTCCCAGTGATTTCTGAGTCCCGTTTGAACTCACCGTGCGCGGCATCACCCTCCAACAGCAAGAGGCCGATGACGGAGGGCCCAAAAGCCTTGTTTGCTGCCACCTTATTGAAGTTTTCCTCCCAAAAATCCCTCGGGCTTCAGAGGGCTTGCAAACAACGTACCTTGCCGATGCCTCCTTCCCTGCTGGCTGGGCTGGAGGCCCCTGCTGAGGTCCCGGCTGCTGTGCTTTTGGCTCAAGGGCTGCGTCAGGGAGGACAAACCTTCGGCGCTCCGCGCGAGAGCTCTGCAGTCGCCAGCCATCAAGTGCAGTTTTTTGAACCGCCTCACTGCTTCGCCAGCGTGCAACAAGGAAAAAGAAAACGGTTAGCACGGGGGAAGACGCAGAGCACCCCTTTAACAGACGCGCAAGTTTCCTCTCCGAAGTTTTGCAGGGCGGCCCCGGCGTTTGAGCCAGGGCTTCCTCCAAGCGGAGCAGAGCTTCTGAAGTCGGAATCGCCCGAGGTCCCCGCACCTGCGACCCCCTGGCTCCATCCCGCGGCGCCTGAGAAGTTTTGGCAGAAGCCGACGGGCTAAAACCAGAACCCGACGGGCTAAAACCAGAACCCGACGGGCTAAAACCAGAACCCGACGGGCTAAAACCAGAACCCGACGGGCGTTTGGGGGCTGAAGAGGCAAACGCAGGCGGCTGCGGAAACAGCAGGATGCCGAGGGGCCCCGCGGAGGCCTCGCGCGCATCCCCGAGGGAGGCAGCAGGCATTCGTTGAAACCTCCAAGGGCTCCTCTCTTCTTTACGAGGGCAGGCAGGAGCAGGACTACGAGCAGCGCCGCTCCCGATGATGGAAAAGGCACGAAGGGAAACCGAAAGCACCGCAGAGGACGGGCTTCCTCTTGATAATGCGGGTTCCCTCCGAAGAGCCGCCCGCTGCCTTCACTTTGGCTTTATTACCGCGCTGTGCGGCAGGGGATAAGCCCCCGCGAAACATTTCTGGCAGCCGCGAGGGCAATCGATAGCGGGAGCCAAGGGTCAGCGGGTTTCGTGTGTGGGGTTTTCTCCTTTTCGCCCACGTCAGCCCTGCGGGGCCGGCGCTGAGCTCCCCACGGGCCGCGCTCCCCCACAACGGGACGAAAACGAAAGGCGAGGAAGGCCGCGAGGGAGGTGAACATTCAGAAGCGGCGCTCGTCGCTTGAGATTTTAAATCTGGAACGGGGCAGAGCGATGCAGGACCCCCGATTCTCTCACGAATGCCCGAATATCAGAGCCAGGGAGCTCGGCCTCCGCACGGTCTCGCGAAAGATGGGGCGCAGGAACGGGGGCAAAGCCTCTGCTCCCCAAGCCCTGGACATCAAAACCCCGACGTGCCAGGATCGCGGCGTGAGGTGCGATCCCAGAAGCCCGGGGCTAGAAGATGAGACCCCTCCGGGCTTCAAACTGTCCACGTTTTTTTCCCCCTTTTCCCCACATTTTTCTCTTGGCACCAACGGCCAAGACAAACAGCAAAGGGCTCCCTGCCCTCGTCCTTCCGCAGGGCCCCGTCACGGCCGCCCCGGCTCTGGGGGGTGCCCCCGGTGCCTCAGGGCAGCCCCCTCCTCATCCCACAGCCGAGGGACCCCCAGAGCCCCCCCGAGGACCCCCCCAAATAGCTAAGGGACCCGCTGCAAAGGAGCCCCCCGCTGTGAAGCCCCTTCCTCCCCTTACCAAGGACCCTGTTGCCACAGACCCTATTGATAAAGGGTCCCCTATTGCTGAGGCCCACCCTTAGGACCCCCCCCCATCCCCAAGGCCCCCCCAATCCCCCCCCAAATCCTCAAAGCCCCCCCAAATCCCCAATCCCCCCCCATCCCCAAGGGACCCCCAACCCCCAAAGTCTCCCCATTCCCCCCCCCCAAATCCCCAAAGCCCCCCAAATCCCCAAAGCCCCCCAAATCCCCAAAGCCCCCCAAATCCCCAAAGCCCCCCCCCAATCCCAAAGACCCCCCCAATTCCCAAGCCCCCCCCCATCCCCAAAGCCCCCCCCCATCCCCAATGGACCCCTCCCCAACCCCCAAAGCCCCCCCTCAAACCAGGGACCCCCCCCGTTGTCATGGCAACCCCAGCTCTGCTCCCCCCCCCCCCCAAGCCCCTTCCCCGGGCGAGGCCCCCCCCCGGCCCCGCTCCCCCGTTGCTAGGTGCCCCCCGTTGCCATGGCAACACCTCCGTTGCTAGGGAAGGGTCCCCCCTCCCCTCCCCAAACTCACTCGCTCCGCGCTCCCCGCGCGCTCCCGGAGGCCGGGCCCCGCCCTCCTCCCCGCCGACCAATCAGAGGGCGCTCCCCCGTCGAGGCGCTGCCCAATAGCGAGGCGCTTCCGGGTTTCGGCCGAGCGAGAGAAAGCGTTGGGAGGGCCGAGAGGAAACTTGCCCGGAGTTAGTTTGTGGGGCTGGGGGTGAGGGGTGACGTCACGCTGCTGCCCGTGACGTCACGGCACCTCAGGAGAGCGCGGGGGGCGGGCTCCAAGGGCCAGGGGCGACCCTGAGGAAAATGGGGGGGGGGCAAGGGGGGGGGGTGTCCCCAAAAGGCCCCCAAATTTGGGGTTTTGGGGTTTTTTATCTGAGAAAAAAGGAAATTTCTAGCATTTTTGACATCAGGGGAACCCCCCATCCCCTCACCCTGAGGAAAAATTAAACGTTCCTGGCGTTTTTCTGAGGAAAAAGGGAGATTCGGTGGCTTTTTTTTTGAGGGAAAAGGAAACTTCAAGTTGTGTTTTTCTGAGGTAAAAGGATTTTTAACTTTTAGTTTTCTAACTTTTATTCTTTCTTGAGGAAAAGAAAATCTCATGGTATTTTTTTTCTGGAGGAATAGTATTTTTCTTTTTCCTGAGGGAAAAGGAAGTTTCAAGGTATTTTTTCTGAGTAAAAAGGATTTTTAACTTTTAGAGTTTTAACTTTTAATTTTCCTTGAGGAAAAGGAAATTTCTAGGTATGTTTTTCTGAGGAAAAAAGGTTTTTAACTTTTACTTGTTCTTGAGGAAAAGGAAACTTCAAGGTATTTTTTTTCTGAAGGAATAGTATTTTTATTTTTTTTTCCTGAGGCAAAAGGAAATTTCAAGGTATTTTTTTCTGAGGGAAAAGGATTTTTAACTTTTAGACTTTTAATGAGGAAAAGGAAATTTCAAGGTATTTTTTCTGACGGAAAAGGATTTTTAACTTAGATTTTTAACTTTTATTTTTTCTTGAGGAAAAGGAAATTTCAAGTTGTTTGTTGTTTGTTTTTTTTTTTTTCTGGAGGAATAGGATTCTTTATTTTGATTTTCCCTGCGGAAAAAGGGAACTTGAAAGTATCTTTTCCTGAGGAAAAGGGATTATTATTTTTATTTTTCCTGAGGGAAAGGGAACTTTCTGGGCTGACCTTTCTGAGGGGAATGGAAATCCTGCTCTTCTTAATTTTCTCTTCTCCTGAAGGAGAAGGAAGGTTCCGGTGCTCCTGCCAGAAGGGCCGGGTTCGGGTTGGTTTTGTTCTCCTTTTCCCTGAGGAAGGAGGAAGCTGCTGAGGGGAAAATAACGCTTCTGGTTTCCCCGAGGGAAAACACCTCGGAAACTTTGAGCCTCCCCGAGGAAAAACGAAATCCCCGCGTCCTCCGAAAGCCCAAAATTCTGCTTTTTTTTCCAGGCCAGGCGGGGCGAGGAAACCTCAGCTCCCCCTTGGCGGCCATTTCCCTCAGCAAAACACCTCAGCGAGGGGCTTGCGAGGGGCGGGAGGAGGGGGGGGGGGCTCTCCACCAGCACCTCCCATCCCTAACCCTGAATTTTCCCTGCTTTTTTCAGGTCCCCGGCCATGGCAGAAGAGCCTCGTCTCTTCAAGCTGGCCCGTCGGGGGCAGCTGGAGGAGCTGAAGGACGCCCTGCGGCTCGGGGACGCCGGCGGGCAGCGCTGCGGGCGCTCGGGGGACACGCTGCTGCACCTCGCCGCCCGGCACGGCCACCTCCGCCTCCTCGCCTGGCTGCTGGAGGAGCTGGCGCTGGACGTGGAGGCGGCCAACGGCGACTACAAGAGGCCCCTCCACGAAGCCGCCTCCATGGGCCACGGGGAGTGCGTCTCCTACCTCCTGGCCAGGGGAGCCAGCGTGGATCCCTTGAAAAGGGCGGACTGGTAGGTGGTGGGCGCTGGGCTTCGTCCGGAGCCGCGTCTGAACCGTTTTGGTTCCTCCGGCAAAGGTGGTGAAGGGTCTAGAGGGCAAGATGCACGAGGAGCAGCTCGCTTTGCTCGGTTTAGAGGAGACTGAGGGGAGACCTCAGCTGGGCGACGCTCTCAGGCATCTGCTTTGATTTTTGGGTGGTCCTCCGTGGAGCCAGGAGCTGGACTCGATGACCCACGTGGGTCCCATGCAGCTCAGGATATTCCGTGCTCCCAGGGGTGCAAATCTTGTAATTTAATTACAGCCCTCTCAATCTTTCCCCCACGCTTATCGCCGAGGTTGTAAATTACTGCTTCCTTAGCAGATCTAATTCAGATAGATGCACACAGAAGCTTTTATTCTTCCCTTCTCTCCCATACGACGGGAATCAGTGATACTGATTCACTTTTTTTTTTTAATGCCCCTTTCCTCTGAAACTGTAATAACAATCACAAAGACCCTCATTTTGAAGTTGTTTTATTTCCATTTCTTCATCTTGGGTCGGATTTGCTACTGATAAAACGATGGCCTCGTGACCCGCGAAACAGCTCGTTCCTTCAGGGCTTTTTCCTGCCTGCCTTGTGAGCAACCCACCACCGAAACGATGAGCGAATGAGCGCTGGGAATAAAAAACCGAGGTCCGTTCCACAGGCGTGCGATGGGCCTGGCTAATAAAAAAAAAATCACCACGTACCTGTCAGGTTCCCTTCCCGGGGCAGGAGCTTTCTGCCTGCCACCTCGCGAAAGAAAGCGAACGCCTTCCTGAAGCCGAAGCGGCACGAACGCAAAGGCGGGGTCCCCGTGCTCGCTAATCAGAGGCTGTGCCGGCGTCGAGCTGACATCGGGGGGGAGCAGAGGAAGGCAGAGATTGCGCGCCTGGCTTCCCGCGACGGGCCTGCAGCTCTACCCCTGCCGCCCCCAGCAGCCGCGTGTCTGATCTCTTAAAAAAAAATCTCCCCCGCTGGAGACTTCACCTCTTCTCTCGGCCTTAAAATTGGGGCGTTTATCCTAACGTCGAAGCCAAACCTCTGTCACAGCTTTTTAGGCCCACGAGCTCTTTGTTCGGCGGGAGGAGTTCCCGTGCCTTTTTTTGGGATGAGGATTTTTTTTTTTTTTTAATCACGCTTCATTTCGTCTCCCAGCCGTTGTACGGGGGGTTGGCGAGGACGGGATGGAGCATCTCCACGCTGGAGAGCTCTTCGCCGCCTCTGGGGCAGCTCGAGCTTTCCGCCCGACCTGCGCGCGCACCCAGAGGATCGGGTGAGATTCGTAAATAATTAGAACGGCGAGCGCAGCTCACGCCCGCGGCAGTTAAACCCTTTATCGTCCCTAACGCCCTGTTGGTTAGATAACGCGGCAGGCAAGGAAAACGTCTCGGTGCTGGTGAGGCCAGTGGAATTAGTCGCTGGAGTAGGGTCGAACACGGGAGATGTGGGCTCAGCACCTCGCGTAACCCCCGCCTTGCCTTTAGAGTAAACCCTCAGCTCACGCCCACCTCCGTGGTCCCCTGGAGGAGCTGGGGTGGTTGTTAACGTGCGGCACGGGGGTTACGGGTGCGAGAACGCCGTCCCCGCCGCACGTGGGGTTGGAGGCAGGGTAAGACGCGCCGTTGGCCGCGTTTCTTTGGCGGGGGGACCTGCTGACCCCTTCTTCCCGGCTTCCCACGCGCAGTCTGGGATCGCGGGACGGAGAAGCTGCTCTGCCGGGGAGCTTGTGGAAATCTTAAATACCAAAAATACCTGAAATATAAACCAGGACAAAGCTCTGAAAAGCGTCCCTTTCAAACCAGCTGCTCTGGCTCCAGCCAGGCTCGACAGATCCCCCCCCCAAAAATCCAGGCGATGCGTTTGCACAGCTCCCCCGTTACCTGCGTGAAAGCGCAGCGCCGTAAAAATCTCGCGGTCCGCACGCAGCACGCGGCGAGCCCAGAAACTTCTGAATGCAGGTGAGACAATAAAGCGCCCGGCTTCTGCTTGGGGACGGTCTTTGCCTTCAGCCAGCGAAGTCTCCTACCTCCAAGGGGTTTTAGGACGGCGTTTTTCCCCCTGGGTAGCTCCCCAGAGGATGGTTAGGACTGGCTACAGGTGCTACGGAGAGCTTCAAACCCCCAGCTTCGCGCTCAGCCGTGAGAACGAAAGCCGCCGGGCTCATGCAGCGCTCCCTCCCCCCTTTTTAATCACCCCGCCTTTCGTTTAGGACCCCCCTGATGATGGCTTGCACCAGGCGGAACCTGGAGGTGATCAAAGACCTCGTGGAGCACGGAGCCGACCCGCTGCTGAAGAACAAGGACGGCTGGAATTGCTTCCACGTCGCCAGCCGGGAGGGCCATGGGGAGGTCCTGCGGTACCTGCTGGCGGCGTCCCCGAGCAGCTGGGACACGGAGAGCGCGACCAGGAGGACGCCGCTGCACACGGCGGGTAAGGGGGTGCCGCGAGAGGGGAGGGAGCGGGCTGGAGGACAGGAGGCCGCTCCGCTTTCCCTCCCCGTTTCGCGCGGGGAAGCGGGGTGAGCCGATCTCGATGCGGAAGCGCGGAGGAACGGTGAAACGAGCGACGCTAAACGGAGGGGAGGTTAGCGGCGGGCTCTGGGTGCTCACCGCTCCGAGCTTCCGTGGGCTAACGGCGCCCCGCTACGTCCGTGCGGGGGTTTCACCTCGGGACGGACGCTCGTTTTAGCTGCTCTGAGATAAAATAAAGAGCAGGAATAATTAGGCCGGGTGGTTCTTAATGGCGTGGCAGAGCTCGGGGGGTTCCAGGCTCGTGAGATTTGTGAGGTTCGTGAGGCTCGCGGGTCCTCGATTCCCATTCCTCCGACTTCTGCCTGCACCCAAAGCATGTTTTTGTGGTGAATAACAGCTCCGGTACCTTGGGGGTGCTGGATTCGGGCCAGGAGCATTTCACGGTCACCCGCTGTGACAGACCCGAGCTCCCGCAGCTCGGGACGTTGGCAGCGCGCTCCACCTCGCCGCCGTACAAAGCCACGAATCGTTCCCGGAAATCCTGCCGGGTTCCGAGCACACCTGGGCGTTTTTAAAAGCCCTGAAACCGGCGGAAAACGTTATCTGCTTGGCGTGGCGGCAGGGAGAAGGCCACGGTTACCCGAACCCAGAGGCGCTTGGCGTTTGGCTTGCGGCTTTCTGGCTCGTTTGTTCCAGCGTGATCTGAGATGTGAGCGCGGGGCGGCGCCGCTCGAAGCCGTGGCTGCCTGAATTCATCTCCCGGGGACCGTAACGGGGACCGACTCTCCGGAAAGACCCCGGGCGGGGCGAGGAGCCCCCTGTTGTGCCATAATTAATCCGCTGCCTACGTCGCCCTTCGGCTGTCATCCCCCGTTCCGTCTCCAGCTGCCCTCAGGCTCGACCCGGGCATGAAAAACGGCTGGGTTGTCGGCTGATGTTTTGTGCGGGGTGGTAAAGAGCAGCTCGGCTGAGGGAGGAGTAGGAAATCCTCGCCTGTCTGTGCGTTCTCCTCTCCCCGCTCCATCCCAAGCCCTCTGTCTCCACGCCTGCAGCAGCGGGCCGGGCGCGCGGCCCCTCTCCGCCCATATTTCTTGGGCTGTGGATTCGGGGCCGGGATCAGGAGCAGGCTGAGGACCCTCGTGGGGAGCGCCTGGAGCTTCGAGTCCTTCCCGCCTCGCGGCGCTTGGGCCGTGGGGGTGCAGGGGGCGGCGGCGTGATGCCACCTGGGGTTATCTCCGCTCCTCCGCTCGACTTTCCCCACCGCAAAGCCGTCGGTGCGGGGTTTGGGTCGCTTATCCAGCCGCGTTTAGCCCCTGGACCACACTTTAGGGGAGCAGGTGGAAGGGCCGGAGCTCCTCAACCCTTTGCCCCCTGCTTAATTTGCTCCCTGCTCAGACGAAGGCCGGAGGCGACGCCGGAGCCTCCGGGGGAAATCACGTCAGCCCCTCCGTGAATTTCCATCCCCGGGCGTGGAGATGAGCGCGTTAACCCGTGACCGGCCCAGCTGGCTTCCTGGCACGCTTGTCCCTGCCTAGGAGCCGGGTAATTTTCTCCCTGTGCGATTTTTTTTTTTCCTCTGGTCGATTCCTCGGGCTTCGCTGCTTCGTGTATCCGTAGCCTGAGGCAGGAGAGCAGGGGAGACGTGATGAGAGGAAGCCGAGTGCTGCCGGCTCCGAGCACTGCAGCTTTCTCGCCTCTCTGGTGCTGTTGAAGGACAGATTTGTGTCTTTTTGTGGCTCTGTCTTTTTTTTTTTTTTACCAGGCAGCTTGGGCGTTTTAAAGCCCCCGTCTCAGAAATCCTCCTCACGGTGCGGCCCTGCCGCTGTTTCCGTCAGCTCAGGTGAAGGGGGGGGTGGTAAACGGGAAGGGAGCAGGAAACCGCAGCCGCTGCGACCAGGGAGGACGGGAACCCTCGCCGGGCTCCCGAGGAGCGCCTCGTGTGCTGCCGCATCTGAAGGTTACCGCTGTGAACACGCGTCTGCCGGGGGCTCTGCTTCTGCTGCGTGGAGCAAATCGCCTGACGTTGCAGCCCTGAGCTTGGCTGGATGGTTTTTTTGTTGTGTTTTTTTTTTTTTTCCTACAATTTATTTCATTTGGTTTTGCAAAATGACCTGCAGGGGAAAAAAAAAAAAAAAAGCCCCATTAAAGCTGTCCATTCATCGCTGTAATGTGATTTTATTTTTTATTTTTTTTAAAAAGAGGGCTATTTCGGTGCGTGATGCTCAGATCCTCCCCCGCTGTTGTTGTTTTTCCTCCGAGCCGCGGTCTCGGCGAGGATGCTTCGTTAGGATGATGAGATGGGAGCGATGGGGAGCCTGAGGGGGGGGGGGAGCAATTCAGCAGCTCCCAGCTTTGTGTTCTCCCTGCTTCTCCCAGATTTCGCCTCAGGGATTAACGAACCCCTAGCAAGAAACGGTCTTTGTGCCAGCTTAATCACACGTACGCTCACGCGTGTGGCCCGCAGGTAGAAGCGGACAGCGCTTTCGTGCGTGCCTTTCCCCCGCTTTACCTCCTATTTCCCTATCGGAACAGGGGTTAAGGAAGGCTTGAGACCCGGAGGCACTGCTTTAATTACAAACGGAAAGCAGAAGCTTTACACGTGAAGCCTCCTGAACCTCCTCCGTGCGTCGTGAAGGCTCAGAAGCCCGATCGTGTTCCCCCGTAGGCGGCCGGTGGCGTGAGAACGCAAATTACCGGCGGTTTCTCTGTCTCTTGCAGCGATGCACGGCCGCAGGGACGCGGTGGAGCTGCTTCTGGAGCGGTAAGCGGGCTTCCTCCGGCGCCGGCTGCGGGCTCTGCCTCCTCTCTCCCCCCTGGCCTCGCTTCCAGCGCCAGCCGCCCGGACGCAAAGGGCGTTTCTGCGCTCGAAGCCCGGCTGCGCGGCCGCTCCCCGTCCCGAGCCCGTCTCCGTTTCCTCCTGGGGTTTTTCACGGTCGCTGCTGGGCCTTTCCCGGCGAGCCCGCTCCCCGGCGGGGCTCAGACCTCGCGGTGCCCTAAAGCCCCGCTTGTATAACTCGGCTCTTCCTCCGTGCTGATTCATCCCCGTTGCCTCCAACGTGGCCGAGGCCCTGCGTTAAGGGAAAGAGCTTCCCGGCAGCTCGCTCGGGGCGTGCGGCTCCTCCAGGCTTTTATTTCCAGGCTGCGGCTCCTGGGAGACCGCTGTCAAGCGGCTCTAAATGAGCCCGTGCCCCCCCCAGGCATCCGGAGCCTGGTGCTTTCCTAACCCAATTTGCCCGCTGCCAGAGCTGGAGCAGCTTGCCCCGAGCACCGCAGCCGCAGCACCCGTTAGCCCGCTCATCCTAGCCTCGGCAATTCATGTTCGCGCTCGGCCCAGCGGTAACGTAGCCGTGCGATTCAAGCCAGGCTTTCCGTTTTGATTCACTCCTCTCTCATTTCAGCGGAGCTTTAAACCTCGGCAAGACCTGCGGGCTTTGATTGTAGATCTTTTTTCGTACGTGGCGCTGCTTCGCGAGGAGCGGGTTTTCCCCTCTGTGCACACCTTGCTCCTCCCAGAACCGTCTGTTCAGGGGGCAGGGGAAATGTAAACGGTTCTGTGGAGCCCGAGCAAGCTGCGCCAGCTGAGTGCCACGTCTCTGACCCCCCCAAATCCCCGGCAGGCCCGTGCCCTGAGGCAGGTTTATAAATAAAATAAACCCAGGCAGGTTTACGCGTGGCCTTCGGGGCAGGCTTTTCGTCTTTTTCTGCTGCTCCGCTGCCCCGCCAACGCCAAGCGCCTGGGACAGGGAGGGTTTTAGAACCACCGCCGGCTCTGTCCTCGCTTTTGCCTTCCCTCCCAGGTGCCAGTACAAACCGGACAGCAGGGACAGCTGTGGAGTCACTCCCTTCATGGACGCTCTCCAGAACGGGCACGTCGACGTTGCCCGGCTGCTCCTGGAAAAACACCGGGTAGGTGCCAGAAACCTCGGAGGAGCTGAAGCCGCCCAGGACAGGCGAGCCCCTTGTAACCAAACCCTAACAAAGCCGTTCAGGCAAGTTCCCCGCGGGTGAGTGAGGTTTGGCCAGGCAAGGATCGGTCCTGCTGCCCGCCCTTGGGCGCCCTGCGACAGGATCTGTCCCCTGGCTGGGGAAGGAGGATGGAGATTCAGAGGCAGGAGGGGACAGGGCTTGCCCGGAGCACGATTCCCAGGAGAAGGAAAGGTGGAACCACACTTTTCAAGGCCGTAAACTGGTGGGCTCGGCTGTCCGTGAGCCCCACGCATCTACACAGAGTGGCAGAGGCATCTTGATGCCCGGGTCGTGTTTGAGCGTGTAAATACTTGCTAATTTCAGGGGATGTTTTGGCCCTCGTCTCTGCTCACACGGTCCTTGCAGTACAAAGCACTTGCTCACGTTTTTAGTCTCTCACTTCGGACAATGAAGATGGAATAGATGATTTAATTTCCTCGTTCTGGAGCCCTGGCTTATGGCCACGAAGCTGGCGCTGGAAATGCTAATGGCGGTATGAAATGGCGGTGAAACTTTCTAGGTTTTATAAAACCTCGAGTCACGCCGAGAGGCTGGAAGATATCCTTTAAGATGAGCTCACCGGATATCGCTTCCGTTACCCGTCTTGGGTTTGTGTCTTTGTGGTCGCATCCAGAAGAGATTTCATGAGGTCCTCCGCCCTCCTCCCTCCCTCTACCTGTGTCCAAATTCTTCCCCGCCGCCACGGGGGTTGGAGGTGGGTTGTTTCTTGCTGCTTGAAAGAACCAAAACCCCACGTACGTGCTTCAAACTGAAGAGAGTCACCAGACATGAGACTGCTGACCGGCCCCGAAGGTTTGACCGGGCTGTTCATCGCTTCCCCCCTCCTTCTCCCCTCTCTTTCAGGCTTGCCCCACAGCCGTGGATGCTCTGGGCTCTCAGGCGCTGCACCGGGCGGCCGTCACGGCGCAGGACGGAGCCATTCGCTTCCTGGTGGCCGAGCTGGGTGTCGGGGTCAACGAGAGAGCGACGGCCCTGCGCCTCACGGCGCTGCACTACGCGGCCAAGGTTGGTCCCGTCCTCACGCTTAACTCCGCGCGGTCTCTGCCGCTTGGTGCGCTGCCTAAACCAGGCTGGTCTAGGTGCTTCCGCTGACGGAGGATTCACGTTGCTGCCTCATCCTCTGTCACTGACTGCTCCTGGCCAGTCCCGCGCCCTGTCCGATGGTTTTTTAGCCCCTCAGTAAGCGTGGCCAGCTGTCTCTACACATGCCCAAGTTGTTTTTGTTCGCCGCAAATCCTGCTGCTGACTGTGCTGAGGGCACGTGGCCGAGCGGCACCGCGGGGGAGCGGAGGCGGGTGGCGGCAGGGCACGGTTCCCCTTGCCGCTCACCCAGCCGGCCGTGCCAGGGCTCGGCCCGCATCCCTGGTGAGAGTTACCCTTCCGATCCGTCCTCTTCAGACCAAAACGTGGTGCTTGGAAGGAGACCGCCCTGCCCATTAGTGGGAGCTGTGGACGCGAACAGCTCGCGAGAGAGGAGAGCTCTTCACCAGCGTCTTCTCGCTCGCCTGGCAGAGTAGGGACGGACGAATCGCTGCTCAGATTTTCCTCCTCTTTCTGCCCCGCTGATTCGGGTCCTGGTGGCTCGGAAGCTGGACTATCAGCAGCTTGTTGCACAGAAAAAGGCAAAGCCTTTTGCAAAAAAAAAACAAAAACAAAAACAAAGAGCTGAGAGCCGGCGCCTGTTTGTCCCCGGAGGTCAGATTCTGGCCTGCCCGTGGCCAGACGTGAGAGAGGAGATGCGGAGAGGCGGAGGGAGCTCCCGGCGCTTATCGGTGTCCTTCGCACTGGAGCTGTTTTGAATTCCAGTCCGAGCCGTTGGAGTTTTCGCCTCCTCTTGTCTCACGCCTGTGCAGGGAGCTCGGCCTGGCGGGCTGCGGGTCCCGCAACCCTCCCAGGGCCCGCGGAGGGGATCCCCAAATCCTCCCTGCTGACCAGGAATCCCCCCCCCTGGATCCCCCGCTGCGTGCTGGCTGCCCGAGGCGAGGGCAGGTCCCTGCTCTGGAGGAAACCTCCCTGCTCAGCCCTAACGTGCAGCGCCCAGGGCTTTGTAGTGGGAACGAAGCAGCATCCCCGTGCCTCGCTCCTACGAAAGCGTCACTGACGCTTACCGCGAGCGCTGGCAGCAGCGTTCTCCTCCGGCGGGCCCCAGCCGTGGCGTTTGCTGGCGCCCACAAAGGCGGCCTTTCTCCCAGCTTCCCCTCCTCGCGCTCCGAGCGGCCGCGTTGAAAGCCCTTCTGGTTGCCGAGGGTACGTTCAGCAGCAAGGCTTTGGGGGACGGTAACGTGCCTTGGAGAAGCTCCCAGCTCTGTCTCGGCGAGCGGCTGCTCGGGGAGGGATTCGAGGGCTTTCTCTCCCTTCCCGAGGCTCGGTGTCGCTTCGTATTTACGGCGTCGTTTGTTTGGCTGGCGGGGTTTCTTTCTTTTTTTTTTTAATTCCCTTTCCTTATTACTTTGCGTTTATAAATGCATGAGAATCAAATGACGTTTGCTGCCAGGGCCGTGGCAGCTGGAGCAGCTCTTGGCTCGCCGGCGCTGCCGCTGAGAGGGGGTGTGCGTGGGAGCCTTGAGCAGGGGGCAACGCGATGCTACGATAACGGGGGAAAAATAACGGGCTTTCCGTTCTCGTGCCACGTGACAAAGGCTAATTCACTGCATCGGAGAAGGGATCACAAAATGAGGCGTGTTACTTAGGGGGGGGGGGAGGATTTATTTAAGGAGACGCTGGAGGGGCGTGGGGGCTGCGCTGGGGACGCAATCCTCCTCCCAGACCCGGGCTTCAATGCAACCACCGGAGACAGCCCTGCGCCGTAGCGGGATTTTAAGCGCTGCCGGTCCTAACTGACCGCTTTTAATTCTAAAATCGCGTTACAAGTTCACTCCTGGGATGCCTCTCACCGTCTTTTTAGCCTCTGGGTCAAAACCGCTGGCGGGGGGCACGCACGGCACGCTGAGCAAGGGCCAAGCTGCGCGGGCTGGTCGTGCCAGACGAATAACCCCCGCGCTCACCCCCGCAGGAAGGACACGCGCGCACCATCCAGACGCTGCTGTCCCTGGGCGCCGACATCCACGCGAAGGACGGGAAAGGCCGCTCGGGTGAGTTACCCACTCACGCCCTGCACCGCAGCGCGCGCGTGGGCGCACGCTTTAGGGGCGGGAGCCCAGCCTCCAGAGCTGCCCGCGCCGCGTGCGCTCAGCGGAGCGTGCGAGGCGACGCCAGATGCGTGTACGCAAAAGGCTCTCGGAGCAGCCCGACACGTGAAGCCCGTTTCTTTTTTCCTTTTTCCCCCTTTTTTTTTTTTTTCAACTTTCATCTGCAGGCTCTCGTTCCGCTGCACTTTCTAACGTCTTAACGGTGTGTTTGAGCCTGCGCTGGGGCCTCCCCCTCTGCGGGAAGAACCCGCACGCTAATCCGGGCTTCTCTGTACCCAGCTGCTTCTTTTTGCGTGAAGCTTTGGGGCGCTCAGCGTCGCTGATGCCCCCGCGCCTCTCCATCGAACGTGGTCGAAACGAGGCGGTTCGGGGACTGTCAGGGCGGGCAGGCAGACGCCACTGCCCAAACTTTTAGCCTTTATCAAACCGCCTGGGAACGGCTCGCGAGCCAACGGAGAGCTCGAAGGTAAATACAGTTGCTATAGCGATGCAGTGAGCTGGCGTTCCCGTTGTGAGAGGGTGAGGTACCTCTTGCATCAGCATCTCTCTCTCAAAAAAAGAGTGTATATACGTGGTTTCGGCCATTGCCAAAATTGGCAACTTCCCCAGCCTTCGGGTTTGCTTAATAACACGCTTCAGTGGCGAGCGGGAGCGGTCTCGCATCGCTCCCTCCGCCCCCTCGGAGTAAATTCGAGCTCCGCTGGGCTCCCTCCACCCCCTCGGTGTGTAAATCGGGGCTTCGCAGCGGGACCTAACGACCCTCAGCATCGCGTCCTCATCCCCCCGCGCAGGATTAGGCCCGGAGAACGAGGCCGGAGCCGGGCCGGGTCAGCGTGCCGGCTGGCCGAGGGATCTGAGCTGGGCTCTTTCGGCCTCCTCCTGTGGGGTGGATGCTCTCTGCTGCACGGAAACCTTTCAGATTTACTGCCTGGCCCCGGAGCGAGCTGGCAGGGCACCCCGGACCGTAAAGGCCCCCGCTTACGCCCAGAGGCTTTTTCTGAGCTGCTCTCTTTGCGAGTCGCTGTGAAATCAGAGCAGTACGGAGCCCCCCAGCCGGCGCGGGCCCTCCTGCCCTGCCCGCTCCGTCGCGCAGCCACCGTCTCCTGACGCGGGCACCCTTTGCCCGTGACTCCCAACGAACTCAGTTGGCTGAAGTGCTCCCGATCCGTTTGCAAACCTGTTTTGCCGCGGCTCAGCCGAGTTAGTGCTGCCTGACGGACTGGTAACCTGACACAGGGAGGTGGGGGGTGATAAGATTTTTATTTTTATGGCATGGAACAAGAGGGGTCCCCGCGTGTGTGGGGTTCGCCACCCCGCTGGGACGGCCGTGGCAGCTGAGCTTGGCTGGGCTCTGCGGCGCACAAAGTCACTCCTCTCCCTCAGCGCCTTCCTTCTGTTCCCCTTCGCCTGGGATCCACCGCTCGCATCTGAAGCGGGCCGAGGCTGAACCTGGCGGGCTCTCGGTTCCTTTTTTTGACATCCCTGTTCCCTCCCGTGTCCCCCCCCAGCCCTGCATGCAGCGTGCGCTGGGCAGCACGCGGCTGCCGCTCGGATCCTGCTCGGCGCTGGCCTGCGGGACGCCCTGGATAGCGCAGGCACCCTGGCACGGCAGCTCGCGAGGAAGCCGGAGGTCGTCCGGGTTTTCGGAGAACAGGATGTCAGCGCCTGAGGCCCCCCCCCCCGGGAGAAAAAAAGCCGCTTCGTTTCAGCGCGGTACGTTAGCTGTCGCTTCATGAGCCCCACGGAAGGCGACGGCGGGATTTTTGGCCGAGGGCTGAGCTGGGGGTGGGGGGGGGAAACCAGTCCTGGTGCCTGGGGAGCGTTTTTTGGGGAGGAAAAACGCGCGTCGAGTAGAGTCGCCGCAAGGAGAGAAGGGCTGCGGCGGGCGCGGGCTGTAGGCACCGAGCGCCTCTGTGTGAATTCTGGGCGCTTCTTTCCCTGCCAAATTTCAGGGCTGGACCGCGCCTCTCCTCCTGCGGCACCCGGCGCCTCCGAACAGCCGAGGCCGCGGCTCCTCGGAGTAAAACCGTGGAAGGGAGGTGCCCCACGGATGATCCCCGGGGGCCTGCGGGGCTCGAACTGTGGGATCCCGTGCAGCTCGTGGTGGGACGCGCCAGCGCGGAGGACGTCCCGAAGGAGAAGACGGCACCTGGGTCGTTTTTACGGCCCTAAGGGACCCGTTCTCCGCTGCCGTAAGTGATGTGAGAGGAAAAAAAAAAAGAGGGATTTGGGATCGCAGATCTCCTCGCGTGGCGCTTCTCCCCCCCAGGTCCGCGCGCGACGGCGAGGTGCAACCAACGCTTGTAGCCGCAGCCCTGCTGCCCGCAGGGGGGAAAATGGACCTTAAAAAAAATAAAAAGGCGGCCTCTAAGCCGGCTCCGTTTCGCTCTGCGTTCGCGTCGCGCTTCGACACCCGGCCCGCGTTTCCCGGGTGGGTTTAGGATGGGGCCGAGCTCTGCTCGAGCGAGGAAATTCCCACCCCGTGGCGCTTCGGGAGCAGAATTTGCCTCGGCAAAAACCCCTGCGCAGCCCTGGCCGAGAAAAAGCACCTTTAGGGGAGAGGGAAAAAATATATTTGGCCAAACTTCTCCCAAATGCTCTAAATTAAGATCTTTATATTTTTTTTTTCTCGCCTGGCTGGGGAGGAATTGGGGGCAGGACGCGGAGCTCAGCCCTACGCTGCCCGGGGGGCTTCCTGCTCCCGTTACCCCCCTGATCCCAGGGGCACCAAACCCCATAAAACCCCCGGCCCCCCTTTACGGGCACGCTGCCCGGAGCCAGCGCAGAGGCACGGAGGGGGGAAAAAAAAACCCAAAAACCCACAAAATGCCTTAAAAATGCTCTAAAAATGCCCAAACTTCCCCAAAACGCGCTGCTCCCCGGGGCCAGGGGCTTACAGCAGCCGGAGGGCACGGGTGAGCCCCGGGGGGGGGGGGAAGGGGAAGCCGTGAGCGTGCCGGGCGTGCAAGGCCCCTTGCACGCGGGCCGCTGGCAGCGCACACCCCTTGCACGGGGGGCCGCCGGGCTGTGCACGCGCCTTGCACGGGGGCGTGCCCCTTGCACGGCTGGGCTGGTTCCCGCTGCCCCGCCCGCCTCCTGCGCGCGCCCCCACGCCCTTTGCACGCGCACAGACGCGTTGCACGGGCGCGAGGCCCTTGCACGCGCTCCTTGCACGCGCGCCTTGCACGCCTGTCACGTGACACCCCCCCTTTTCCTCCTCGGGAGCTGGGGGGGGGGGGGTGAAGCGCCGCGCATGCGCGCGACCACCCGGCGGCACCCCCGCCCCCGCCGCCGCTCCCGCCCCTTGCACCGCCGCGCGGGGCCGGCAGCCAATAGCGTTGCGGCTCCGCGCCGTGATTGACAGCCGCGAGGGGGCGGGGCGAGGCGGGCCGTGAGGCGACGGAGCCCGCCCCTCCTCCTCCTCCTCCCCCCCCACCCCCCCCCCTTCCCTCCCGCCCCGGCTCCATTTTCTCGCCCCGCTCCCTCAGCCCCGGCTCCTCCGCCCCGGCACGGCCCCAGCGAGCCCCAGCACGGCCCCGCCGCCCGCCAGCCGCCGCCGCCATGAACGAGGAGTACGACGTGATCGTGCTGGGCACCGGCCTCACGGTGAGAGCAGCGCCCGACGCCGCCGCCCCGGGGCCTGCGGCCGCCGCCCCGCCGGGCCCCGCCGCGCCTCACGGCCCCCCCCGGGCTTCAGCCGTTTACCGTGGCTCCCCCCCCCTTCCCCCGGGTCTTTTCCTCAATAATCCCGCCGGATTACAGCCCCCCCCCGGTTCCTTTCCGCAATAATCCCGCCGGATTACAGCACCCCCCCGGGTCATTTCCTCGATAATCTCTTCATTTTATCGCTTCCCCCCCCCATAATCCCACCGGGTTATCGCTGTCCCCCTCCAATAACATCCCAAATTATCACAACCCCCTCCCCAATAATCTCGTCGGATTATCGCAGCCCCCCCCATTTATTTCCTCAGTAGTGTCCCTGGATTACAGCCCCCCCGCCCCAGTCCTTTCCCCAATAATCTCCCCAGATTATCACAGCCACCCCCCCCTCAATAATTTCCCCAGATTATCACAGCCCCCCCCAAAGATCCCCACGGGTTATCACAGCCCTCTCTGTTCCTTTCCCCAATAATCTCCCCAGGTTATCACCCTCCCCTAATAATCTCCCCATTGTATCAATAATCTCCCCATTTTATCACATTCAATCCCCATTTTTAACCCCTCCCCCAGTTACTTTCCCCAATCTCCCCAGGTTACCCCCCCCCCCAATAATCCCCCCGGGTTATCACAACCCACCCATACCTTTCCCCAATCTCCCTAGGTTATCACAACCCCCCCCCCCCCGATATTCCCTCCGGGTTATCGCAACCCATCCATCCATTTCCCCAATCTCCCTAAATTATCCTCCCCCCCCCCCCAATAATCCCCTGGGGTTATCACCCCCCCCCCATCCCTTTCCCCAATAATCCCCCCAGGTTATCACAGCCCCCCATCCCCCCCCAATAATCCCCCCAAGGTATCACAGCCCCTCCATGCTCCCTTCCCCAATAATCCCCCCGGATTATCACAGCCCCCCCAGACCCTCTTGGGGTGCTGAGCCCCCCCCCTCAGCACCCTCCGGGGCCGAGGCTCCCGGGGAGGAGGAGGAGGAGGAGGCCCCAGGAAATGCGGTTCTTTGGCGGAGGCGGGGGACGGACGGGGACGCGTCGCCTGCTTTTATTTTTAATTTGTGATTATTTTTCTCATTTTGATTATTTCTCCCTCGCTCTCCCCCCCCAAAAAAAAATAGCCGAGGTTGGATGCAAGTCCCTGGAGTCGCGCCCTCCCCGGAGCCGAGCCCGGCTTAGGGTGGAGGCAGAGCCGGTTACCGCTCCGCCTTTGCAGCCTTGCAGCTCGCCAGCCAGCCCTGACTGCAGCAGGAGGGGGATGGGGCCGCGGGCGAGCCCCGCACGCCTCTCACAAATCCCTCTCGGTTTTCCCCTTCACCCCCCCAAAAAAAAAAAAAATAATAATAATAATCCCTCCCCGCGCCTCCTGCTGCCGCTTTGGGGTTCGGTCATCCCTCTGCGTATCCCCCCAAAAAAAAAGGAGAGCTGACAGCGCTCGTCTTGGGGCGCGGCGTTGGGGGCTTTGTCCTGTTGCGGAGGATGCGCTGCAGGCTGCGAAAAGGGGAAAAAAAAAAAACAAAGAAAAAAAAAAAGGAAGAAAAGAGAGAAATAAAATGGCAGCGGTGCTGCCTGCGAGGTTTGGGGGGGGGGGGGGGGGAGGATTTCTGCTGCCTCCCGCCTCCGGGGAGGCGCTGCGGGTGCAGCGAGGGTTTTGGGGGCATTGTTTGGAGGAAAGGAGGTGGGGGGGGGGGGAAAAAAATCCAGCGTGGTGGTGGGGAGGAGGCTCGGTGCCCGTTAAATCGCCTTTCCTGCCTTTGTTTCCTCCGGTTAGCTGGGAGAGGTGGCCAGACAAAGAGGGATCTTCGGGGCTGCCCGCGAGGTGTTTTTTTTTTCCCCTCTCGGTGGTAACGGGGAATAGGAACGTGCGCGCTTCCCCCCCCACCCCCCACGGGGCTCGGGCGGCGTGGCTGCTGCCCCGGGATCCGCTTGATGAGACCGCTCCCGGCGCGGGCACGAGCGCCCCGAACCCGGGAGGTGGCCCGAATAAAATGTGCCGGGGGTGGGGAGCGGTCTGCGGGGTGAGCCCGGCTTTCCCCCCTTCCTTTCATCCCTTTTCTCCACCTGCCGCTCCTCTGAGCCGGCGGGGCCGACGTCGGTCGGGAACCCTTTGCTGGGGAACCTGTCCTCGCACCCGGCTTCAGCAAAGCAGGGAAAGGAGATTTTTTGGGGGGGGGGGGGATGAAATACAAAAAGCTGCTAAATGATGCCCTAGCGAGGGGCGGCTGGGAGCCCCCGTTAAAATGTTAATTTCCGCTTCAGAGCGAGGCTTGGTGTCGAGTCGGGCAAGCGCCGCGCTTAATTCCCAGCCGACGGCCGCCCGCGTAGATTTGACGAAAGGCGGACCCTGGTCCGGGCTTCGGATGGTGCCAAGGCCGTGGGTCCGCGCTGCTGCCTGAGCAGGACGAGGCCAGATTCTCGGGTGCTGCACCCTGCTGCCGCCGGGCTACCTGTCGTCCTGCACCCATCTTCTGTACTCGTCCCGTGAGAGATGCCCTGAGACGTGTCCCGGTGACCCCCCGAACCCCCTCGGACAGCCCTAATCCCGCCAGCTGGGAGAGGCAGCGAGCCGCGGCTCTCCTGGAGGGTTTTTTTTTTTCCCCCCCTCTTCCCAAAGCGCAAAAAAACGGAGCCCGGGAAGCTCCGCACCGACGTGAGAGAGGATTTCTTCCCGGCGAGGGTGACGGAGCGCTGGGACGGGCTGCCCGGCGAGGTTGTGGGGTCTCTGGAGGTATTCGGGGCCCGTCTGGACGCCTGCCCGGGCAGCCCGCTCTAGGGAACCTGCTTTGGCAGGGGGGCGTTGGACCCGATGGTCTTTCGAGGGCCCTTCCAACCCCGACACCGATCTCCCCGGGTCTTTCCGCTCCTCAAGCGGCCACGAAGAGCGAAGGCGGCCGCCGGGCTGGGGTTCCCGGCTCCCGAAACGACGTTTCGCCGATGGGAGGCCCCAGGTGCCAGGCCGCGCGCGTCTTCGGCCGCCTCTTTGTGGGGTCGCTGCTGGGAGCAGGGCCTCGGCGAGCCTCGACGGCTGTAGGGCCGTTGCCTTGGGCGTTTGTAATCAGCAGCTGATTGGGATTTTAATCGCGCGGGCACGGCATGAGCTTCGGGACCTGTCCGAAGAGCGCCGCCGCCCCCTTTGCATCATCCCCTGGCAGCCGAGGGGGGGTGCAAGGCGGCGGAGCCCGGAGAAGCCAGAAACCCTCCCCAGCCGCGTGCGTTTGCGCCCATCCCGCTGAAGAAGGAGCTCCTGCCGCGCCAGGACCCGCTCTGGAAAATAAAGGGGGGGTTTTGGTGGATGTTGTGCCGTGGGGATTGTCCCCTCGGAGCTGGTGGATGGAGCAACGCTGCCTCCGGTTTTCATCGGCGGGAGGAAATCCTACGAAGCCGCCTTCTCCCCTCCGTTTCTGAAGGACTCCGCGTACAAAAGGCCATCCCGCGACCCGTGGGACGAAGAGGGAAGCGCTGGTGGACTCAAGCGTGGAAACCCCAACACCTCGGGGTTCCCCCCTTACTCCCCTGTGGGGTTTTTTTTCGTGGATTTCCATGGGACGTGCCACCTCGAAACCTGCGCACGAGGTTTTGTTGGAGCCGGGCTGGGTGCCCGCAGCTTTCTCCGCCGCGTCGCGCCACCGGCAGCCGCTCGGCTTCACCCGTTTACGCGGGGTTTCGGGTCAGAAAGCCCCGGCTTTGAACTCGGAAGCTCTCCCCCCTTCTTTTTTTTCCCCCCACCAAGCAGTCTCCGGCCCTTCCCAGGCTGTTGGGTTCCCTTCCTCCGCACCCCGAGCGCCGTGCCCTCGCTCCTCAGCCGCAGCCCAGCGCTCCGGCGGCTGGGAAGAGCCGCGGCTGAGCCGCCGGGGAATTGCCGAGCTGGGAGGACGACCCCAAAACCCCGTTGTGCCTCCCGGAGCGCGCTGTCAGCTCGGCGGCTGCGATGGGAAGCGACCGCAGGAGGCCTCAGCGGGGTCCGCAAGAACAAAACGGAGCTGCTGAAGGGGCCCCGGATGAGACAGCGCCGTGATGCCTCACCGAAATCCCCGCGTCAGCGTTCGGCGGGCGTGAGATGAGGTTGAAAAGGCGTTGGGGAGCTCTTCCGCCTCCTCCGGGAACCCGGATTTGCTTTGGGGTGATGCTGGCCGTGGGGACCGGGGTCTGGGGGAGGAAACCCCAGGTTTTAGCGGGGACGGCTGGCTCTGGGTTTGGTTTAGGCGAGGGAGTCGCGCAGGCTGGCGGCGATGCCCGTGGCGCTGCAGCCCCGGGTCGTGACGGTAAATCATTAACGTTTTAACTGGCCCCGTGAACGCCACCTGTGCTTCCTCCACGCTGTAGGGTTCGTGGCTCTCTGGTAGTAGTGTTGTAATATGGGATTTGAGGCAGCCACGTCTGCCCAGAGGGTCTCTGCCCGCTTCTGCGTCTGGAAAAACGCGGAGGGGCTTTTGTAGGATGGCGTGGAGGGTCCCGTGGTGGGGAAGGAGCGGCTGACGGATCGCGGAGAGGTTTCGTGGGGAGTGGTGACCGTGAAGCTTTGGGGGCAAAGCGTTGGGAATCACAAACCCGGCTCGCGTCAGGCGCTCGGCTCCGTGGGGCCTGGATCCCCGCTGGTAATGGGGCTTGCTCTTGTCGAGGCAGGGCAGGAAGGCTCAGCGAAGCCCCAAAAATCGCTCTCAGGCGCGCAAGCAGCGAAGGTTTTTGTCCGTCCCTTTGGTTTGTGAGGGGGCTGGCGACCGGGTTAGCCTCGAGGTCGTGTTCGAAGGGGGATTTGATTTGGCTGTGCGAAGCCTCAGCTGGCTCCGCGGCCCTCCGAGGTTAGGCTCGGCCTCTCGCTGTCGCCTTCAGACGTAGCGGCTGATCCCCCGCCCGGCGAGCCGGGGGGGTGTAATCCCAGGGGGTACAGAGCAAGGGTAGCGGAGTGCCCGCCGAGCTGATAAAGCTCCTAAATGGCTTAATTTCGTGCCACCTGCACCCTCCGAGAGTAATTCTGGCTGTCCTGCATGGCAAATACCCCAAGATCGGGTTCTTGATGGAGCATCCTGGAGCCCTTGGAGGCAGGATCGCTCCCGGTGTCACCGGTAAATGCCGGCGCTGCCCCTCTAAGAGGATGAACGTCGTTAACCCGATCGCTGGTGCTTTCGGAGCACAGATTTCCCTAACCTAAATACGTGAACTCGTTAAGGGGAGCCCTGGGCTGCGTGGTTTAAACACCTGGGTTGGCTTCCCGTTGCAGACGGCGAGCCTCCCAGCGGGTTGATCCATCCCGAGCGGAAGAAGTCTTTCAGGTTGTGGGTTTGATTCCGGAGTGAGGCAGCCGGTGCCTTTCTCCAAAGGACTGCCCGAACCTTCAAACCGGGGCGCGCAGCAGGCCGTGAGAGCGCGTCGGTAGCGCAAACGGAAGGAGCCTCAAGGGCGGGTAACCTCTCCTCGCGTCTTTTTGTTCCCTCTCCGTGCAGGAATGCATCCTCTCCGGGATCATGTCGGTGAACGGGAAGAAAGTCCTGCACATGGATCGTAACTCGTACTACGGAGGGGAAAGCGCGTCCATCACGCCCCTGGAGGATGTAAGTACGGGGGGTGGCACCCGGCTGTCGCGTCCTCCCCGGGCACGCAGAGAGGGCTTTTCTCCCGGGGCAGATCCAAAATAATTCCTCGTTAAGGGTTTCCTTTGAGGAGGAACGTTTGATGGCAGCCCCGCGTCAGACAACGATGTTTAAAATATTAAAACCGGGGAATCTGCTTTGAGTTCGTGGCGGAGGCTGCCCTCTCCCGAGGCAGGCGTTGTGCTCGGGTTACCTTTAGCCGCGTTAAACGGTGTTTTGGTTCGGCAGGTCGTAAATTGCCGGGCTTTTTAAGCCTTGGAGGAAGAAAGGATGGGTGAGGAAAATAATGCTGCCCGATTCTTACTGTAAGAGCTCACTGGATGCGCTTTGTGTATTTGCGTCAAAAGTTAAACCCAAACTAAAACCCTGGCCGAAAGCTCGCTTACGTCCTGCTGGGGAGAGGAGGGGGCGGAAAGTGTGTGCATGTGGGGGAGAGAGCCCGCCCGCGTGGATTTCGTGTGCCCCAACGAGTTTTGTTTTCTCTCCCAAGCTCTACAAAAGGTTTAATCTACCGGGAACTCCACCGGAATCTATGGGACGAGGACGAGACTGGAACGTGGACCTAATTCCGAAATTCCTTATGGCTAACGGTGAGCGCCGCCAGCTCCCCGGTCTGCCCCCTGAGCTTAGCTTGGGACCCTCAGCCTGGGTCAGTGTGGCCGGGGCTGGAATCGAACAAAGGGCCTGAGGTGGCGCTGATGAAGGAGCTGCTGGAAGCTCGCTTCCCTTGGCCTGCACGTGGGCAGGTCTTCGTAATTCCTGCTCTTCCTGCGTTTGGCTGCGCGCCTCTCAAATTCGGGAGGTGGCTCCAGCTCGGAGCGCTCAGTCATAGCCTGTATTTTGGGTTCTAACGGCCCTTTTCCAGCATCCTCCCCTGAAGTGTCTGCATTTGTAGGCAGAGTTAATGCCATGAGCTCCTGCACTGTTGCTATTCTCTGGCTTAGGAAGGAATCCCCTTCCTTAACCCCCTTTATTCCTTCGGTACGGCTTGCAGACTGGCACCCCTTGTTGGTGCCGTGAGTTCGTTAATCTGGGAGCTCTGGTGCTGAGACAGCTCTTCTAGACCAAATCCGCGATCGGCGAAGTTTTTTTTTATCAGCGGAAACCAATTCAGGGGCAGCTCGCTGCCAAATGTTGAGCGTTTGCTACTGGAATCTCACGTCCCTGAAGCAGGAGGGGATGGGTGCGTTCTGTAGGGCCAGCCCCGCTCAGGGCTCGTGCGGTGGGAGAATGGTCGATTCCGGTCAAGGTTCGTCAACTCTAGTTTCGGCTTATTTCTAACTCGCCTAGAAATGCCTCGAGGCGTGCTCCTAAGGGACAGCGCCCTTCTGGGGATGTGACTGGGTGGTGAGAGGTAAGGGGGTAAGGCAGGGACTAATCTGGGGTAAATCGGTGGACGATTAATGCGCAGAAGCTGCTGTGGGCCAAAGACACGACCGTGTTGGTCGTGCTGAGTGTGAACGGACTGCAGGGAGCAGAGCAGCAGCGCGTTAACGTGCTGCAGGAGGGCTGGTGGAAACCGCAGAAATAACAAGGAGGCTCTTAACTGCCTGGGAGAAAACGTTAAAGCTGTGCGACAGCACGCCAGTATCCGCTGCTCCCTGCCTGTTACGCGAAGGAGTAAGAGCTGGGTGGGTGTGCGGCTGCTCTTAGGGGGCTTTCGTTGTGCTGGAAGGACCGCCCGCCTCGCTGGCCTCCTCTCATCTTCTGGCTCCTGAGCAACCCCTTGACTTCTGCCCAACCTCCTTCACAGGCCAGTTGGTAAAGATGCTGCTCTACACAGAAGTCACTCGCTACTTAGACTTCAAGGTGATCGAGGGAAGCTTTGTCTACAAGGGTGGGAAGATCTACAAGGTTCCTTCCACTGAGGCGGAAGCCTTGGCGTCCAGTGAGTAGTTGCACGTGACTTTGTTTCCTGCCGCGGCCGTCGTCCCTAGACGGGTTCAAATACCAGAACATTTCATCTGTGCTCATGTCAAAAAGGTTTTAGGCTGTCCGTGTGGTGCTGCGCGTAGACTTCGTCACTGTAACAAGTTAATGCTCAGCACACGATTCTTCTGCGTCTCGTCTGACTTCAGGCACCACTTGCCGTGTGGGTCCTGGGCTTCCTGAGCTTTGAGCTCCTGTTTTCGTGGAGCTTTTGAGGAAGGAGAGCTCTGCAGCGTTTTACTTCCTCACAAGCTCCGAATGCAACCTTTTGCTTCCAGATCTTCCAGAAATATTTAATGTCGGGTCCTTGCTGGATGGGATTGTGTGAAAAATGTCGCGTTTGTCAGCAGGCAAACCAGAATGAGTAATTCCACGCGGCACCCAGCTCGATCTTAATTGTTGGCTACCTAAATTGCGCTCTGGAGATAAAACTACTGCTCCTAATAGCTTAGAGACCTGCGTTAGGAGCTAGCAGAGGGCGGTCCGTGACTTGTAGAGACCCATTGTGCGGTCAAAGCAGCGCTTGGAAATAAGGCTCCCTGTGTGCAGCTCGTCTGTACGCCGCAGCCTTCCTCGTGACAGACACCCCTGGTGCCGCTGTGAAGCAATCGGTTGTTCTTCAGCTTGGCCGCGTCGCTGTCCTCCAGCGAGCCTCTTCGGAGGCTCGGGCTGGCAGGAGGAGGAGGAGGAGGTGCCTTTGGTGCCGCCTTCGCCTTCACGTTTCAGCAGGCCCGGTCTCGCTTCTCCAATTTGTAGAGAATTAAAATGCTTAAAGGGGTGCCTTGTGCAACCTCACACTTGAAATTTGGACTCCAGCGGAGGTTTCTAGCTAACCTGGCGAGGCTGCGGCAATGAGAGAAGCCGTTTAGGAGCTTCGTGAGTTTGACGATCTCTCGTTTTCAGGCTTGATGGGCTTGTTTGAGAAACGCCGGTTCAGGAAATTCCTCGTGTACGTTGCCAACTTTGACGAGAACGATCCCCGAACTTTTGAGGGCGTCGATCCCAAGAAGACCACCATGCGTGACGTGTACAAGAAGTTCGACCTGGGGCAGGATGTTATCGACTTCACGGGCCATGCCCTCGCGCTGTACAGGACTGACGAGTAAGTGTGGGTGCCCTCGGGGCTCGCAGCTCGTGCCCTGCGGGATTAGGGGGGGGGGATACCCTGCAGCGTCCGTCCCTGGGCGCCGCGTGGACCTTAAAACGCCGGGCCCTGTGCTGATGGGGTGTTTGTATCTCGTGGGTTCCTGGGGCTGACGCGGCATCTCCTTCCTGAGTGAAACCCCTTGTGACGTGAAGCGCTTCTGGAAGGGCACCTCTGGGGAAGTTCCTGCCCGGAGCAGCCAGAGGGTGGGGAAGGGAACGTCATGGGAAGTGAAAGCTGCAGTTTTCTGAGCGCGTTCTGCTCTAAGCCTCGGTTGCGTGAACCGCTGCAAACCCTGTAACTGCCCTCTCCAGCTATCTAGATCAACCGTGCCAAGAAACAATCAACAGGATTAAGCTCTACAGCGAGTCGCTGGCTCGGTACGGGAAAAGCCCGTACCTGTACCCCCTCTACGGCCTCGGAGAGCTGCCACAGGGATTTGCGAGGTGAGAACTTGCCTTTGGGCTCCGGAGTTACCTCAGCCCTGCCGTGGCACCTTGCTGGGGGGAATCAGGTGTGTGGGGTTGGTGCTCAGGCTTCCGGAACGCGATGCTGCGTAAAAATCCTGCCGTTGTTAACGGTTCTCGTGCTGTCTCGGTCAAGAAACAATTCTTCGTGTGACGTTTCTGGTCCTGGGCTTGCTTACTGCCGCTTGTGAGTGGTGGTAGTTACAGCCTGCTCAGACAGGCAGTGTTCGCAGCACGTAGTCTGTCCGAGAAGCTGGATTTGCCTCCCCGGCATAGCTGGTGGCGTTTGTGCTGCTGAAGTGGCTGCGTTGTGCCAAGCAGACCCTTTCTGGCTGGCTGCGATGGCACCTGCAACTCCCTCCGAACGCTGGCTGGTGCCTTGCAGGAGGAACGGCCGGCAGCAGCCGCTGCCTGGGTGGTTAAGCAGCGTGTTTTGAAGAGGTTTGAGTCTAATGATGTGCGGTTTGTCCAAGTGGAACAGAAATAAGGGATTGGGAGGGCTGTTAAACAAATAAATTGCGGAACGTGCTCCAATGGCTTTACTCTTGCAGGCTAAGTGCTATATACGGAGGCACCTACATGCTGAACAAGCCCATCGAAGAAATTGTGATAGAAAACGGCAAAGTGGTTGGCGTGAAGTCTGAAGGGGAGGTACGGTACCCTCCGGTTCTTTACTGACCCGTGACCCCACGTCTCAGAATTGAGGCTGGCAGCCGTCAGTCTGAACAAAGGCTCGTTAAAGCCAAATTGCTCGGCTGGCGGAGCTCTCCTCTGTGCCAGCTCGTTCACCAAGAAGCCTTGATGGCGAGGAGCACAGTGCAGCAGTCCCGGAGTTGGAGCAGGTCTGGAGGGAGCGGCAAGGTCGCCTTCTAAATAAATCGGGCTGGCAAAACTGGAGAGGAGCTGCGTGGCGTGCCTAACCTGGGCACGAAACCGTTCTGCCCTTGTTAAGCTTTAGCTGCTCAGCCTGCTGGCTTTTCCACAGCTTCTTCTCAACCCGGCAGCAGAAAACTAACTAGCGAGAGTGCTGCAAGCTGCTGGGAAGCTATAAATGTGCTTCCAAGCGCAGCGTGAGCTTTGTAGGACAGCTTAGCCCTCCCCGGTAGGGTAGTGTGTCCTGCCTGGGTATGGATGACACGTCCTGGCTAGCAGCAGAGGTGATAATCCACGCTACAGACTGATGTGCCCAAGTGCAGGCTGCCTGGAGGCTTCAAATCAGCCGAATGTTAAACTATTGCCGTGACAATGAGCGCCGGTGTGAAGCCGTCGGTCCTTACCCGCTCGCTTCAGCCTCGAGCGCAGCGAGTTACGGTCCTAGCCCCGAAGGACTGGGCTCCGTGGTGGTCAGAGCGCGGGGCTCGTGCCCTGAGCGATGAGAGGAGGGTGCGATCGGCCACCCGGCTTCACGGAGCGCGTGCTGTCACTGGGGTTGTCAGAGCCGTGCTGCTGGCAGCGGAACAAAAGCCTCGTGCGGCCGGGGGCAGGGACGGCCACCTCGGAGAGCTCGCGAAGCTTCCCCCGAGTCGGCAGGTTCCCGGGCTGCCCGCACGCCGGTCACTCGCCGCCTGTCCTCTCCGCAGGTCGCTCGCTGCAAACAGCTCATCTGCGACCCCAGCTACGTCTCGGACCGGGTCACGAAGGTTGGCCAGGTGATTCGGGTCATCTGCATCCTGAGCCACCCGATCAAGAACACGAACGACGCCAACTCGTGCCAGATCATCATTCCACAGAACCAGGTCAACCGGAAATCAGGTGCGTGGGGGGCCGCCGTGCCCACGGCGCGCACAGGTCTCTCCGTGCTTGGGGTGAGGCGGCACAGATCTCCGGGTGCCTCACAGTGCGTGCTCTGATGGCCCGATGAGGAGCAAACTGCACTTACTGCGGCTCCTGGGGCGGCTTCCTTGCCCTTTTTCTGGAGGGAGGCCTTTCAGTGCGCTTTGTCTCCGGGGGAAGCCTTCCGGCTTCCTTCTGGGCCACGCAGCGCTTGCACGGAGCTTTCGAACCCCCGTGTGGCTTTGCTCTTCTGCTCCCCGGGTGCGTTCCGCTCCCTGGGCGTACCCTCCGGGGTTGGTTTGGTGGTGCTGCTGCTCGACACAGCTGCTGGCACCCTTCAGAGCCGTGGGATGGGGCTGAGGGGGCGTGCAGGCCGGAGGGGTGATGCAGCGGCGTTGCTTTAGGCCTGCAGAACCACCCCGTCCTCGGGTGAGGGGTCAGCTTGCTGCTTCCAGGAGCTGCCACGGCTACAAGAAGCTGAATTTGGGGTCTCGCAGGGCTGCTCGTGTCCAGACCCATCAGCTGAGGCGGGGCAAAGACCCCTCTGCGCTCAAACACGCTCTTAAACAAGGCTAGGAGGTAGAAAGAGTCAGGGGAACAGAAAGGGGGTGTGAGCGTGTGAGGGAGAGGAGGCTTTGGGGCCGAGGAGGGCCAGACTCGGGCTGTGGGATCGCCCGGTGACCCGCTCCTGCGGTGCCCTTCCCCAGATATCTACGTCTGCATGATCTCCTCTGCGCACAACGTGGCGGCGCAGGGGAAGTACATCGCCATCGCCAGCACCACCGTGGAGACCGCGGACCCAGAGAAAGAGATCAAGCCGGCCTTGGACCTCCTGGAGCCCATCGAGCAGAAGTAAGCGCCCAGCGAGCTCCTTCTGTCCCCCCCCCTCACCTCGCCCCTCTGCGGTGAGCGCTCAGCCCGGAGCACGGAGGCGGCGGGGACCCGGAGGCCGTTGCCGGGCTGCACGGAGGCGTCGAAAATCCAAATTCGCTCCGCTTACATGCTGGGCGGAGCGGTGGCCTCTCATCCGGCTGGTTTCCCGCTGATGCTGCTCAGCGATGCTTTAAAAACCGCGCTGAGGAACCTTTTTTTCCTCTTCTTCTCAGGTTCGTTAGCATCAGCGACCTGTTTGCACCAACTGACCTGGGAACCGAGAGCCAGGTTTGTGGGCGCGGAGCTGGGGGGGGGCAGCGGGGGCGCGCGAGGAGGGGCCGGGCCCTGCGCTTAACCCGCTGCTTCTCTCCCCAGATCTTCATTTCTCGCACTTACGACGCTACCACTCACTTCGAGACGACGTGCGATGACATCAAGGATATTTATAAGAGGATGATGGGATCAGAGTTTGACTTTGAAGAGATGAAACGCAAGAAGAACGATATCTACGGGGAGGAGGAGCAGCAGTAATGAGAATCTCTAATTAGGAGAAATTAAATCGGCTAATATGAATATATAAGGAACTTAATGAACACTGTATGAAATTCAATATTGTAAGGCCTGCTTTTGTAATCCCATCTCTGAGAGATTGAAGAGTACTGCACTGGTAATGTTCCCCTTTTGGATATCATGTGTTAATTATTTCATTCTAGTAGGGCTGCTGTCCAGAATCTGGCAAATTACTGACTGATTTAATGACTAACCTCGTAAGTGAAAGGCAGACTGAACCTTTCTTTTTTTTTTGCAGACGTAGATGTTGGTGCAGATTGAGATAACTCATTGACAGCTGTGTCTTACCTTGTATTTTTAATCATTTGTAAACATCCTTCACAATTATGTGCTTCTGGTGAGCTAGTAGATGTGACGGTTGTCACTCAAACCTGATTATCAAGGAAAATAGAAACTGAGCACTCCATTATTGTGGACAGCATCCCTAAAGTCTCTCCCATCAATCTAACTCTGTGGCAAGTTGTATTATGGACAGAGCCCACATCTATTGTAGCAGCAAATGTCGGCTTAGTTCTGGGCACAGAACTTAACCTCCACTTAAGCTTCTCAAACTGTTTACATCGGTTGGGACACAGCTGTGCCTAAGGCTCCTTTGTGTTTTAATCCTAATAAAATTGAGAGAACAAATTACAGAGCAGGCAAGATGTGGAAGTATTTTCTGTACCCTGGTGGCTTCTCAGACGGACCAAACGGCACTGCGGTATCGGTATGACAGAGCCTGTGCTTCTCGTGTCTCCTGAAGGCTCCAAATGATTTCTGTACTGCGAAGTAAAGCCAAATTCTGGAAAACCAGTCCTGTGCTCTGGTCTGATTCACTTCAGTTGTACGAGCAGCCTCTCTTCTCCGAGATCCCGCGGATCTCTGCCTGCCAGGGTGAAACGTGAGTGGCGCAGTGCGTTTCCTCCTGTGGAAGGGGCTCGGGCTGCCGTGGGTTGGCTCCTGAGGCCCTGCTGCTCCCCGGGCTGCTTTTGGCAGGGGAGGCGATGCAGCAGCGCAAGGCCTGTCGCTGTAGGCGTGTGCGCGCTCCTTGCAGCCAGCCCCTAGTGCCTGCCTCTAGGAACAGCACTGCTGGCAGCAGCAGCGGCAGCGGCACACAGTCCTTGCTTTGTGGCTCCGTCGCAGGGTGCCGGTGGTGCTTCGCCTCGGAGGTGCTCACCTGGGGAGTGAAAGGCGTGCGGCCCCTGGCTCAGAGCGAGCTGCGGGGCAGGGCGGCGGGCAGTTTGAGGCGCAGGGCTTGCTTTTTGTGCCCTGCCAGGAGCAGTGAAAACACCCTGCAACGGCTTGCCCTTGCTCTGAGCTGCGGGGCTTGGACAGGCAGCAGCGCTGGGGAAGGAGCCACCTTTCTCTGCAGCTCCTCTGCCTGTAGCCGCTGCTGAAGGGGGAAGCGGGCTGTTGGCTCTCAGCTCCCACACCCAGCGGTGCTGCGCCCAACCTGGCTCCTTCCTCCCTTGCTCGGGGCTTTCAGCACTTCCTCCCCCGGCTGCTCGCGCCCGTTGCGGGAAGCACGGTGCCCTTTCCATCGCCGCACGAGGCTCACCGCGGTGGCTGCCGCAGGGGAAGTTCCCCCGTACCCCATGCTGCTTCTCCCACCGCCTGCTGCTCTCCTGCGAGCTGGGTGCTCTGCTGCCTCTTGGCAGTGCTGGGGGGTGGATTACGGGGCCGTAGCACTGCCGGCGGGGCAGCCTGTCCCAGTGCCCGACCACCTCTGGGTGCAGAACCTGTCCCTAACCCCCAGCCTGACCCTCCCCTGTCCCAGCCCCATGCCGTTCCCTCGGGTCCTGTCGCTGTCCCCAGAGAGCAGAGCTCAGCGCCTGCCCCTCCGCTCCCCTCTTGACGTTGCAGAGCACAGTGAGGCCTCCCCTCAGTCTCCTCTTCGCCAGGCTGAACCCTCCCCGTGACTTCAGCCGCTCCTCACGCTTCTGCCCCTGCAGCCCCTTCCCCATCCTTACTCTCTGCCCCTGCGTGCTGAGCAGGAGCACCCTACCCGGAGAACAGCCACGAACAGAGGTTTTTTTTTTTCAGGTTTTAATAGACAAACTCTATACAAAGTCATCCTGTACACAGCTTCTCCTGTCATTACTTTTTTTTTTTTTTTTAAAACACAACAAAAAAACAAAGCACCAAAGGCCAACCCTGTCCCCCACGTGCGTACGGAGGGGCTCTTACAAAGGTCCTCAGTGCTGTTGTTCTTCGTGGTGCGTGTTCGTTTGACCTACCATAAATAAGAGGGTTTTGTTCCAGCATTTACAAGACTTTCCCTAGGCTGGAAAGCATTCACGTCCCAGCAGTGAAATGGTACCGAGGGGCAACGCGGCGGACTCGTAATGTAGTGTGTAGAGGCTGCAGGCTCCCCGACCGCTGGGCAATGGTCCCCAAACAGCTTTTAAGACATCCACCCCCCCCCGCCCCCCAGCACCTAACGCATGCATCTTGTGTACAGTGTCACGTGGAAAATGCTTTTACTACAGCCGGCTAGTATTGCTCCTACCCTTCAGGTACGCTGCTTCTCTTCTCACGTTCCTATTTCTTCCCCGGTCAGCTGCACTAACTGCTTAAAACCACCGCAATAACTTAAAACTGTAACATTAACGTAACCGCTGTCCTACGCCCAACTCGACGGCAGGGAATAAATCCCCGGGGGGATTTGCATTAGCCGTCTTTAAATAATTTCTATATACAGAACTAAAGCCAACCTGCCCCTGCCCCTGCTCTGTGCGTGCGTGGGGCTCCCGCGTGCGGCGCCAGGACGCGGGGGCCGACCTGCGGAGGATCACAACCCTGCAGAGGATCACAACGCCCCCGGCAGCACTGCGGGGACCCGGGGAGGAGCCGCGCCAGGGCACAGCTTCGTCACCTGCAAGACAGAGAGGTGGCACTGTCACTGTCACTGCCCCGCTCCCCTCGTGGCTCCGGGCAGCAGCACCAAGGCCCCGGGGTCCTGCAGGCGGTCCCTCGGGACCCCGGCTCCCCGCAGACACCCAGGAGCTGCTCCCGGGGTGTCTTCACCCCGCTCCTCAGCCATTCGCCGCCTTTCGGGGGAAGAAAGGGGTCGATCCCAAGCACCCCCTCCTCTCCCTTACCAGTAGCTTCTCCTAAACGGGGCAGCCACTTTCTGCACCGTCCCGAGGAAGGTGTTGACGTCGGCCACGAGGATTCCTTTGCTTTCGAAGACCTCCCTGCTGACACCGGGCTTCTCTGCGAAAGGAGGAGCGGCACCAAGTCACACACGCGCACGGGATTGTGCTGAGAGCCACAGAAAACGCTCCCCCTCCCCAAATCCCACTGCAGTTATTCTGTTTTGCGAATGTGAGCAGATTTAATGACAGCGCCTCGCGCACAGCCTCAGCCAAGCCCGGCCACAATCAGAGTGTGACGCAAAGCCAGCCACAGGCTCGAAAACCTGCCAGAATTTACCAGACCTCCAAAAAAAAAATAAAAAAAATCCGCTCATTTTGCCCTTTTACTGCACTGACTCCCCGTGAGACTGCCCGCACCGTACCCACACCTCAAATCAGGGATTCTGGCAGAAATGGGAGCAAAAAAAAAAAGGATGTTTCCCCCAAAGGAAGTTTCTTGTCCCCCCTCCACCTGCACTGCACCGTCCCACAGAGTTTTTTGGGGGGGGATGCCTGGGGCTGAGGGCAGCGGCAGCGGCGCCCGGAGCCTGTCCTTACCCGTGAGGTACACGGCGAACCTGGCGCGGACGTGCTGGACCTGCAGGTTCAACAAGCACTTCACGTACTCGGAGGTGGGGGGCGAGCGGGAGTCGCAGGAGTGGTAGTGCAGCACCTCGATGAGGTCGGCTCCTTGGCACGACTTCAGGATCAAGTTCTTCTTGTGGGCATTGGCGTCCACCCTGCGGGGAGAGGGGCAAGGTGAAGCAGCAAGGGGCAAGGGGGCGGCACCCCAATCCTTCCCAGGGAAGGAGCGGGCACGACGGGACCAGCTTTTCCCCCAGGCATGCTTCTTCCAGCCTCGCGGGCACTTTTCTACTTGCTACCCCGCACCACAACGGAGCTGAGAGACGCTCCACGCGTGCCGGCGACGAGCACAAGGAAAAACTCCTGCTCTGAGCTCAAGGAAACACCCGGAGGACTGAAAAGCAGGTCTTCGAAACAATTACCGTGCGCTAACGCTAACTGCTTAGAGCGGAGGGGATCTGAGATTCCTCCCCGTCTGTTGCCGCACTTTCAGCTCGGCGGGAACAGCCCGGTTTCCTCTTTGCTCCGAGGCCGTTACTCGAAAGCTGACCTTTCTGGCCAGCGGTTTAGCACTAGGAAAGGCAGCCCGCCTCGTAAAAAGTCCCTCTCCGAGCTCAGCCGGGATGAAAGCAGGACGTTTTAATGAGCACGTTATGCCCCGTCTTCTCTTTTTCCAACTGCATTATTTAAGCACGCGTGCCGTTGCGAATAACCTTAAACGGGGAGAAGTTCTGCTTTTCCCAGCGAGGTTTGATTTTACACGCTCCCCGCAACATCCTGGGGGCCTCTCTCGGAGCTCCCCCGCTCACACGGGTGGTGGGGCAGAAAAGGAAATGGCAAAAAGCAGAGGGGCAGAGAGAGAGGCCCAGGAAAGCACCCTGAGCTCCCAGTGCCTCTGCGAATGAGCCAGGGTAGCTGGGGGCAAGCTCGGTTTGCAGCTTCTCGAGCGTAATTTTGTGCCTTCCCTCAGCCCCTCGCAGGCTGTCACACACACGGAGCGTGCGCCTGCCAAAAAGAGAGGGGGGGAAATCGCCTTCCGGAGGTACAGCGGGGTGCAAGAGGCAGCTGCCAGAGCTCTGCCTCGTCCGGGACCACGTGCAAGACGCAGCATTCGGGGCCAGCTGATCCTCTCCAGGCCCCATGTCCTGCTGCTCCCTCGGCACGGGTATCAAAAAATCCAGCACGTGTTATTTGCTAGCGTGCAAACGCTGACAGTTCCACGCCTGTGGTCCCTCCGTGACGGGGAGAGCTCTCACGGAGACAAAAAGCTTCGTGTTTCATCTTGTGAGAGGGGCCAAAACCCAACCGGAGGCACCTGACTCCCCGTGTCCCCACGCTGAGCATCCGAGGGGACGCCACACTCAAAAGGAGAAGGGAGCTGCCGCTGCAGAGCCATCACCTGACGTCTTCCCGGAGCTTTTTGCTCTCCTTGTAGTGAAGGAGCCACTTCCACCGTCCGCTCCCGTTCAGCTTCTCCAGCACCTTCACCACCTCCTTCAGCTGGCCTGGGGAGACAGCAAAGGGCCAGAGGGTAACCGAGGAGGAAACGGCCCCAAGGAGCACAACCCCTGCTCGAAGCAGGGCCACCACGGGTTGCTCAGGGCTTTGTCCAGGTGAGCCGCAAATATCTCCGGGGATGCGGGTTCACGGCCTCTCTGGGATGCGGTCCCAGTGTCTGGAAGCACACCCGCTGTGAATTCCCCCACCACCACCCCCGATATCTCACAGGGTAAGCGTGCAACCTGTCCCATCACCGCGCGTCTCCAGGAGCGTGGCTGTTTTAACGCCCCGAAGGAGCTGAAGACAACAGCACCGCCTCCCGTTTGCCCTCCCTTTATAGGCCGAACATCCCCGTACGTCCATCCCCCGCTCCAGCCCCTCGTGGTTTTGGCCTCCACCGTGTTTGTGCCAGTGTGTAAGTATTTTGGGGAGCCCCTGACCTGGACCCATCATCCAGACGGGGTTTCAGACACCGATTAGAGGGGAACAACTGCCCCCCGTTAACGCAGGAAGAGATGACACCCACGGGAAGATTTCGGAAGCGGATGTCAGAAAAGGAGCTGGGAAGCTCACCCCGAACATCCGCACGCAGGAGGCGGCAGCGAGACTCACCCAGCGTCACCGTTTCCAACACCTCGTCGTCCGACACCACGAAGCCACCGGTGTGGAAGAGCTCCTGGTAGGTGTGAACCGCGATGTCCTCGGGGCTGTCCACGCCGGCGAACGCCACGTTGGGGCAGTGCTTCAGGCTCAGCAAGCACGGGACCTGCTCGGGGCAGACACACGTACGTCAGTGCCGACAGCTTCGACCACTTGGCGCACCGCTCGCCCCGCCTGGGGACAAGGTGGGGATCCGCCTCGTCCTCTGCGATCAGAAAGGGACCGGGAAAGCAGAACTGACTCGCTTGGTGATTTTAAAAAGAGCTGTTTTCAACAGATCTTCGAGAAGCAGTGCTCTTTCTGTGTAAATAACAGCGTGTCCGCAGGGAGTGACAACTGAATTTACGGGTATAGTTAGTGCAAAGTTTAAAAACCCATAAAATGGACCCCGATACTCACGCGTCCCAAATGGCGTTCCCAAGTTTTGGTAGGAAATAAACAAAAAAAAAACGGTAGTCTCGGGTCTTACCTTGTGGATGTGCGAGGAAATGTCCTCGTTCCTGATCACGACGAGCAGCCGGTCGCTGTCCGGGCGTTTCGCGCTGCAGAAGCTCAGGGGCTCGATCTCCACGTGGCCGTCTTTCTTCAGCAAGGTCTGAAAGAGAAATCGCTGGGAAGGTTTGCGCGCGGGGTACCTTCGGAGCCGGGCGAGAGCCGGCAGCTGGCGGTATGACTCCTGGAGGACAGCAGGGGCTGCGACCGCTCGCAGAGGACGAAAAAGCAGAGGAAAAGCCCCCTGCGTCTCCGGAGCGTGCAAGGAAGAGGGAAAGGGAGAGAGACGGGGAAACCAGGTGGGAAACGGGGCTGGCCGCGATGCGGGGGGCGTGAAATCAGGGCTGGGAGCCCTCTGCCTGCCCCACCTGATGTGTCTCCCGCCCGGAGCCACCCCTCCCCACCCAGCCTTACCTTCACTCTCGCGAAGAAAGCCTCCTCTCCCGTCTCCACCAGGTAAAACATCCCCGGGCGCCTGCAGGCCCCCTTGGCCACGCTGCGCAGGCGGCCCCGCAGCGTCCCGCACAGCTCCGCCACCAAGTCCCCGAACGCCGCCGTCCGCCCGGGCCGGGCCGGCCTTGGCCGACCGCCTGCGGCCTCGCCGCGTGCCGGGCCCTTCCCTCGGTCCTCTCCTCCCGCCTCCACCCTGCTCAGCGTCAGCCCGTCGAAGCCGGCGTACTCGCCGAGGACGGCCGAGGCGTCCCCCTGCGGGCCCCGCGCTTGGTTTTCGTACTCGAGCTCGCCGAGGCGGAAGGGAGCGGCGCGGGCGCGGTTTCGGGACGCGGCCCCGCTCCTCTCGTGCCGGGGGGGGTAACGGGACGGGTCCCCGCGCCGGCGGTGCCAGCCAAAGCCACCCGGCTGCGGGTCCGAGGGCAGGATCGTCACCTGCAGAGGGCTCCTGCTCCGCGGGGACAGAGGGACGGGAGCTTCTTGCCCGGGCAACGTCTCGGACACCGGCCGGCGCAAGCGGTCTCTCGGGAAGATGCTCCCGGAGGTAGGAAGGGGCGGCTGCCCCCGCCTCAGGATCTGGTTTAGCTTGCAGTGGAAGCGGAGGTGCTCCATGTCCAAAGTGCGCTGGGTCATCTCCTCCGAGCCCCTCCGCGCCCCCAGCAGCGACCCCGGCCAACGAGACGGCCCCGCGCTGGGGCGGCGCCTCTTGGAAGGCCGCGCGTTCCCCCTCCCGCCCCGGCGTTTTTTGGTGACCGTGAAGTTGAGGTAATCCTTGGAGACCCCCCGGCTGTCCGTAATGTTGACGTACGGTGGCACCTGCCTGCTGCTGGCCTCCTCCGGCCCGCCGGGCTCGGCCCACCGGCAGCCTTCGTCCGAGCTCGGCGAGCCCCAGGCCTCGCTGCGCCCCTCCGCGCCCCCCGAGGAGCTGCAGTCGGTCCTGGCGCCCCCCGATCCCGGGCTGTAGCAGCCCCTGGATGGAAGGAGAGGAGGCGAAGTCCGTGCGGAGCACTCCCAGTCCGAGTCGCTGGGGTAGGACTCGTAGGAGAGGTCGGCCGAGCTCGAGCCTGCGCGTCCGTCCGTGCTGGGGAAGCGTTCGGCCCTCGGGCCAGCACCCGGCACGTCCCCAGCGTCACCGTCCCCCGCGTCACCGAGCCCCGCGCTCCCCGCAGAGTCCCCGCGGGCAGGTAACAGCAAGGATGGGAAGGGGGGAACGGGGATCGCTCCCTCCTCCACCTCCACGTCGGCACGGCGAGGCTCAGGGAACACGCCGGGCTCCTCAGCCTCGTGCTCGCCCTGGCCACCCGCGGATCTGGGCTCCCCCCGCGGCACAAATCCTGCTGAAAAAGACACCGGGCCGGCCAAGGGGACGCCGCTTCCTCCCTCGCACTCCTCCTCGTGCGGGACGGGTTCCTCCTCGCAGCTCCCCGCCACCCCGGCCCCGGGCCCGGCACACGCGTGGCAGGCGCCTGGTGGCCGTTGTCCCCCGAAGCAGGGCCCGGGGGCGCCGCGTGGAGCACGACTCGTGTCGGGGTGAGCGCCGAGGACCGAGTCTGGCTCGGCGCCGCGCCGCCCTGCTTCGTGGCCGCGTGGAGGAGGACGAGGAGCAGGCTCCGGCTCACCGGGCACGAGGACACCGAGGGGGGAGCTCTCTGCTGGCTCCGTCCGGCACAGACCTGGGTCTTTTTTCACCTCTCCTGCAAATCCGGGCTTTACAGAGCCGTCCGGGCTCCCGGCGGCCACGCTCAGCTCCGCGGCAGCTCCGTGCTCGGGGGGCTCCCCAGGGGGGCAACGCGGCCCCCGCTCCCTTCGCTCTAACAAGCGGCGAGGGGCATCGGCACCCCGGGGAGGCTCCTGATCGGGGGGGGCAGGTTGGTTGCCGGGAGGCTCCACCTCTCGCATCGAGGAGGAGGAATCTGATCCTAGCGGGTCGCGGGGAGAGGTCTCCGGCTCCCCGGCCGCCACCGACGCGTTCGTTTCGTTGCTCCCAGGGGGCTGGCGTGCACCGAGGCACGCAGCAGCGTTCTCCCAGGCTTCGGGGTCCCCTGCCCAGGCCATACGGTCGAAGGCGAAGCCGTGGCCATCACCAGCTCGCGAGGACTCCCCCAGAACGTCGGGGCGGCTGGCAGGGGGGCTGCTACGCCGCCCTTCCACCAAACCCTTGTTCCGCTCCGGGCTTGATTCACCAGAGCTCCCCGAAGCGAGGGCGGCACAAATTTCGCCTCCACGACCTCGGGGAAGGCAGCTGCTCCCTCCGGGGCTGCTCCTCGACGGAGCCTGGACGAGCGCCGCGGCCACGTGGACCCCTGGAGCGGCCCCCACGGCCGCTGCTCCGTCAAAAAACGCCCGGCAGGCAGAGCTGGGGCCAGGGGACAAGGTCGGCGCCGGTCCCCGCGACTCGAGGCCAGCCGTGCCAGCAGCTTGGCTCCCGGCGAGCAGCCAGGTTTCTGCAGAGGGCGCACGATCCTCATCTTCCTGCTCCAAACCATCCCCGAGCGCCTCTCCGGCGGGTCCAGCACCGGCTGTGGGGACACCGGGGTGGTGCGTGCTCGGAGCGGGTGGTAACGGCGGCACCAACGCGCTGTCACCCACGTCGGCTGGGCCGGCTTCGCGTGCCAAAGCGACGCTGTTTGTCCCGGCGCCTGGGGTGGCCAAAGCCCCCCGGGGCTCTTGCAGCGCACCCACGCTCGGGGCCGTGCCACCAGAGAGCCCCCGAGAGGCAGCCCCGGTCCCATCCGACAGGGCCAGCATCGATCTGCCCTCGCAGGGGAAGGCTGAGGCAGCAGGGGCGGGCGTGGGAGCCTCGCCGGGAACACCAAAATCCCTTGGGCACGCCAAATTCACCGGCTTCCGCTCCTCGTCGGCACCACCTCTTCCAGAAGACGCTAAATCATCGGGCCCCGCCGTCACGCTGCCGTTCTCCAAGTCCTCTTCCTCTGCTTCTCCCTCCTCCACTTCTTCCTCCTCTCTTTCCGGGCGCCCGAAGGGGTCTCGCGACGCCCTCCCTTCCCCACCGAGTCCCTCGGGCTTTGCTCTCTTGGGACTCGCTTCCGAGGGCGTCGGACGAGAGGCGTGTGGCGCTCCGCCGCTGCTGGCCCAGCTGCTCCCCTCCACCTCCGCACCACTCCCGGCGCCTCCCGCGCTCCCCCTTTCCTCGGGGGGACCGGGGCCACCCCCCGAGCCTGCCACCCAGCCGCTCTCCGCCCGCTCCCCGCGTCCGCGCTGCGTATTCTGGGGAGCCGGGCTGAAATTCCGGGCTTGCTTGCGTGGTTTTTCCCCGCCCGGCGCGGCTCGGGGCGCGGGGGCATCACCGAGCTCGTCGGAGGGGCCGGGGGCGGTGGAAGCGTCGCGCTGTCCCTCCCTGGGCAGCTCCGCCTGCAACGACACAATCCGGAGGTTAAGCCTCAAGGGAGGCAAAGGCAGGGAACGGAGACGGGCATTTTAAACGCCCAGACGTCAGCGCAACCACCCCCCTGCAGCATCCGCGGAGACGAGTTTGTCTCCGAAGCAAGCCCGGGTCGAATCCTTACCCCGCGACGAGCCCACAGACGCCCAGGGGAAGGTACGAAGCTTTCTGCCTCATTTATATCGTGAGGAGGCTCAAAAAAAGAGACCAAAGTGCGCAGAAGTTGTCAGCCAGTGCCCAGAATACGCAACAGCATCCTCCTATTTCTGCTGGGTTTATCCGACCGAGCAAGCCGTGATGGCGCTGCGGACAGCGATCCCGTGTTTCCTCCCCCGAACACTCCCGCCTGCTCCACAGCGCTGACCCCACGCTTTAAAAACCACCGGGATATTTGTATTTTGTGCAAAACAAAAAAGCTGCAGCGATACGGTGGCTGCCTGTTTGCTCACGGGGCAGAGTTCTTAAAGGGATTATTGTAATCTGAGAATTGAGGCTTGAAAAAATGTCAGCAGGCATCTGAATTTTAATTTTACCCAAATACCTCCACTCCTGGCCATCTGCAGAAACTGAAAATTAATAATTAAAAAAATAAACTCATCCGGAACAAAATTGTAGCTAACTTCCCCGGAGGGGTGAGGGAGATACTGCGAAGCCCTGCCCTGCCACCTGAGCGGGGGAAACCTGCCCGAGGTCGGCGTTGCCCGAGGAACGTCAGTGCTTTCACTGCTTTAATCCTTCGGGATTCCTCCTCGCTGAGTCCCTCCCGAGGTCAGCGACGGGGAACTCCCGTCGGAGCCCAGGGATGCCGGCTCACTCCACGAGGACATCCAAACTGGAAACCTTTTTTTGGTGACGCTGGGCGTGTGCGCGTGGCCTGGCCCATCCGTCGGGGCAGCCAACCGTTGGGTGACTTCCCCGTGTCCTGCTTCGGGGACCCCGCCACCTGCCTCCCCCCCAAAAGCCCGCCCGCTCCGTTCCTCTCACAAGAACCCGCTCCTACGAGCGCCAAAGGGATTGTGCGTTCGCCCCCCCCGGGCTCTTACCGCGGCGGCGGTTGAGACGTCGCACACGTGCTCCTCCTCGGGAAGGTCCAGCTGCCCAAATTTCTCAGCCGGGTTGCTCCGAGCGGCGCGTTCAGCGAGGGAAGGGCTCTCGGAGCTTGTGGAGGAAGGCTCCTCCTCGCCGGGGGGCAGCTCCCCTGAAGAAGACGACACCGTACTGTCGACGGCGTCGGTCTGAGAGTCCGCGGGGCTCTCCCCCGGGCGAAAGGGCCCCCGGCAGCGCGTGCTGGGATCCGGGGAGCTGCTAGGAGTCTGGTCAGGCTCCGACCGAGAGTCCGCGGGGCACGTCTCCGGCCCGAAAGACTCCTCGCCGTCATCGCTCAGCTCCAGGAAGTCCCCGGTGCTGTTCAACGAGACGAACTTCTTGGGGTTGCTGTGCTCCACCACCTTCCTCCTGCTGCTCAGGACCTTGCTGGGCTTGCTGTAGAACAGAGCCACCCACATGTGAAGTATCAGCTTCATCTCTTCCACGTCGTCGGGCAGCTCGGGGTCCCAGGGCCTGGAAGGGAAAGCAAACACGGCTCGAAACGCCCTCACCCTCCCCTCCAGCTGACCAAGGTCACGCATCTCCTGCTTCCCCAAGCTGCTAAGCCCCGGTGCAGGAGGGCTGCGAGCGCCCAGCTGCGTCACGGATCACTCGACGTGGTTTCCGATGGGTTGGAAAGAAGAGAAGCAAGCGCTTGGGTGCGTGGCTCAAGGTACCAGAGCCGCAGGAAGCTTCGGTGCAACGCAACGGGGCATTCAGCACAAAGAAAAGGGCGATTACCGTGCAAAAGCAAAGCCAAAAGAGCAACGAAGACCTATTCCGAAAGTGCTCTGGCTGTTTCTCGAGAGGCGTCCCCCTGCGGACGCTCTTCCAGACTCACTCACCCATGCAGGGCGCGGATCACCGTCTTCTCCAGCTCGTTGTTGGTGTACTTGCTGTCCAAGCTGAAGAGGTAGCCAGCCTCCCGCCGGCACGTCACCTCCACGGACTCGCCGCAGCTCTTCACCGCGTGGGTCCTGGCGAAATCCTCCTTCAGCCCGGGGGAGAGCAGGCAGCTCCCGCAGCGCGCTGCCGCGGCCTCGGCGGGACGCTGCGGGCGGGCGCTGCCCTGCTGGTGGCGGAAAGGCAGCACCTTCCCCACCAGGGGTCCCGCCCGCGCGCCCCTCGTCCCGTTTCTGGAAGGTGCCGGCCCCGAGTACGGGGAGCTTTTGGGATACGGGTGTTTCTTCAGGTGCTCGGGCAGCAGCGAGGCGTACGAGTGCTCGGAGGAGATGAAGGAGTGCTTGTTGGCCTCGGCGGCCTCCTGAGCCTCCCTCGGGGGCAACGCGCGGGTTTTCGCGGGGTTGGGGTTCGGGCTGTTCTTCTTGGCGGAGATCCCGGGGCTTTTCTCCCCGGGCAGGGAGTCTTTTAAGTCTGTTTTTCCAGCAGGTGGAAGCTTCTGGTTGGGTGACGCTTTGCCAGGCAAGGCAGCTCCCTTCGCGAGCTTGTCTACCCTGTGGTACTCGTGGTCGGAGGCAGCGCGTGAGGATTTCTGCTTGCGGAGGCCCTGCTGCTCCTTCGCGGGGTCGCGGGGCGGGCTGCAGGACAGGGAGATCGTCCCGCCGTCCCTGGGGATGAACGGAGGAATGCAAGAACCCAGAGCCAGGTCAGCCAGCAAGTTCAGGGCGTGGGACTCGTAGTCGTTCCCCTTCGGATCAAAAACCTGGCTTGCAACAGCACCCGGGTAAATCTCACTCATCTGGCTATCCGCCGCGTGGCTCTGCGAAGAAGCGTCGCTCGGAACGGCGGCGAATGGCTCCTTCCCCTCTGCATTAAAACAAAAAAAAAGAGAACAGATGAAGGCCACGCAGTTCTGCCGCGAGAAGGGGTTCGAAGCAGGCTAAAAAACGAATGGCATTCAGACAGGGACTGCGGCGTTCGGCGCACCTCACTTAATTCCCTCTTAAGGACCTCAGTTTGGCAGGAAGAAGCTGCCTCTCCGACAGCGACTTCGCGCACACGAAAACAACCCCAAAACCCCCGTGCTCACGCCAGCCGGGGCTGCTACGGAAGGATCCAGAGTCGGGATCCAGCTGACCGCAGGAACGGGGTTTATCCTCAAAAATAAATCGCACGGGACCCAGAGGGAAGAAAACTTCCCTTGGCCTCTGCGCACAGGGTAGTTTGGGCCGTTACGAACAGCCTGAGATATTTTTAAGTGCTTCATTAATCTGTTTTTTTTAACTTTGTGCTTCTGGCCTGAAGACTTGCACTCCTCGCCACAGAAGAAACCCTGCGCTGTGTCCACAGTAACCCACATAGTTACAACGAGCCCCCCAGCCCTCTAAAACACAGAGAACCGCCCCCCCTCTGCCCTCGTGCTTCCCCCTGCACACCCCCTCATCGGCATCACCCGCCCCTGAGCTGCCCCTCGGGGCACACGCAGAAACCTGGGGGCTCCCAGAGGCGGCAGGAGCCCAGAAAACAAGCGTTCAGTCAGCTCCCAGGACTAAAAATGCCCCTCGCCCTGGCTCGAGGCCCGTGTTCGTCAAGCACGAAGTCATTAACCGAGGTTAACACCTTCCAAAAAGCAGCACGGCGTTTCTCCAAGCGAAACCTTATTAAACGAGAACCGCGCTGGGGTCCCGCGCGTTGTATTTAATCTCCTTGGGAAGCACGCAGCAGGACGCATAAATCGAGTGGGGTTTTTTTTGCTGCTAACCGCTCTTATTTTGCATTTCTGGCAGAACCCGGCGTTCGGCCTTTCTGATTTAGGTACGGAAGCGCGGACGGAGCCCTCCGGGTGAATCGAACACAGTTCAGGACCCACCCTACGAAGAGCGCCGGCCGGAGCTGCTCCAGGAACCCCACGCCACGAGCGCAGTGAGGAGCAGCGTCCGACGGGCCCGCTGATGAAACCTGCCACGTATCAGGAAGCCTGACAGCAAGGCGGCGATAAAAGAGCACGAAGAGAGGACGAACCGAGCGCCGAGGTGGCACAACCGGTCTTGAAAGCCTCCCGCTTCGCCGGGGAGAGGGAAAAGGAAGCCCAGACACAGCTCCGAAAAAGGACGTCAAAGCTTGGGCGTGAGAAAAACGCGGCGAATGAACAAAGAAAACGACTCTGCCGCTCCACCATTTATCTTGGCACCGTAATACTGGCTCTCAGGTTTAGAAGCAGACTCCCAGCCAGCACCTGCAGACGCCGCGCTCCGGGGCTACCCGACTCTGCCTCCTAAACCCCCTGCAGTCTGCGAAGGGTGTGACAGTTCCGCCCTTTATTTTTTTTTTTAAAGCGACTGGATTAAGAAAATGGCCCGAAAACCTGGGCAGACGCTGGCCATGAGCAGAGGGAGGCCCTCTGGCTGCTGCTGACCGCGCTGTTACCTCCCCCTGGTCACGACCTGCCCCTGACGTTTGATGGCTCTACGCTTAAAGTAAACTTCCGCAGCGTTCTTACCGCTTTCTGCCGGCTTTTTGGCTGCAGGTTTCAGCGGGCCGCTCGCCACGCTTTTTGTCACCTTACTCTTCCCCGGCTTTGCGACGGCCTCAGCAGCAGGAACCTTTTTCACGTCTGAGTTCTTCGGCGTCTTTGGTCTCTTTGTTTCCAAGCCAGGGCTGTCGGGGGCCAAGGTTTCCTTCTGGGCGGGTTCGGCCTGCGTATTGTGCACAAATTCTGCAGACAGGACCTCTGCACCTGGGGCAAGGAAAAAGGGAGGGCATTTCTTTTCGTCTGAGACACGCTCAGATTGAAAACCCAACCGTCGCAAGATATGCAGCTGAAGACCGTGGCAGGACTGCTCTCGAAGTGACCGGCAGCAGCAGAACGGCCTTCGCTAACTCGATTTATGCTCCTGATCCAACGGGTTACTGACACAACTGGTCAGAAAGCACTTATTAAAGCCAGGCATCGCTTCTTCGGCTCGTTAGAAACCCGTTTTCCTGACCTAGAACGGGCGATCTTCAGGGATAAGCCACTCCAATTCCTGCCTGGCACACCTGCACCCCTAGGGTACTTATTTACCTCTCCAAGAACCTCTCGCAGCTCCACCGGCAACGTCACCAGGAGCAGGGCAGGGCAGATCCCGGGGGCCTGCGGATCAGAGCTGCCTTCAGCCCAGCTGCCGCGCGCGCCCCCCGCGCGTCCCCCACCCGTCTCCAGAGCTGCCACCGCCACTCGTGACGTGCGTAGGCGCCAGGGGAGAGCGCCGGGCATGACGCCGCCTCTGCGCAGGTGGCTCCAGGGTTGGGATTCACCTCAACCCGCTCGGAGCGTCTCCGCGGATCAGGCGGAGACCGGGGCTGGCTCCGAAGGACGGGTTTTGCCCACCCTCTGTGCAGAGACAGGGGAGCTTTCCGAGGACAGCTGATCCCCCAACCCGGGACACCCTGCGCGAACAGCTCGGGCCAGGCAGCAGCTCCCAGCAGGGCAGATCGGGTGGGATCAGTCTCGCGTTTGTCGTTCCAGCGAGGCCCCAAGCCAGAAAGCTGACCCTCAGGGAGCTTCCTAAGAAAGCCTCGGTATCCAAGCAGGCTGCCCTGGAGAAGCAGGAGGAAGCCGGTCCCAATTACACAGCACTTACCTCTTTTCCTTCTGTGCGGAAACTCTAAATTGGCTAATTTAAGCATGGGCTCGTTGGAGCTGGCCGTAAGCCCCGGCTTTTGGGGAAAAGAGAAGGCGATTTTCCTCTTGGTTGCTTTCCTGTCCCTGCTGCTGTCCCCCACCGGATGCATTTGCATCTTGAGGGGCGACCATTTCTTCCCGGCGCCGGTCACAGCGGCTTGGCTGGATTTCCTCTTGTTCTGCTGCATCCAAAGCTCGCTGGCTGAGCTCACGTCTTTTGGGGGGCCTTCACCGCTCCAGCCCGGCCCCGCAGCGGTGGGCTTTGGGTTTTCACCCTTGAGTTTGACTTCCGCTGGCACGTCAGGAGGAACAGGGTCTGGCGGCGGAGCTAAAGGGCAGTCCGCTTCCCGAGCAGCCTCCGAGCTGCAGCAAAGAGACTGAACAGCACCAGCCAAACATCCTAAGGCAGCCGACATTTCCAGAGTGTAGCTGCTGGGATCGGAGAGGTAATGCTGCAGCTGGGAGAAGGACTGCTCTGAGCGCTTTTCGGAGGATTTAATACGTTCATCCTCGGCTGGCGGCAGGTGAGGAGGACGGGGAACGTCGTCGTTCGGGCCCGAGGCGTGCTGCGCGTTTTGCTCAAGCTTTGCGTACTCCTGGAAGTGCTGTTTGATGCGCACGTCGGTACTGAGCGCGTCCCCCCGGGGAGAACTGGTGGCTTTCTGTAAGGCATAGCGAAGCCCGGGCAAAACCGAGGCTATCTTTAAGGAGACGTCGCTACCTTCCCTTTCGTCTTCCGGATCGTGCTCTTCAGCTGAGAAAGGAAAAGAAAAGAATTTTACCCGTATTAAAAAAAGGATTAAATTCCCCGAGTCGCCTCACCGCTACGTGCTAAGGGAACGTGAAAGGTCTGAAAGGGCCCCCGGAGCCAGCTCACGAAAAGCCAGCCCCAGGGGCAACGTCCTGGTTTGAGAGACGATTGTCACTGCTGAAGGTAAAAAAGAATTGCATGTGGGAGTCAAAAAGGAATTAAATGAAGACGAAAGACTCCCGTTGTATCTGCTAGCCCCATTTGCAGGAAACCACAGTGAGATCACACGCAGCAGTCTCGTCCCCTCGCGCTAGCAATTTTAGGCCAGTCAGAGCTCTGAAAATACTTTTTTTTTCTTTTTGAACTTGCATAAATTTAGGCTTGCCCATGCAGGGTGTTTAGACTACCACCATCTTCAGATCACTCGCGGTGTTTGTTTCCTGATGAAATGCAACCTCCAGCAGCTCCATCTCTACCTGCTGCCAGCGTGGGTGGACGCAGGGCACACCAAGCCCCAGAGTTTGTGCTCTGGAGCGGGATGGGGAAAGGCAAGAAGCAGTTTGGGGGACAGCACGAACCCCTGGGTGATTTTATCAAGCTGGAGGCCTGGTCCTGCCGAAGGGAGCTGGCTGTCACTAATTTCAGCAGGAGCAACGTCCTACCCCGTCCAGCGCGTGGTGTCATCCAAGCTGAGGGTTTGGCTCTCGCCAGGGTCAACGCGAACGAGTCCCCAAGGCTCGAGGGAGTGCAGCCTCGCGGATGGCACGGTGGGAACGGGTTCTGCTTGGCACAGTGACGGCACAGACCCACCGAACGTTAGGGATCGGAAGGGACCTTGAAAGCTCTCCTAGCCCAATCCCCCCCCCGCTGGAGCAGGAACACCTCGAGCAGGTCACACAGGACCGCGTCCAGGCGGGTTTTGAACGTCTCCGGAGAAGGAGACTCCACAAGCCCCCCGGGCAGCCTGTCCCAGCGCTCTGTCAGCCTCACTGGGAAAAAGTTTCCTCCTGTGAACACCTCCCATGCCCCAGCTTGCACCCACTGCCCCTTGTCCTATCATTAGATGTCGCCACAAAGAGCCTGGCTCCGTCCTCCTGACGCTTGCCCCTTACGTATTTATAAACATTGATAAGGTCACCCCTCAGCCTCCTCTTCTCCGAGCTAAAGAGCCCCAGCTCCCTCGGCCTTTCCTCGGAAGGGAGACGGCTCCGCTCCCTCAACCATCCTCGTGGCTCTGCGCTGGGCTCTCTTGCCGTGTCCCCTTAGCATCCAGAAACGCCCGGAGAGCCTGTCGGTGGCCCGCCCTCCCTGCACAAGCAAAACTCATCCAGCTTCATCCGCCCACGAGGCTGCGGACGGCCTGATGCTTTGCACTTGCAGGCTTGGCCCCGTCTGCGTTACCGCTCAGCGCTTGCGTTTGGCTGCAGGACCGGGCTGACGTCCCCAGCGTCCTTCCCCGTCACATCCCTTCCCAGCAAGGCGAAAGCTAGCCATGCCCAGGGCGGGGGGAGCCTGGCTTTCTTCTCCCCTTCTCAGACGCGTGGTTTTTTTCCGGCTACTGGCCCTGCTGCTGCCTGGCGCTGGCACTGCTGCTCCTCATTACTGGCGAGCCCGGGCGTCCCTGCGAGCCTGCCTCCTCCTCCGCTGGCTCGGGAACGGCTGCGGCACGCCGGCACGGCGGGCTCGTTATCCCTGCCCTACATTCCTGCCGGCGGCTGTCTGGACAGGAAGAAAAACGCCTCCCGAGGCTGCTCCTTTCAAAACGGGAAGCATTATTCAGGATCCGAGTCCAAGCCCGGTGACTTCAAACGCGTCTGTACTTCACCTCCTTCCCTCTTTGCGTCCCCCCGCTGCCTTCGGTCACCGTCTCCTTCCGTCCCCAAAGCCCTCGCGCATTTATCTTCAGAGAAAGGAGAAGCCACAAAGCCGAACTGGTTGTAATCCCAGCGAGAAGAGCTCTCGGTCCCAGAGGAGAGTCGGGGCTGGCTGGGCTTACGCCACTCGCGTAGGAAGAAACGGGACAGCACGTGCGGGAGTGCTGCTGGCACCAGAGGGAAAACATCTGGAAGCCATCGGCGCTCCGACCGTGTCACGTAACAACACGGAGCGTTTGCTCAGCGTTACCCTCTCCCCCTGCCTCTTTCGCTTCACCGCCAGCTGCTCCCCGCCTGCCCACACTTTGCCTCCTCTTTGGCATCAACGTGAGCCCCGGGCAACGCCTGCTACAGCCCCTGACCTTCCTACCAAGCAGCCACTTGTGCCCTCTCTGCTTCGGGATGCTCCCGTTTAACTAAACCCCTCTGCTCTGGAGGGTATTTTCTCCCAGCTTCAGGATCTCGCTATCCGAGCGGTCAGTTCCCATTTCCAGTCTGATCTCCAAGCGTTTTTCCCCTTGGCCTCACCAAACTTTATGCCCTCGCTTCAGGCATCCCAGCAAAAGCCTCCTGATCCCAGGCCTGTCCCGGCAGTTTGGATTTTTGGACCGCCTCTGGGTACGCCCGTCTCTCTCCTGCGCCTAAAAAAAGAAATGCGAAAGGCTGCCACGCTAACGCAGCCGCCAGCAGCATGCCCTCAGAGTCTCGCTGACTGAATTCAGGCCTCAAAGACGTTTGCACCTCACACTGCCAAGTTTTACCATCGCGTCTTCACAAGACTTACGAAGCCCACTTCGCGTGCGGATCCCGAGGGAGAAAGTTTATAGCTGGAGGTTAAACCCCAAAAAGGACAAAGCAACCCACGTGCTGAAGCGCTGGCAGGTTCTGCTGGCGTTCCTGCTGATTTTATCTTCCGGGGAGGGGAGTGGGAATATCCTGTGACTGGCAACACCGGTCATCGCACACGCGGGCGGACTGAAATACCAGGGTGTGCTGGCACGAGCGGTCCCTTGGCTTGTCCCTAGGATGACTCAACAAAAAGCAAGCCAGAAGTTACGCAGAGCGAAAGGCCCCTGTTTATATCCTGCTTTGGGGACCTGCAAGGCCAGAAGCCTTTCTGTTGAAGCTTGTGAACTGAGAGGTGCACGGATGAACCTGTCCAGGGCAGCCGAGCAGTAACTTTATGTCCCCAAGAGGAAAACTGTAGAGCAAATATTTCCACATGGTGCAGCATAAAAAAAAAAGATCCAGAGCTGTGCCTCACCTCGAAGGCAGCAACGCACCGCGGCCCTGCCCGACAGCATCTCCCTGCCCCCTTCACTCACTGCTCTGAAGGGAGCAAGTCCCCTTCCCTGCCCCTCTTCCCCCTGCCAGCAGCGACCTTTCACAGAACCCGTTGCATTTGTTATTTCAGCAGGGGACGATTCACTTGTATTTCAGGCTTTTTTCCTGCTGGTTTAGCAAACCACATCACCTCCACGCAGGGTCCAGCAAATGCCACGAGGTTTTACCCCCTCATAGGACACACGTAAGTCAGTGCTGGGAGCAGATGTTGCTGAAAACCAACTCGGAGGAAGAAAAGCGGTTATTTTTCACTCAATAATTGCAGAAAAGCAATTACTTCTCACTATTTTTGCCCCTCCTGTGAAGGGGCAAGGATGTGCAGAAGGGTCAAAACACGGAGACCTGGTTTACATCAGCTTAAAAATGCAGCGTGGCTAAGCAGACGGAACTCCTCTCTCCTCTTTTAACACCCTTTGCACTAATGCTGTAGGTGGTGCTGAGCCGAGAAATCAGCTTTTCAGGAGGAATACGTTTGCTAGAACCCTCAAATGAAGATCCTGCCCCCAAAATGGAGCATCTGAAGCCAGCGAAGAGAACCTCCCTACCTCTCAGGCACACTGCTCGGGACGAGGTGAACAGAAACAGGGCCAGGAGGCTGACGGGCTCCTTGGGGTCGAATCCTGTGAAGTAAAGCGACAGGTTTTGTTTAAACTGCCAGCGCCCGTCCTCTAAACGGGGGCAGGTCATTTAAGCCCAAGTGTATTACCATCATCTCGTGCCAACGCAGAGGAGGTCAGGAGGATAAGAACTCCTTGATCTTGTAAATATTTGATGATCGCCTGTAAGGAACAAACGAGAGTTAGAGCAGCCTCCCCCTTCCCTCCTAAGCACGCTTTATGGCACTCGGCACGGCTGTCAACAAGCCCTGAGTGCCGGTGAACGTGTGCCAACAGCACCGGCTCAACCCCTGCCGAGGACGCTGCCGTGCCACTTGAGTCACTGGGACTTGGAACCCGAAGCATTCCATTTAAGGCTGTTATTCGTCTCGGAGTCCTCCCATCTGTTACTTAAAACGAAATACACGCTTAGCCAAACCGATTGCTAGGAACAATTAACGAGCAAGGTTAATAATTTCAGTCCCTTCGGTTCAAAAGTCCCTGGGCATCTCAGCCACGAACGCTTCTCAGCAGCGCGAGGGGAGGGCTTTCCCAGAAGGGAAAGCAAAGCTGGACATGAGCGTCTGACTGCACAGCCAACGGCTCCAGCCACAAGCCCGGCTGAGTTCAGGCCACGCAGCCTGCTTATTAGCAGCATCAGCATTAATAAACATTAGAGAAAAACCATGTGCTGAGCCTGAGAGACTGCTGTGACTCCGTCTCGGAAGCGGATGACTGCATGTCTAAAAAGATCCGTGGGTTTGTCGAGGCTTTTCTTGGATTTGGGTGTTGCCTAATACCTCAGAGCTGGGCTCGGGCTGCCTTTTCTTCCACGAGGACACCCATTTGGATCTCTTTCTTCCGTGTAGACGTGTCTTTTAGGGGAACTTCCAGGACACGAGTAACTCTAGGGGCTCCTAACGCTCTGTGAAAGCTCGCCGGTCCCATTCAGCACATGCAGACGTAACGGAGGATTGGACTGGTGCCCAGCCCGCATGACAACGGAGCAGCTTTGGAAACGCTGAACAATTTCAGCGCGGTATTCGCCCTTCGGAACGGTAGCTCCTTGCTTCAAAATCGTCTCAAGCCAGCCGAGCAGAGCGGATGAAAGCCAAGATGTCACCCGGCTCAACGGAACAGCCACCGTTTCTCACCAGCGGGGCGATTTTCAGGCACACGCGGGGGAAAGGCAAGCCACGAGTCAGCAGCTGCCTGACACAGAGCTGCGAGAAGTCACCCTCCACCCAGAGGAGTGCAGCTGGCCTCGAGCAACCCTGCTCATTCCCAGCTACTCTTTCATTTTCACTTGCAAGCCGCACGCCAGGCTCGCGCACCACGGAAGGGGAAAGGAAACAGAGGGCGTTTTTCACCTGGGCTGCTGGGGGCGGCTGCCAAAGAGGATTCCCCTACAGCCCTTCAGCAGCACGTTGGGAAGGGAAAAAGCACACCCAAAGTGGCTGTGACCGTGTCCTCGCTGAGATACGGGAGAAGGTTTAATCCAGATTGACAGGTATACAAAGGTAGGGAAGCTTTAGGGAAGCTTTAGGGAAACAGTGCTCCTGCTGGCTTTCAGCACCAAGCTCCTCACGGCCACACCTCATCTTCCCCAGCTCCTCTACAGAGTCCAGCTCTGCGAGGCTTGGCAGAAACGAAAAGAAAAGGAGCGCGGACAAGCTTACGTCCCTGCAGACGCTGGGAACCCGGAGCAGTGCAGCACCAGGTGAACTTCAGCGCGGATGGGTCTGCGCCACAGCCAGATGCCCGCCCGATGCTGCACAGCTCAGGATCACCAGCACGAGAAGGGACATTTACGTTGTCGACGTTATCTCCTTCTTCACTTCTCCTGTTGTCACCGATAAAAGGCAGTCTCACCAACAATTTATGGAGTCTGAGAGCCTTTCCTGCAAACGCTTGCTCTGGTATGTTACACGCGGGCAGAAGCACATTGGTGGGCAGCTCTTCAGCAGTGCCTCACAGCGGCAGCCCTTCCGGGCAGGTGGTGGAGCGCTGCCAGCTTACGCTGAGGGGAGGACGGGCCCAGCCAGTTGTGTGTTTTCAGGGAATTTAAAACCCTGAACCTACAGGAAGTGTCAGATGGGACAGCGCAACCAGCAGCGGCAAAGCCAAGCCCCAAGCGCAAATCCCAGCAGAAGGGCTGAGCTCCTCAGGGGCGGTGCTCAGCCCCTGGAGTCAAAAGGAGACGCGAAGATTGCGCTGGGAGCAGAAAAACCCCAGTGTGCTGGAATAAGTCTTATCGGGTCATATTGTGCAAGCAGACCTCAGCAACAAACAGATGGGAAAAATCTCTTTTAAAGCAAAGAGAAATCTCAGTATCTCGGGAAGCCCCTGAGGCTTCATCAGTGTAGCTGTGAGGAGCTGAGTGGGGACTATTTTTCAGCCAGGAAAAAAAAGGAAGAAAGGCAGGCGCGTGGCAGCTTATGTCTTTTTTTGCTTAGTAATCATCATTCTAGTATTGCAAGGTCCCGCTTTCTTAGTATATAAGATCCCCTTGCAGCCCTTGTTCACTACGGAAATGCAAAGACAACCCAATAAACCAGCCTCACCTGGCACAAAGACGGCCAAAAACATCTGCCTGCGACAAGGCGCACTCACCCCAGAAATCAGTTCCCAGCTCACAGGGAGTAGTCTTCAGTTAAAAGAAAGACTGAACTACGTTGGAGAATAACTAAGCATGAAAATAACGCTTAAAGCAGAGAAATTCGTTCCATTTTGCATTATTTCAGAATCTGTGAACAACGCTACCAATGGCTCAAAAGATCATTTAAAAGAATATTTTCCTGCCAGAATGAAAATGTTTTAAAATACTTACCAAGTCCCTTTTCTTTAGATTTTCCAACAACTGATTCATTTTATGTTGATCCTTATTTGCTATTTCCACTTCATATAGACTGAAGTAAACGCCCTGGAAGCAGACTGCAGACAAAAGAGAGAGAACTTCATGTTGAAGTAACGTCTCTTGCATCAACTCCAAACAAACAAGCACTCCCCTACCGGGAAGGTGGGGGCGCAATTGATGGAAGCACTGTTTTTGTTTTGTTTTTTTAAAAGAAAAGCGAAAAAACAAACCTGTTATTAAGATTTCCTAATATAAGACATATGCATTCATATTATAATGAGTTTCCTCTTCAACCCCTGGTTCGCAGGAGATGTTTCCTATCTTACCTCTGCAGCTAAGGAAAGCAATTTAAGTGGTGTTGCCGTGTGCTTCAACAGACACAGCGAGCCCTTCAGAGGGAAATACCTCATTTTAACGTGCTGCTACGGAGCCTCTTTATTCTGCAACTCCCAAGGCGGTTTAAAAAAGATCTCAGACCCACCCTACCTGCTCCCGAATCTCACAGCAAAATTGAGCTACTGCAGGCGGCCACAGCTTTTGGCTTTGGCTGGCAGCTGCCCCACTCAGCCCAGCTGCAGGAGGCGCTGGGTCAGACCCCGAGAGGTGCAATGTCCCCCACCTCACTGGGAAATCCTGTAGGACGGGGAAAGCCTGTTTCCCTGCAAATGTCCCCTGCAAATGCTGGTGGGTTTTACACTCACCTTCATTCTCAATGTAATTTCTTTTCCCAAACGCAGCTTCGGGTAGCTTTTTCTTCAAGTCAGACAAACCCATGACATGGTTAATGTCCAGGTTGGGAGGCCTGTGGGGTGAAAGCAGCGGAGCTCGCATGCATAAAAGGCTCTCAGGATTAAGCACAGCAAAGAGCCCAGGTAGCCCCGTCACTGTGAACCACTCCAAACACTGATATTGGTGCCCTGCTACCGGCTGTTCCAAGTTGCCACCTGCTGGATGGCCCCTGACTAATGAAGATTTTAAATACCTCTTTTTTCTTTTTTTTTTTTTTTTAACGCTAGTTACCTCAATACTTTATTTGTCACCGTGCCGATCTGTAAACACAATTGGCTAACTTTATTTGCCCTGTCAGGAAGCCCACTTCTCACAAGGAGAAATAATCCCCAGCAGGAATAATTGATTTAGAATAAACATCCCCAAACATTTAACATAACAAAGTGGTGACAAAACGCAGCTGTTTTCCAGCTGTAGCACGAAGCCTGATCTCGTGTCCTCCTCCAGCTGCTACTGCGTGTGACACCACGCTGCTGGCTGCCCCAAATCCCTTCCTGACACTGATGATTTCCCCGACTGTGTGTAAGGTAATCTGGCACAGCTGCAAGAAGCTGTTGATCAACAAAGGGATGGGGCAGGGGGCACAAAATTGGCTTTTGCTAGTACGCGGATACACAGGTGCTGGAAGCCAACCTGCCTGCTAAGGACCCAAAAGGATCCCGAAAGGATCGGTAAGAGCGGCTGCAATGCTGCACACTCCAAATATTGCACAGAAAGGAGAGGAAAGGGCAACTCACAGCTGTGCTGGAATCGTGGAGCTGTACGGGGTCCTCAGGGCAATGTTGCACAAGAGCTGGCCCCGGATGGAGAGCTGCCCCCTCCACGGGCAGTAAAATGCTGCAGGTAAAAGAGAGAATGGCTCAGAAAAAGCAGGAAAAAAGAGGAGGGCAAACAGATAAAGGTACATTTATCAAACCAATCCAACCAACGGATGCCCTTACCTTTGTGGTTAGGCTCAGGTCTAGAGAAAAGGGAGAAAAAGAGAAATATTTAGCAAGGGGAAGGGGAAAAACAGCCCACACTAATAACCCAGTATTTTGGAAGGACAGTAAGCTGCTTACAGGCTCTCTCTAGCTAAGACGGGCATCTCCTTTGGCTCTCTGTACTGGCAGGTGATGACTATGTACGGGCAGATCTGCCTGGGGCGCTCCGCGGCGCTGCCATCGGACACTTCGTACACGTAATACTAAGGGGAGAGGGGAAACAGATGAAAATACGTGGTGGAGAACGAGCAAAGGCACCTCAGCCAACGCCGTGCTTCCCTGCTGCCTGCAAATGAGCTGTCTGCGCGGTCCTTCCGCTACAAACCCCGTACCTGGCTCTGCTCGAAGGCCTGGCAGGGGCTGGCCTTTGACGGTCCGATGTTCTTGCTCACGGCGACGTGACAGTCATAGCCGGGAGAGGGGCAGGTGTAGCTGGTTGTGTAATTCTCGGACACCACCTTGACCTTCCCCTGGGTAAGCAAATTTAATAACGATAATAAAAAGAATAGACAAAAGTGTTTGCAGGAACATATTTTAAAGGACCCCCGCATCATCCTCTTCCCCAAAGAGGAGTGTTCTTGTCTTGAGGGGGCTGTGGGTGTTTGAATCCTTCCGAACAGGAGGGGCTGCCCTGTCTGAGCTTGGCGTGGCAGACAAACCAGCCCTACTGAGGAGAGCCAAGAGGAGCAATGTGTTTTCACAGCCTGCTACAGAGAGCAGGAGCCAGTGGGGAAGTGAGAAAGGGGCCCTCCGCCAGCCCCACGGAGGAAGGGAGTTCCTCCTTAAGGAGGAACTTGAACTACCTTAAGACCCCTGCCTCAAACTGCAAAAATGCATGAGATTTCAGGGGAAAAAAGCGATCCTGTTGGAAATTTCTGATTGCAGGGGTGGCATTTGGAAGGTTTTCCGCATCCCTGCCGGCCGCCAGCCAAGCCCAGCCTGATGTCTTGCCTTCTAGTCTGGCACATCCCATGGTTAAAAATCCCAAAGAGCTCTCAACAGAGCTGACTTTCCACCCTGCCCCACCACACCGATGGGCACCAACGTGCCCTTAAAAACTGCCTGCATCGTACACCGATTTCGGAAAACCACTCCACATAAAAAGAAAAAAACTTGCGTTTTACCTTAATGAGCTTGCAGATGACAATATAGCCTGATTTGCCGTGGTACCAGGGTCTTGGAAGAAGACAGTCTGCGTACTTGGAGATATACACCCCTGTGAAACCAAAGCAGTGCAAGACAGCATGAACGGTCTGTCGAGCAATGCTGAGTGCTGAAAAACCTGTAAAGAGGAAGCTCCTGTGAAGGGGATTCTCTGAAGGGCCAGCACTGCAAACCTCATCGAACTCTGCTGCCACAAAAGGGGTGAAACTCTTTTTGACTCTCTTCCTATTTTGACTGCTGGTGTGGAACAGCATTTTGTGCTTCAGGGTCAGCTCTAGGAAAGGAGTGAGCAGTTCACTTGGGTTTCTTTTGGGACAGGAGCCCAGATAGTTTCAGTTCTGTCTGCAACACATGACAGTGCATGAAAAACGTACCAAGCAAGGGCTTGTCCCTCCTAGGGAGATGTGACAAAGGGCTTCCAGGTGTGACTGGAAGCTGGGCTGGCTCTCTGCTCAGTTTGGAGTCGTGCAACAGCAATATGGATGTTTGTATGTGGGGAGCACGAGCTGCAGAGGTGCTTGAGCAGGCCCATAGCACAACACAGCTGCCCTTTTTATGGCCCTTCAGTGGTGAAGACTTCCAGGACAAGCACTGGGAGACACTGTGCTTCTGGCAGGGTTTCTTTGAGCACTGCACGTCTTGAGAACTCCAGCCTTAGGGCAAAGAACAAGCATGGGCTCTAAAGGGCTTTGGCACATCCCGATCTGCTCTGGTTATTAACAGGACTGCTGGCAAAAGCTCAGCAAATCGGTTCTGAAGAGCAAACCGGTGTGCAGAGCTGCCAAAAAGTCACTTTGGTGACAAAGGTGGTTATTAACAAAGGAAAAAAAGCCTGAAATGGAGAGGAGAAGAGACGACATATTTCCTGGGGAAGATCCTCATCTGATTGAGGGGACAGAAGGAAAACACTGCTCCTTCCTCGATCCAAGCAAATGCAATTTCTCTGGTAAGAATCACACGCACCTCTGTGGGTCTTTGCAGTAAGCACCGAGGCAGTACCAGGAATTTAGCTGGCCTTTTGGTTTTGTTTTTAAAGGAGACAGTGTCTCCAGAACAGTGAACTGAATGGAAATCTTACCTTTCGCTGGATCACCAAGCATGGAAATAGAGCTACTGTTAACTCGGAGGCCTGTCTGACACACTTCTTTGGCCTTCAAAAGAAGAAACAGCCTCTTTTACTGTCTGTTTTCAAAGGTGAGGGGCACAGCTACCAAATTCTGCAGTACAACAGTCAGCAGAATACTTGCAGCGGGCAAGTCAGTTACCAATCACCGCAGACCCAAAACACGTGCAGTATAAACACTCCTACACGCGACAACCACTGAAACCAACAGGAAGAAAACGTGTCATTTTGGGTGTTAAATGCTGACGATACTTATAAAGGACTGCTCCAACAACCTCCACGGAAACAGAAGCGTTTTCCACGTTTGTGGGCCGAGGAAAAAGCTTCAGAAGACCTGGAAAAAATCCAGCATCTCCAGAAAGAGGTGCAAGGATCCGGCTGGACTTTGCACTTTCTTTATGTGCACAGGAAATTTGTTGAAAGATAACCACAGTGGGGTTGGCACGAACAGTAAGGACGTTTTCTACTCCATGCTTACACACACACGGGCACAGTTGCTGCCTTGGGAGTGTCTCACCCACTGCGATTTGATCCACTTCCAAAGCAGATTCATTAAAGCGTGCCAAGACCAAACGTATATTGACCAGAGTGACAACAGGAGCAGCCAGTTTGAACTCGGTATGGGTGAGAAATAAAAGCAAATTGCTCAAACTGTACTCAGCCTCTTTATAAGCAACACGGAGAGCTTACCTCATCTAACATCTGCCTCCTAAAAGCCAAGTGTTTAGATTATCGAGCTAGATTCCTCCTCTGAACAACAGACGGAGGAATCTCCAGACAGCAATTTAGCTCGAGGATTTTAGGTGCCTACATTAGATGAGGTCTCGAGCTCCCTCCTTCCTGTACGAGGAGCCAGTCACTTGGCACAGGCAGTGCTAAATTTCAAACAGCTAAAACAAAGCGGGACAGTTCCTTCTGCCCGGTTTTGACTGAATGTTGTTTGTTCTGATGCATCTTAACCCAAACTGAACTGAATTAAACTGCATTCAGGCCACTGTCATCCTGAACAAAACCATCCCTGCAGGGATTTACCATGGCATCACTAAAAAATGTTAAAAGTGAGTACCCACTGGACTTCGTGAGCATCCTCGTGTGGGCAAACTCTTCACACAAAGTCAAAAGCATCCTCGTGAAAAATGGGCAAGAAAACTATTTCCCAGTAGCTGTCAGACTCTCTCCCCATGTAGACAGGGAAACCAAGGGAACCTGTCCAAAACCATCTGATAAACTCCTGCTTTCTATCACAGAAATGTTTTTCTCTTCTAATCGTATGTGGAAGGTTTCACCTCCCTGTACTTGACCGTAAATCCACTGGAACAAAGGAAGACTCCTTACAGCTCCCTGCAGAGGGCAAAGGAGACCTCAAACAGTAATCAGCTGGAGAGTCTGAAAACAGGATCCATCCCTAAACCTCCCGGGTGCTGCTTTCTGAATCTGCTTTGGAATATTTACGCAGCGCTAACTGTGCAGGTAACCAGGGTGTGAAAAGCCAGGACGCTCTGTCAACGGAGCTGCTGGGCTTTTGTGGGAAGGAGCGCGTTTGCAGGCACTTGGCATCGACTTTCTAAGCTGAGTAAACATTTTAGCTTACCTCTTCTTCATTGTCAAACAGGAGAAACGCAAAGGTCTCCTCCAGCTCCTCCTGGCTGTATCCGGCGGCTTCCTTTGCTTGGACAAAAGCTTTGAGCTGCGGAAGACACAACAACGCTTCGTTCTAGTCCATTAGTGTTACAGCCCAGTGACCGAGCAGTACGGAGAACGTGTGCCGTCAGGACAGCGTGCCCCGCGGACCTCCAGCTGCGTGGGCATCCCCTTCCCCGGGCACACGCACGCCCCATATCCCACAAGAACCCCAATCCGTACAGCTCTCTGACTCCGTTTTGTCCCCAGAAGAACATTTAACACCCTCTAAAGGAGGGCAGGCACATCCAGCCCCGCAGCATCCCCACTGTGGCACAAAGGTGACCGTGGCTGTGTGCGTCCTGAGGAAATCCAGCTTTATTCCTCCTTGCCCCTCTCACCAGGCTGCTGGGGAGCTTGTTTCCCTGCGCGGCACACGGGCTGGTCAAGCATCGCATTTAGGGGCCAGCTGAAGCTGTCAGAGGACAAATCAACCACGGATACCTACACGAGGGGGGATGCTTGGAGATGTTTCTCTCCGCTGACCAGGAAAGCCTGAATTATTTGATTAGAGAGCAGATGCTATCACGCAGCTACAGCTCAGAGGGTTTGGCTCCAGCCAGATCACACGTTTTTCTGATTTCTTTTGTCTGATGAATAAAGCAGCTCGCGTTCCCAGCGCTGATAACAAACAGAGAGCTGTGTCCGTGATGGTTTTGGGCTTCGATAAAAGAAGTTGCGGAAGGATGGGATTTTTTTTTAAATGGGTTTATAAGATAAGAAAACAATAGTCTCATCGCTGCTTTTGCTTATTTTGACTTTAGAACTCACAAGCAAATCAACAACTGACTTAATTCCTGCTTTCCCAGCTTTTCGGCCAGTGAATTCCCTGGCTCTAAGCAGCCAAGATCTCTAAGCTCTCTTTAATTCATGACAAGCTTGGGTCAGCTCCTGCCCTCAGAGGAGACAGCTCGTCTTCCATGCCAACGGCAACGAGACCGTAGGGATGAAGGCATTTAAAGTGATTCCATAAATGACCCCGGACAGCTGGAAAAGGGATATTTGGGGTTAAACCTGGTGCCTGCACAGGCACGAGGGCAGAAATACCACGTGGACATCTGCCTTGCTGCAAATCAGAACTACACGTGACGTGCAGTGCCATTAGAGCTCTGCTACCGGACATCACACCTGCATTTCAACCGGCTCCAGGAGCTCCTGCTGAACATTTGGCAGCGTTGGCGGACTTGGCCTTTTGTTCCTGATCAGACTGGGAAGGGAGGAGAAGAAGAAAGCAAAGCAAAGGCTCTCTTCAGTCAGGAACTACAAACGGGGCTCTGCAAGGCGGGCAGGTAAGCCGCACGCTACAAAGGAAGGACAGACGCGCCAATAAACCGGAATTTACAGCCCTACAGCCCCCCAGTCGGGGCCCCGAAGAAATGCCACCGTTTCCTGAGCTTCCAGCTGTCCCAGCGGTCCTACCTCATTCAGAAAAACAGCGTTTTCCACCAGAATTGCTTGGCTGTACTGAAAACCATCCTGAGACGCAGAATCCAAGCAGCAGCTTTGCAGCACTGAAACCGCTGTCTGCAGCAGCGAACTCGACTCTTGTGACTCCGGATGAAAACCTTGGGGGAAGAAAAGCCAAATATTAATCCTGGCCATTCCCAGCTCGGTGCAGGGCCTCAGCAGGGCCGGGTGGCAGCTGGCTGTGACGCCCAGCACACTGATTTAACAAGCCCAGATCTCCACAGAGCCGATCCATCAGCTCTGAGGCTCCCACTGGGACGTCTCCAGCAGCTCCCCTCCAGCCACGCAGCCCCCAGGTCTTGGTCTGAAAGCAAAACTGCCCTCAGCCAGGAGGAAAAGGGGCTGGCTCTTGGCTAGCGAGCTCTTAAACGTTCTTTCTTCGCAACAGAAAAAAAAAAGGGAAATTGTTAACAACTGCCAAAGAAGCAAAACCTGCTGGCAAATTAACTTTACGACCTCTGAGCAGGTCAGAGTTTTTTCTCTTGTGCTAAAAAGCTGCTTAGATTTGCGGTGAGCTCCTGCAGGCTGCGAGAGCTGACGCCTGCACACAACCGGTCCGTGGTCAGGTTGGTTGCTTGGGGTTATCGGTTTTTGCTCTAAAGATCTTAACGAAGGTGGTTTTCAGTGCCACGAGGGCAAGCCCTCCCGCACAGCCCCAACACGCAGAGCCTTCCCAAAGCCCAAATCCTCTCCAGATATCTCCTGAGGGAAACATCCCGGTAAAACGCTTCCCAACAGCTCCCCACCAAGCAGAGATCCCTAAGCATTCACCAAATGAAACACACGTGCAGAGCCAAAGGAAAGCCCCGCAGTATTTACACTCCTGCAGCTGCTGACATCCAGATATCAATGAAAGCAGCCATGCAGAAACACGGCAAATCCTGGGCTCGGTCCCTGGTGCACATTTACAAAGCTTTACTGCTGGCGATGATTCACGACCTACGGGATTTCAAATCTCGAGCCGAGCTCGCGGCACAGACACACCAAAAAAGTTTATCGCTTACGGCCCCGTGAACTTAAAAAAAGATAAAAGCAATCGTCTACGAGGAGGGAAGCGTGGAAACCTCCAAACCTCACGCCAAGGTTTCGCACGCGGGCTGCTCTTTACGAAAAGCCTCCCAGCAATTTTTGGAGACAAACGGCTGAGGCCCCGTTTCAACCTCCAGAGCAGAAAGACCCACGTTCATTGGCGATGAGCAGGACAGCATCAGGCACTGCTCTGCAACCTCCCTGGGGTTTGAATCCTGTATTGAAAGGGTCGGTTTTCATCTTTCCCTCCCCTCGACTTAAATAAATAAATAAATGAGAACTATTTAGAGAAATAACAAGATTTGTGACACAGGCGAACTACTCAAGGTCAATAAAGGATTTTTTAAAAGGGACAGAGGAAAATAACAGCTCGAACTGTGTGCATCAAGATCACCCAGCTGCTCAGCAAGCCTGAACTACTGGGCGTAACGGGAGACAGCGTCTGCCCTGTGCCAAGCAAAAGACAAATGCGGACGTGGCAAAAGGTGGGGCAAAAACGCTATAAAAACGCGTCCAGAAATAGCTAGGGACAGAAATTGGGAGCATGGAAAGGGAAGCCTTTAAAAGTACTTTTGCCCGCCGAGCTCGCATCTTTCGCGCCCTCTCGTATGCCCTTCCTGCAGCCCCACTTCCAGGCGATGCCCCTGTGAGCACCAGATGGAAGTGGTCCGAAAGCAGGTGAACACAACTGGGCTCTCAGGGCCGAAAAACAAAAGATAAAGAGGTCTTGCAGACCTCTGCCAGTATTATCGCTTTCTCTCTTTGAGCCTAACAAGGATAGGAGGGGATACGTCTGCTCATCTTTTCCCTCACTTGCCTCTCGTTTTTTGCTTTGTCTCTCACTCCCTCTTGCATCCTCCGAGTCTCAAGGCAGCAGTCAGCGAGCTCAGCCTCCCCCACGTGAATCAGAGCGGGGAATTACGTCCCAGCTCTGCGCAAAGGCTCGGACCGAACGCCAAACCCCTTTCTGCTTCTAACCCCCCCCCTCCGGCACATCCAGAGCCACGTCGCGACCTGCGGAGCAGCGACAGACCTGTCCTCAGCATCTTCTCCAGACTAACCGAGCCCGGCTCCCTCCACCGCTCCTCTTGGCCCAAAAGCACCGGGCTGCAACGGGCGCTAGGTAATCCCGTGGCTCCTGCTCTGAGCGCCTCGCTCCTCGGGGCTCGGCACTCCGCTCCTCCCGCTGAAACCGCCGTGCAACGCCGCGTCCTCGGCAAGTCTGGGGAAAGACTGAGACGGGAAGAGCGTGAGAAAGGCCGCAGCCAAACCCCGCTGCGTGTTTCCAGACGCCGAGACACCAAGCTGACCAGGGAGCTCCCGGGGTTAAAAACCCCTTCGGGAGCAGAACGTCGAGGGTGTGAGGTGCTAAATCAGCAAAAGCCTCGGATATTCTCGCAGGGGTGAAAGCGAAAGGCTTTTTGAAAAGCCCGGGAAGCTCTGGGAAGTGCAACGCAAGCAGCAATTTTGCAGGTTGCAAGTCAAACATTTGCTCCTTCTGTTCCCTGCGAGTTCGGCTGCTGTGTCAAAAATGAAAGCCCAGGAAATCCCCCCCAAAAAAAGTTGCTGCAGAAATACATAAATAAACGAGATGAAACAATCACAGAGCGTGGCACCGAGCCCGGCGGCTTGCTGTGACCCCCACCTTCCATTTCAGGTTTCGGAAGCTCCTTCAGATCTGTTCCCACCCCAAAGAAGAGTCTTCGCCCCTAGAAACATCCACAAAACCCTGACACAAGTCCGGGCTGCAATTTCGTGCGGCCCTCGCCGCTCTGTGCGCAGGCTCTGAGCGGGTGAAACTGAAAGCGCCTCAAGCAGAAGCAAAAGTGAAAGCGGCCGGCCTCCCTCCGAGCAGCTTGGACGTGCCACCACCCGGCATCCTCTCCGGGGACGGGGACAGCGCAGACACGTGGTAAAATGGATGGATGGACGGGGCCCAGCACGGCCAGGTCCAGGTGAACCCGCGGCGGGTGTTATCCGTGCCCTGAAATCCTCGGGAAGGGGCTCGCAGCCTGTCCTGGTGGATTTCCTACGTCGGCAGCGCGGGAGAGGAGCGGTCGCCGCTGCAGCTACTCACGCCGTAAATCGGGAGCCGCGCGCTGCTGCTCCTCTCCCCGATTTCGGGCTCCTCCAGGAGCTGGATGCCGGTCAGCGGGGCCGGCCGAGGCCAAGCAGCTCACGTTTCTCCCCGACACGATCCTCGCTTGGCTCGGCCACCTTCAGGCGACCTCTGGATGGCCTCACCACGCACCACTTCCAAAGCCGGCCCAGCAGGAAAGAAAACCCACGGCTTCTGAACCGCTCCCTAGCGCAGGCTTGCACGGAGAACGAGGTTTGCATTTCTTTTAGCCTTAAATTTTTTTTTGCAGGCATTTAAATGCTGTCAGATCTCCAAAAATCGGCCACCCAGCGCGGTCAACGCTCGCTGAACACAGCCGCAGAGCTCAAGGATTCCCGTACTGCAAGGTGAGGCTCCTTAGGACCGTCCTCCCGTCTTTTTTGGCTCTGCTGACGTTCACTTTCTCTTCCTTTCTCATTTCCCATCCTGCTTTTGCCGCTCTCGCTCCTTAGCCGCTCGATTTTACTTTCCAATCGCCCCCGGCACGCGGTAATTACTGTGACAATTACACAAACTGTCCCTTTTAATCCAGCATTATAAAATACCTGCCCGATCAAACTCCTTTCAGCTACAGCCTGCACGGCCCAATGTTTATAACGAGCCTTGCTTCGTCGGTGCTGAAGCGCTCCCGCGCAGAGAAGCCGCTTGACTCTTTCAGCGCGAGGCCAAAATTGGGCCAAATTCCGCCAGAATAGGGGCATCTGCCAACTGATCACCTGAGGCAGGCCCCAGAGGCCGCTCCGTGCAGCACGGCAGAGCGGTCCCCGCCACGGAGACCACGTCCAGGCGCTACGGCACCGTTAGCAGGGCACTGAAGCAGGGAACGATTTGCCTTGGCTTATTTGAGCCTCTCGGGGGTTTTTTTTTTGCATTTTAACGTGGGTTCTTCAAAGCCTTCCAGCCTCAAAATACGCCCCCCTACACCAGCCAAGCGCCTCGTTCCTGCTCCTCCTGCCATTATCGGCCGCTTTTCCAGCTTTACTGCTTCCCAGTGCCTTTTGCTTTTGCTTTCTCGCTTTTTTCCTTCCCATTCTTTCCACCATGAGATGCAGGCGGCTGTTTCTAACCCCGTATTTTTAGGGGTTTCACTGAGCGGAGCCGGCTGAACCTGCCTCCTGGGGACGGAGGGGCTCCCATACCAAGCTGCCCCGTCTGAAGGTCTCACCACAGGAGGCTGCAGAGGGGTTAAAAAAGATCCCATCAGATCTGCGGGGGGAAAAAAAATAATCGATTAAATACCGATTCCAGCTCTTCCCGAGGCACAAACCTTCGGCAGGCAGCACGAGCACTCCGAAGGAGTGCTGGATGGCCGTCCCCTTGCCGTGTTTTTCCTAAATTGGCGGCTCCTGGAGTTGGGGCACCGGCTAAGACAGATGCGGGGGCTCAGCTGGGATATCCCAGTGAATCAGCACGAGGTTTTACCCCCGGCCGGCACCAGGCGACGGATGCGTGCTGCCACATCAGCGCGAGCACGGGCAGGACGCACCTCGTACTCTACGCAAGACCAGCAGCTTATCGAGGCGATCACCCTGCAACTGCTGCGGGGCTCCTGCAAGTAAATCGCTGTAACAGGTAATCCCAAAGCACCTCTCCGCAGCGGACGTCTCCTCGTGCTCACGCGAAGAGAGCCACGGGCTCGCACGGAAGTTCGAGAGCCTCGTAACTGTGAGGTTTTTCCCCCCAGAAATGCTCGCTTTGAGCATTCAAATTGCTGCGGCAAGGGGAAATTCTTGGGTGGCACGGCTCTCCGGGTCGTATTTAAAACCACCTCTGGGATCAGGAAGCGCAGACACCTGGGCTGCAAGAGCATTTTAAAGGCTTTTCATCTCAGTATCGGAGACTGTCAGTATTGATTTAGACCACCTTTTAGGACTTGGGCTACGCAGGGTGCTGAGGCAGCCTCTCAGGAGAGCTACCACTCCGCCCAGAGGATCAGCGACCTTTCCAGGGTCAGCTCTGTGGGATTTTTTTTTTTTCCCCTGGAGGGTGATGCAGCCTTAGGACAGCTCACGGAGAGGTGGGGGGCCCTGCCCTTGGCTGGGCAAAGCCACAGCTGCCCCAGTCTGGTGTTGGTGACGGTCTACACAGAGCCAGAGTCCTGCTCCAGAGAAACCTTTCTTTGATTTGAACATTTCTTTGATTTTATAACCTCCCTCCCGTTACCTTCAGCTGCTCACGTAGTTGAGGATGTGGTTATTACGGGTTTTCTCTCGTTAATACACCACGCAGGCAGTTGTTGCTGCCTTTTGCCTCAGCAGATGCTCCTCCAAGGCCTCTCCTGCTGCAGCTCCCCCCCTTCTGTCACCTTCTAATGGGTTGCCAGCTGTCGTGGATTCATCCAGCTGCAGGTGTCCGCACCGACTCTTCCCAAATCTAGCACTACGCCAGGTATTTTAGCACTTGGACAACCAGAGATCCCTTTAAAAAATCAGCCAGCCCAACAGCTCTCCGTGCTAGCACACCCTGGCCTAAAACAGTCAGTCTTGATGCCGTGGGAGAGCTGGAGACGCGCGCGCAGCAAGCCCCAAGCCCGCTGCTGACAGGTTTACCTTTGCTCCGGAATATTTCACGGATCCCTCGCTTGCAGCCCACGGGCTCTACGTTGAAACCCACACGCTAAAACCCGGGCAACCGCAGCGTACCCGCAGAGCAAATCCAGCCCTCCCGAGAAACGTCGCCGTGCGGGCTGGAGCTCCTCCGCTGCTGCTCAGGACATGCCAAAAAAATTGATGCCAGCGATGTCCTGGACTCGAAGTTCAAGCTCTGCAGCGATGCCTGGGGTTTGCCAACGTACAGGAGGCTTTGTGAGAGCAACGCTTCACGTGTTAAAAACAACTTTCGCAATGAACAGCTCCTTCACGGGCTTTCCATTTGGGGAAAGAAAAAAAAAAAGAAGTGTTTGTGGCTGGAAAAGTGGGCTTATAGGTACCCTGCCTGAAAAAAAATGCAGCTACGCTCCTCCAAACTGCCAGTCACTTACTTATTTTTGCCTTCGAGCGAGCCTGAGAACCTCCAAAACAGGGCCAGAACCTTCCTTTGGCTTGTTTCTTCTGCTCTCACCATGGATGCTCTCCTTTAGAGTCGACTTTCTTTCTTGTTCTGCTCGATTTGGCAACAAACCTCTACCCACACGTTCTCTGCGGACCCTTTGGTTACAGAAATTACCAAGACACACTTCCAGTTTCAAGTACAAAACAGAACCGAAGCCAAACGCTAAAATCTACCCCACGTGCATGCCAGCTTCAGACATCCACCAGAACTTTCTGGTAGTAATTTTTTTACCATCAGAAAGAACAAAAAGCCAAAGAGTGCCAAAACTGCATTTACCAAGAAGGACAAGCATTTCACTTTCTCGTCTCAAAGTGATTTGAACCAATAAATATCCGTGCTTTAGCCAACGCCGAAGCGACCACCATGCGTATTTCATGTAAATAAAACTGGCCCAATTCCGCCAAAATTGTAATGCCACGGGCATTTTTCTTGCTGGCTACACTGATCTTCGCAAGCGCTTGCCCCAGCGCTCCTTCTCTTCCCCTGCTGGTACAGTCGAGGCTGAGTAATGCAAAAAATCAGCGAACTGCGGTAGAAAACTAAGTCAAGGAGCTACTTTTAATCCAGGCGGGTTCAGCATCTGGACTGCCAACGCAGCTCAGAGTCTGGCAGGACATAGATAGGGAGTATCAGGGGGTCAGTGTTTGGGGACAGGGAACGCTGAAGCTAGCCCTGCTGCTGCAGAAAACATCAGGTTTAACAGGAACACTAAAAATAGACCTAACTAGTATGTAAAACCAGTTTCAGTGCCACGTAATGCGATCTCTAGTCCCGGGCAAGCACTTACTTTTCTTCTTATCAGAGAAGATAGGGAATTCTCTGACCAAATGTTTTTTTAAAATTGGAAAAGAGCAGCTTCTGCGAAAGCAGTCATTTTCTTGACAACGTGCTGTACCTAACCCACGCAGGTATGATCTCCGGGCGCAATCACAGGACATCTTGCGCAGCAGAAGACCTGTGTTTGTCTCCCCCTTCGTTAATGTACGCACCGTAACGAGATCCACCGAGCAACGCCGAGAAACGTCCACTCCGAAACAAGCAGCGACCCAACGCTCAGGGTAAAACCACCGGGTTGATGTCTGACCTGAATCCCACAGAGCTGAGCTTTACCCGTCTCCTGCACCCACCACGAGTGCCAAGCCCCTGGGCTGCTGACTATTCTGCACCACGCAGGCTTTCTTGCATTTAAAAAAAAAAAAAAAGCAAAAACGTTGTTTCCACGCAGAAAGGAACGTGTTTTACAACTATTTTTGTGTCATTCGCGCTCCCGCCTGCTCCGTCTACCCAGATTAACCCCAGTTAAGGGGTGCACGCAGCTTGGCGAGCTGTGGGACAACTTGGGGGGATGATCTGGAGGCAGAATTGTGCAAAACCGGTGTGGAAATACCATTTCCACCCCCTAAAGCTGCTTCACAGCCCAGCGGGGCGGCACGGCCGCTCCGAAGGGGAAACAAAGAGGCCTGCCAGCCTTCGCCCTGCGTGTATGTCGTAGGGAAGGGGCCGTATGCCATGACCCGTTTGTATTTCCACCTCCTGCTCCTGAAGGGCACCTGCAGGGACAAAACCCAGCTCCCAAGGACGGCCCCAGGGCGCGTGCGGTGCAAATCCCAGAACCGACCGCAGCTTTTCCCAACCATTTCCAGCACACAGCCGCAAGCGGGAGGCGGGACAGCCCGTGGCTTCCCCGAGAAGCCAAGGTGACATTAAAAAAAAAGGCTTTTTTTTAATGGGTTCGAAGGCCTGCAGGAGGCTTGGGGCTGGCGTCCTTAGGGCTGAGCAGGTGCCTCCATCCGGGGGCTGCTGCGGAGGGACCCCAAAAAGGTCCCTGGAAGGGGGGTGTTAAGGGGTCCCGGTCCCTGGAAGGGGGTTTTAGGGGGGATAGGGGGGTAAACACGGATGGGTTTACCCTTCCCGGAGGAAAGGATGGGGCCGGTGTTAGGGATGGGGGCCGGTGGAAGGGATGGGGGCCGGTGTTAGGGATGGGGGCCGGTCCCCGCTCACCCGTGGCCGGCCCTCCGGCCGCCTCCTGCCGCCTCTCGCCCATAGCAGCCGGGGCTCTCCCCTCTCCTCGCCGCTCCGCTCCGGCCCTGGCCGCTCCTCCGTTCCTCGCCGCCGCCGCCACCACCACAGCCACCATCGCCACCACAGCAGCCGCCGCCGCCGCCGCCGCCGTCACCGCCCGCCCGGCCCTCGGCACGGCTCCGTCCTCGGGCCGGGCGGGCCGGCGGGCTCAGGGGGAGCGGGGCGGCACGCGGGGCGGGCGGGCAGCCGGCAGCCGCCATCCGCCGGCCCCAGGAAGGGGAAGGGAGGAAAGAGCCGGCCGAGGGCGGGCCGAGGGCGGGCGGCGGCGAAGTTGGGGAGGGCTGGGGGTGGAGGGGGGGGGGCGGGTAAAAAAACAGAAAGTGAAAACTGAACCGGAAAGACAGCGCGGCCGCGCCCGCCGCTTTCCTCTTCCCGCAGGTCACCGCCGGACCGAGCCGGGCAAGGCACGGCCGCGGGGATGCGGGTGCTGGGCGGGCTTCGGCTCAGCCATCCGTCAGCCCATTGCCCCGAGCCGCTTGGTGCCTTCGCTCAGTGCCTTCCCTCAGCCCCCCGCAGCTTTCTCCGAGCCCCTTCCCTCAGCGCCTTGGTGCCATCACTTAGTCCCCCTCAGCCCCCTTGGTGCCTTCCTTTAGCAGCCTTCCCTCAGCCCCCCGCAGCCTTCTCTGAGCCCCTTGGTGCCTTTGCTTAGTCCTCCTCAGTCCCGTCAGCCCCTTCCCTCAGCTCCTTCCCTCAGCCCCCCGCAGCCTTCCCTAAGCCCCTTCCCTGAGCTCCTTGGTGCCTTCCCTCAGCCCCCCTCAGTCCCCTGATGCCTTCCCTCAGCCCCCCTCAGTCCCCTGATGCCTTCCCTGAGCCCCTTCCCTGATCCCTTCAGCACCTTTCTTCAGCCCCTTCCCTGATCCCTTCAGCACCTTTCTTCAGCCCCTTCCCTCAGCCCCCCACAGCCATCCCTGAGCCCCTTGGTGCCTTCCCTTAGCAGCCTTCCCTCAGCTCCTTCCCTCAGCAGCCTGGTGCCGTCCCTCAGCACCCTTCAGCCCCGTCCCTGATGCCTTCAGCACCTTTCTTCAGCCCTTCTCTCAGCCCCTTGCCCCTCAGTCCCCACCTCATGTCCCGGGGCCTCTCCCTCACCTCAGTTCTTCTCTCATGCCCTCAGTGCTTTTCTTTGGCCCTTGGTGCCTTCTCTGGTCCCTCTTCAGGCCCACCCCTCAGGGCCTTCCCTCATCCTTTCAGCGCTTATCTTCAGCCCTTTTCTCAGCCCCTTCTTTCACCCCTCAGCACCCTCCTTCATCCCCTCGTCCCTTCACAAAATCATAGAAAGGCCGAGGTTGGAAGGGACCTCTGAACATCATCCAGCCCAACACCCTGCCGAGCAGGATCACCTAGAGCACGTCGTGCAGGATGGCACCCGAGGCGGGTTTTGAATATCTCCAGAGAAGGAGACTCCACAACCCCTCTGGGCAGCCTGTCCCAGTGCTCTGTCACCCTCACAAAGAAGGGCCCCCTCATATTGCGCCGGAACCTCCTGTGCTTCAGTTTGTGCCCGTCGCTTCTCGTCCTGTCGCTGGGCACAACTGAAAAGAGACTGGCTCCATCCTCTCGACACCCTCCCCTAAGATGTTTATATACATTAATGAGACCTCCCCTCAGTCTTCTCTTTTCCAGGCTAAACAGGCACAGTTCTCTCAGCCTGTCCTCGTACAACAGGCACTCCAGTCCTTTAATCATCTCCGTAGCCCTCCTCTGGACTCACTCCAGTAGCCCCATGTCCCTCTTGTACTGGGGAGCCCAGAACTGCACACAGTGCTCCAGGTGGGGCCTTCTCTCATCGCTCCCTTCATCCCCTCAGCCCTGTCCCCGCTGCTCCCTGTCCCCACGCCCCCAGGTCCCAGGGTGGCCCTGGGCCCCGCTCCGCAGTGTCCCCGGGGAAGGGGTCCCCATGCCGTGGGGTTGCTCGTTTGCCCCTTTTAAACAGGATTTCCCCCAGCGTGTTTCAAAGTGCCTGCTCACCGCCAGGCACTCGTGGTTTTAGTTCCTCTTGAAAACGAGGAAAGCTCCCCTTGAAAATAAGGAAGTGTGTGGCCTGGGGCTGGATTTACTCCAAGAATGAACATTTAAAGAGAGAAAAAAGAAGAGATAAATAATCCAGTTTCCCTCCACTACCTGGGATCACAGAAACGGGCTGCGGGGCTTTGTTCTCACTCCTCTCTTCCCTTGCTCTGTTCAGGCCAGGCTGTGTCTCTACCAGCTGTTGCAATAGGTGGTGCAAGGAGCAAGGTGAGCTGGGCTCAGCCGACCGCCTGCGCAAAGCGTTGAGCAACCATCGTGCCGTTGGGGTGCCCCAGCTCTGGATTAACTCCGGTTTGGGTGTATTTTTACACGTTGGGGTAGTCACAGCCTCAGCAAAGGGAGGAAAAAAAAAAAAGAAAGAATAACGAGGTGATGATGTGAGAGCCCACTTGGCATTCGCTTAGTAGTCAAGGCGATGCTGCAGGTCGTTAGCATGCTGTTGAGGTAATTACGCCATCTTAACGCCTCACCGCCACAATAGCAGGGAGTGCAAGGTGCTATTAACCAGTGAAACGAAGGTGTGGGGAAGAGTAAGGGATTTTTCCAGGGTCCTGCAGTCAGCGATGGCAATCGTGCTCTGACCGTGTAGCAGCGCCTCAACGATTTGCCTGAGTCCTCCTAGGTCCTACTGACACGTCAGAGACTGGAATTCTTGTTGGTGTTGCTGGTCCTGGATGTAGCTACCCAAGGAGTAAGAAAAAAAGGCTTTCCACGTCCCCATGCTGCAATATTTGGGTCATATGTATGCACGTTTAGTGTCCCCAGTTGTCCCACGAGGGTGGAAGATGGACAGCCCCGTGTAACCGTGGGCCTTGCTCTAGGAGACAGGAGAAGGACCCTGAGGTACCGCAGCAGCTGTAAGGAAACACAGATCTATAGTATTGGGAATTATTTCTGATGAGGAAAATTAGGATTTGTGGGGTGAGCTCCTTTCTCAGTGAGTAGTTCCCATTTCGTGTTATGAAAACATAAGGAATTCGAGGGATAAGGAATTTGTCGTCAAGGAATTTGATGGGAATTTGATAAGGAATTTGTCATCAGTTTTTGGTGGGGGAGAGTAATGACTGGAGCCTCTAGGAGGTCAGGCACCATTCCTACCTGGGGTTTTTATGTCAGTGGCTCTTCACACCTCTGTAAGAGGAAAGCCCATGGTCTGACTTTGGCGTGGGCCTATTTCCTGGCAATTCACTATTTTGGCTTCTTTGAAAGAATGACTCATAACGTTTTCTCTAAAATAAGGAAGTAGTCGTCTGAAGATCTGCTTCCTCTTTTATTCAGAAAAAAAAATATGAATGATACATGCAGATGCTGTCAGTCATTTCTTTCTCAGAAGAGACAGAAAATAGTTGCAATGAAATGAATCAGCTGGGAGGTGGAAGCAGCAGTTCCTGAAAATGATAGTCGCCTCCCGTGTAAAGACAACAAGCCAAAGATAAAGCAAATAATTATCTTTGAGATCATTATTGACTGTGTGGGGTAGCATTAGCATTCCCAGCTGCTGTGTGAAGCGTACAGACCCAGCCTGCAAACACAGAATGGCGCAGGACCCGTGGGCTCCCTCCCTGTTTCCTGTCGTGTGTAAATCTTGGGACAGCAGATGACACAGAAATACAGGGAAACACTGAGTTTTTCTTTTATAGGTGACAGGAAAGAAGATAAGCTTGGCTTTCGCTTTGTTTCTGAAGAAAATGAAGCTCATGATTGTGCTATTTCTATCTGTCTCTTCTGTTAACTTTTGAAGCCATCAGCTGGTTTCAGCCCAATTTGGCAGTGACATGGTGGTTTCATAGGCTCCATTCTTCAATTTTCTAGAAAATCTGTGGCCTGCTGGATCACCCTCTTTGTCTCCTGCCTGTGAGAGCACCCAAAGTGCGAACTGCCCACTTGGCTGCTGCAGAGGGAATCCAGATGGGAGGAGGTCGCTTGTGGCTGAAGGTAATTCTAAATAAATGTTTGCATTTGCATGGACCTCAAAGCCAAACATGTTGGATACACTGCACCCTACATCTGGCTGGCACTGCTGATGCCCAGTGTTATAAATTCCAGCACAACTGCTCTTTCACTGGCACAGCTGTCAGGACAGATTAGAGCAGGTCTTAGAGATAAAATGCAAATACATGGAGATAATCATGGGTAGCTTTTGGGAGTGTGCTGAACTACCTGGTGGTCCTCTGCTGTGGAAACTTAAAGTCAGGTATGTCCAGTGGGGCGAGGGTGACTGCAGAAACGCAAAGGAACTGCAGGCAAGCAGCTGGAGCAGAGAGAAGAGGTGAAATGAGGTTCTGTCGCAGTGTTTTAGCATAATTTTATTTCAAGATGAAGTTTCCCCACCCAGGGGGCGCTTCCAGGAATGAAGCAGAGCAGGATTCTGCCTAACATTTTGCACAAGTCTGCACCAAGAAGTTGCCTGGTTTTGGACAGAAATGAGCCTCAGCCAGCAGCCTCCCTAGATGCAGCATCACCAAACCAGTTTGGAGAATTGCATAGGCCCCCGTGTCTGTTGTTTGGGCAACTTCTGATATGCAGTGGTAAAATAGCACATTCAGTGACATTTGGCTTGGGAAGTGTTGGCTCAGGACCTTCACTGAAAGAGAAAGAGGGGGAAGAGAGCTTGTGGACTTGGTTGACCTCTTTGGTAGCCCGTTATGTTTGGTCAGTCCTGCTGGTACGCCCAGTAAAAAACTTCATTTCTCTTTTTAAAATCATCATGGAAAGTTTGTGTGAAGACTTCTGGGCATCTTAGCAGGGGTGGGAGCAGGCAGCTAACACATCAGTGGCTGATGCACAGCAACACAAAGGTTGAGCCTTCCTGGTTTAATCCAGGTGGACAGAAAGAGCTTTATTTCCACCCATTTCTGCTCTACTCCCTTTCTGTAAACGAGTGTTGAACCAAACAGCAAGGAAAAAGGTGAAACACAAAGTCAGGCATTTCTTGACCCCAAAGTCTACTTTATTCAACAGTGCTGTGAAGTGTGTCATCCATCCCTTATAATGCTGTCTTGCCACATCCTTCACTCAACTCAGGCAAAACTCCCACAGTCAGTTTGGGATCTTGCAGCAAGAGAACCAAATTTTGCCTAAGATCATTAATTTTTTCATCCTTTCATTAAAATATTAGGGGAAGTCCTCTGAAACACCAATGAAATGCCACCTTCAGCTCTGTACAGATCCAAGAGTCCTCCAGCACCGTGGTATGTGTGTGTGGCTTCTCTGAGCATGAGTGTAACTTTAATCACCTGGTTTCCAAGTCTCTGGTGATGGACTGGGATCAAATTCAAAGGCTTATTCCACCCCAAGAAATAGCTGATTAAGTCTTCTCCACTGAACTCTTCCTTCTTATGAGCCCAGCAAAAGTTTACCTTGGTAGGCCAGCTCATTTTCCAAGCCTACCGATGCTTTCAAGAGTCTCTCATCTCTGAGGACAGCCCAAATAACTCTTCACCTCCTGACACGCCCAACACATGTTGCTTCTTGCTTTCGTTGGAAAATGCATCGTGTTTTCATTGTGATTAAATTCCAATATTTGCTTGTGGTGTATTTGTTTAGTGTACGACTACCGCAGTAAAACACAGTTAAGATTTTCAGTTTCTAGATTGATTTATTTTTGTGTTTGTTTTTTTTTTTTTTTGGCTATTTTGGTGTCTTGCAGCTTCCTAAGAAACCAACTTTTTGTTCAAGTTGTGGTGACAAACATTTGAGTAATTCTAGCAGCGCTGGGAGAAACAGAACTGAAGTTGCGAAAACAAACAAACAACCCCCTACAAAAGCCTCTGTCAAAACCCAGCTTGCTTTATGGTGTTTTCATGACTATAAAACCACACACTGCACACAAGGTCCAGTCAGGAAATGAGTCAAAAATGATGAGTGCAGATTAACATTTTCAGTGATGAACAAGTGGTTTTTTTTTCAAGTCTCTTCACCATTTTTTCCCTTTTTTTTCCAGTCATTATCGATGTAGTTTCTTAAAAATTAATAGCTGTGCTGCTTACCCTATTATTTGCAATGTAAACCTGGCAATCTCTGAAGACGGAGTGTTTTATGTAGTACTTTATAAACATTATTTATTACTTCTTACCAGGCACACGACTGGAGCCAAGGGGACACAAGCTCGTTCCGTGACCAAAATGTTACTGCTTGATCATGGCAAAACGTGAGGCTACGTGTATGAGACTCCAGCTCTTCTAAACAAAATGTCTCTTTCCTCTCTTAAAATAATCAGCCCTGTAGTAATTAAGCAGAGGGAGCATTTGCAATCACTGTTATTATCTTCAGAGTTGTAAACATGCTTCAGAGCTGGTATTTGCTGGAGTAGGTTGTACCACTGTTATTGCAGGCTATCTGCAGTTGCAGGGAAGTGACGTTTATAGTGGATTATATTCTCCTAGATGGAAATATAGATTGTGTCCATGACCCTCCCCAAGAACTGCTTTTATTCCACTCTCGGTGATTTCCAGCCTCTATCTCCTTCCACACCATCCTGCCTTCTCCCCAGCGAAGCGGCGTGTGAAGCTCGGGAGGTGCTGTGTGCTGAGCCACGTCGGCCCATGCAGCGATGCTTAAACCCTTCCCTCAGGTACTATAAACCAGTCATAGTCATACTTTACGGAGGAGAAAACTGAGGAAATGAGTGCTTTGCTGGAGGCCAGATAAGAACTTTGTGAGGCTAGAACACAATCATTCCTAGCCTTTTGTTCCAACCAGCTGCTTTCAGGTGTTGTATATACATGAATATGTTTTAAAATAGGAATACTTATTCCCGATCTTTTTAAACTGAGGTAGACACTGTTTTTCTCTTCACTTTATTGTCTGTATCCCAATTTCTTCATCTACAGCTGATCAACCCCCAGCCCCGTTGGAACTGCAGCTGGGATTACACACAGGTATTAGCAGAGCATGGCCATTTCTGCTGGCACTACCTGCTGTTCTCTGGTGCTAAGCAAAGTAGTTTATCCACTTAGTGTCATCCCTGGACAAACCCTGGGGCAAGAGGTGAGGGAATTTGCTTGGTTTTCCACAATCTCTTCCAGCCCTGCTTGCGTTTCGGTGACAATGAATGGAATGTCAACTCTTTGCAACTTGAAATAACGACTGGAGGCCCTGATAAATCTAAAACCAAGTTTGCAGCTATCACATCCTGCCTTTGGGGCGGAACGAATGGCTGCAACTATGGACAGAAAGGATAACATCTCATGCTTTGTGAGGTCCCATCCTGGGCTAATCTTTGCGCTGTTGCAGTTGAAAGGAAAGCATTTTAAGTTTTATGTTGTTAGTGCAAACACTTGATTTTCTTATTAAGTGAAAGTGGGAGCAAGCCCGCCTCTGCGCTGAATGCAAGTTTCTCACTGGACTTAGTTCTTTGTCCTATAATGCAATTTTTATTTTTATTTTTTTCAAAATTAACACGAAAACATCCACTGCTGGAAAACATAGATGTTTCTTGTGGTGTTTGTTCCCTACCTAACCATCACAAACCCAGCTGGACCCACGGCCTCACACCTCTCAGCTGCTTTCCTGTCCAAGTGGGGAACAAGCCCAGGACAGACTTCCATTTTACACGAGCAGTCATTGCAGAATAGTAAGCAATAGATTCTTTTCTAAAAATGTCTTTTATTATTTTTATTTTTTTATGGTTTCAGGCTATGCTGCTGTGGTTGGGAGGGGGAAACAGGTGTTCTTCAGTTCGCAGTCTACCCTGAGCACAGCTCCCAGACAGCTGGGGAGCGCACATACAAACCTGTGGTGGCTTTACCCAGCTGGGCAGCCGAGCTCCACCACCGCAACCACCCTCTCGCTCCCCTTCCTCAAAGGGAAAGAAAGAGAAAATAGGATGGAACGGGCTGAAGGGTTGAGATAAGGGCAGGGAGATCACTCGACAGTTGTTGTCACAGGCAAAACAGACTCAGCACAGGGAGGTTAATAAAAGTTGCTAGCTATTACTAGCAAGCTTGTTGAGAAACAAACAAACAAACAAAAAAAGACGAACTAAAAACACCTTCCTCACATCCACCCTCTTTTACATCCTCCCCCGAAGAGGCACAGGGGAACGGGGAATGGGGGCTGTGCTCAGTCCCTGACGCTTCGTCCCTGCTGCTCCTTCACGGTCCCTCTCTGCCCCTGCTCCAGGTGGGGTCCCTCCCGAACTGATCCTGTGGGGGTTTCAAGAACTGCTCCCACACGGCTCCGTACCACAGGGTCCATCCCCCAGGAGCAAACTGCTCCAGCACGGGTCCCCCACGGGCAGCAGCTCCCCCCAGCCCCCCTGCTCCTGCCTGGGCTCCTCTCCATGGCTGCAGCTCCGGCCCGGGGCCTGCTCCTGCGGGGGCTCTCCGTGGGCCGCAGCCTCCTCCAGGCCACATCCACCTGCTCCACCGGGGGCTCCTCCACGGGCTGCAGCGTGGAGATCTGCTCCGTGTGGGACCCATGGGCTGCAGAGGGACAGCCTGCTCCACCAGGGGCCTCTCCCCAGGCCGCAGGGGAACTGCTGCTGCGTGCCTGGAGCACCTCCTGCCTCCTGCTGCACTCACCCTGGGGGCTGCAGGGCTGTCCCCCTCGCTCTCCCAGCTGCTGTAACACAGCATTTTTTTTTTCCCCCTTTCTAAAATCTGCCCTCACAGAGGCTCAAACAACGTCACTTAACGGCTCGGCTCTGGAAAGCAGCAGGGCCCTCTGGAGCCAGATGAAACTGGCCCTTATCTCCCATGGGGCAGCTGCCGGTTTCTCCTCAGAGGCCACCCTTACAGCCCCCGCCGCCCAAACCTTGCCTCACGAACCCAATACGAAACGCAAAACGGGTGGGCAGAGGAAAAACACGACCAGCAATTGCAAACGCGTGGCTGGACGGGTAAATGAAGGAATCTGCGGAGTCCACCCTCGGAGGGAGCGCCTCTCCTTGTGGATCTGCTCCTGCGGAGGCTGGTGCGAGAGGGATTTTTTTAATGTGTTTTTAATCTATTTTCTATGTCTCCCTGTTTACTTCCTCCAGCGATTTGTGAAGAACGCCGGGAGAAGACTGCGAGAGGGGGAGCGCCAAGGGAAGTAGGACACGCAAGACAGCCGAGACGCAGCGCCTCTTTCAAGACGTGGATGTAAATGAGAAAAGGTCGGCGACACTGTCGCGTGGCGGGTGTCCAAGCTGCCGACAGCCGTTGACGGAGCGCGGCCCCGCTAGCAAATGGAAGGCGGCAGCGTTCGGAGCGTGCGGCGCCTTTCGGAGAGCACGGGAAGCAGGGAGTCAAGCGGCATTTCGCAGAGCTGCACCCAGATTTACCTCCTCACCCCCCACGGCCGCCAGCCCACGGCTCTGGTTTCTCTTTCGGCAATTTGCTTCGCCAGGGCAAAACAAACGTACGGGCGCCAAGGCCTCCTCCGAAGCCCTCACGGAGTTACTCAACCACCTAAATAAGCCGGTGGGAATTAGGGCAGCAAATGCTTTGTATTTTTGGCTGCGACTACGCAAGTGCAGGGCAGGGAAGGGAACCTCACGCTCAGAGGAAGGAGAGCCACGGATGAATGGCAGATAACCGCACAGCCCGGCTTCTTTCTCCTCCATCTCCGGTGCAAAGAACAGTGATTTAGAGACGGAGCAGGAGGAGAAGGTAGAAGGTGAAGTCTGTTTATTACCTGGCTCTCCGGGCTTAGCCCTGGACGATAAGCTGGGAGAAGCAGAGAATAACGTGCAAGGATTTAGGGCAGTGCCATTTCTATGCGCGTTCCCAGCGTGACGCGCACGTTTGGCTCATGCAGTTCGGGCGCTGAGGCTTCTCTCCTGCTCTGCAACCCCGTGTGGCTGCCCAGCGATTTGCTGATGAGCTGCAGTCGCTGCACAGGGCTCCCGAGCCGAAAAAAGCGACATGCTTGAGCTGTGTCCCTGCAGCGGGGGAGCTGACATTGCATTTGCCTCCTGCGACCCCAGCAATTTGTCGGTGGTTTCGTCAGCCGGCTGCGCGGCCGTTCTCCGCAAGCTCTGCTGCTGCCTCCGTGCGGGCACAGTCATTTTGGAAGCTTTAAAATAAAATATTTTTAGGAATGCAAGCTTACCCCAGCAACTACCCCGAGAGGGCAGAGATCTGGGGTAGACGGGGCAGAAATGGTAAGGGTGCTCCTGGGTGAGGTGGGAACCGAGGGATTTCAGGGTTTCTTTTCAGCTTTGCTCCGGTTTCTTTTCGAAACCTTTGCAAAAACCGCTTCGCCTTTCCGCGCCGCCGATTCAGCCGTGTCGTCTGCGTGTAAATTTGGCGGGGCAGCCGGTGACCGCCGCGCGCGCCCAGGACCCAGCGAAAGGGGCGAGCTCACGCCACGTACAGGCGACCGAACCCGGCGGCGGCGAGGCCAGGAGCGCGGCGCCCCGCGCTGCACGCGTGACGTGCTGTTTCCAGGAGGTGACCCCAATCAGCGACGTGACCACCGAGGAACTTGCTCTGGGCCTGCTGGCTGGAAGAGCAGCTCGCTCGCTGCCGCGACCGCTGCGTTTTAAGCACCGCGCCCCGGTTGCCCCAGTTCTTCCCAGTCCAGTCCCCTCCGGCAGACCCCAAACCTCTCTTTGCTGCAAGGACCCGAGTACCCCGCCACCAGTGTCGCCAGCAGCCCCTCTTCCCACACACCAGTCCTCCCGGTTCCCCCATCCCCACGTACCGGTACCCCACACCAGTTCCTCCACACATACCAGTCTCCCTACATCCACGAGTCCCCCACACCAGTACTCCTTCTCCCCCCACCCCATTACCCCTTCTTCCCACACCCCCGTTTCCCCAGTCCCCCTTTTATCCATGCACCAGTACCCCTCCCCATCCCAGTTCCCCCAGTCCCCTCCCCACACATCCCAGTCCCCCCCTCTCCCCCAACCCATGTCCCCCCTCCACACACCCCAGTACCGCCCACCAGTTTCCCCAGTCCCCTCCCCCCCCACCAGTCTCCCCAGTCCCCCTTTTCCCCCATCCCAGTCCCCCCCCACACCCCAGTCCCCTCTCTCCCCACACCAGTTCCCTCAGTCCCCCCAAGTCCCCCTTTTTCCCCCACCCCAGTCCCAACTCTCCCAACACCAGTTCCCCCAGTCCCCCTTTTCCCCATACCCCAGTACCCCCTACCAGTTCCCCCAATCCCCCCTCAGTCCCCCTTTTCCCCCCACCCCAGTGCCCCCTCTCCCCACACCAGTTCCCCCAGTCCCTCTCAGTCCCCCCAGTCTCCCTTTTCCCCCCACCCCAGTACCCCCCAACCAGTCCCCCCAATTCACCCAGTCCCCCTTTCCCCCCATCAGTCTCCGCCCCACCCCAGTCCCCTCTCCCCACCCCAGTTCCCCCAGTCCCCCCAGTCTCCCCAGTCCCCCTTTTCCCTACACCCCAGTTCCTCCCCCAGTTCCCCCAGTCCCCCTTTTCCCCACACCCCAGTACCCCGCAACCAGTCCCCCCAGTTCCCCCCCAATCCCCCCCGTCCCCCTTCTCCCCCTACCCCAGTCCCTCCCACACATCCCAGTCCCCTTTTTCCCTACACCCCACTTCCCCCAGTCCCCCCCAGTCCCCCCAGTCCCCCTTTTCCCCACACCCCAGTACCCTACACCAGTTCCCCCAGTCCCCCTCCAGTCCCCCCAGTCCCTCTTTCCCTCCCCAGCCCCTCCCCACACTCCAATCCCCCCCAGTTCCCCCAGTCCCCCTTCCCCCCCCGCCCCCAGTTCCCCCAGCATGGCCACCCCCCCCGCGAACTACAACTCCCAGCAGCCCCCGGGGCGGGCCCGGCCGTTTCGTTCCGTCCGTCCCCTCCCGTTCCGTGCCGCCCCGTCCCCTCCCGTTTCGTTCCGGGCCGGGCCGGGCCGGGCCATGGAGAGCCCCGTGGGCAGCGGCTCCCTGCGGGGCGACATCAGTGCGTGGGGTCGGGGGCTCTGCCCCGGGGGATTTGGGGCTGGTCTGGGGGATTTGGGGCTGGTTTCGGGCTGGTTTGGGGGATTTGGGGCTGATTTGGGGGATTTGGGGCTGGTTTGGGGGACTTGGGGCTTTTTTGGGGGACTTGGGGCTTTTTTGGGGGACTTGGGGCTGGTTTGGGGGACTTGGGGCTGATTTGGGGCTGGTTTGGGGGATTTGGGGCTGGTTTGTGGGATTTGGGGCTGGTTTGGGGGATTTGGGGCTGGTTTGTGGGATTTGGGGCTGGTTTGGGGGATTTGGGGCTGGTTTGGGGGATTTGGGGCTGGTTTGGGGGATTTGGGGCTGGTTTGGGGGATTTAGGGCTGGTTTGGGTCTGGTTTGGGGGATTTGGGTCTGGTTTGGGGGATTTGGGTCTGGTTTGGGGGATTTGGGGCTGGTTTGGGGGATTTGGGTCTGGTTTGGGGGATTTAGGGCTGGTTTGGGGGATTTAGGGCTGGTTTGGGGGATTTAGGGCTGGTTTGGGGGATTTAGGGCTGGTTTGGGGCTGGTTTGTGGGATTTGGGGCTGGTTTGTGGGATTTGGGGCTGGTTTGTGGGATTTGGGGGTTTAGGGGGGCTTGTGGGATTTGGGGCTGGTTTGTGGGATTTGGGGCTGGTTTGTGGGATTTGGGGGTTTAGGGGGGCTTGTGGGATTTGGGGCTGGTTTGGGGGATTTGGGGCTGGTTTGGGGGATTTGGGGGTTTAGGGGGGCTTGGGGGATTTGGGGTCAAGGGGCTTCTTGAAGGAAAGGGCTGGGAGGATGCTTGTGGGGAGCCATCGCTGCTCCCCCACCAACACACGTGCTGGAGGGATGTAGGGCAAACCTTTAATTAATGCTGCCGGAGCTTTTTGTCGTTTTCCCGGTCCCGTTGGTGACAAAGTGACACTGCCCGGTGGCAGTCCCAGGGCTCGGTCATCCTTGGGGCTTCGCAGAATGCAGGGGAAGCCCCACTGGAGGCAAAACGCCCTGCTCAGGAATATAGGCAAAGGGCACGAGGGGCTCACGAGTGAATAAAAAGGCACGCGCGTCCCGTGTGCCTTGAAAATGCCAGTGCCCGTGCTGGTAAAAGGGCCGTGTTTTATAGTGCTGCCCGTGGTCGTGCCCTATTATTCGGTGTTTTGAAAGAAAAAGGCAAATCAACCCCAAACTGTAAGGCTTCTGCTCATCTCTGCCCTTTCTCTCCCGCTCCACAGCCGCGAGTAAAAACACAGCTTGGAGCTGGGTTTTTACAGGCATGCGTTTGAAGGAAGAGGAGCTGTATTTCGAGGGCTGTTTTGCCAGGAGGGGCTGTCACTGGCCTGTATGCAAGCAGGCCGCTCCTAAAAAACCCTGCTTTTTGCACGGTGTAGAGGCACACGTTGTTACGGAGAATGGATTTCTCCTGCTGAAGGTGAAACTCCATCTGACTGTTCTGTGCTTGTTGCTGACGAGCCAGCAAAGCGCATCCGGAAGGAGATGCTCTTAATTCGTGCTGGGATGCGAAGCCTGGGCTTGTCCTTTGTGGGTGGAGGTACCTAGGGAAGCGTGCCTAAGCTGCAGACTCTGCCTGTCGAAGCTTCTGGGAGGGACCGGTGCTTCTGGAAGGCAGTTTTTAGGTGAATTGGAGGTTTCTGGAGGTGCCTGTTTCCAGTGGTTTTAGATGGAGCCACGAAGGACGGGGCTCCTAATGCTAAATAGCTGTGGGCTCGCTGGGACGAATCCGGACCTAATTAAACGCTGCTAGGGGTCTGTACGTGGATGAAAGTTTCAAGCAAGTGCTGCAAAGCATTTCGGAAGCTGTAGTGGAGTGCAGCGCTGTGAACAGTCTGAGCGAGGGCTGCTCGATGCAGAGCCCCCAGATGCAAAGCACCACGTTTAAAATCCCGTGCTAGGCTGGGGGGGCACGGCGAGAAATAAGCTTCTTGTTCCCAGCTCTGTCTTCTGGCTGCCGTCCCTTCCAGCGGAGCTGCCTTTCTCCAGCTCAGAAACCCGTTTTCTCTGCGCGTGCGTTTTTAAAAGTCGTTTATTCCTCCTCTGCAGGCTTCTGGGCCGACCGGACGCCGGTTCACGAAGCGGCCAGGCGGGGAGAGATCCTGCAGCTGCAGCAGCTGATAGAGAGCGGCGCCTGCGTCAACGCGGTCACCTACGACTCCATCACCCCGCTGCACGAGGCGAGCCTGCGGGGGCAAACGCAGTGCGTCAAGCTCCTGCTGGCCGCGGGAGCCCAGGTGCGTGTTCGGGTGCGCTCCAGCTGGAAACCAGGCCCCGGTGCTTGGCTTCGTGCCGTAGCGTCCCTGCTGCAGCTGCAGCGCTCTTGCCGCGCTCTCATCCTGCGCTGAGGTCAAGAGGATCCTGGAGCACTTACGTGTCGTTGGAGGGTCTTGGACTAACCTAGAAAAAAAAGGCTGAGGCTGCTTCATTGTGATGTCTGAATTAATTTCTGGGGTCCGGATTCACTTTGTCTATATCCAGGCTCTTAATCTGTGAATTAAGAGGCAGCTTTAGTCAGTCTGGGCTTTCCTGGCAGTCAGCAGAGGGAGGGAAGCGTCTTCAGGAGGTGTTTGGGCTTGAGGAGGACTTAAACAACTGCCTGGAAGTATTTCTCTGTCCCCCTCTCTCCACGCTGACAACTGACAGAGCCTGGGGTGACTACAAATCTAATTCAGGTGGCTCAGGCATCCAAAGCTATCCAGCGTGAACCAAGGCCAGAAGGGGAGCAGGGCGCATGTAGATTCTCAAGGGGATTTACGTTTATTCCTGGGTTTCTTCTCTTATTTCGATTTTGTTATGCAAGCAGAAACCTGCCAAGGAGTTTTCTGGATGTAGCTGGAGTCTGCTGCCTTCAGTGCCTGGTGACACGTCACGTCCTAAAGGTGGCTGTCCTCAGAGCACCCGTCCTCAGACCCTGTACCCCTCCTCGCTGCGAAGTCAGCCGGTTCAGCCGGAGCTGAACTTTGCGCTAGCGCAGGCGGGGAGTGTTTGTACATCGCGTGACGCTGGCTCAGCTGCAGAGCTTGTAGCGTTCAGCAGGAGAAGCGTTAGGGGGGAAGTTACGTCCTGAGCTGTAGCAGCTACTCGTGATATCAGTGCGTGTCTGCGCCCCGCGAGCGTTTGCAACAGCACCAGGCAGGCTGCTGGCGGTATCAACCAACTTCTCCTGAGCTCAGAACAGTTCTTGGGTTAACAGGAATAAAAACGAGGGTGCTGCCGCACAGCAGCCTGTGGGTATTTAACGTTTCTTCTGCCTTGAAGGTGGATGCCAGGAATATCGACGGCAGCACCCCGCTCTGCGACGCCTGTGCCTCGGGGAGCATCGAGTGCGTCAAAGTGCTGCTGTCGCACGGTGCCAAGGTGAACCCTCCCCTCTACACAGCGTCCCCTCTCCACGAAGCCTGCATGAACGGTAAGCTGGCCTGAGCCTTGCGCGGTTGTTTGTCAAAAGAAAACCACAAAAAAAAAACCAAAAACCCAGCTACCAGAAATCTTAAGTTGGCTGCAAGTCTGTTGTTGCTCACCGGATCACCGGGGCTTGAAAACGTCCACCTTACACACGGGCACAGCTCCCTTGGAAGAAACAATGCAAAGCGCAGGGTTGTTGGGGGAATAAAGGCATCCCTCGTGCTGGGGGCTTTTATCCCACGTGACAGACGTGGCACCAGATCCTAGGCAGATAAAACACCGCCTTGCCGATGCTCTGTTAGCAAACCTGGAGCCGAACTGGCTGCTTTGCCCTTGCAAGCAGAGGAAAATCGGCCACAAGACTCTTTTAATCAGGCAGTGCTGTCACAGGCCCCTGTGGTTGTCGAGAGCTTCTGGCGCTGCCCAGGTGGCAGCAGCAGAGGCTGGAGGAGGCCGTGAAGGGAGGTAGTGCCAGGGCTATATAGAATATGTATAGAATATATAGAATAATGTCCCAGCTGGAGCGTGCCTGCCCCTCTCTGCTCCCCCTGTCTTCTCCTCAGCCGCTTCTGGACATTCGGACCTGAGTTGTGGAGCAGGAGCCAGCATCAGGGATGGCTGTGAAAGCAGCAGAGGCAGGGGGAGCAGCAGAGAAGTATTTCAGAGGGGGTATTGCGCACACAGCTGCTGCTCCAAGCCCTCAGGCTCTTTCCCCGTAGCAGTGTTGGCAATGTGAGCCATCCTGAGCTGGCCACCCAGAGCAGGAGGAGTCGGGGGTGATCTCAGCAGCTGTCCCCGAGGATGTCCCCGAGGTCTGCCCAGGGGAAGGCGTCTTCCTGAACTGCTCTGCCGTGCAGTTAATTCCGCCCCAAACTGCCACTTGCACGGACGCAGCAGTGGGAAAGCCTGGAAGTGAGACCAGCAGCGTCCTCGTTAGGTGATCGTGACCAAATCTCCGTTATTTTGTGCCTGACTTTCCTCCACATAAGGCGCAATACCTCCCCTCCCATCCCACAGCGCGAAGACAGCATTTATGGCAAATGTGTAGGAACTCAAACACAGAGCTGTCAGCTCCTGCTTCGTTTTTGCTTGTTCAGCCTTTTTCCTAAGACTCTTAATGATGGTGAGCGTCTGTTTTTTCTTAAGTCACATTATTAACGTTGGAAAAAATAAGGCTGGAGTGGTCCTGAAGGTGAGCTAACCCACCCGGGGCGCATCCAGCCGGACGGCCAGCCCTGCAAACCGCAGGCTGTTCAGTGCCAGCCCTTGGATTCAGGTTCGTTTGACCTGATTCCCTGCACAGGCTGCGAGCTCTAGCTTGCTGCCATGCAGTTGTGACATCCTCGGGCTCTGTTCTCAGCCTCCGTCCTGCAGTAAAACGTGTTGGTTCGCAAGCATTTGTGTATTTTGCATCCGCCACCCCAAATATTGACCAGGCTGCTCGTGGCTCAGGCCGATCTCAGCGTGCCAGGCGCTCCCACCTGAGCCGGATTCTTTCTTTTGACTCGGGTCCTCCCTTCCCCAAGGTAGCTCAGAGTGCGTGCAGCTCCTCATCGACGTCGGTGCCAACTTGGAGGCCCACGACTGCCATTTCGGGACGCCCCTACACGTGGCCTGCGCCAGGGAGCATCTGGACTGCGTGAAGTTGCTGCTCAAGGCAGGTATGGCAGCCGCGGGGTTTGCTTTGGGGCAGGCAGCATACGGAGGTCCCCACGTGCAGCATTTCCCTCCCGGTGCTCTGCAGCGACATTCTTGTGCAAGAACTCACTCATTCGCAGCATGACGTAGGCAAAACCTTCCACCTTTGTCATCTTTAACTGAGCAAAGCCTAACGCTTAGGCAGTTTTAGCGGATGCCTGTCAGTATCCAGTTCAGGATGACTCCAGCGATATTTTCACTCTCCTATTTTAATAAAAATCAGAAAGCTTCACCCCCCCGGATCAGCGTTCCAGCAATACCAGCTGGCGTGCGTGCGTTCAGCTGTGCTGACGTGTTCGTGCGGCTTTGCATAGATGTTAGATGTTAGCGTTTGATGTTGTACAAAAAAAAAAAAAGCAGAGGTGAAGTCACCTCATGCCTCTGGGAGATCTGCTTAGCGTTATGCCTAGAGGAGTTTGCTGGAATTTCGAGCCAGTGCCGTGTGCTCCAGCTTTCACCTCCCGGTTTTCTTGCTGCTAATTTGCAGGGAGCTCGGAGCTGAGCTTCTTGTTTTTTTGCCCGTGCTTACCAGGAAGTGATTTGGCCCGGGGACGATTTGTTTTGTTGAATGTTACTCGTCTAGAAATTAGACAGCTAAGCCAGCTTGTTTTCTATCCCTCCAGTTCCCTGTCTTGGGCACCCATCTTCAGATTAGACTAATTGATTCCCGAAACACGCCTAACGTTTAACTCCATTAACTCTGAGGAGCGTGGCGAGCTCAGATGTAAATACAAGAGTCAGCTCTATGAACTTGATGAGGTTCAGCTCACCTGTACCGAACAAATCAGCTGACAGGGAAAACGTCGCGAGTTTTGGAGGTATTAGAAAGACCTTTTGTTGTCAGCTTAGAAAAGCCCAATTTGCTTAGCAAAAATACCTAAGCAAAGCCTCAGTAATGTCTGCTGGTGAGCTTCCGCAGCTTGTGAGCTTGTGTTTCTGTTCAGACAGTTAACAGGGAGGTTCCTGTTTGCCTCGAGTGTGAGCGCTCCGTTGAGATGACCGAAATGGCTCTGCTGGTTTCAGGCAGCGCGGGTTCAGGACTTCACGCTCAGCAGCTTATTTACCTAGTAACGTTGACCAAAATCCTTTCTCCACAAGGAAAACATAAAGCCAGAGAAGAAAACTCGGGCATTGCCAGCCCTGAGAACTTGTTCAGAAGTTTGGTTTCCTGCTTGTGCTGTTTTGTTTGGATCTCGTTCTAGCCGCTCGTACGTGTGTTAATAGCATTTTTTTTTCTCCACTTCAACCACTCCTTGCATTTGGGTCAAGTGAGGCTTTCGTAAACAGGTTTGTTTTTCTTTCTGGTCTCAGGGGCAAACGTGAATGCTGCTAAACTCCACGAGACCGCCCTTCACCACGCAGCCAAAGTGAAAAACGTGGATCTGGTGGAAATGCTGATTGAATTTGGAGGAAACATCTACGCGAGGGACAACCGAGGGAAGAAGCCATCGGATTATACCTGGAGCAGCAGTCCCACAGCAAAGTGCTTCGAGTACTACGAAAGTGAGTGAGATACGATCCCCTGCCCTGGGAATTCAGTGGCTGCCAGCTCCATTGCACCATATCAAGATTCTCAGTCCACTTTGATGTGTAGACACCTGCTCATCTTCCTAGGAAGGTTTAGAGTTCTGCGTGGTAAACGTAAGCCAGCTGGCTGGGGGCTAGCTCTGCTTAGTTGTGGCTGAATGACGGAGGTAAGATGGTCCAGATCTCGCCCTCGCTGAATTCAGGTCCCTCTCGTGTATCAGCGTGAGCATTTACGCTTTGGGGCCTTGAGTCAGATCAAGGAAATCACTGTTTCAAACATCAGTGAAAATTTGTTCTGTACGAGGCAGGGAACGTGTTAAACCTCAGCTGCATCGGCTGGCTGGTTTTGGGGGAGACGTTTGACTGAGGTTTGAGGATGACTTCAGGTCTTCGAGGGACCTCAGAGGAGAAATTCACAAACCCTTCTGGACATCTGCACACTGCTGCTCAAACCCAGAGCACTGCAGGATCCTAAAAATCTTTTCTAGCTTTACAATTCTTTGCGCAGCGAGCACCTCACAGCCCCTTCTCTCTCTCCGACTTCTGTTCTCTGTGTAGGAGTCCCTCTGAATTATTCATCGCTTTCAAACTGCAGCAAAGCGTGCTGCGCTGGCTGCTGGGTGAAGAGGCTGAGCCTTACAACGCCACAAATACTTGTTATACCTCGCCAGGGCTTCCTGCCCCCTCGGCTCAGCTGGCAGAGCCGCATGCGTGGCTGCTTTTTAACGCAGACCGTCGTAACAATACTGCGCTAACTGTAATAGGATTTTTTGTTTTTTATTTCAACTTCCGTGGTTAAATTCAGGACTAGAGCCAGGACAGACGCAGATCTTGGAGGCTGGTGATTGTCGAGGCTGTGGGGGCAGGGATAGGAGCTTGGTAGGTCCGACAACATCCAGAGCAAAGTGCCCGATCCTGACTCCGCGCGCGTGTGCATCGACGTCGGGGCTCGAGGCTGTGGGTTGTATATACCTGAGTACACCACTGCCGAAGCTTAACCCGCCATCGCTAGGGGAATCTCGTGGATCAGAGCAGATAATTCGGTGCCCGGGGGCCTGGCTGCTGCGGGAGGTGCTTGGAAAGCAGCGACGGGCTTGAGATGAGGGAGGGAGCAGTGCCGGGCGGGCATCGCTCTCCCGGGAGGTCTGCGCGCTGCGGGGAGGCCGGCCGTCTGCTGAGCTGCAGCAATAACCCTGCCTCCTCTTTTTCCTCGTTTTAGAAACGCCCCTGAGCTTGTCGCAGCTCTGCAGAGTTACGGTGAGGAAGGCTGCCGGGCAGCGGGCGCTGGAGAAGATTGCCAAACTAAACATCCCTCAGCGGTTGATCCAGTACCTGTCCTACAACTGACAGGGCTGAAGGTGACCGGGAAGGACAGTGGCTTTAGCTCGCACAGCATGAAGTATCCGTCTCTTTCTCTTCTACCTCCCCACGAAGAAATGAATTTTAATTTAAGCAAAACCCGATGTAAATAGTATTTATGAGGCAGCGCTTCACGCCCCTCCCTCTTCTCCGTGAGCGCTTGTTCGGGCAGGGACAGGCTCCAGGCAAGGTGCAGCACCGACCTGCAGTCCCAGCCTCTCCCAGGGGGATCCGTGAGGCTGTCGCCGCGTTCCAGGCTGCAGCGCTCGCTCTTGGCACGGGATTAGCCTCGCCTAATTTTAGCCGTCTCTATCCTCAACGCATCTCCGGGTGCTCTAGCCAGGCTCCCTTTGCAGCCAGCGGAGAGAAATAGATACTGGCCGAGCGTGATTCATGTGTCCTCTTTTAGAAGGCCGCGTCAGGACGCTACGCGGCGCCTTTGGAGCGCCTGTCTCCGCTGCCTGCAAAGGGATTTAGAGGTGATAACCCTCGGACGCGGCCGTCTGTGCTTCTGAAAGGGGAGCTCAGGGAGCCTCAGGGTTAATAACTCGAGCGAGAACCACCTCCTGCCACGGGACAGGGCTCGTGTGGCCTGCGTGCCGCAGCTGGAGGCGAATTAAATCCCCAGCTAATCGATCCGAAGGCACTGCAAGCGGTAACCGACCTTCCCTGAACTTCAGCGGGCTTTGGCTCGGCACCGGCAGGAGGGCACCCCCGTGGCACCCACCCGCGTGTGAGAGGCAACGGCAGGGCTGGGTTCGGGGGTTTCTTCTCCCTGCTGAGTTTGTCTCTTGCTTCTGGCGCCTCTCCAGAGGCTGACAGCGGGAGCCAGCCCCGGGTCGGGTGCTGTGAGCTGTGCTCACGTCCTCTGGCTCCAGCAGGCGCCGGTGCAGCTGTGCTAGGGAGATTTAAACCTCCGGGGTGACAATTCCGTGAGCAGAGCCAGGATTGTCCTCGGCCTTCCAGGTGGGACATTGTGTCGCCGCAAGGCAGCAACCTCCGGGAGATGTAGGACAGGGATGAAGCTCCCTGATGCCCCCGTGGCGAGTCGTAGCGCTGCGATGACAGCAAATTCCTCCCCCGAATGACAGCACGTGTTCGGAAATCCTCTGGCTAAGGTGTCCAGCTAACTCAGGGCTCTCACCCTCCTTCACACCAGGAAGTCATGCTTGTGGATAAAAGGCAGCTCGCCTCCTGCCCGCTGCTTCTGAGCCCTCGTGCACCCCTGACAGGGCTCAGCCTCACAACGAAGGGGAAAATATTGTAAGCACAGGGTTAAAGAGCTGCCGTGGAGCCGAATGCACTTTAATGTTGACCACTAAATTGCTTCGTTTTTTTTAATTTTTGGTTAGGCTCATTCCCCCCTCACCCCTTTGTGTTTTTTTTTATTATTTTTTCAGTGTGACATCGTGTAGAACTGGCACGGGAAAGCTTTCGAGGTTCTGCTTTTTATAGGACTGTCTGTCTGTTGCTCTATCTGGGTTTTTGTGTCTGAAATACCAGAAATGTGAAATTGCCGAGAAGCTCAGGGAAGCTCTGGAGATGTTTGTTGTGGGATTCACCCCCGTGTTTGTTAGGATAAAGGTTTTGTATTGTATCTGTCACCAAAAGCTTCCTCTGCCCAAAAACCCTTGTCTGTACAGCTCAATAAGTATTAGGAGAGCACCCACCTTACGGTAATCCGGGATGGAAACCCGTCCCCTTGGTTCAAACTCAAATCCCTTGTTAGGCTGCTTTTTCAACCTTGCCTGAGCTGTTGAAATAATGAAACGGCCGAGTCCACCTTTCCAATGTGAACCAAACCCGAAAGGCTCTTCCAGCAACCGAGAATAAAGCGACCAGTTCCCTTCTCTGTTATCTTTCTTTCCTCCCAGTTGCCTCGCTGATAGGTTCCCCAAGTTGGTGTTGGTTTTGATTTCTCTCTAACCCTAGGAGTACATTTCCTGGAGCTGCTCAGGCAGCCGCGATGAAGCTTTTAACGTGCAGGCTCCCCACTTCGGCAGCAGCCGTGCGGCTTGGGAAGGGCAGTGGCAGCTGCCCCCAGGAGATTCCTCCTGCGGTTATTTTTGCGCTGCTTGGGTTTCATTTCTCTTGCACGGGTAAGAAAGGAGGGCCCGGGGCGGGGGGGATTTATCTGCTGCGAGTCCTGCGCAGCTTTCCCCCGCGATTTATCCTCTGGCCAGGGTAAGTGATGAAGGACTTGGAAGGTCCCAAAGCCCCGATTCGCTCTGGGTTTATAGGGACAGGCCAGGGCCGGATTCCTTCGGTGTTTCAGTGGCAGCCAAAGTCCCCGTGGGTTTGCAGAGGGGTTGGGGGTCGTCAGGGACGAAGGAGGCCGTCTGCATCCCGGCTTCTGTGAGACTCCTCCGTTGGCTGCTGGGGCTACAGCCTTCGCTTTTGTTTTTATGTCGGGTTCTGGCCCGTTATTCGATTTCCTTTAATCCAAACGTCAAACAAAGGTGCGAATCCGGCGTAAACGCACCCAAAGACCCCAGGCCAGCCCTGCTTCCACCCGTCCATCCCTTCCTGGGCTCCCAGCACCAAGGGAGAGCCCCAGCCCCAGACTGCAGCTACGTTTGGCGTTTCAGGCCTCCTCCCCTCTCCCGGGGGCTTCTTCTTCCTGCCCTCCAGCCTCGTTACGGGTCCGGCCGTCCGAAATAACCCCGTTCCCGTCACATTTGGGAAGTCCGGGTGCGAACAGGGCCTGGCCGCTTCTGGCACAGCCCTGCCCCGCTTGCTGCTGGCCCCGCTCGCCAACGCTGGCTCGCCGGCGGGGGGGCTCGCTCCCAGCAGCTTCCCTCAAACCTCGTGGAGCTGGGCCAGGAAAAACGAGGTGTGAGTGAAGCGGGGGCCTTGGGAGGAAGAAAGCCTCGCCGCCCCGCGGAGTTCACTCCTCGTACCGCTGCTTCGCCTGGAAAAGTCAGGAGGGAGCCACCCTTCTCCGCCCCGAATGAAGGGTTTGTGCCCGCGGCTGCAGAGGGGCGCGGAGAAAACGTTGCTGAACCCCGGCGTAAGGAAGCAGGGGGAAAGGAGAGAGTGCAAACAGGGTTTCGTGCTTTTTATTTTTATTTTTTTTTTAAACGTCTCCAGGGGACTTGGCACAGCCAGCGAACAAAGCCCTCGGTGTCCCTTCAGACGTGGCGGCCGGAGCCGAGCGAGGCAGGCGTTGCGGCACGCCGGGAGCAAGCGCGAGCACGAAGCGCCTCTCCCGCCGCCCCGTGTGAAACCCGACGAAGCGCCGGAGCTGCCGGGCGCGCACCTGAGCTTGCTCACGCCCCGTCCGTTCATCGCCTCCCTCCCTGCTGCAAGGGCACGAGGCATCTTGCAGGCGCTTGCGAGGAGACGGCGCCCGTCCCCTGCGCCTGGACCCCCGCTGGGTCTCTGCCGGCTCGTGTTTGCCGGGCTCTGCCCCCCCGGCGCTTTAAGCTAGCAGCGAGGTACCGAAGCGTAAAAGGAGAAAAATCTGAGTTTTTTGGGGATCTCCAGAAACCTAAATTACACCCGCGGGGCTTGCCTGGGCTGGGGTTAAGGGCAGGCTCTGCCCTCCACGCTGCTGCGGCACCTCAGGCTGACTGCGGCGGGACAAAATCCTCACATCTCCTGCAAATAATAATTAAAAAGGAAATTATTTTTTTTTTCACCCAATAACACAGCCACGGCTTGTGCTTTGGCCATCTGTGGTCCCGGGTGCCCTGCAAACGTGGCACCCCGCTGCTGCTCTGCATTTTGGGACCGAGACACGGGCTTGCAAAGCTCTGACCTCAGTCCAGGAGGAGTCCGGCACGCCACGAAGACGAGATTTGTGTTTTTATCAGATTGATTTTTAATGGTTCCCAGAGCAACCATTACGTTCGGAAGCTCCTGGCCTTCCGCAGGCTTGTGTGGTTATTGGGCTTCTTGCTTTGCTGGTTTTATTTTTATTTTTTTTTGCAGTAGGACGCAGTGATTTGGGTGATGGTGGCTGAGAGCTGGAGGGGGACGCTGGAGGAAATAAAAAGCCCCCCCAGAATTCAAATTCCGCCCGAATATCGGGAGTGTTTCAATCCCCGATCCCTGCTGAAGAGCTGGGATGGAGGAAACCTCTTCACCAGCAGTGCTGCTCCCCAGTTAGGCTCACCAAGGATCCATCAGGATCACTAAGGGTCCATCGAGATCACCAAGGACCCGTCGGGATCACCGAGGGTCCATCAGGATCACCGAGGACCCTTCGGGATCACCGAGGGTCCATTGAGATCACTGAGGATCCATCGGGATCACCAAGGGTCCATCGGGATCACCAAGGACCCATCGGGATCACCGTGGACCCATTGGGATCAATGAGGATCCATCGGGATCACCGACCTGCCTGCGCCTGAGCCTTTTTGCCGACCGACAAATCCTGCAAGAGCTGCACCGATGCGCCCCAAAATACACGCGGGCGGCAGAGCTGCCGCCAGCTCTCCCAGCTCTGAACTCTGCCCCCATGGGCCCCGCTTCACCTGTCTTTCTTTTTATTTTTATTTTATTTTTTTTCCCTTTAATTGCGTTTTTCCTAATCCTGCGTGAAAATTGACGGCAATGACAACCCGCCCCCGCAAAGCGGCCGGGCTCCCCTCTGGCTCCGGGCTCCAACCCGCCGCCTTCCAAAAGCTTTTTGGAGCTCCTCAGATCCCTCAGCAACCAAATCCCCGCTGAGCTCAGCTCGGGGCGTGGGGCTGTGGTGTGGTTTGGGGGAAAAAAACTGGGAATCGAGCAAAAACCCAGAGAGCAGGGGAGGGAAATGGCCCCGAATCCCCCCCCCCGTCTGCGCTGTGGTCCCGGGGGGCTCCCAGCATTCGGGGCAGCGCGTGCACGGGGCGATTTATTTCCCATTAAATACCCCAACGGTGCTGGGATGGGGCCTGGACCCGCTCCGGTTGTGGCCTCGTCCTGCTCCCCGTTAGCCCCCAGCGGCGCTGCTCATCGCCAGCGTCGTTTTGGGCTGAGAAATCCCAAATCCTGGCCCCTTCCCGAGGTGCCGACACAGAACGGCACCCCGGAAAGTGACAAATTGACGGACGTGTCCCCAGCGGCCTGCTCCCCCTTTCTCCTCTCCCTGTCCCGCTCGGCCCCTCTCCAGCTCCCACTTTTTCTCTCCTGACCCAACCGGTCCCATTTTTTCCCTTCCCGTGCTCCGATTTGTCCCCATATTTTATTTTATTTTATTTTATTTTATTTTATTTTATTATTTTATTTTATTTTATTTTATTTTATTTTATTTTATTTTATTTTATTTTATTTTATTTTATTTTATTTATTTTATTTTATTTTTATTTTATTTTTATTTTTTATTTTATTAATTTAATTTAATTTAATTTATTTTGTACCACGCTTGGTTATTTACTCCCCTCTCTGGAGGGGAACCCAGCTCAGCTCTTCACGGGCATCCCGCTCCCTGCCAACCTGGAGCTGCAAAAAAAAAATACTTTTTCCCCATTTTTTCACAGCCTCTCCTTTTTCACAGCCTCCCCTTTTTGCAGGCTCCCTTTTTTGCAGCCCCCTTGTTTTTTTTTTTTTTTTGCAGCCTTCCTTTGTTTTTTGCAGCCTTCCCTTTTCGCAGCCTTTTTTTTTCAGCCTCTTTTTTTTTTAGCTTTTTTTTTTTTACATCCTCTTATTATTTCAGACTTTTTTTTAGCCTCTTTTTTTCCAGCCTGTTTTTTTGCAGCCTCTCTTTTTTTGCAGCCTCCCCTTTTTGCAGCCTCTTTTTTTTTTAGCTTTTTTTTTTTTACAGCTTCTTTTTTTTTAGCCTCTTTCTTTTTTCCAGCCTCTTTTTCTGCAGCCTCCCTTTTTTTGCAGCCTCCCCTTTTTGCAGCCTCCCCTTTTTGCAGCCTCTTTTTTTTCAGCCTCTTTTTTTTTCATCTTCCCCTTTTTGCAGCCTCCCTTTATTTTTACAGCCTTCCCATTTTGCAGCCTCTTTTTTTTTCAGCCTCTTTTTTTTTGGCCTTTTTTTACAGCCTCTCTTTTCAGCCTCTTTTTTTAGCCTCTTTTTTTTCAGCCTCTTTTTCTGCAGCCTCCCTTTTTTTTTTTGCAGCCTTCCTTTTCGTTTTTTTGCAGCCTCCCCTTTTTGCAGCCTTTTTTTTTTTTTGCAGCCATATATATTTTTTTCATCCTCTCCTTTTTGCAGCCTCCTTTTTTATTTTTTTGCAGTCTTCCCTTTTAGCAGCCTCTTTTTTTTTTTAAACCTCTTTTTTTTTTTTTTAACCTTTTTTTTTTTTTTGCAGCTTCTTTTTTTTATTTTCTTTTTTTCTTTTTTTTTCAGCCTCATTTTTTTTCCGCCTCCCTTTTTGCAGGAGGAGTAGAAGCCGGTGCAGATGCCAAGGGGCCTTCCCTTCCTGCAGGCAGTGACGTTCCCCCCCGACATCACCTTCACTAAGGGCAGAGCTCTTGCTGGGGCGGAGGCTGGGACTCTGGAACTGGGGAAAAAATTGGGAATAATGGGAAAAAAAAAAATCCCTGCCCTTCTTTAACGTCCTTTGGGAGCGCAGAGAGAAGCCTCTCGGTCCCTTCGGGGGTCTGCAGAAGTTGTTTGCCCAACATTTAATTTTTAAAGCCCGGCTGCTGAAACATCAAAACGCTTCTGCTAAAATCAAAGGATTCGGGTCTGACCCGGCCCTGCAGGTGAACCTTCTCCCATCTCCCCTCCCCGTGGCGGGTGGTGCTGGGGGGGGGGGGCTCGTGAGCTGCCTATCCCCCAGAACCATCATTTTGGAGAATAAAAATCCCCCAAAAGCACATAAACCTCCAGGTCTACCCCCGCCGGGTGGCCCCCATTTGCCACCCCACGTAACCCTCCCAGGTCCCATCTCAGAAGGTCCCCCGGGACCCACCAAGGTCCCACCAAGGACCCACCAAAGTCCCAAGGTCCCACCAAGGACCCACCAAAGTCCCAAGGTCCCACCAAGGACCCACCAAGGTCCCAAGGTCCCACCAAGGACCCACCAAAGTCCCAAGGTCCCACCAAGGACCCACCAAAGTCCCAAGGTCCCACCAAGGACCCACCAAGGTCCCAAGGTCCCACCAAGGACCCACCAAAGTCCCAAGGTCCCACCAAGGACCCACCAAGGTCCCACCCTGGAGGATTTCCCAGGTCCTCGCCCCCCCCCCAGGTCCCACCCCACTGTCCCCATCCCCGGGGACCACCCCAGTGAGGTTTTGGGGTGGGACGGGCAGGTTTCTGCCCCTTGGCACCCCACGGCCGCCCCCTTCCACCCCCTCTGGTGCATCTCCAAGGGCGGCTCAATTAACGTAATCATTAACGAAGGCCGGATCTGAGCCTCCCGGTGAGTCACGGAGCGGGGGCGGGCAGGGTGCAAGGTCGGGGCCGGATCCTGCCCGCTTCCACCAGCTCCGTCCCTAAGATTTGGGCCTCAACAGCCGGATTTGGGGGAGCAAAATGGCCTCCCTTGGCGATGCCAAAGCAAACGGCGCCAGCAAGCCGGCGGCGCCGGCAGAGATAAGCGTGGTCCTGCCCGTCTGTCCGTCCATCCGTCTGTCTTTCCATCCCGAGCGGTGCCAGGGCGAACCTTGCCAAGCCGCTGGGAGCCCAAATGGGGAGGGGGGGAAAAGGGCAAAACCGGGCACTTTCCCCACGATGAAAGACGCCAACGAGGACGCTGGCGTTCCCGGCCGGGCTCCAGCCTCTCGTTTAAGGCCGTCATTAAGAAAAAAAACAGCCCAGGAGGAGCGGCGTGAAAAAAAAAAATAAACGCGCCGGTAATTAAACATCCCCGGAACAGAAGGAGAAAAGGTCAGCCCTAAAAATACCGCGCGGCGCTTCGCCTCCGGAGCAGCGCGTTAATAAATAATCACATTTTTTGGAAGGTCTAAATGTAGCGGCTTGTGTATGATAGCCTGGTGTGACCCCCGTTGCTTGTCTCAGTTTTGCAGGATGAGGGCTTTTTTTTTTTGGGGCCAGAAACGCCCGTTTTGTGTCTGCTGCAGGGCTGTGCGCGAGCAAGAGGGCAGCGCGGGGCGAAGGCGCCGGGTGCTGGCACGGCGTGCTCGTTCGTTAGTGACTGAGCATTAATGAGGCCCATTATAATTAATTCTCTTCCCAAACCCTCCGTATAGAGAAAGGAAACCGCCGTGGCCAGCAGTGGGAGGGCTGCTGCGATTGGGTTTCGCCCTCTTTGTAGGGAAACTGAGTCACGGGGCGCGCTGTGGGGCGGGTGACGGCTGGGAAAGGCGAATCCTGTCCTGCCTTTGTTTGGGACGGGGCTTTTGGGCTAAATCCACCTACCACCAGTCCTCTGGAGACAGAAGTGGGGTGAACCAGAGCGTGGCTGCAGCCAGCAGCCCCCAAAAGTGAGGGGATTTGGGGCGGGGTGGCCACGACCCAGGGGCAGGGCGCTGAGCCGCCACGTGGGGCATTTCCCCAGCTCGTGGGGTGAAAGGATGGGGGAAAGGGGATGGGGGTGACGCGGGTCCCGTCCCCAGCCCTGTCACCCCATCCACGTGCACCAATGGTGGTCATTTTTTTTAGGGGGGGGATTAGCAGTGTCAAAGAGAAGCCAAAAGAAGCTCTGGCAGCCACCCGGACATGGGGGGGACATTTTATTGGGCTTGGCGTGGTGCTGGGGGACACGCGGTGGCCTCTGTCCCCTCTACAGACACAGGGGGTGCATCTTTTGGGGGGGAGCAGGAGCGACACCCCCATGTCCATCAGCATCCCGGGGGAGAAGCAGCGTCCCCGAGCCCTGTCCCGCTGGGGTGGATGCCCGCATCCGACGCAGATGCTGGCTGGCGATGCTCCGGCTGGGATAAAGGATGATTTTCCAGCCCAGGACGGTGGAGAGAAGGCAGTGAGGGGATGGAGGGGCTGGGGGCCACTATGGCCTCTGGTCCCTATGAAGAAACAAAGGAAAAAAAAAATATATATAAAAAGGCACCATGAACGTTGACGTTTCCAACCACCAGCACACGTTGAGATGGGGGGAATGAGAAATTTGGGGTCCCATTGCCAAGGAGATGGTGGCCCCCCCCCCCCGTCCAAGGATTTGCCTGCACATGGGGTTGGGCACAAAATGGCATCCCGGCACGTTACCTGCGGGCCGGGGATGAAGGTCACTTCTCCGTCATCATCCTCACGAACTCCTCGTAGTTGACCTGCCCGTCGTTGTTGCAGTCGGCCTCCTTGATCATCTCGTCCACCTCCTCGTCCGTCAGCTTCTCGCCCAGGTTGGTCATGACGTGCCGCAGCTCCGCCGCGCTGATGTAGCCGTTGCCGTCCTTGTCGAAGACGCGGAAGGCCTCGCGGATCTCCTCCTCGCTGTCCGAGTCCCTCATCTTCCTCGCCATCAGCGAGAGGAACTCGGGGAAGTCGATGGTGCCGCTGCCGTCGGCGTCCACCTCGCCCACCATGTCCTGCAGCTCCGCCTCGGTGGGGTTCTGCCCCAGCGAGCGCATGACGGTGCCCAGCTCCTTGGTGGTGATGCAGCCGTCGCCGTCCCGGTCGAAAAGGGAAAAAGCCTCCTTGAACTCGGCGATCTGCTCCTCCGAAAGCCGCTCGGCCATGGCGTCCCG